>NC_044384.1:79927313-80653525 GCF_006542625.1 Nomascus leucogenys | reverse complement strand
CGCCTGCTACAGGGTTTGGCACAAGGGATCATCAGGCTATGCGGAGTTCTGTCTTGTTCTCTTGGAAAGTCCCACTCTTCCTGCATGGCTCCAGGGAGGCTCCCTGCCCAAGTGGCAGACTCTGCCAGTGTGACAGCTTCACTCTGTAGTCCTCCTGCTGCCTGTTCTTTTCATTGGTTTGCGAGACTCCTTGATTACTGTGTTTGTCTCCTAGGCTATGAGTTTGTTCACCGCTGTTTCCCCCTGAGCCCAGCACAAGCCCTGACATATAACGAGGTGCTCAGAAGAAATAAACATTGCATGAACGAGTGAACGAATGAATGAATGAACAAAAGAGCAACAGCTCTGATTGTGAGCTTTCCTGCCTGCCCCAGGCCACTGACATCTAGGGGGCAGACTCTGGGTCATTGCCTGGAGCCTCAGAGTCCAGGCCCATCCTCCAAGACCCCTGGGACACCCTCTTTCCTGCCTGCCAAGTCCTCAGAGCTGGCCCCACCACTTGCCCACACACTCACATCCAGGTAGTTCTCCAGGGGCTGTTCATCTACCAGGGTGGGAGCCTCCAACTGGGGGAAGTACTTTCTGGCTGGGTTGAGGTTGTGCTTCTTCAGGAAGTCCTTCAGCAGGCCATGCTCGGACAGGGTGCGCCTCAAGGACTTCTTTCTGATGAGGGGGACCCTGTGGTTTGGAGAAGGAAGAGGAATTAGGCAAAGATTCTCCTGACCAGGTGCTGTGGCAGCCACAGAAGGGAAGGGAAGCTGGTCTAAGAGAGGAAGAAGGAAGGAAGGGAGATGCCCCCACTTCTGCCCCATAATGCAAAGAAGTTAAGCTGACTAGTGGTGGAGCTGGGAACCAAACCCAGGCTGGACTCTTAACCAGCTGATCTAAGAGAGGAAGATGGAAGGAAGGGAGAAGCTCCCACTTCTGCACAGTAATGCAAAGAAGTTAAGCTGACTAGGGCTGGAGCTGGGAACCAGACTCAGGCTGGGCCCGAGTTTTAACCATGTCTGCAGGGCTGCCTCCAAAAAGGGCAGAGAGAGAGACGCAGAAAAGGCAGATGGAGACAGCCGAAGAGAGAGAGAGAAGAAACTGAAGAAGGAAGACACGGGAGGAAAGGAAGGTGATGTGAGAGGCAGCGTCTTCACACCCACGCCACCCGGACTCACTTGTACATGATGCACTCAGAGAGCGCCACCAGACCCAGCAGCAGCAGCCACTTCATGGTTGTTCCCGGATTCCAACTCGAGGGAGAAGGCAAGACGGGAGGAAGGTACAGAGCAGCAGCATGAGCTGCCCCTTATATACAACTTGGGTCCCGCCTTATCGGCCTGGGAAAGTCACCGGTTCCCCTGATCCCAAACAGAAAAGCTCCTGATAAGATTGTGGCTGCCCTGAGCCACATTCTGAGACCTTTCCAGCTGAGGCCCTTTCCATTGTAACCTTGCGCCACGGGGAGGGGAAGGGTGCCATGGGGGCGGACCCGCAGAGAGAGAGAGAGGAGCAATGACCTGGAGGCTTTTTTCTTTTCTTTTCTTTTCTTTTTATTCTTTCTTTTCTTTCTAAGCAATGACCTGGAGGCTTATTTGTTTTCTTTTCCTTTGTTTCCTTTCTTTTCTTTCCTTCCTTTCCTTCTTTCTCTTTCTCTCCTTCCTTCCTTCCTTCCCTTTCCTTTCCTTTCTTTTCTTTCTTTCCTTTCTTTCCTTTTTTTCCTGATGGAGTTTTGCTCTGTCGCGCTGCCAGAGACTTTTTTCTGAAGCATTGACAAGGGCGTACGTTAAAACTTTACAAGCTGAGCATTTCGACAAAGTTGGTTAAAAGTGCGTTTAACGCAGCATTGGACGGATGTGAAGGAGCCCCAGGTGGCCTGATTTGTCCCAGAGGGCACGCAGCTGGGTTCTTAGAGAGCAGCCCCCCGACTCAGTCACAGGTGGTACTGGTTGTGGTCACTGCTTATCCACAGCACATTGGGGGGTCGGTCGTTTGAGACTCGGGACACAATTCCCCACGTAAGTGTCATTGTGTGGGGTTGTTGGGCGTCTGACTAGCCTATGGGACTTGCAGCTTGCTTTTGTTGGCAACTGGGCTGAGTCTGGGAAGGAGATGTGCGCAGCACACGGGGAAGGAGGGAGAGAGCACCGGGAGAATGCTGCCTTCCCTTCCTGGAGGAGGCAAACTTCAAACAGGCCAGGTATGTCTTTGGAATCTGCGTCCCTCCCTTTCGGCACCCCTTCCCTTTCTTTTGCTCCTTTCCCGCCCTCTCCACCTTTGAGATCCCACCTGGGTCTGATTTCTCCAGGTGCTCCAGGCTTACAACTGGGTTGAAATCAGCTACAATGGAGCGAAGCAATCTGGGCAAACAATTCATACTCGTGGGTGAGTGGCTTTGAAAGAGGATGCTTGGCCGGGTGCCGTAGCTCACACTTGTAATCCCAGTACCTTGGGAGAGTGATGGAGGTGAATCACCTGAGGTCAGGAGTTCAAGACCAGCCTGGCCAACATAGTGAAACCCCGTCTCTACTAAAAGTAGAAAAGTTAGCTGGGCATGGTGGTGGGCACCTGTAATCCCAGCTACTCGGGAGTCTGAGGCAGGAGAATATCTTGAACCCAGGAGGCAGAGGTTGTGAGAGGTGAAGCCATCTGGGCTTCTGAGTTGGGTAGGGACTTGGAGAACTTTTGTGTCTAGCTAAAGGACTGTAAATGCAGCAATCAGCACTCTGTGTCTAGCTAAAGGTTTGTAAACACACCAATCAGCACTCTATGTCTAGCTAATGGGGTGGGAATTGGAGAACTTTTGTGTCTGGCTAAAGGCTTGTGAATGCACCAGTCAGCACTCTGTGTCTAGCTAATCGGGTGGGGAATTGGAGAACTTTTGTGTGTAGCTAAAGGATTGTAAATGCACCAATCAGCTCTCTGTAAAATGGACCAATCAGTGGGATGTCGGTGGGGCCAAATAAGGGACTAAAAGCAGGCCACCGGAGCCAACAGCTGGCAACCTGCTGCGGACCCCTTCCAGGCTGTGGAAGCTTTGTTCTTTCACTCTTCACAATAAATCTTGCTGCTACTCACTCTTTGGGTCTGCATTACCGTTATGAGCTGTAACAGTCACCGTGAAGGTCTGCAGTTTCATTCTGGAAGCCAGCGAGATCACGAACCCACCAGGAGGAACGAAGAACTCTGGACGCGCCACCTTTAAGAGCTGTTACACTCACCGTGAAGGTCTGCAGCTTCACTCCTGAAGCCAGCGAGACCACAAACCCACTGGGAGAAAGAATCTCCAGACACATCTGAACATCTGAAGGAACAAACTCCGGACACACCATCTTGAAGAACTGTAACACTCACCGCGAGGGTCGGCGGCTTCATTCTTGAAGTCAGCAAGACCAAGAACCCACCGGAAGGAACCAATTTGGGACACAGTTGCAATGATCCGAGATCTTGCCACTGCACTCCAGCCTGGGCCACAGAGCTAGACTCCGTCTCAAACAAAAAAACAAAAAAAAAAAAAAAGAAAAAGAAAAAAGAAAGAGGACGCTTACCAACCCAATGGATCCTCCACTTTGTGAGATTTTATTCAGTGGACAAAGTAGAGTGAAAACTCTGATGCATAAATTTCTGGGGAGGAGGACAGGGGAGGGGGAGGTCACCAGGTAGACAGGAAGCCCTGTCTCAGGGTCTTGTTCTGAAATCAGATCCCCTGGGGCATCCTCAGACTGTCCAGCCATGAGAGCCACAGGTTCTATAAGAGCTCCAGGTTGCCCCCAGTGCCTCCAGGTGAGTATTCGGGAGTGGGCAGTGTGGATAAGTTCAGGGACAGTGGTGGTTAGCAGAAAACACATTGACATTTCAGACTCCCCAGTTAGTTGACATCTTTGTGCCCCAAATGTGAATCCTGGGCCCATTTTCTTTTCTTTTTTTTTTTTTTTAACTGTGCATCTCACTCCAGTATGACTAGCCCTTGTATTTTCCACGTTCACGTCTTCTGGTGCCTCCTTCTCTTCCTCTCTCTTTCCTCCCTCTCAAGCCTCTCTCTCTCTCTCCCTTTTTTGAGACAGGGTCTTGTTCTGTCACTCAGGGTGGAGTGTAGTGGCGTGATCATGGCTTACTGCGGCCTCAACCTCCCACGCTCAATCAGTCCTCGGGCCTCAGGCCCTGAGTAGCTGGGACTAAAGGCATGAGCCACTATGTCCAGCTAACTTTTGTATTTTCTGTAGAGACAGGGCCTCACTATGTGGCCCAGGTTGGTTTCGAACTCCTGGGCTCAAGCGATCTTCCTGCCTCAGCTTCTCAAAGTGCTGAGATTACAGTGAACCACACTGCACCTGGCCCTCTCTCTCTTTATAGATACATAATACTTTACATATTTTTTGGGTACACGTGATATTCTGTTACATGCATAGAAAGAGTAATGATGAAGTCAGGGTATTTGGAGTATCCATCACCTAAGTATGGGTTGATCCTAGCACTCATGTGAAGAACCTGATGGTCCTGAAGATGCTGCCTAAGTTCTGGGGGCACCAGATGGAATCCCCTCCCTCAAGGCTGTCACCAGATGGAAGGGAGGGAGCTTGGAGCCCAAGGATGGGCACTGATTTTGGGGGCACAGCTTGTCTGGGGCCCACATGGGAATTTTGAGCAGAGGAGAAGTATATTTGGGAAGCAGAAGGAAGATTCCCCAGGCAGAAACCTGCAAGCCCCTTTACACATTCATTCAAATGCCTTATTGTGCACTTGCTGTGTACCGTGCAGGGATGCTTTAGCTGCTGAGGGTACATCCCTGAGCATGGTAGGACTAGGCCATGCCTTGACGTGTTTGTGGTCAGTTCAAGGGAAAGCTGGTGTGGAAGGGGCTCTTTCTTTCCACCTGGATGGATATTAGGATCACATTGAGGGGAAGCTCTCGGATTGGTGAAGATGATAATGTTTCTCCACATTAGAGATTATAGCACACTGAGGGATGCTGGCATACTTGCTGACACCAATTCAGCGGTATGGCAGAGAGACTCTAGGATGGCCCTGAATTATTCATGCTGCTGGTGTTCACACCCCTGTATAATCACCTCCCCTTTTGTATAGGCAGGACTTGCTTCTAACCAACAGGATACAGCGAAGTAGATGGGATGTCACTTTTGTGATGACATTATACAGGCTCGTAGCTTGTGTCTTGCTAGCACACTCTCTGTGTAGACTCTTCCCCTTGCTGGCTCTGATAAAGAAAGCTGCCCTATAAAGAGGCTCAAGGGGAAGGAACCAAGGGTGGCCTCCAGCCGACAGCCAGCAAGGAGCTCAGGCCTTCAGTGTGACAATCTGCAAGTAACTGAATCCTGCCAGCAACCGTGTGAGCATGGAAGCAGATCCTTCTCCAGTCGAGCCTCAGATGAGACCACAGACCAGGCTGACATCCCTGACTGACAGAGGCCTCAGCTGAAGTGAGCCTGGATTCCTGACCCACAGAAACTGTGAGATAGTCAGTCAATGTGAGTTGTTGTAAGTCATTCAATGTGTGTTAACTTGTCATCAGCAATAGAAAACAGGACTGGAAACATCATTGAAAACTCCAAAAAGATCCACCTGGTTGCCTCTTGCTCTTCCCTCTTTGGGGACCATTTCAGTGCTCTGCTAGGTGGTTTTCTGCTCAGGCAATGTGAGTGATCTGAAAAAGGGGGAGGTGACATTGTTGGTCAGGTCATCTGCAAACCTCCTTCAACATAGCAGTGCTTACATTTGTGTGCCTATTTGTGCTTTTCTGAATGCTATGAATTATTTTAAAAAGAATTATTATACTATTACTCCCACTTTTTCCCAAGGGACGTAGCTCAGAGGGGTTAAGTGATCAGTGCAGGTTCACATAACTAAGTAATGACACAGATGGGACCTGAACCTGGGTCACAGGAGGCTCTGGTCCCTGGCCAGACTATGTGACCATGTACATCCACCTGGTTTCTGTTAATGGGTTAGTGTGTGATATGAACATTCTATGATGGCTGCAGCCTCCATCCCAGGGGCAATTGGAGAAGCCATTCCACTCAGCCCCCTTGACCAGAGGAACCCTTGGGATGGAAAAGGGAATCCTGATTCTGCAACCACGTGCTCCCATGAGATCTGATTGTCAGCCAGGGCTGATCCGTGGCTGCCAGCAAGGAAGCCACATCATCTCATTGTACCAGACTCGCCTGGCAGAAAGATTAGACAACAACGTTTGCTTTGCAATTAGCCCTGCCTGGCACTCAGTATGGTAGTGCCTGGCTTTCAGGGGCACTGGTAGCAGTGTCTCCAATGCAGGGCAGCCCCTGCCAAGGGCACAGGTGTTCAGAAATGTTCCATGAACCAATCAAATCAAGCAATGGAATGAGATCTAAGGAACCTAATCACGGCAAGCCTGAGACAGAGCACTTAAGTACGATAAGTGTTATCAAACTGGTCTGATAGGCATTGGGGCGGCTGGTCCCCTAGCAGCTTTCAATCAAGGTCTCACCCCAGGGACACGATCTTCCAACACCAAAGAGAACATTGGGTTTTCCACTCCCCAGTCCCAGACCCGGGCTGCTTCTCCAGAGACGCATGCAGGTTTTAAAAGTTAAATTTATGATAACTTTTTTGGCTCAAGTATAGAAGTAATACATGATGACTGTAGACTATTTATAGGTAAATACAATTTTTTAAATGACTTACAATCCCACTACCCAGAACTAACCACTATTCGCGTAGTAAATGAATATATTGATTTACTTACAATTATAGAACCACAAGCTATGGCACATGTTGTTTTGCAACCAACCCGCTTTGATGGGCCCAGCTTGCTTCTGCTGCGCTACTGTATCTGCAACCTGAACCCGCTTTTAAAAGAAAAATCATGGTCCTATATTTTCCAAGTGATTTTTTAGAAATCTACATTATCATTTTAAAACTTTTTTCAAAATATGACATGCCCACAGAAAGGTGCATATCATAAGAAACAGCTTGATGAATTTTCACAAACCAAGCACACATGTGTAACCACAACCCAGAGCCAGCAAAAGAGCATGTCAGGTACCCCCGGACCCCACCCCAGGCTCTTCCCAGTCACTATCCTAGTGCCAAAGCAAGTATCACTACTCTGATTTCCAAACAGCAAAGATTCATTTCACCTGCTTTTGTACTTTTGCTAAGCGGTACCACATAACAAGCACTTTTGTTTGCGTTGAGCTTCTTTGCTTAAAATCATGTTTAGGAGAGGCATCCACAAATGGCGTCGTGTGGAGTTGTCACTCAGTCATTTTCATTGCTGTGTATTATTCCACTGCATCAATATACCCGTTACTTTTCTCTTTTTCAGTTCATAGGCATTTGGGTAGCTTCCAGTGTGGAGTTCTTAGGAACAGTGCTCTATGAACGTTCTCTTTTATACACATCTGCTTTCTTTTCCTTTTATTTATTTTTTAAAAACAATAGAAATGAAGTCTTGCTATGTTGCTCAGGCTGGTCTTGAACTCTTGACCTGAAGCAGTCCTTCTGCCTTGGCCTTCCGAAGTGCTGGGTTTACACCATGAGCTACTGTGCCTTTTTTCTTTTTAATTGGCATGTAATAATTGTACATATTTACGGGTACATAGGGATGTTTCCGTACACATAATGTTTAGTGATCAGATCAGAGTAATTAGCATATTTGTCATCTTGAACATTTATCATTCCTTTGTTTTTTTTGGAGACAGAATCTCGCTCTGTTGCCCAGGCTGAAGTGCAATGGCGCCATCTCGGCTCACTGCAACCTCCACCTCCCAGGTTCAAAAGATTCTCCTGACTCAGCCTCCCGAGTAGCTGGGATTACAGGCGCCTGCCACCAAGCCTGGCTAATTTTTGTATTTTTGGTAGAGATGGGGATTCACCATGTTGCCAGGCTGGTCTTGAACTCCTGAACCCAGGTGATCCACCCGCCTGGGCCTCCCAAAGTGCTGGGATTACAAGTGTGAGCCACCTCGCCTGGCCTTATCATTCCTTTGTTTTGGGAGCATTCAATATCCTCCCTCTAGATATTTCAAACTATAGAACATACTATTGCTAATTACAGTCATTCTAATACAGATTTTTTTTTGTTGTTGAGACAGGGTCTTGCTCTGTCACCCAGGCTAGAGTGTAGAAGCACAATTATGGCTCGCCACAGCCTTGACCTCCGAGGCTCAAGCAATCCTCCCACCTCAACCTCTCAAGCAGCTGGGACCACAGGCGTGTGCCACCATGCCTGACTAATTTTTTTATTTTTGTATAGACGGGGTCTCCCTATGTTGCCCAGGCTGGTCTCAAACTCGTGGGCTCGAGTGATCCACCTGCCTTGGCCTCCCAAGGTCCTGGGATTACAGGCGTGAGCCACTGTGCCCGGCTTCCAATACACATCTTTTAGAGAACATATGTATGTGTTTCTGTTGAGTGTATACCCAGAATGGAGTGTGTCTTTGAGCAGGAAGGGTGCTGGGGTCTATTGTCCAAGCTCTCAAGGGAGAGTCAGGAAGCAGAGAGGAGGCACTGGGTGCAAGAATGTGCCCAAGCCCTGGGAAGGGAGTAGGAGAGCCGAGAATCTCAACCACAGACCTCCAACACCAAGCTGCTCTGCCCCCAGAAAAGGTTCTGACACTTGCTTTGGGCAAAATAAAAGAGAAGGTCTTGGAGGAGGCAGTGACAGAAATTCGGTACTGGGCAGAGCAAGGGTTAACTGGAAGCAGAAAAGAAAATATTTGGAAACTGGGAGTGGGCTGGGGGCAGATGGAGGGAGGACGGAGCTGTTAAGCAGGAGCTGGAAAATTCCTGGGAACTGGGGCATGACCAGGAAGTTGGCCTGCAGTCTCCAGGCGGGCACGGGGAGATTCTGGGCCAGCCTCCCCAGCCCCTCACAGCCCTGCTCTCCCTTAGAGCACCTGCCTTGAGCTGTACTTAGAGCACCTGCCTTGAGCTGTACCTGCCCAGAGCCCCAGTGTAAACCCACTGAAGCTGGTGGCCTGGGGTGTGAACCCCTCTTGGGGACAGAGGTTAAGGTCCCCTGATAGTGGGTCCTGTCCCCCACGGCCGCAGCTCTTTTGTCCTCGGTATCTCAAACACCGTGTCACTCCCAGGTGTGCACAGGTGAGGACCTGGCCTCCTCAGCCTTTTCTGATCCAATCTGACCCCATCTATGCCTTGTTCCTTCTAAGGGGTGACCTGAATCCTGGTTTCTGACCTGTGACTCTGCCACCATTGGTTCCAGGGGCAGTAGGCTGGGGGTGTGGCCAGAGGGTATTTAAAGCACCTGTCCTGGGCCTCCTGCTCCAGATGGGAGAGCCAGGGAGCCCAGCTGCCTGCTCCTCCAAAGGACCTGCAGCAGCAGCTTTGAGGGTCTTTGTGCCTTAGCCTGGGGTGGGCGGCAAGGCAGCAGATTCAAGCAGAAGGCTCTGCCATCTTCTTACAGCCTACTCCCTGGCCAAACTGGCCAGGCTTATGAGCCCTTTGCCTTGTTCATCTTCTCATTCATTCATTCCACATGCCAGGCAGTAGACTTGATAGAGATGAATCAGCCATGAGTTTTGCCCTCAGTGGGTTTACATCTGAATGGGAGAAGTAAGACCCATACCTTAGTGACTGTAATAAAAGGCAGAAAACAGAAGAAATTATTAACTAGGGCAGACACTAAGAAGGGTATAAAAGGGACAGAGTGCTATGGGTCATTCAAGAAAAGGAGCTCACTTCCAAGGGACATATGGGAGGTCATCATAGAGGAGGAGGCATTTAAACTGTCTTAGTATCTGGAGGCTGAAATCAGCCCAGGAGTGTGTTCCTCCTTCCTAGGGGAACATCTCATTTTTACAAGGATCTGGACCCGGGGCAGTGTAGATGTTGAGTGAATGGTTGAGCATTAAATAGCATTCAGGCTGACTGTCAGGTACGAAGTTTTCATTGCTAGAAAAGGTAGAGGAGGGCTGGGTATGGTGGCTCATGCCTGTAATCCCAGCACTTTGGGAGGTGGAGGTGGATGGATCATGAGGTCAGGAGTTCAAGACCAGCCTGACCAACATGGTAAAACCCCGTCTCTACTAAAAATACAAAAATTATCCGGGCATGGTGGCACGTGCCTGTAATCCCAGCTACTCAGAGGGCTGAGGCAGGAGAATCTCTTGAACTCGGAAGGCAGAGGTTGCAGTGAGCCGAGATTGCAGCATTGCACTCCAGCCTGGGGGACAGAGCAAGACTTTGTCTAAAAAAAAAAAAAGAAAGAAAGAAAAAGAAAGAAAGGAAAGGTAGAGGAGGCTTCTGGGCCTGGCTGGAGGCTCCAAAATCACACCACTGTGGAGGAGGAACACAAGCCTCCTGTTTTCGACCTCAGGAAGCGGTGTGCCTGTGTCATCCACAGTGGAGCCTGGAGCCTGCTCCTGTGTCCCAGGCCATGCTCCAGGATGGGCTCAGGTAAGGCTGTAGGCAGGCCCTGGCCAATGGGTCCTCTGGGGGTGGTGGATGTGGGGCTCAGGTGGGAGGTGTCACAGTTCCCAGTTTCAATGCTGAGAGCTGTGACCTGGGCTAGAACAACTTGCCTTCCTGCCCTCCTGCCGTGGGCCGTCTGAATTCTCCCACTGGGCCACACCCTCCCCTGCCTCTGAGCCTTGGCACAGGCTGTTCCCTTTGAAAGCGTTTCTCTGTCATTACCTAGAGTGTCAGAGTCCTTGTGGAAACAGGTGGCCCACCTAGAGGTTTGAAGAGATTTAGTGAGGGGGTGGGCAAGGGTAAAGGACCCCAAAAGCGATGTGGAGGCACCGGGAGCCAGTAGCAGTGGAAAATCGAAAGGAGCGCAGGGAGGGACTAGCACTGCCAGGACCCAGCTCGAGCTGGGTTGAAGGTGGAGGGTACTGGAGCCTGGAGGTCAGTCTCTCGGCCTCAGAGCAAGGCAGATCCCGGGGGAAGGCAGGAGACAGGAGGAGGAGGAGGGACCCCGCTAATGCTCTACTTCAGACCCTGCTCCCCTGTACCTTCCTCCCATGTCCTGTTGCCGCCTTGCCCCCCAGCACCCAGCAGATGGCGCGTGACCACCTGCAGTCGACCCTGTGCTCGAGGGCAGGGGCAGGGTCTTATCCTTTCCCTCCAACATCCACCCCAGTCTGGCACAGAGCCCAGTGATATCAGTATGTATAAATGGCAAGGAGGGCTGGGCACAGTGGCTCACTCCTGTAATCCCAGCACTTTGGGAGGCCAAGGTGGGTGGATTGCTTGGGTCCAGGAGTTCGAGATCAGCCTGGCCAACATGGTGAAACTCTGTTTCTACTAAAAATAGAAAAAATTAGCTGGGCATGGTGGCGTACGCCTGTAGTCCCAACTACTCAGAAGGTTGAGGTGGAGAATCACCTGAGCCCAGGAGGTTGAGACTGCAGTGAGCCATAACTGTGCCACTGCACTCCAGCCTGGGTGACCTGAGTGAAACCCTGTCTCAATAACAACAACAAAAGAAAATATTTTAAATCTACAGAAAAAGTGCCAGAATAGTGCAACAAATTCCCACATATTTGAGAGGCTGAGGAGGGCAGATCACCTGAGGTCAGGAGTTGGAGACCAGCCTGGCCAACATGGCAAAACCCCATCTCTACTAAAAATACAAAAAATTAGCCGGGTGTGGTGGTGCATGCTTGTGATCCCAGCTGCTAGGGAGGCTGAGGTGGGAGAATGGCTTGAACCTGGGAGGCGGAGGTGGCAGTGAGCCAAGACGGCACCACTGCACTCCAGCCTGGGTGACTGAGCGAAACTCCCTTCCAAAACAAACAAACAAACAAACAAACAAACCAACCAACCAACACCTCCCACAAATTCCCATATATATTTCACTCAGATTCATTATTATTATTATAATTGCTTTTAGATTCACGTATTGACATTTTACTGAATTTACTCTTTGTCTCTCTCTCCATGCACATGCATACATGTGTATTATTATTATTTTGGCTGAATGATTTGAGTCAATTGCAGACATCATGATCCTTTGCTCCTAAATCTTTAGTGTGTGTTCCTAAAGACATTTGCTTACCTGGATGATGTCAAAATGACCACAGGCAGTAAGGCTAATATTGATAAGATACTATTATCTAATACACAGCACATATTCAGATTTCACCAGTTGTCCTAAAATTGTTCTTTTTTGTGATTTTTAATTTTCTGATCCACAGCTCAGTCCAGGATCACACATTCTTTTGGGTTCCAGGTCTCCCGGGTGTCCTTTGGTCTTGAACAGTCCCTCCCTCTGCCTTTTTCATTCATTACGTTGACACTTTTGAAGAGTATAGGCCAGTTATTTTGCAGAATGTCCCTCAACTAGGGTTTGTTTGATGTATTCTTTCTTTATTATTATTATTTTTTGAGACTGAGTCTCGCTCTGTTGCCCAGGCTGGAGTGTAATGGCGCAATCTTGGCTCACTGCAACCTCTGCCTCCCCAGTTCAAGCAATTCTCATGCCTCAGCGACCCCAGTGGCTGGGATTACAGGTGCACACCACCATGTCCGGCTAATTTTTTTATATTTATTTATTTATTTATTGAGATGGAGTTTTATTTATTTATATATATATTTATTTATTTATTTATTGAGATGGAGTTTCACTATTGTCGCCCAGGCTGGAGTGCAATCACTGCAACCTTCGCCTCCCAAGTTCAAGCAGCTAATTTTTGTATTTTTAGTAGAGACAGGGTTTCACCATGTTGGCCAGGCTGATCTTGAACTCCTGACCTCAGGTGATCTGCCCACCTCAGCCTCCCAAAGTGCTGGGATTATAGGTGTGAGCCACCGCACCCAGCCTAATTTTTGTATTTTTAGCAGAGCCAGAGTTTCTTCATGTTGGTCAGGCTGGTCTCAAACTCCTGACCTCAAGTGATCTGCCTGCCTTGGCCTCCCAAAGTGTTGGGATTATGGGCGTGAGCCACCGCGCCCGGCCTAGGGGTGACTTTCTAATTCTATCATTTCTTTTACATTTTACATTTTTAATTGGCATTCTATGGTAAGGAAGAGCTTTTCTTCTTGCTATTTATTTACCTATCTGTTTGTATTTCTTGATCAGTGTGGTGTCATAGATTCCTGCTTTGGTCAGTGAGTTCTAATCCATTATTGCCATTTATTTTCATGCTTAAATTGCCCAGTATTCTTTAAACACATTCCAGCATTCTTTGTGTTTCTTGGTGTTATGAGCTGAACTGTGTCCCCCCTAAAATTCATACATTGAAGTCCTTGTAGAAAGTAAAAAATTCCTCTTCAAAGTTTCCCTTCTTGTTAAAGAATAAATCATAAGTGTTAAAAATAACAGTTTCTTTTAAAAACTAACTTCCTTCAAGCCTCCTTACTTTATGCAAATAACTTTGTTGGGCCCTATCCTATGTAGCTGTTAAACATGCTCATAGGCTCGTAGTACATTCTATGTCCTTGTACCTTAACCAATATATTTGTGCTGGACATGCTCACAGTCACGTTCCAGCTCGCAGCCTATGCCCCTTCCCTAATTGGCATAAGGAACTTCCTCTTTTCCTTTGTTTTTCCATTACTTTTACCTATTTAGAAAAGTTTTAAACTGTTAGCCAATCGAGTTTTAGTTTAGATTGTGAGATCTGGCTCCAGCCAATGAAGACAGGACACAGCAGCAGGGACAAACTGTGTAAAGATTAAAAATTGCTTCCCTCCTTTGTTCAGGTGTGCTCTCGCCATTGTTCCATCTGTGACGAGCACTCTTTCTACAGAAAGTAAAAATGGCCTTGCTGAGAGAATTAAATTTATGTTCAAGTACCATTTCTTTGCAGAACTGGGGAACAAGCATTCTGTTTCTAAATAAACATTTTTACATATAACAGTCCTGCCCCCTAGTACCTCAGAATGTGACTGTATTTGGAGACAGGGCCTTTAAAGAGGTGATTAAGGTTAAATGAGGGCTGGGGCGGTGGCTCACGCCTGTAATCCCCAGAACTTTGGGAGGCCGAGGCAGGTGGATCACCTGAGGTCAGGCATTCGAGACCAGCCTGGCCAACATGGTGAAACCGTCTCTACTAATAATACAAAAATTAGCCAGGTGTGGTGGCGGGCATCTGTAATCCCAGCTACTGGGGAGGCTGAGGCAGGAGAATCACTTGAACCTGGGAGGCGGAGGTTGCAGTGAGCCAAGATTGAGCCACTGCACTCCAGCCTGGGTAGCAGAGCAAGACTCCATCTCAAAAAAAAAAAAAAAAGTTAAATGAGGTCATCAGGGTGGGCCCTAATCCAACATAAGTGGTGTCCTTATAAGAGGAGGAGATTAAGACACAAACACACACAAAGACCTTGTGAAGACACTGGAAGAAGATGGCCATTTACTAGCAAGGAAGGAAGCCTCACAAGGAACAACCCTACCAACACTTGAGCTTGGGCTTCTAGACCCCAGAATTGTGAGAACATAGATTTCTGGGGTTTTTTTTTTGGGGGGGTGTTGTGTTTTGTTTTGTTTTGTTTGAGACAGAGTCTTACTCTGTTGCCCAGGCTGAGTGCAGTGGTGCAATCATAGCTCACCATAGCCTCAGCCTCCCAGGCTCAAACGACCCTCTCACCTCAGCCACCTGAGTAGCTGGGACTACAGGCATACACTACCATGCTTGGCTAATTTTTGATTTTCTGTAGAGATGGGGTCTCACCATGTTGCCCAGGCTGGTCTCAAACTCCTGGATGCAAGCAGTCCCCCTGCCTCAGCCTCCCAATGCTGGGATTACAGGCATGAGCCACCACACCCAGCGATTTCTGTTGTTTAAGCCACGGCGTCTGTAGCATTTGTTGTGGCAGCCTGAGCAAACTCATCCAGGCGGGAATGTCCACGCTTCCTGCTTTTGCGGAGTTGCACTCAGTGTGAACCTATGACGTTGGGTTTTCTTAACATTGAGTTCACCTGATGTTCATTCCAAAAGTGTTTATTGAGCAGCTATTATTTTAGACACAGAGGATTCATCAAGAAACAGGACAGACCCAAATCTTTGCCCTCATGAGTTTACACACCAGGGAAGGAGACAGATAACCAACAAGATAAATAAACAAATCATAGAATGTGATTCTGTGAAGCCAGAAAGAAACTACAGTAAGGAAGAAGACGGGGAGTGTGAGGAGGGTTGACATTTTAGACAGAGGGACCACAGAGGGCCCCACCCTAGAGGGGGCGTGTGAATGGAGACTGGAAGGAGGTGAGGGAGGGAGAGTGCTTGTTACTTATGATTTGAGCTGTGCTTTTCTTTTCTTTCTTTTTATAGGCAAGTCAACTTTATCTTTTTAGTTCGCATTTTATCCTTTCCATTGTTTATCCATTACGTGTCTACATACTTTTTTTTTTGAGACGGAGTTTCACTCTTGTCGCCTAGGCTGGAGTGCAATGGCGCGATCTCAGCTCACTGCAACCTCCACCTCCCGGGTTCAAGCAATTCTCCTGCCGCAGCCTCTGGAGTAGCTGGGATTACAGGCTTCTGCCACCATACCCAGCTAATTTTTGTATTATTAGTAAAGACAGGGTTTTGCCATGTTGGCCAGGCTGGTCTTGAACTCCTGACCTCAGGCAATCCACCTGCTTCGGCCTCCCAAAGTGCCGGGATTACAGGTGTGAGCCACTGCGCCCGGCTACATTCTTATTATTAGATCTTGCTGGGTGCAGTGGCTCTCTCCTGTAATCCCAGCACTTTGAGAGGCCAAGGTGGGAGGATTGCTTAAGCCCAGGAGTTCTAGACCAACTTGGGAAACATAGCGAGACCCCCATCTCTATAAAAAATTTAAAAATTAATGGAGCATGGTGGTGTGTGCCTGTAGTTCTAGGTTCTTGGGAGTCTGAGGTGGAAGGATGGCTTGAGCCCAGGAGGTTGTGGCTGCAGTTATCCATGATTGTGCAACTGCACTGCAGCCTGGGCAACAAGTGAGACCCTGTCTCAACAAGAAACAAATTTAAAAACTTTAAAAAGTAAATGAATAGACCTTAAAGTAAAACATTGTCTACCTAGGAAATATTTTTAAATAGTCAAATATATAAGCATTTGACCATTGGAAACATTTAAAAGTCATAATATTTATTTAGAAGATAATATTAATTGTAGGCTTTCTTTAGGAAATATATTTATTGTAAAACTGTATTCTATAGTTCATATAATCTTTGTAATGAAAACTCAGGCAGCTAATTTTTCATTGTATTCTGTTCTACACAAAACATTTTGGCAACATATCAAAATTCTGTATTTGTAAAAATGGTCTGTGCTTTTCTTTAGACGGATGAGCAGATGTAGTCCACGCTCATCACTTTAAGAGCAAGGAGCAGGCCAGGCACGGGGGCTCACATCTGTAACCCCAGCACTTTGGGAGGCCAACGCAGGCGGATCACGAGGTCAGGAGTTTGAGACCAACTTGGCCAACATAGTGAAACCCCATGTCTACAAAAATACAAAAAATTAGCTGGGCATGGTGGTGGGTGCCTGTAATCCCAGCTACTTGGGAGGCTGAGGCAGGAGAATCGCTTAAACCTGGGAGGCAGAGGTTGCAAAGAGCTGAGATGGAGATCACGCCACTGCACTCCAGTCCAGGCAACAGTGCAAGACTCCATCTCAAAAACACAAAACAAAAAAACAAAAATTAGCCAGGCATGGTGGTGCGTGCCTGTAGTCCCAGCTACTCAGCAGGCTGAGGCGAAAGAATCTCTTGAACACGGGAGCCAGAGGTTGCAGTGAGCCGAGATCGTGGACTGCACTCTGGCCTGGGTGACACAGCAAGACCCTGTCTCAAAATAAATAAATAAATAAATAAATAAATAAATAAATAAATAAAAGAAAAAGAGCCAGGAGCAGATTCTTTCCTATTGATAATTTCCTTTAGAATCTGGGGTGCCTTCCATCTTTCACTGATAATAGATTCCCTGGGAAAATCTTTGCAGCTAATACATATTTTATAACTACTAATAATAAACATATATTTACATATGTGAGATGTATTTCTCAAATGGGATTCGCAGGTCTAAAGGTAGGAGAGTTTATATTACAGTGGTTTCATGTCGCTAAGTAACTGTTCAAGTAGATGGAACCAATGGTGGGTCTAAGACCACCCACCACCACGCGGAGTGTGTGCCAATGCATGTATGCATGTAATATCCGCCTTGGCCACTAGGCGTCAGTCCTCCACTGACAGTCGGCTTCCTGATGGCCTTCTCTGGGGAACAATTCTCTCCAGCAGGAACCCAGGCAACCCCAGCAAAGACATAGCCTCCTCTTTATTGGGGGTCTTTCCCTCTCTTTTATAGAATAATGCTTAGCTTTCCCAGGATCTTAAAAGCAATCACGGAAAAAACTCAGAAAAGTATAAGGGGAGAAAAAAATTGTCCATACAGCTGCCTTTTGGATAGAATGAGTGTTAAATCCTTTGGCTAACGGTTAACTTTTTGGTCTTTGGTGTTGTTTAAAATAGGAATAGCTCGGCCGGGCGCGGTGGCTCACGCCTGTAATCCCTGCACTTTGGGAGGCCGAGGCGGGCGGATCACGAGGTCAGGAGATCGAGACCATCCTGGCTAATACGGTGCAAACCCCGTCTCTACTAAAAAATACAAAAATTTAGCCGGGCGTGGTGGCGGCCGCCTGTAGTCCCAGCTACTCGGAGGCTGAGGCAGGAGAATGGCGTGAACCCGGGAGGCGGAGCTTGCAGTGAGCCGAGATCGCACCACTGCACTCCAGCCTGGGCGACAGAGCAAGACTCCGCCTCAAAAAAAAAAAAAAAAAAAAAAAAAAAAAAATAGAAATAGCTCATGCTACGAGGTGACAGGCATGTTCTAAATGTTTTATATGATAAATTCATTGAGTCCTCACTGTAGTCCTAGAAGGCAGAAACTGTTCTTCCCTGTAATGTTTTGTTGTTGTTTATAAAGTTTAACAGCTTTATTGAGGTGTGTTTCGCATATCATAAATTTGCCCATCTAAAGTGTACAGTTGTGGTCTTTTTCATGTTTACGGAGTTGTAAAAGCATCACCGTGATTTAATCTCAGAACATTTCCAGTACCCCAGGAAGAAACCCACACGTATTAGCATACCTACTCTTGCCCTTACCCATGACTAGAAGAGACTATTCTTATCCCAAATTTACAGATTAGGACACTGAGGCTCAGAAACAAACTTTTCCAAGGTCACGTGACTCGTATGTATCAGTGCTGGGGTTTGAACTCGGGCAGAAAGGCTCTGGGCCCCGCATGCCTGGCTGCTTGCAGACATCATGATCCTTTGCTCCTAAATCTTTAGTGTGTGTCTCCAAGGACATTTGCTTACATGGGCAATGTCACACTCTTCACATGCAGAAAGTTTAACATTGATGTGCGCTCAGCAAGACTGGGGTCATGTGACTTAAGATGGCTGCAGAAAAAAACAAATTAAAAATATTTTGTAGGAAAGGTCAGGTGTGGTGACTCACACTTGTAATCCCAGCACTTTGGGAGGCTGAGGCAGAACGATTGCTTGAGCCTATGAGTTCAAGACCAGCCTGGGCAACATGATGAGACATCGTTTCTACAAAAAATTACAAAAAAAATTAGCCAGAGCTGGTGGCGCATGCCTGTAGGCCCAGCTACTCGGGAGGGTGAGATAGAATTGCTTGAACCCAGGAGATTGATGCTGCAGTGAGCTGTGATCATGCCACTGCATTTCAGCCTGGGCAACAGAGTGAGACCCTGTCTCAAAAAAAATAAAAACATAAATAAAAGAAAAATAAAGAAAGGCTGGGTGTGGTGGCTCACGCTTGTAATCCCAGCACTTTTGGAGACCAAGGCAGGAGGATAACTTCAGCTCAGGAGTTTGAGACCAGCCTTGGCAACATATTGAGACCCTGTCACTTTAAAAAAAAAACATTAAAAAAAGAAAAGAAGAAACAAAAATGATAAAAAACCAAAAAGATGGCTGCATGATTGTCTACCTATGCTGGGGGCACTCTGCTTAACAGACACTGGGAGGCTCCAGATTTTCCCTTGTGTAAGAGACTCTGAAGATTACATCCCTGCTTATATATGTCTCTGGGCATTTCTGACCATTGAGTTAGCCTAAATCCTGAAAGCAAAATTGCTGGGACAAAGACCATACTTTTTTTTTATTTTTTATTTTTTATTTTTTTGAGACGGAGTTTTGTTCTTGTTGCCCAGGCTGGAGTGCAGTGGTGTGACCTCGGCTCACCGCAACCTCCGCCTCCCGGGTTCAAGCGATTCTCCTGTCTCAGCCTCCCGAGTAGCTGAGATTACAGGCATGCACCACCCATGCCTGGCTAATTTTGTATTTTTAGTAGAGATGGGGTTTCTCGACGTTGGTCAGGCTGGTCTTGAACTCCCCACCTCAGGTGATCCACCCGCTTTGGCCTCCCAGAGTGTTGGGATTATAGGCGTGAGCCACTGTGCCCGGCCTGGCCATACACATTTTAAGGACAAATCATCTCCAAAAAGACTGTATCAATTTACACTCACAAGAAGTGTCCAAGAGCTGTCTTTAAAAAAAAAAAAGTGCTTTATTTCTTAATATGCTTTAATGCTTTTTTTCACTATCCCCAAATTATAAACTGTAGGCTAATGACACCACCTAGAACTAAGGACGTTTACTCAACACAATCTACTGATAGACGTTATAGTCACTTGCTCTAATTTCTTCTCACTTCTTAGGAAACAGCATAAAAATAATGAGAAGAATAGGCTGAGATTCTTTTCAGAAGATTAGAAATTAATCCCAGGCCATGTGCATGAATAATAAAAAGCCTCCCAAGCTTAAGGACTCTGGTGCAAAACCAGAATTGGGAATGATATACTCAGTTATCTTTTTGAGGTTCCATACAACACAGAGATCCTACAATCCAAAAACGTTTTAAAGAGAGAAATTTTAATTTTGATAAGAGCCATCTTTTTCTCCACATTCTCTCTCAACAAAGGTTATGAATCTGTTTGGTCTGCAGTTGGTAAAGGATAAAAGTGGAGGGGGCAGAATTTTGCTTTGTTATTTACATTTATTTTATTTTATTTTTCTTAGAGACAGGATCTCGCTGTGTTGCCCAGGCTGGAGTGCAGTGGCATGATCATAGCTCACTGCAGCCTCAATCTCCTGGGCTCAAGCGATCCCTCCCACCTCCGCCTCCCCCAATACAGGCATGCACCACCATGCCTGGCCAGGGTTTTGCCTTGAAGATCAAAATTCATCCTCATGCTTTTGGCACAGGTTACAAATACAGAACTTCAAAAAGAGTTTTATTTATTTATTTGTTTAATTATTATTATTTTTTGAGACAGGGTCTCACTCTGTCGCCCAGTCTAGAGGGCAGTGGTGGGATCTCGGCTTACTGCAACCTCCGCCTTCCGGGTTCAGGTGACTCTCATGCCTCAGCCTCCCAAGTAGCTGGATTACAGGTGTGCACTACCATGCCCAGCTGATTTTTTGTATTTTTAGTAGGGACTGGGTTTCAATGTGTTGGCCAGGCTGGTCTCAAACTCCTGGCCTCAAGTGATCCACCTGCCTTGGCCTCCAACAGTGCTAGGATTACAGGCATGAGCCCTGCCTCAAAAAGAGTGTAACTCCCTCCTTCTCTCCGCTGCACTTGATGAATCTTAAAAAAAGTAGTTTGAATCATTAATAGACACCAGCTCCAGCCTGTGCCGTGGAAACCTTCCCCTGGCTCCCCGAAGACAAAGACAGACATTTAAGGGTGCAAACCCTGACCTCTTGTGGTTGATATAATGGAAGTAAGCCATGCTGACACCATATGTGTCTCCTGCCCAAGAAGCACGAGGTGCAATAGTGGGGACATTTACTACTCATCCACCCATTTATCATAGAATTGTTGAAGTAACCGCTGAGCTAAAGCCAGCCCGTCATCCATGCATTTATACAACACATGTTTACAGAGGGCTTACTGTGTGCCTGGCACTCGGTGCTGGAGCCAGACAGATCTGAGGAAACTTCCCTTATCTGTACGATGGGGACAACATTACTTGCCTTGCAATGAGAAAACATATGTAAAGCCCTCAGAAAATCAACTGAGCTATTCTTTACTTTTTTTTTTTTTTTGAGACAGAGTCTTGCTCTGTTGCCCAGGCTGAAGTGCAGTGGCGTGATCTCTGCTCACTGCAACCTCCACCTCCCAGATTCAAGCGATTCTTCTGCCTCAGCCTCCCAAGTAGTGGGACTACAAGCGTGTGCCACCACACCCAGCTAATTTTTGTATTTTTAGTAAAGACAGCGTTTCACCATGTTGGCCAGGCTGGTCTCAAACTCCTGACCTCGTGATCTGCCTGCTTCGGCCTCCCAAAGTGCTGAAACTACAGGCATGAGCCACCGCGCCCAGCCTCTTCATACTCTTATTGGTGGTTTCTGACCAAGAGAGACATCACTTATGGTTCCATGAAGACCTAGCTGGAAAAATCAGTTTTTTTTTTTTTGGTTTGTTTTTTTGAGATGGAGTCTCACTCTGTCACCCAGGCTGGAGTGCAGTGGCGCAATCTCAGCTCACTGCAAGCTCCGCCTCCCGGGTTCACGCCATTCTCCTGCCTCAGCCTCTCTGAGTAGCTGGGACTACAGGCGCCCGCCACCACGCCTGGCTAATTTTTTGTATTTTTAGTAGAGGCGGGGTTTCACCGTGGTCTCGATCTCCTGACCTCGTGATCCGCCCGCCTCGGCCTCCCAAAGTGCTGGGATTACAAGCGTGAGCCACCGCGCCCGGCCCTGGAAAATCAATTTTACAAACTTGAATCTCCATTAAGCCCAGTTTATAGTTATTGTTTAAAAATATTAGCATCCAGGCACAGTGGCTCATGCCTGTAATCCCGCACTTTGGGAGGCCGAGGTGGGTGGATCACTTGAGGTCAGGAGTTCGAGACCAGCCTGGCCAACGTGGCAAAACCCCATCTCTACTTAAAAAAATACAAAAATTAGCCAGTCATTGTGGTGGGCGCCTGTAGTCCCAGCTACTCCGAGGCTGAGGCATGAGAATTGCTTGGACCTGGGAGACAGAGGTTGCAGTGAAGCCGAGATCGCGCCACTGCACTCCAGCCTGGATGACAGAGAGAGACACTGTCTCAACAACAACAACAACAACAGCAACAACATATATAGTTTATATATATTGTTTATATATCTCTATATGTGCTCTCTCTCGCTCTCTCTCTCTCTCTCTCTCTCTCTATATATATATATATATATGTAAGCAATTCTGATCTCACCTTTTCCTTGCTTTTATGTGATCGGAACCCTATGTCGTCCCAAAGGGAAGGAGTACACATAGCCATGTACACGCAGTGGATTTGCACACTGATGTGTGTTTCAGGGCGGGCTGGCAAGAGGGGGCTGCCAGTCTTTGGGGGAACCCCAGGAAGCATGTTTCTAAGGCCGACTTGCCTAGGAGTGGAGTTTGTTGAAATCCGTGAGGACGATATTCTACGGCCGAGGGATATGGGATGTGGGAATAGGGTCCAGGGACAGATGACCTCTGGGACTGTCACAGGGAGGACAGCCTTTCCTTTATGAAATGTCCCCGAGGGAGGCAGGACATCAGGCAAGGTGGCCCTTCAGAGTCTTTTCTAGTCCAAGGGTCCCTTGAAACCCAGAAGTTGTCCTTTTGTGACTTGATGTCTTTGTACACATGCCTCCGTGACCTGGAACAGCCTTCCGCCTCTAGAGCTGGAAAATTCCTTGCCATCATTCAAGATTGAGCTCAGCATCACCCACCTGGAAACCTTCTCTTGGCTTCCTGAAGACAAAGCCCATCGCTCCTCTGACCTCCTCCTGTCACCTCTGCCGTTCCTTCCATCAGGCCCTCACTGCTAGCTGTTACAGTTTGTCTCTGTCTCCATGACTCAATGGCATTTCCTAATCCAGCCCTCTACCCCAGAGGTCCACCTCTGCACCCGGCACATGGAAATATAAATATGTACTGAATGAAAGGATGGTGAAGGAAGGAAGACAAAGAATCACTTCTGATGATGTTTGTCTCCCCTGAGCAAAGGGCAGTGCCATGCATGAAGATGGGCATTGTTTTCCATTTTATTTGTTCTTCCTGCTCCTTCTTCCCTCTGGGCTCCCCTCCCTCTGTCTTCTGGCCCCAGCCACCCTAGTCCTGGGCCTCTGCCTGGGGTCTCCAAGCAAGAGGAAGTGATTCCCTCACCCCAAACTTCCAAAACGGTGGCGGCTCAAACCAAATGGCTCATAGCAGTGCCCAGGAGGAAGACCAGGATGGCATGCTTAGGAAGGCTGAAGGCTTTGGCCCCTTTGGTCCCTTTTTATATGAGAGACTCCCTCCCCAAGACAGTCTTTGAGGCCAAGGGAAGGGCCATGCTGGGTGTTTGTGGGATGGGAATGGCCTGGGTGTCCACAAGGGCCCCTCACATGGGACGCAGGACTGGAAAGGGCGTTGCAGCTGTGGGTGGCAGAGAGCTGGTGGCTGGGGTCCTTTCCCTGCCTTGCTGTAGGAAGCCAGGGTGGAGCCTTCCCAGTGGGAAGGGCCCCACTCAGAGCCCACCAAAGGATCTGTCAAAGGTCCTGTGAAGATGGGAAGAATAGATTCTATTTTCTTTTCTTTTCTTTTATTATTATTATGATTTTTGAGATGGAGTCTCGCTCCGTCGCCCAGGCTGGAGTGTGGTGGTGCAATCTTGGCTCACTGCAACCTTCACCTCCCAGGTTCAAGCAATTCTTGTGCCTCAGCCTCTCAAGTAGCTGGGATTACAGGTGTGTGCCACCACACCCGGCTAACTTTTATACTTTTAGTAGAGATGGGATCTCACCGTTTTTGCCAGGCTGGTCTCAAACTCCTGACTTCAGGTGATCCTCCTGCCTCAGCCTCCCGAAATGCTAGGATTACAGGTGTGAGCCACCACGCCTGTCCTGGAGTCTATTTTAAATTCTCCTTTATCATCCTTTTGAATGAGGAGGTGACAGATGTTGGTGGGGCAGTCCCAAGCTCTTCCATCTGTCTACAGCTTGCCTCTGCCACTTCTTTTGGGGACAGTTCTTCCCTAGCTCCAGCTATGTGGTTCTAGAGGAAACTGTCAATCACTTCCAGGTCATAGGCGAGGCCAGCTAACCAAGTAGAGCCAATCATCGTGCCCCATTCCCTGGCCATGATGGTTGGTCCAGGGATGGACACATGACCTGAGGTGGACCAATCAGAGTCCTCCCTGGCACCCTGGAATTTGCCGAGCGTTTTTTCCTTTCTGCCTAGTTGCCTTAAGGATGTTAAAGTCCTAGTGGCAAAGTCCTCCACTGGGTAGAAGCCTGAGAAAACAAAGCTCTCAGGCAAAGAGAATCAAAGATGAAAGAAGGAAAGGAGGGAGGGAAAGAGCGAGCTGATGGCTTTTGGTTTCTTGAGTCCGGTCACTGAGGTCTTTGGACCTGTACTGGTTCCCGCAGCGACCCCTGTATCCTTCCCTAAGCCTCCCTTTTCATTCACAAGTGAGATGCTTATCTAACTTGTGGTCTGGACTAGATTCTAGAGTCCTGCTTCTTTCCCATGTTACCTCCCTGACCCAAAGAGAAGCAACTGTGAATATTAGCACCATCTGAAATAAAATCTTTTATTATCCCCTGAGAACAGTACTTTGCAGAGTACCAAACACAGCTGGGGTCAGCCCCCGCGGGGCAGGAATCCCCCCGAGTGTTTGAATATGTGTTTGAGGTGGGCTTGGTTGCTTTCTGGAGAAGGTCCAGCATTTTACACTGCAGGAGCCAGGCCAGTCTTACTGTTTGCCCAATCAGAAACGCTGAAATACAGCCTCAGGAAAACGTCTCCCAGGACCCAGGTGTTTGCGTTGGGCGATGGGTCAACGTACTTTTCAAATTTGCTGTAACAGATGTCTGGACGATGCTGGAGAACACAGAAACTCTCAATGGTTAGCCCACGTCCTCCCCTGCCACCCCCTTCCATATCCAGACCTGGAAGCTTCTTAGCTCCGTTCCCCTCCTTTCGCAGGAGCCAAGTGGCTTTCTTCTGCGGCAGCAGAAGTGGGTTGCCCACCGAGGACCCAGAACTGTTCGTGGTTCCCCTCACACTGTGCTGTGTCTCTCCTTCTGACCCTTGTTCGTGATGTTCCCTCCGAGAGACTGTCTTTCCTTCTTCTTTTAACCCCCTTCATTCCTAAAGACTGAGCTCCAGCAGCCCCTCAGGGCAGCCTTCCTGGGACCCAGGCTGGGGTGGATGACCTTCCTCAGTGGTCCCCTGGCACCTGTGTGTCCCCAGCCCTCATCACATCGGATGGCCCTACTCTGTCAATTTGTCTGCCCCAAGCCACTTCCTTGCACAGCTCCCTGGGGTGCCATTTGGATGGGGTCCAGCCTAGATCTGACCCCAACCCAAGCAATGCTCCCCTTGCCTGTGTGAGACTGTGGATTTAGAATCCTTTAAATTCTGTCTCTTCCTGAAAGCCTTCTTTTAACCCATTCAGCCTCCCCCTGGACTTCCCTGGGGAACTGACATTGATTGACCCTCAACTATGTGTCAGGGGGCTGCATGGTCCCTGTATATCCTCTTTAAACGTCAACATCCTAACCACCCCACAAAGAGGGGCTGGGACCCTATTTTACGGAGGAGGGAACTGGGGCTTAGCAAGGTAAAGTTGTGGCCTAAGACTAGAGCGACCATGTGATTTATCATCTAAACCAGGAGCATTTGGGGATAGGAAAGGAGCACTGTTAATAATTGTGATGGGATTGTCCCCAGCCAACCCTGCCTGTCACTATTTCTTCAGATGATCTCAGAGATTGCAATAGCCAATGCTCCGTGTTTATCCTTTGAAGCTCCTTGGGGCAAAGGTCATTAGGGTCCCTCCCTCCTTAGTGTTAGCACTGTGCTGGCACGGGGTGACCATCGCTCAACATTTGTCAGAGACGTTGGATGTCCCAGCCTGCTTTTTATTATACTATCAAGAAGCTTGTTTGGTGGCAGGCACCAGCCCAGCCAGGTGGACTCTGCAGTGTCTGCAGTGGCACAGCTTGGCCTCCACAGGACCTCTTCCTCTAGCTGCAGCCCAAGGATTCTGACAAGTCCCAGGATCCCAGGCCCAGACCCCAGGGCTGGGCCCCTCACCTGCTGGATGTAGGCACTGGCTGGTACTGGGTAATTGATGCCGTTGATGGTGAAGATGAGGTCAGGCAGGGTGTTGATGGTGTCACATTTGATGATGTACTGTCAGAGAGAGAGGGAGAGAAGGTTGGTCCCGCTGGCCCTGCAGTGTTCGGACAGCCCTGGAGTGACCCTCGGGCCTGACCCTTTACCTCACTACTGAAGTAATGCTGGGCATTGATCTTCTTCCGGATGTCATGGATAGAGTTCTGTGGGCCAATCAGCAAAGAGGTCCTGGTGTCAACAATGGCTTGGCAGCTGCCATCACAAGCAATGACCTTCCCGTTTATGCTGATGCTGAAAGACGGGGTGCAAAGCAGGCACTAGCTTCACTCTACAGCACCCCCTCCCTCCCACCCCTCCCTGGCTGTCTCCAGAGCAGCCCTTCAGCACATGCCCACCTCTCTCGGCTTCCCTTTGCACTGGTCATGCTGACCTTCGTCTGCCTTTTAGTTCTTTTTTTTTTTTGAGACAAAGTCTCATGCTGTCACCCAGGCTGGAGTGCAGTGGTGTGATCTCAGCTCACTGCAACCTCTGCCTCCCAGGTTCAAGCGATTCTCCTGCCTCAGCCTCCCAAGTGGCTGGGATTACAGGCATGTGCCACCACACCCGGTTAATTTTTGTATTTTTAGTAGAGACGGGGTTTCACCATGTTGGCCAGGCTGGTCTTGAACTCCTGACCTCAGGTGATCTGCCCGCCTCAGCCTCCCAAAGTGCTGGGATTACAGGCGTGAGCCACTGTGCCTGGCCTACTTTTCAGTTCTTGAATGCGCCAGCCTCTTTCTTGCCTCTGGGCCTCTGCCCATGCTGGTCTCGCTTCCTAGAACTGCCCCCACCCCCTTTGTCTGGCTAATTTCTCTGTATCCTCCAGGCGCCAGCTGAATTGTCACTTTTTCAGGGATGACTTGCCTGCAGACCAGCTCTGGGTCCCCTCTTGGTCAGCCTCTAGCAGGTCTCAATGTGGGAATGTATGATTTGTGTGTCTCGGCTCCTGCACGCCTGCCTTACTGCACAGTGAGGGCTGTAAGAGTAGGTTGTGAACTCAGTGCCTCCCTCAGGTATGTGCCTAGCACACAGTGGATGCTCAACATGTTTGTTGAATGAATGAATGAGGGACACCAGAGACCTGTGTTTCTGAAGCAGTTAGCGCTCGTGGGCAGTAGATGCTCAGAGTGATGGGAAGGGGGCTGCAGGCTGCTCTGGAAGAGGTTGTGTCCCCGGCAGTCCCAGGCTCAGGTGCTGAGGCCCTGGCCAGGGCCATGCCCAAGGCAGCCCAAGGGGAAAGCCACAGGCTACAGAAGCCTCTGAAGATATTTTAAGCCTTTGTCTGATGGTGTCACCCAGAGTCCGGTCAGTTATTGTCCCTGTGTTCCCAGGCACTTCAGGGGAACCAGGTTCCTGACCCTGTCACAGCTGCCTGCCCTGCTGTGTGCCTGGGATGGGGGGAGTGGGGAGTGTATTTTAGTATGATTTACTTTTAGGTCTCCACTCCCTGTTTTCCAAATGAAAGTCCTGTGTACCGGGAACCCCCTCGATCCCAGATAAATCAGGACGGTTGGTCACTTATCATGCCTCTGTTAAGCCTGGTGGACCTCTTGGTGATGCCTTTTCACTGCACTTTAGTGTCCTCAGACCACACTCCCCGCCCGCCCCACTGCACGGGCCTCTTCCCAGAGATCCCAGCTTCCCCAGGGCTCCAGGTCTCCCCTTCCCTTGTTTGGTGCCAAGACTCAGCCTGATTCGTTCTCTCTGGTCAAGACCCTGGTCAGGAAGCCTGGAGGGATGCTGAGCCCATGGGTATGCTGTGGGTGTGCGCGTGTCTTGTGACTGCACGTGTTTGTGTGCATGTGTGACTGTGAGCCTGTGTGACTGGATGTGTCTCCACATGTGCATGTGCGTGTGTGTGATTGCATGCGTCTGAGTGCATGTGTGTGTGTGATTGCACGCATCTGTGAGTGCGTGTTTGTGTGTGTGATTGCACGCATCTGTGAGTGCGTGTTTGTGTGTATGATTGCACGCATCTGTGAGTGCATGTGTGTGTGATTGGAAGCATCTGTGAGTGCGTATGTGTGTGTGATTGCATGCGTCTGTGAGTGCATGTGTGTGTGATTGCATGCATCTGTGTGTGTGATTGTACACGTCTGTGAGTGCGTGTTTGTGTGTGATTGCACGTGTCAGTGAGTGCGTGTGTGTATGTGTGATTGCATGCGTCAATGAGTGCGTGTGTGTGTGATTGCATGCATCTGTGAGTGCATGTGTGTGTGATTGCACGTGTCTGAGTGCATGTGTGTGATTGCATGCATCAGCGAGTGCATGTGTATGTGATTGCATGCATCTGTGAGTGTATGTATGATTGCACACGTCTGTGAGTGCGTGTGTGTGTGATTGCATGCGTCTGTGAGTGCGTGTGTGATTGCATGTGTCTGTGAGTGCGTGTGTGTGTGTGATTGCATGCATCTGTGAGTGCATGTGTGTGTGAATGCACACGTCTGTGAGTGCGTGTGTGTGTGATTGCATGCATCTGTGAGTGCGTGTGTGTGTGTGTGACTGCATGCATCTGTGAGTGCATGTGTGTGTGTGTGATTGCATGCATCTGTGAGTGCGTGTGTGTGTGTGTGACTGCATGCGTCTGTGAGTGCATGTGTGTGTGTGTGATTGCATGCGTCTGTGAGTGCGTGTGTGTGTGTGTGATTGCATGCGTCTGTGAGGCATGTGTGTGTGTGTGGTTGCATGCGTCTGTGAGTGCGTGTGTGTGTGTGTGTTTGGGGGGTGGCATCACTTGGGGCAGGAGCCACAGGCAGGGGCTTACCTGTCCATGGCTATCTGCCAGTAGAGGAGTTTGGACACTGGGACCCAGTTCAGGTTTCTGGTATAGTGGGAGGAGTCCACCCCACCGAGCATCAGCATGCTGCCCTTCTCTTCCTTGCTGGAGGGGAGAGAAACAGGAATGGCTCATTGCAAGTGGAGAGCGATGGGTAGCATTCTTCAGGCTCAGAGACGCACCAGGCACTGTCTAAGGGACTGCTATTGTTACTCACTTAATCCACACACACTCACGCAGCCCTATGGAGCAGGCACTACTATGCTCCCCATTTTATGGATGGAGAAGTTGAAGCAAAGAGGGGTTGAATACCTGCCTAAGGTCAGTAGCAAGTTGTAAAGCTGAGGATTGAACCTGGATGGTCTGGCTTCTGAGATGGGCTCTGGCCACCCCACTCTTCTGTGAAGCGCCAGGTCTCCTCCAGCAATCAGAGCAGACCCTGAGATGCAGTTGAGGGTGCCATGGAGAGAGGGGTCTGACCTCCACCTCACCCAGCCTGTCATTTTCTGGAAAAACAGAGGACCACGGAGGACTAAGGTCACATGTTCAGGCTCACACACGGCTGTCTCCATGGGCATGTGAGCTGCTGCTGTTGCTGTCTTGAAGTTCTTATTTTATTTTTTGACACAGGGTCTCTTTCTTTCACCCAGGGCTGTCTCCATGGGCGTGTGAGCCGCCACTGTTGCTGTCTTGAAATTCTTATTTTATTTTTTATTTATTTATTTTTTTTTGAGACAGGGTCTCTTTCTTTCACCCAGGCTGGAGTGCAGTGGCATGATCATGGTTCACTGCAGTCTCGACCTACTGGGCTCAAGTGATCCTCCCGTCTCAACCACCCAAGTAGCTGGGAGTACAGGCATATACCACCATGCCCGGTTAATTTTCGTATTTTTTGTAGAGATGGGGTTTCACCATGTTGCCCAGGCTAGTCTTGAACTCCTGAGCTCTGCCCGCCTCGGCCTCCCAAAGTGCTGGGATTACAGGCTTGAGCCACCATGCCCAGCCTTCAAATTCTTCACATTTTTTGAACAAGGGCCCCTGCATTTTCATTTTGCACTGGGCCCTGCAAATTGTGTAGCTGGTTCTGGGCTCACAGTAAAATCATAGCGAGGGAGGAACAGCTCTGCAGACCCCTCTCCTTCCACATCCAATCCGTCAGCACATCCTGTTGGCTCTTCCTCCAGCACGCATTCTCACTCCCTGCACTGTTCTTCCCCTTCCCTGGACCAAGCTACCACCTCTTTCTTCTAGAGAGGCTATGTAGCCTCTTCCCTGGCCTCTCTGCCTCCACTCTGGTCAGTGGGCATCCTCCAGTGGGCACCCAAGCTGAGCTTTCAAAACTGTACATTGGATCATGTCTCTTCCCTGCTTACCCCGCTGCCAGAGGCCTCCACTCCACTTAGTGCAAAACCCCAGGGTAACCTTGCCCCTGCCTCCGCCTCCAGTGCTGCAGCCACACAGGCCCCCTTGCTGGTCCTCGGATGCTGCACGCTCTCATTTCTCCTCTGCATTCGCTCTTCCTTGCTCCAGGCACTTAGTCACTCAAGACTGGCTCTTTCCCATTATGAGGTCTCAGCTCAGGGAGGACTTCCCCACCGCCCATCTCACACCCTCATCCCTGTCTGTTCTATCACCCTGATTTGTTGCTTTTACAGAACCAATTGCTATCAGAGTTATATTTTTCCTTTATTTATTTACTTATTTCTCGTCTGCCTTCTCTACTTCTTGTGTGTCTCCTTCATGTGTACAGACAGTACCCAGCACATAGTAGGTGCTCAATGAATCATCTCCTTTGATTGAGTACGAGTGTTCCTGAGGCTCACAGAGGTTAAACACCTTAAGGTCGTGCTATGGAGCCAGGGTTTGAACTCATGTCTCCCAGAGCCTGCAGCCTCAACCACCACACTGTCCTGCTTCCTACATGGATCTGGGGGATCAACCACTGCCTTTGTGGGGAGGGCGCAGTCTGTCAACAGGGCTGTCCTGCTGTCTGTGCTTCTTCCTTCTCCCCTACCCTCCACCAGACCCTAAGTCAGTCAGGAGACCAGCTTTCCTTTACCAAGCGCAGTGACTGGAGGCTTGCTGATGGATGGACCACTTGCCATGGGGGAGAGTCCTGAGGGCTGAGTTCAAGTCCTGCCACTACCAGTACCTGACTGGGCAGTCTTGTGCAGAGCCCCTTTCTGAGTCTGTTTCCTCATCTGTTGAATGACTGGACTACAGGGGTCAGCACACTTTCTATAAAGGGCCAGTGTGTCCCTATTTTAGGCTTCATAGGCTGCACAATCTCTGTTGCACTGCTCAGTGCTGCCATTGGTGCTCAAAAGCAGCCACAGACAATCATAAACGAATGAACATGCTTCTGTTCCAATAAAACTTTATTTACAAAAACAAGTGACGGGCCAGGTTTGGCCCCCAGGATATAGTTTGCTGACTCCCTGGACCAGACTATCTCTCAGGAAACTTCTGGATCAGAGAGTCTGTAATTTTTCATGCAAGTGAAAGCTTCTTACAGCCGAGTTGGAGAAAGGGCTCGTCTAGCCCACACTTACTCAAGTAGAAGGCAAAGAGGTTTTGAGAAAGGAGGCCTTGGTTCCACAGGTTATCAAAGACGGAGGTGGCTCCTTCTACGTCAAGGCCGGGGTAGCCCAGTCCCAGGATGCCGTCGAAGACCGCGTATCTCATGAACTTGCCGGGCTCCTTGACACTCAGGCTGAACCCCCGGCCTATGTCCACAAGGTCCCCGATCTGTGGGAGAGGAGGGTGTTTCTGTGGAAAGATTTGGGAAGTGAGGCTGGGGCTGGGCGGGGGTGCAGGTGGCTGAGGAGATAGCACTAACTTCACAGGGGAAGCCTGGGGCCACTGTGCCGTGAGTGGCACCTACGCAAGCATGGGTTCCTGTGGGCTGTGATTCTAACCAACCCCTACGCCCCCTTCACATCGTCCGAACTTAGCCACAGAGGCCACATTCCCTTTTCACAGGTGAGACTCTGAGTGTGACCACACGGTTCCGACTTGAGGACAAATGGGTAGAGAGCAGGATTGTCCCCTTTCTGGTGTCACTGTGATCTGATGACAGAAACAGAATTCATTGCAAACTCCAAAGGTCGTCTTTTCTACATCCCCTGGGGGAAGCAGTAGTCCATTACGCCATGTAGCCGCTAGGGTTCTTAGGAAAATTCTGCCTGAGAAATGCTCCTTTGGGGGTGTGTGTGTGTGTGTGTGTGTGTGTGTGTGTGTGTGCAGGCACTTCTGGGGAGGAGTCCCTAGTTTTTATTAGACTCTGAGCGTGACCACACGGTTCCCACTTGAGGACAAACAGATAGACAGCAGGATTGCCTTCTTCTAAAAGACAAATGGGAAGAACCCATTTATGAGGCAGGGCTTCCCTGAAGCTGTGGCCCCTGTTTTCCCTGCCTGGTGCTTGGAGCCCTCGGCCCCAGACCAGTTCTACCCTCTCCCGAGAATACTCCACACCCACGTAAGTCCTGCTTTGCCTCCCAGCTCTGCAGCTTGCCAGCTGTGTGTCCTTGGGCAAGGCACTCATTCTCTCTGTTCCCTCATATGTAAAATGGAGATAATAGTAGAGTCTGCCATGCTGGGTGGTCGTGAGGATTAAGCAAGTTATTCCAGTGGAAGCATCCAGCATGGCACCTGCCACAGTGTGAGAGCACAAAATTGGGTGGTTTTTACCCACCCACCTCTGTCCCTGTGCCCAGAAAAATCAGCCTTGTACTCATTGTGGGAAAAGGGGCTGCAGATTTGTGCTTCCCTCACCCGAGCACCTCCAGCAGGATGGTCCCGCTCTCTGGGGAGGCTGTTCTGGAGAAGAGTGCATGCCAGCGGGGGCACCATCTCTCCAGGGTCACAGCCCCACAGGGCAGGCGGCCAGCTGCTGATGGGCTTTAGGAGAGATGGACACACCCAGTTGCTTCTGCGTCTGGTCCTGTAAGTGACGGTCACACCTAAGGCCAGCCCCGCCTCTGCCTCTGGTTTCCACGTTACCTTAACATTGTCATAGCCAAGAAATCCCAACATCTGCCCAGTGCCACAGGCTATGTTGATGGGCCGGCCTGAGACCTGGAACGTGGAGGACAGCAGAGGGTTGAAGATGTTGTGGTTAGCTGCAGACACAAGGGGTGGGCATCTGTCAGGCCTGCTGGGGACCGAAGAGGAGGTGCTGGGAGGACATGAGACGGGGGAGGGAGCACTCACTGCAGGCTTGACTGACGCAGTAGATGGAGGGCTCCCACAAGTCAGTGGAGCCTGTGTCCAGGATGACCTTGAATTCCTGAGGCAGTGTTCCGATGGTGATGATGCCAACGTAGACCAGCTACCAGGACCCGGGAGGGATGGTGAGGGAAGGCCTGGCATCCTGGCCATGCCCCTGGTTCCCAGGGTGCCTGCCCTCATCAGGCATTCCATGTTTCCTGAAATCACTTTCCAACAGCCCCACCACACAGCCTCTGCTCAAGCCACCACCTTCATTTGAGAAGCTCTCCAGTGTTCCCCACAGCTCTCCAAATCCTTTCCACCCTTGAAGGCCCAGTCTGAGTGCCTCCTCCTCCAGGCAGCCCTCCTAGGTTGCCCAGGCCACTGTGCTCTTCCTTCCTTTAAACTCGAATCACATAATATTAATACCACACAGTTGGTCCTTTTATCTGACATTTACTTACTTTTGCCTACTCCTCTGGATGGGCTATGAGTTGTTGAAGAAGAGATGGACCTTTGGTTGCATAAGTAACAATAACCATATTGTTAGTTTATCATAGCATCCCACACCACAGGGACTCAATAACTTAATTTTTTTTTAGAGTCAGAGTCTCTCTCTTTTGCTTAGGCTAGAGTGCAGTGGCATGATCATGGCTCACAGCAGCCTCGACCTCCTGGACTCAAGTGATTCTCCCACCTCACCCTCCCAAGTAGCTGGAACTACAGGTGCACACCACCACACCCAGCTAATTTTTAAAACTTCTTATAGGCTGGGCGCGGTGGCTCACGCTTGTAATCCCAGCACTTTGGGAGGCCGAGGCGGGCGGATCACGAGGTCAGGAGATCGAGACCACAGTGAAACCCCGTCTCTACTAAAAATACAAAAAAAAAAATTAGCCGGGCGTGGTGGTGGGCGCCTGTAGTCCCAGCTACTCGGAGAGGCTGAGGCAGAAGAATGGTGTGAACCCGGGAGGTGGAGCTTGCAGTGAGCCGAGATAGCGCCACTGCACTCCAGCCTGGGCGACAGAGCAAGACTCTGTCTCAAAAAAAAAAAAAACAAAAAAACAAAAAAAAACCTTCTTATAGTGACATGGTCTCACTATGCTGCCCAGGCTGGTCTCAAATTCCTAGCCCAAGGGATCCTCTCACCTTGGCCTCCCAAAGTGTTGGAATTACAGATGTTAGCCACTGCATCTGGCCTCAACAACTTTTTTATTGGTTTGATTCTGGGGGCTGCAAAGGCTAAACTTTTTTTGTTGTTGTTGAGATGGAGTCTCACTCTGTCGCCCAGGCTAGAGTGCAGTGGTGCAATCTCGGTTCACTGCAACTTCCGTCTCCTGGGTTCAAGCAATTCTCGTGTCTCAGCCTCCTGCATATCTGGGATCACAGGCATGCACCACCATGCCCGGCTAATTTTTATATTTTTAGTAGAGACGGGGTTTTGCCATGTTGGCCAAGCTGGTCTTGAACTTCTGACCTCATGTGATCCGCCTGCCTTGATCTCCCAAAGTGCTGGGGTACAGGTGTGAGTCACCTTTCCTGGCCTAAACTTCTACCTAGGGTGTCAAACTTGATTTGCAGTTTTCTTTGTTGTCATTTGATCCGACATGGATCACCCTTCAGTGTGGCTCCTTCAGCTCAGGGATTAGCCTTAGTTCAGAAAGGGCAAAGTTCCCATAACAAGCACTGTCTTGGTTCAAGGGTGCCCAGTGACACTATCACTGGCACAGAAATGGATGCTACCTGGCACCTGGTCATTGCTGGGCCCAGTCACCACAGACCAACAACAGAGGGTAGGAGTTTCTTCTCCTCTGGAAATGGGTCCCTGTTCCCCACTGTTGGCAGAAGCCCCAGCCCTAACCCGCTGGCTCACAGCCCCAGATGAGCCCCAGTGCTTTCCAGGGGCCCTAGGGGGCGCTCTGGAGCTCCATCCTCCCAGCATACTCACATCCAGGTAGTTCCTCATGGGTTCCAAAGATATTCTGTTATCCTGATATTGATGAAGAAACTTATAGGCCAGGTTGTAAGGATATTTCTCAAGATAATCTTTCAGCATGCCATTTTTCCCGGAGGTTTTCTCGAATGGATTTGGTCATCAGAGGGATTCTTCAACCGAGCATTGGGAAGGGAAACAAATAAGAGACAGTCATCGGCTGCCCCTTGCTACAATGTGACTGTCACACTTTGCATTGTAATTGCACCGTGCATTTTCCAAGCTTTTTAATGATTGTTATCTTATTATCAGGAAAAGACACCCAATGCAATGGAAAGACCATGGCAATGGATCTAGGTTTAATTCCAGGTTCTATTGCGTAATCTTGGGCAGGTCATATGACCTTTCTGAGCCTCAGTTCCCTATCTATCTATAAAAAAGATGAAATGATGATACCCTCCCTAGCATAGAATGTTTGGAGGTGTTAAGTGAGACAGTGGATATAATGCGCCTGCCATATAGCAGATCCTGATAGTGAGAGCCCTTCCTATTGCTGTTGCCATCGCAATGTCTCTTTCTCAGGCAGCCCTGGGAGGGTGGTAGAGGGGGAATCATTATATTCTTTTTACAGGGGAGGAATCTGAAATGGAGGGACTTTGTGACTTGGCTCTGGTTACATTGCTTGTCAGTGGCAAACCTGGGCCTAGAAGTAGCCCTCCTGATCTCTCCAGGGTTCAACCAGAAGTAAGGGGTTAGAGAGGAAGCCAAGAAGTGAGAAAAGTCATGAATGCTGAGATTGGGAATAAAGTGGGGAAACGAAGAGAGTAGAGAAACAAGAATGAGTCAAAACAGAAAGAAACACAGTGTTGCATACACAGAGACACCCAATAGAGAGCTAAGAGAGATGCAGAGACAGAGGTGTAGCCAAAGGGACACATATATAAGGAAACAGAGAGGGAGTAGAGAGAAAACCTAGAAAATTGCACAGAAGAAATTCTGTTTCTAGATGGGACCACATGTACAGCTGCACAGGTTGTGCACTGAACAATTCTAGGGCATCCCATTCACATAGCCCATGATGTGACTGGTGCCCCTGGAATTGTGCAACCCTGCAGACCTGCCCCAAGACCTTTGGGCCTCGCAGCACACATGGCAAGCTACTCATCAATAAATGGAGACTTAAACTTTATATGAGCATCAGAAAATGATTACGTTTCCTTCCCCATCCCTGCATTGGAAGGAGAATAAGAGGCAAGAGAAGAAGAGGGCAAGAAGGAGCCCAGAGAGGCAGCTGATGTCACGCGTCTCATACTTGACCAAGCATTCTGAGAGAGCCACCAACCTGAGGATCATAAGCCACTTCATACTTCCTTCCTGGGTTTAAAGCGCTCAGGAAAGAGTGAATTCTGAGCACGCAGTGGCTGTCAAGAGGATCTCATTTAAATACACTCGGATCTGCCCTAATCATCCCCTTGAGGGCCAGTATTGACTTGGTAAGAAATACAAACCTTCCCAATAAAGTCTTTACCTGCTTCATGTTTGTGAGGAGAGGACCTAGAAAATTCTCAGAATACAGAGATTTCTATTCTAATCTCTTCCTTGGGGCTTGGCTGAAAAAACAAAATCAAACCATATAAGCCAACAAAGCGCGAGGAGACTCTTGCTATCTTGGAGATAAAGGCACTGAGCATAATGTGATAAAAATAAGTGTTAGATGCTATGCTTGACATTTATGATCTCATGCAGTCTTCCCAGTGACCCTGTGAGGTGTGCATTGCTGTCCTCATCCAGGAGGAGATTGCTAGGAGGAAGAGAGGTCAAATCACAGAGTGAAAATGTTGGGAGCGCCCTACTGACATATGAGCGGATTTAGGTGGCGGCATGGCACACAGCAGAGCCACTTATGCTGCCAATCTGCTTCACAGAGCCAGGCTAGAGCAGTATGACGATCGCACAATTTTAATATTGGAAGAAATGTGAAGCATGCAACCCAGAAATATTGTTTGTATCCAGTAAACATCTATTGAGGACCTGCTGTGTGCTGGAGAGTGGGATAGATGCTGGGAAATCAAAGTCAAATAAGACACGGGCAGGCCTTGCCTTCAGGGAGTTTGCAGTCTGGAGCAGGAATCACAAGCTCGAGACCCAGGCAGCAAAGGAAATAAATGGAAGGGCTGGGTGGGCATCTCGGGCACGGTCACTACTGTCTCCTTACAAGGGGGCAGCCCTTCTCTGCTCCACCATCAGTTGCCACACTGGCAGGTGGGCTGTGATGCCAGGTTGGCCAAGTTTTCAAGACGTGTAAGTGGGAAAAACTCAAATTGTGTTTCTCTTACTACACTCTTTTTTTTTCTTCCTTTCTTTTAAGATGGAGTCTCGCTCTGTTGCCCAGGCTGGAGTGCAGTGGCACGATCTTGGCTCACTGCAACCTCTGCCTCCCAGGTTCAAGTGCTTCTCCTACTTCAGCCTCCCGAGTAGCTGGGATTACAGGTGTGCACCACCATGCCCGGCTAATTTTTGTATTTTTAGTAGAGATGAGGTTTCACCATGTTGACCAGGCTGGTCTTGAACTCCTGACTTCAGGTGATCTGCCCGCCTCAGCCTCCCAAAGTGCTGGCATTACAGATGTGAGCCACCATGCCTGGCCTCTCTTACTACACTCTTGTAACATGTTTCTTAAACCAGATGCATGGGGCTTTTCTCCCCACCAACAAGCTCACAGTCAGTTCTGCAGCAGACACCAGCTAGTGTCCTCCAGTTCAATTCTGACACCATCCACCTGGAGATAGCATCAGATCCCACAGGTTAAGGGCTCAGTCTCATGAGACTGGGCCCCACTTCCAATGCCAATTGCAAGCCCCAGATTGTTTGACCTGTGCTTCTGACCAACTGGCTGTAAGTCGGGCTTCCCAAGACCCCCTCTTTGGGTTCAATTAATTTGCTAGAGCAGCTCTCGGAACTCAGGGAAACATTTGCTTACATTTGCCTGTTTACTATAAAGGATATTACAAAGGATACAGATGAAGAGCTGCATGGTGCAAGGTATGGGAGAGGGGGTGTGAAGCTTCCATGTCTTCCCTGGGCGCCCCACCCTCCAGGAACCTCACGTGCTCTGCTCTATGGAAGCTCTCCGAACTCCATCCTCTTGGGCCTTTTATGGAGACTTCATTGGATAGGCATGACGGAAGCACAGACAGCTGTGTAGAAGTGTGATTGAATAGCCGGGCACGGTGGCTCACACCTGTAATCCCAGCACTTTGGGAGGCTGAGGTGGGTGGATCACCTGAGGTCAGGAGTTCGAGACCAGCCTGGCCAACATGGTGAAATCCCGTCTCTACTAATAAGGGCCGAAGGGCTCCTCAAGCATGGCCAGAGTGGGCGCCAAGGCCGAGGAGGTGCCGAGAGCAAGTGAGGGCTGTGAGGGCTGCCAGCATGCTGTCACCTCTCAATAATACAAAAATTAGCCGGGCGTGGTGTGCACACCTGTAATCCCAGTTACTCGGGAGGCTGAGGCAGGGGAATCACTTGAATCTGGGAGGTGGAGGTTGCAGTGAGCTGAGATCACGCCATTGCACTCCAGCCTGGGCAAGACTCTGTCTCAAAAAAAAAAAGTGTAATTGAACAAAAAGGGAAAGATCCAGTGTTGATAGACTTCAGTGGGGAAGCCCAGCCGTGCCTGTCTGTTGAGATTCTTCTTGGTCTCTCCGTGCAGCTTTCCTTCCTGCAGGGTGTGGGGCAGGACCCCTCTGAAGTGGAGTTTTATGACCTGCAGTCATGCAAGACCAGTCAGAGAATTTCTTTATGAACAGAGGCAGGGGAGGATTAGAATATATTTTTAGGTGCTAAGGCCTGCCTTAGAGAGAAAAAGGAGCAGATGAAAAGAAGGCTGAAGGCGGTCAGGGAGAAAGATTCTGTTTTCTGGGGCCTGGTTAGAGGCCTAACACACTCCAACCTTATAACAAAAGACTGTAACAAGGGCTATGCGGGTTATGAGCCAGGAACTGTGGATGAAAACTGATGTGTGTGTGTATGTGTATATATATATATATATATATCCATATACACACACACATATATATATCCATACACACACACACACACATATATATATCCATATATATATATATACACACACATAAAATAAGAAGTCAAAAGTCTGGATATTTATGTGAAATCCCTCATCTTTAGATGTTAGCAGCTAATTAATTTGTTTTTCAAGAAACATTGTGTGGGCCAATACTGAAGCAACTGTGGGATGTGCAGGTTTCTATTTCTGGCCTAGAGGTGGGAGTAGAAAGGGGGCTAGAAAGGGAGGTGTAGAGGGCTGGAAAGGGAGAGTAGAAAAGGGATAGAAACGGAGGGTGTTCAATTCATGTTTGTTGAATGAATAACAGATGGAATGCATTGATTTTCCTTCCACTTGTAAAGAAAGACTACCAGGGTCAGATAAACCAACTGACTTACTGAGAGCTCCCACTTGATGAGCACCTGCTGTAATTCCCCTGATAGGATCCAGGCTGGAAACATTTTGTCTGCCAAATAAAAAGAAATAATTAAAGTGTATTGCCAATCAAAAAAGTCAATAAAGGACCACCAGGAGCTTCTGCTTGCCTGAGATGAGAAGAGCTGCCTTCTTAAACTGGTATTATTCCAGGTGAAGTAAAGAAAATGGAATGGTGTGGCTCCTTCTGAGACTTCCAGGGCCCTCATGTTCCCATACAAGATCCAGATCCAGTTCATGCCCATCTTGGGTAGAGCAATACCAAGGCTGATCTGATCCCCAGGGTTGGGTTGCAAATGACGTGGGGGCTCTGCATTTTTTTTTTTTTTTAACACAGGGTCTAGCTCTGTCACTCAGGCTGGAGTGCAGTGGCACAATCAATCTCTGCTCACTGCAACCTCTGCCTCCCTGGCTCAAGCAATCCTCCCACCTCAACCTTCCTCGTAACTGGGACTACAGGCATGCGCCACCACACCCAGCTAATTTTTGCATTTTTTTTTTTGTAAAGACAGGCTTTTGCCATGTTTTTCAGGCTGGTCTCGAACTGGGCCCAAGTTATCCTCCTGCCTTGGCCTCCCAAAGTGCCGGGATTACAGGGATAAGTCACAGTGCCCGGCTGGGGTTCTGTGTCAGTTTTACCCCTACTGCCCAAATGTGTCACCATGGGATATCACAGGACATCAGCTTATTAGTAGACTTAGGGAAACTATAATCAATACTTATATTAATTTTTTCTATATGAACTATATTTTGGGTAATCACAAATAGTTGACTAAAAAGTTTTTTTTAAAACATCAGTTTAAGGAATAAGGAAAAAAAGTTGTTTTATTAAAAAATTCGTGGCTGTGTGTGGTGGCTCACACCTGTAATTCCAGCACTTTGGAAGGCTGAAGTGGGTGAATCACTTGAGGCCAGGAGTTCGAGACCAGCGTGGCCAATATGGCAAAACCCTGTCTCTACTAAAAATACAAAAATTAGCTGGGCTTGGTGGCGCATGCCAGTAATCCCAGCTACTCAGGAGGCTGAGGCTGGAGAATTGCTTGAGGCTGGGAGGCAGAGGTTACAGTGAGCCAAGATTGTGCCATTGCATTCCAGCCTGGGTGACAGAGCAAGACTTTTTCTCAAAAAAAAAAAAAAAAAAAAAAGCGCGGGGGGGGCACCTATAGAAATGGCAACTCTTGCTCTAACTGGTTCCTCTCTGCCTCTCTGCAAAGGTTACAGGTTAACAGAGGATCCTCTTCTATTAAAAACCCAATAATCCTGGCCAGGCATGGTGACCCACACCTGTAATCCCAATACTTTGGGAAATCAAGGCAAGAGGATGGCTTGAACCCAGGAGGCTGAGGATGCAGTGAGCTATGATGGTGTCACTGCACTTCAGCCTGTGTGACAGAGTAAGGCCCTGTCTCAAAATAAATAAATAAATAAATAAATAATAAATTCCAATGATTAAATTCAGAAGGAACGGTAGAATTTGGAACTCATTTTTTTGCAACTTCTAATGAAACAATGGATCTAGGCAAAAATCATCAACAGATGCCAAAACCGTAAGGTGGAATGTTGAAGGGTAAGTTCAGGATTGGATGGATTAGGTTGATAGCACCAGGATCCACGGATTAATCTGGCATCTGTAAGAGTGAGACAGTCAGAAATTATGTGCTTCTTTATGTGATACAATAGGGAATATATGGAACTACCTAAGAAGTATTTTAATTAAAAATTTGAATTCAAGTCTAGATCTCATGACCAGGCATAGGAAATAATGTAGGTAAAGGAACAAAAAATAATAATGTAGGTAAAGGAACAAAAAAACAATCATTCAAATCCCATACGTGGGACATCCTGTAGGACAAATGACCTCTCCATGCTCCCCCTACTTAAAAAAACAGACTTTACTTTTTAGAGCAGTTTTAGCTTCACTGCAAAATTGAGTAGAAGGTACAGAGATTCCCCATATATCCACGCCACCCCACCTCACATGCACAGCCTCTCCATTATTAATATCTTGCCCCAGAGTGGTACATTTGTTACAATTGATTAACCTATGATGATGCTTCATTATTACCCCAAGTCCATGGTTTACGTTAAGATTCACTCTTGGCATTGTACATTCTATGGGTTTGGACAAATGTGTGATAGGTACCCACCATTATGATATTATACAGAAGGCCGGGCATGGTGGCTCATGCCTGTTATCCCAGCACTTTGGGAGGCCGAGGCAGGTGGATCACCTGAGGTCACGAGTTCGAGACCAGCCTGACCAACATGGTGAAACCGCATCTCTCCTAAAAATACAAAAATTAGCCATGCATGGTGGTGGATGCCTGTAATCCCAGCTACTCGGGAGGCTGAGGCACGAGAATCGCTTGAACTGGAGAGGCAGAGGTTGCAGTGAGCCAAGACTGCGCCATTGCACTCCAGCCTGGGCAATAAGAGTAAAACTCCATCACACACACACACACACACACACACACACACACACACACACACACACACAAATCATACAGAACAGCTTCACTGCTCTGTGCTCTGCCTATTCATCCTTCCCTCCCCCCAGCCCCTAGTTACCATTGATTGTTTTACTGTCTCCATAGTTTTGTCTTTTCCAGAATGTCATATAGTTGAAATCATACAGTATATGGCCTTTTAAGATGGGCTTCTTAGCCAATTCATCTCCAACAAAGGCACCAAGAACATACAATGGGGAAAGGATAGTCTCTTCAGTAAATGCTACTGGGGGTGCTGGGTGCAGTGGCTCACGCCTATAGTCCCAGCACTTTGGGAGGCTGAGGTGGGTGGATCACATGAGACCAGGAGTTCAAGACCAACCTGGCCAACATGGCAAAACCCCATCTTTACTACTTGGGAGAATGAGGCACAAGAATTGCTTGAACTCGGGAGGTGGAGGTTGCAGTGAGCTGAGATCAGTCACGCCATTGCACTCCAGCCTGGGTGACAGAGCAAGACTCTGTCTTAAAAAAAAAAAAAAAAAAAAAGCCTGGCACGGTAACTTACTCCTGCAATCCCAGCACTTTGAGAGGCCGAGTGCTGGGATTACCTGAGATCAGGAGTTTGAGACCAGCCTGGCCAACATGCTGAAACCCTGTCTCTACTAAAAATACAAAAGTTAGCCAGGCGTGGTGGCAGACACCTGTAATCCCAGCTACTCGGGAGTCTGAGGCAGGAGGCTCGCTTGAACCCGGGAGGCAGAGGTTGCAGTGAGCCGAGCTCGCACCATTTCACTCCAGGTACTGGGAAAACTGGGTATGCTATGCAGAACAATGATGAAACTAGATCATGCAAAAAATTCAAATCAAAATGGATTAAATACTTAAATGTAAGACCTGAAACTATGAAAATACTAGAAGAAAACATTGGGAAAATGCTTCAGGACATTGGTCTGGGCAAAGATTTCTTGGATAAGACCTTAAAAACACAGGCAAACAAAGCAAAATTAACAAATGGGATGTAAATCAAGCCAAAAGGTTCTGCACAGCAAAGAAAACAATCAACAAGGTGAAGAGACAACCCACAGAATGGGAGAAAATATTTGCAAACTATTCCTCCAACAAGGGATTAACAACCAGGAATATATAAAGAACTCAAAAAACTCAATAGCAAACAAACAAATAATTTGATTAAAAATGGGCAAAAGATCTGAATAGACACTTCTCAAAGGAGGATACAAATGGCCAACAGGTGGAGAAAAAAAAGACTCAGCATTCCCAATGATCAGGGAAATGCCAATTAAAACCACAGTGAGTTATCATCTCATCCCAGTTAAACAGCTGTGAGCACAAAGACAGAAGATAACAAATGCTGGTGAGGAGACCAAGAAAGGGGAATGCTCATTCACTGTTGGTGGAAATTTAAATGAGTACAGCCTCTATGGAAAACAGAATGCAGATTCTTCAAAAAACTAAAGATAGAACTATCATATGATCCAGCAATCCTGCTGCTGGGTATATATCCGAAAGAAAGAAAATTAGCCGGGCGCAGTGGCTCACGCCTGTAATCCCAGCACTTTGGGAGGCTGAGGTGGGCGGATCACCTGAGGTCGGGAGTTCGAGATCAGCCTGACCAACATGGAGAAACCCCTTCTCTACTAAAAATACAAAAAAATTAGCCGGGCATGGTGGTGCATGCCTGTAGGCCTAGCTGCTCAGGAGGCTGAGGCAGGAGAATTGTTTGAACCCAGGAGGTGGAGGTTGCCGTGAGCCGAGATCGTGCCATTGCACTCCAGCCTAGGCAACAAGAGCAAAACTCCATCTAAAAAAAAAAAAAAAAGAAACGAAGTTAGTCTATTGACGAGATATCTGCACTCCTGTTTTTATTGCAGCACTATTCACAGCAACCAAGCTAGATATACTAGTTACCCCGATTTGATCATTACACACTGCATACTTGAAATCAAAATATCCCATGTACTCCATAAATGTGTACAACTATTATGTATTCACATATACATTTTTAACACTGGCTTTTTTCACTTAGTGATATGCACTTAAGGTTCCTCCTTTTCATGGCTTGATATCTCATTTCTTTCTTTTTTTAATTTTTATTTTCATTTTTATTTTTTGAGACAGGGTCTCATTCTGTTGCCCAGGCTGGAGTGCAATGGTACCATCTTGGCTCACTGCAACCTCTGCCTCCGAGGCTCAAGCCATCCTCCCACTTCAGTCTCCCAAGTAGCTGGGACTACAGGTGCACACCAGTATGCCTGACTAATTTTTCTCTCTCTCTATTTTTTGTAGAGATGGGGTTTCGCCATATTGCCCAGGCTGGTCTTGAACTCCTGAGCTTAATAGATCCACCTGACTTGGCCTACCAAAGTGCTGGGATTACAGGTGTGAGCCACCGTGCCCAGTCAATTGCTCATTTCTTTTTAGTGCTTAATAATAATCCATTGTCTGGATGGAGTATAGTTTATCTACTTATTCACTTACTGAAGGGCATCTTAGTTTCTTCCAAGCTTTGGCAATTATAAAGCTGCTATAAATAGTCATATGCAGGTTTTCGTGTGGATATAAATTTTCAACTCCTTTGAGTAAATCCAAGCAGTGTGACTGATGGGTAATATGACAAGAGTATGTTGAATTTTATAACAAACTGCCAAGCTGTCTTTTCAAGTGTCTGTGCCATTTTGCATTCCTACCAGCAACGAATGAGTTTCTGTTGCTCCACATCCTCACCAGCATTTGGTGTTCTCAGTGTTCTGGATTTTGGCCATTCTAACAGGCCCATACACTTACTTTATAAATAAATTAATGGCATATAAAGGGGGACTGCTATCTACTAAAAGTCTTTTTTTTTTTTTTTTTTTTTTTTTAGATGGAGTTTCACTCTTGTTGCCCAGGCTGGAGTGCAGTGGTGCAATCTTGGCTCACTGCAACTTCTGCCTCCTGGGTTCAAGCAATTCTCCTGCCTCAGCCTCCCGAGTAGCTGGGATTACTGGTGCCTGCCACCACGCCTGGCTAATTTTTGTATTTTCAGTAGAGACGGGTTTTACCATGTTGACCAGGCTGGTCTCAAACTCCTGACCTCAGGTGATCCACCTGCCTCAGCCTCCCAAAGTGCTTGGATTACAGGTGTGAGCCACCGTGCCCAGCCCATTAAAAGTCTTAAGAAACAGCCACCAAATGCAACACATGCGGATAATCTCAAGATCTTGATCCCGGATCTGAATATATCAACTGTTAAAAGGCATTTTTGAGAGAATCAAAGAAATTTGAACATAGACTGGTTATTAGGTGATATTAAAGTTGGTAATTAAAAAACAGTTGGTAATTTTGTTTGGAATAAAAGAGCATTGCTGCTATAAATAAATATATTTGAATATATATATTAATTACAGCTGTGTGTGTGTGTATATATGTATATATATATAAAACTCTTATCTCCTAGAAATGTACAATAAAGTATTTACAGTGAAATGGTAAGCCGTATGCCTTAAAATATTACAGCAAATATAAATATATAAAGAATAAAATTTAAAAAAAGTAAGAGTGTCGCCAGGTGCGGTAGCTCATGCCTATAATCCCAGCACCTTGGGAGGCTGAGGCAGGTAGATTGCTTGAGGCCAGGAGTTTGAGACCAGCCTGGCCAACATGGCAAAACTCTGTCTCTACTACAAATACAAAAATTATCTGGGTGTGTTGGTGCATGCCTGTAATCCCAGCTACTCAGGAGGCTGAGGCATGAGAATCACTTAAACCTGGGAGGCAGAGGCTGCAGTGAGCCGGGATCACGCCAGTCCACTCCAGCCTGGGTGACAAAGTGAGACAAAAGAAAAAACAAAGGGGGGTGTATATAAAACAAAGATTTGCAGAAACAGTGTAATTCTTGATGCTGAGTGATGGAATATGAGGTCCATGACACTATTCATTTTTACTTTTATGTTTGATCCTTTTTTGTAATAAGTTGAAAACATTTCCATTTTGTAGTTTCTGTCTTTAGTGGTATCCCGAGGGTCCCAAGCAAGGCCGACTTCGGTGGGCCCCACACTGGCCGAGTTGCTCCTGAGCCTCCCCTGCCCACGGCTCCGGCCCTCGTCCTGCTGTCTCCCACCACTACCCCTTGAGGTTGTCTGACCATCAGCTTGAGACTTTGAAGAGCCATATCAGGGCCTGGAAGTGGAAAGGATGAGAACATTTTTAGAAACAACAAAATGGGGGTCTCCCTCCCTGGCTTTGTCTGCTTTAGTATCATCTGCAGGGAAGCGGCAGGGGCCCGGATAGGGAGGGAGCCAAAGACTGAAGCAGTGGAGTTTTGAAGGGAAGGGAGGAGGGATTCATAATTAAATAACAGAGAGGAGGGCAGCTTGCACAGGATGCAAGACAGATTGGGATGGGAGAGAGGCCCAGGGGCGTGAACAGAGGGTCTGCAGAGAGGAACAAGATGTTGGAAAAGGGCCTCCTCTGGCAGCGGGACATACGCAGTGAGTCAAGTTTAAACAGAGAACAGTTGGCTGTGGGGAGGAGAGAGCTAGAATTTCTGTAGTACCTACCAGCAGTCCAGTCGCATTTGGATCTTCTGGTCAAATGGTGCTGGAGGCTGCATCCTTCCTGCTGGAATTCCTGCTCCAGACATGGAGGTGGTAGAGATGCTTGCTGCTGGTGAGCCATGGGAAAGAGGCCACATTCAATGGCCCTTTTATTACACTGTGGCCGTTGGCATCATCTCAAGCTGGACAGCAAAACAGCAGGTCACCCAAAACATCTCTCCTTTTAAAATATTGTCTAATATATCTAATCTTTCTTGGTATGTCTTGGACCTAGAATTTTTTTATTGTTATTCATTCCTTTAGTAAAGGTAATTCATCAGCCTGACTCGAGTTTCCGTTAAAGAATCCACGAGCTTCCCAGTTGGTAACTTCTGCCTTATGGCTGTCAGATCTCATCCCACAGAATCCAAGTGTTGGAATGTTCCATCGGGCAGGGGTGCAAAGGTCCTTTAGCTCCTACATGTCAGTGACGTGGCACCTGGTCTACCATGCTCCATTCTGAGTCCAAGGCAGATATTGCCAGCGAACAACAGCACCCCCGACCACTGGATGTGGCCCCAGAATCCTGAGCAACATACAATCCTTTCAGCCACGTGTTCTAGCAACCAGCATCGGCACTGGATCGGGAATGATTGCTATTCTTGTACTAGTCCAGTCTGTTATCCTGGAGATGGGGAAACTGAGAGCTGGGGTGTATAATTTACAGAAGGGATGCAAGGTAGGTTAGTGAAGTGCTGGGACCCAGGACTTTTGGCTCTCAGGTAATCCTCTTCCCACCAGGGCATAGGCTTGGGGAACTCCGAGAAGGGAAAGGTGAGAGAATGCTCAATTGCAGTCCCTGCTGCCAGCTTCCGTAGGTCACTTTCGGGGGTCTGCAGGTGCCAGAGCTGAAGTTCTTTCCTCTTTCTCCTTAAGTCCGGCTCCACTTCTGTTGCCAGACCTGCCGTCTTATGGCAGCAGGAAGGCAATATTGGAAGCTGCCAGACACAGTGGGGGCAGCCCCGGCTGGAGTGGCACCAGGAAGCAGGAGGCAGTGGTGCCGGTTAGTGCTTGACTTGTGCCCAGCTTGGCAGCCCCATAACTTCCCCTCCTTGTTCATACCACACCGACCCTTGTAAGTTGGTGTGGCACTGGCCTGTATTTAGAGTAAGGAACATCTTCTGGTCAGACTTCGACAATTGAAACCCAATGTTCTATTTCGTCTTTAGGGGACCCTTGGCTGAGTTGGGAGGGTCAGACAAGGGTGCATTCAAGGACTTGTTGCCTCTCTGATGCTCAAGAAAGACCTTGGAACTTTGAAGGCCCTGATGAGGGATGAACAACTCATGCTTTCTGGGGGCTTCACTGTCTGGAGACAAAGAATGGATCAAGGAAAACCCACCGGGAAAGCCCGGGCATTACTTGGGTCTCAACTGATTTCAAGTTGAATTCTAGCCACCAGACATCATGGTCAGGTGCTGATGCCCCATGGCCATCTTCCAAGAAGGAATGGAAGAACCAGACCCTGCCAAAGGAGCAGCCACCTTCAGGGGGCCCCTGTGATCCCACTGGGGGAGATTAGACAAGAGCGTTTACTTTCCTCCTGGCCCTATGTGTGTGCTGGGGGTTCCACCCAGGAGGACAAGCAAACCCTAGGGTTCCTGGTGGTGGCAGTGGCACCCACTGTGCCTCTTGGAGCTGGAGCTGCTGATGATAACCAGCTTATCTACATGGCCCTGGGCCCAGAGCAAACTCAGCTCTATTGACACCTCTTATTTTCCTGCCTCAGTTTGCACGTAGCCCCAGGGCTTGCCATTCTGGGAAAGGGATTGATAATTCATTGCTGGTAATTTGCTCCGAGTCAACAAATCAAGTGTGTGATGAGGTCATGGTGTGTAACTTGTGGCCTCGATGGCCTGGTTGACGATGGTGTGTTCGGGTGTGGACGGAAGACTGGAGATGGAAAAGTAGCCATTTATTCAACTTGGTTACTTTGGGCCTTTGCAATTCCTGTTCCCCCTGTCTAGAAGGTTCTTCTCCCAGCTTTCTGCGTGGACGGCTATTCAGCCATCATCTTAATGTTCCCTCCTCAGTGATGCCTTCCGTGGCCACTCTGGTCTCCCAGCTGTAGAGCCTGACTTGGAGGAGCCCTGGAGACACCTATTGAACGCCTTTTCCCATGTGCTCTTTGTGGGCACCCTGTGAGGCTGATAATGTCTCCAATTTATAGATAAGGAAACTGAGGCTTAGAGGAGCTAAGTAACTGCCTCAAGGACTTATGGCAAGTAAGTGGTAGAGTCAAGATTTGAACTAGGTCTGTCTGACTACAAATTCTAGGCTCTTGGCCACTCTGCAGCTCATTAGTACTGGGCTTGGGAGATCAGGAAATGAGGCAGAACAAAAGGAGGAGAGGACGGGTGGGAGGAGGAGGGGATAACTGAGGACAGGTCTCATCTATTAGGAAAATTCGTTCTTTCAGTGAACACTTGAGGGTGCTCGAAGCCAAGTTCATAAATTGCTCGCTGTTTATGAATAGCCTTGCAGACAGGGCCATGGAGGACAGTGTACAAACTGTGCCCAGAACACAGGTGTCAGGCCATGGGGGAAGGAGGCCTGAAGTCAGGTCATGATTCACTGCTGAGCCATGCACCTGGGCAGCTGCAGCCACCTGGAGGGGGTCAGCTTTTTCTGAATCTAACGAAGGCTCCAAATGGGCTAGCAGTGGCCCCGAAGTCCAGGAAATAAAATATTTAGAAAGCTAATGTGGCAGCACTGCAATAGAGGCATGCCCTGGGCATCCTGCAAAGAGGATGCCCAACGCTGCCTTAGATGGAAAGTTAGGAAGGCTCCCTAGTGGAGGTGGCAACTGAGCTGAGTCTCAGTGGATGAGAGAAGTTTGCCAAGTGGGCATGGGGAGGAGGGAACACCAAAGAGGGCAGCACTGGCATGATAACAGACCTAAAGGATTGTAAGTCACCTGGTAAGGTTAGACGGCAAGGGTCATGGGCCCAACTGATGCAGGATATTAGTCAGCATGGGCAGTTGTACTGCAGTAACAAGCAACACCCAATTTCACGATAAGAAGGTTTCTCTTTTGCTTTCCCTATTTGTCCATTACAGGTCATCTAGGGCTGTGGTTTGAGACGTCTTCACTCAGGGATGCAGACTGATGGAGACTTTACCATCTATGGTGTCACTGGTGGCCACAGCAGGGGGAGAGGCACATGCCAACTCATGCACCCGCCACACCAGAAGTGTCTGCAGGAGTGAAATGGGTCACTACTATTTGCATTTCATTGGCCCAAGCGACGCCAAATTTCAAGGGATTATGGAAGTATAATTCAACATGGTTTTAGAATGAGGACTAGGAAAATCTGGAGAACAGTGCTAATGATATACGGCTTAACATGGGGAAGGAGAGCAAGGACCACATCACAGTAGGCTTTGAGTGCCATGGTTAGGAACTTGGAATGTTTTCTGTAGGCAACGAGGAGCTTTGGGTGGATGGATGAGGTGTGAGCCCACAAAGAAGGGAGCAGAAGAGAGGAAAGTGAGGTTTAAACATGAGAAGGGCGCCAGAGCCAAAGGAAGAGGAAGGAAGTACGAAACATCAAACAGAGAGGGAAGCTGGAGAGACGGGTTGGGGAAGCGCTGGACAGTGAGTGAAAGTCAGGCCCTCCGGCCTCCAACCCTCCCTTTCATTGGAAAGAGAGAGACTGGGGAGAAAGGGATGGAGGGAGGAGGTGGGGAAGACGGAGACCAGACAGACATTTTGAGGGGTTGCTTAGACTGGAAAATCAAGACTTCGGTGGAGCTTCAGGGCCAACCACAAATATCTAAAAGTTTTTTGCAAAAACAAGGGACTAGACTTATTCGATGGCACATGTTCAGAGTAGCATAGGGACAAATATTGGGAATTATAGGGAGGTGGATTCAACTTTTATTTGATAACTTCTGTTATCAACTTAAGCTTTTTATTTGAACTATGTACAAGCACCTTGCAGGGGTGAAGAGGCGTGTAATGTTTTGAAATGTTAATTTCCTTCCTGTTCTCAGGGCTGAAGGAAAGAATGAATGAATATTTAATACTGCAGGCTAGGACTGTGCTTTGAGGGTGACAGGTGACAATTAATGACTTTGTGGTATTCTAGGACTGTACTGAAGAAAACCCCCACCCAAGCCAGTGTTTAGAAGATGAAGTTAAATGAGAATGGGGAGGTAAATAGAGGGGTAAGTGCCATGTTAGAAACGAAGAGGAAAAAGCTGGGTGTGGTGGCACACACCTGTAGTCCCAGGTACTTGGGAGACTGAGGTGGGAGGATTACTTGGGTCCAGAAATTGGAGGCTGCAGTGAGCCGTGATTGCACCACTGCACTCCAGCCTGGAAGACAGAGTGTGACTCCATATCTAAAAAAAGAAAACAAAAAATCCCCCCAGAAATGAAAGAAGGAGGAAGCCTTCTCTGGGGGAAAGAGGGGTGATGGCTTCCTTACACAGCTGAGGCTGGTTATGCTCCCAATTCTGGGCCACAGAAAGAGGCAGAACTTATGATCCTAGGTAGGTAGATGCCAGAGTCTCATTTCTGAGCATGTGGCTTTGGGAGGAGCTGGCAGGATACCCTAGGAATTGTCCTTGTCCTGGCTTGGGCCCTTGGAGTGGCATCTCAGTGACCTGCCCAGTGACAGAAGGCATTGCCATGTCACCCTGTGGCAGAGGAGGCTGTGGCTAAGAGGGTGATCAGCATGGTGTCTAAACTCAGCCCCCATTCCCGCTAGTTTTCCTTTTCTTTCTTTTTTTCTTTTTCTTTTTTTTTTTTGAGATGGAGTCTTGCTCTGTTGCCTAGGCTGGAGTGCAGTGGCACAATCTTGGCTCACTGCAACCTCTGCCTCTCGGGTTCAAGCAATTCCCCTGCCTCAGCCTCCTGAGTAGCTGGGACTACAAGTGCCCGCTGGCATGCCTGGCTAACTTTTGTATTTTTAGTAGAGATGGGGTTTTGCCATGTTGGCCAGGCTGGTCTTGAACTCCTGACCTCAAGTGATCCTCCCACCTCGGCCTCCCAAAGTGCTGGGATTATGGCGTGAGCCACTGCACCCTGCTTCCCCCTAGTTTTTCTGACACTGTTATGGTCTGGAAATCTCACAGGATTCTATGGAGTGGGAGGAAGGAATGAACGGGCTGCTTTGGGAGCCTCCATGCCTGCACGAGGATCAAGCAGAGGCTGTCTGACCTCCAGCTGGTCTGAGGGCTCTTCTGGGATGCTGCCCAGAAGAGAGATTGCCCTTTCATTCTGATGTCCAGCTAGCCTTAGGGGTTGGGGGGATTTGTTTGACTCCCTATGGCCTTATCAGCTGATACCATGTCGTTTCCAAAGACTTGAGAACCTTTGCAACGTTCCTGGGCAGGTCCTTGCCCAGAGACCAATACGGATCCAAGTGTAGGGAGCTGCAGTGGCCGCCAAAGCTCAGAGTTCCTGGGTGCTCAACCTAATGGGACGGAGGCTGGCTGGTCTTGGCCGAAAGCTTTGTAACAATCACGCCACTCCCTGCATCTTGCTCTTAAAAAATTTGTGTTGGGGGGCAGGGATTTAAATGCCATGGGTGCCACTGGGTTGAATGCATTCTTCCTCCAGCTGCTGGCTTCTCCATAGCTCACCAGAAATATCTTTTCTTACCAGGTGCAGTGGGACACGCCTGTAATCCTAGCTACCGGGGAGGCTGAGGCAGGAGGATCACTTGATGCCAGGAGTTTGAGACCAGCCTGGGCAACATAGCAAAATTCCATCTCTAAAAACAAAAAACAAAACTTAAAAAAAGGGAATGTTTTTATGTCTTTTCTGTTCCATTGAGGGGGTTTTGGCCACTGGGAACCAGAAAGGCTCTCTCTCTCAAAGCCTTTGCAGGATTCCTGATATGATGTTGATGGGAGTAGAAGAGGTGTGGAACATCCCAACATCACCTGAGGTTGCACTTTCACCGGGTTTGAGGTGCTTTTGCTTCTCATGGCACCTATGACTTGTCTTTGGAGAACAGAATACATTGGCCCACAGGTGCAGGGTGGCCCTTAGCCAATGACTGAGGGGTACAGGTGGGAGTGTGAAAGCCCAGCTTGCTTGCCTTAGGTTGGGGCAATTTTGAGGCATGACTTACATTCCAGGGCTCCCCTGTGGGATCAGGCTGGAGCTTCCCTCTGCAGGACTTGCATAAAATCACACTTTGGCTTGGCTTCATCCTCTTCCCAGTCCTGCTTCCCTGCTCCCTCCCTCACTGGTTTCCTGAACCACCTTTGAAATAAATCACTTGTACAGGAAACCTCATCTCACTGGTTACTTCTGGGGAGCTTGACCTGAGACAGTGTCCTTCAGGCAGCCACTGAGACCCCAGCTATGAGTTCCTAGAGCACCTGGAAGCTTTCCCTGCCGTGTGGCTTTGCCCCGGCCTGATTTTCTGAACCCCTGGCTGGACCACATGTTCCCGAGGGCAGGGATCTCACTTGACTTCAAGTCCATGGTCTCTACCTGCCATAAGTCTAATTGTCAAAACCAGGCTAACATCCAGGAATTAGGCTGCAGGTTCAACTGCTGTAACCAAAGCCCAAATAACAGAGGTTTAAGTAAAATACAATTTCATGGCTGGGTGCAGTGACTCACACCTGTAATCCCAGCACTTTGCAAGGCCGAGGTGGGCGGATCACAAGGTCAAGAGATCGAGACTCTCCTGGCCAACTTGGTGAAACCCCGTCTCTACTAAAAAAATACAAAATAATTAGCTGGGCGTGGTGGTGCACGCCTGTAGCCCCAGCTACTCGTGAGGCTGAGGCAGGAGAATCACTTGAACCTGGGAGGTAGAGGTTGCAGTGAGCCGAGATTGAGCCACTGCGTTCCAGCCTGGCGACAGAGCGAGACTCCATCTCAACAAACAAACAAACAAACATCTCATTTATCTTTCATATAATAGATAATAGTCCAGGTGGCTCTCTAGTGATTGAAACCCAAATTCCTTCTTGCTGCCTTGCCAACCTCAACACAGGATATTCATCTCTTGGTCTATTATAGCTGCTTCAGCTCCTGTCATTACATCTGCATTCCAGCCAGTGGGAAATAGAGAAAGGGAAGTGGGACGTGCCCCTTTCCTTAAAAGGCATAATACAGAAGTTGCAAAGATTACTTCTGCTCATATGTCACTGGCCATAATGAAGTTAACAGGGGCACTTCTAGGTGAAAGAGAGGCTGGGAAATGTAGTCTTTAGCTAGGTGGCCACAGACTAGGGTGAAAGTTAGCGTTTGATTACTGGAGGAAGTAGATGATGAGCAGTTCCTGTTATACCCTCCTGCTTCAGTGAAGATAAGCTGGTTTCCACCCTCCAAATCTCAGAAGATCAACACAACTAAGGTTGATTTCTCACTCACAGCCGACCTGGGCTGGCAGGGAGCTCTGCTCCTCACAGCCACGCAGGGACTCCGGCTGACAGATGCTCTGTCCTGATGCAGGGGAAGGGGATGGGTGAGAAATGGGACTCCGGTTCCTAAAGGCTTCCACCTGGAAGTGACACACATCACCACCTCTGCTCACATTCCATTGGCCAAAGTAAATTTGACCAATGGGGTTGGGTGGCAGGGGGATGAGGGTGGGAGGGGGATGGTGGTTTGGAAGAGGGAGGGGAAGTGTGGTTCTGCTGCTGCGGTTATGAAGAGCAACAATGGCCACACCTTTCACCTACGTGCTCATGCCTCACTCACCTTTGGTTCTCCCCACCCCCACTCTAAGCCTCTTTTGGCCAACGTATGCAGATTTGGATGAGATTATACAGGAGGACATGCACTAGGCTGTCAATAAGCAGGGGAACCAACCAAACAACCAAAGAGAAAAAAGAAAACATCCCCAAACTATGCTTAACCATCGTTTATAATCACAATTTGCATTTATGCATGATTATGTATATGTGCATTTTTTTTTTTTTTTTTTTTTTTTGAGACGGAGTCTCGCTCTGTCACCCAGGCTGGAGTGCGGTGGCGTGATCTCGGCTCACTGCAAGCTCCGCCTCCCGGGTTCACGCCATTCTCCTGCCTCAGCCTCTCCGAGTAGCTGGGACTACAGGCGCCTGCCACCACGCCCGGCTAATTTTTTGTATTTTTAGTAGAGACGGGGTTTCACCGTGGTCTCGATCTCCTGACCTCGTGATCCGCCCGCCTCGGCCTCCCAAAGTGCTGGGATTACAAGCGTGAGCCACTGCGCCCGGCTGTGCATTTTTTTTTTTTTGAGATGGAGTCTTGCTCTGTTACCCAGGCTGGAGTGCAGTGGCTCTATCTTGGCTCACTGCAACCTCCACCTCCTGAGTTCAAGCAATTCTCGTGCCTCAGCCTCTGGAGCAGCTAGGATTATAGGCCCCCGCCACCATGCCCGGGTACTTTTTTGTATTTTTAGTACAGATGGGGGTTTCATCATGTCGGCCAGGCTGGTCTCAAACTCCTGACCTCAGGTAATCCACTCGCCTTGGCCTCCCAAAGTGCTGGAATTACAGGCGTGAGCCTGTAATAGTCTGTGCTTTTTTTTTTTTTTTTTTTTTTTTTTGGCAGCCTGAGCAGACTAAGACACACAGTAACTGTGTAGTAGTATCAGGTTTTTTTTTTGTTTGTTTTTTTTTTGTTTTTTTTTTGAGACGGAGTCTTGCTCTTTCACCCAGGCTGGAGTGCAGTGGCGCGATCTCGGCTCACTGCAAGCTCCACCTCCCGGGTTCACGCCATTCTCCTGCCTCAGCCTCTCCGAGTAGCTGGGACTACAGGCGCCCGCCACCACGCCCGGCTAATTTTTTTGTATTTTTAGTAGAGACGGGGTTTCACCGTGGTCTCGATCTCCTGACCTCGTGATCCGCCCGCCTCGGCCTCCCAAAGTGCTGGGATTACAAGCATGCGCCACCGCGCCCGGCCAGTAGTATCAGGTTTAAGTTTAGGTGCACATTATAGAAAACCTGAAATAACCACAATTTTAAAAAGATAAAACTTATTTTTTCTCCCTTAAATAAATCTGCAGATAGGCTGTTCAGAGTTTGAATGCTTTCCATTCCCAAAGTCACCTCATAGTCCAATATGGCTGCAGGAGTTCCAGCCAGCACATCTGAAACCTAGTGAGTACTTAGAAGGCGGGGGAAGGCAAAAAGGCTCACATCCCAGCTGAATCAGCTCCTTTAAAGCAGCCTTCCAGGAAGTCCCCCTCAATACTCCTGCTTATATCACAGTCACCTAGTCACAACTAACAGCAAAAGAGGTTGGGAAATGCAGTCCTTTAGCTGACTGGACACATTGCTATCCTGAATGAAATGTACTGTTTTTAAGGAAAAACAGAGAACGGATAATTTTGTAGGCAGCTGCCAGCCCCTACCTCAGAGGCAAATCCATTGTCTGGATTGTGCAGGCTGAATGGCTCGGCACAGCGTGGGAGCCACAAGGAGGAAGCAGAAGTGAGAAACCAGCCAGACAGATCTGACTCCCAACTCTAGAAATAAAAAGATAAAGTAACTCTTCACTGGCGATCCTCTGAAGACCAAACTAGAGATTCTACATGCCACATACTAAAACTTCCTTTATAAACTGCTCTTCCGGCCAGGCACAGTGGCTCCCACCTGTAATCCTAGCATTTTGGGAGGCTGAGGAGGGCAGATCTCGAGGTCAGGAGATCAAGACCATCCTGGCTAACACGGTGAAATCCCATCTGTACTAAAAATATTAAAAATTAGCCAGGCGTGGTGGTACGCGCCTATAGTCCCAGCACTTGGGAGGCTGAGGCAGGAGAATTGCTTGAACCTGGGAGGCGGAGGTAGCAGTGAGCCGAGATCGTGCCCCTGTACTCCAGCCTGGGTGACAGAGCGAGACTCCATCTCAAAAACAAACAAACAAAAAACCCCCAAAACAACAACAAAACTGCTCTTCCAACCCAGTTCCCAAATCTCTCGCAATACCTCAGCTTCTCAAATGTCTCGTTACCTCGAACTCTTAACTTCCTTGTCTTGTCTTCCTTACTTGTTTACGTCACTTGTCCATCCATTCAACCAGTATGACAAGGTCCGGGGCTGAGCAGCTGAGCAAACAAGCAAGCAAAGAAGCAAACTGAAACCTTCACTTTTTAGAAGGAGGCAGAGAGGCAATGCAATGTATACTTCAACGTAGTGTCATATTTTTTGTTCCTGATCAGGGTCATTTGAAGGACTGAGGCATCTTGGGCTAGAGATACCTTGTTTTCTCTCCAATCTCAACCAAAAATGTGACTTCCTTGAGGCTGGAGAGGGTATCTGTTCATCTGTGTATCCGCAGGTCTTAGCAGTGTGGGTATTCAGTGAATGCACGTGGAATGAACAAAGGAATGAAGTGAATGGGAGAAAGAGAGTAAGGTACCACCTTCTCTAACAGGGGTTGTTTGTGTTTATAACTTTTTTTAAATTTTGGATTAATCAGGGCCACTCCAGTTATGAATGAAATTGGGTGTAATTGAGGTATAGAACGTGGGAACATAGGTGTATGCGATAGGAGACCAGGACTGGAGGAGGGGCTAGAGCCAAAGGAAGTTGCAAAAGGCCCAAAGTGGAAAATAGCAGGAACTAAATAAAAAGAGCACCCTTTTTCCCAACGCCACTTCCCTCCCATGACCTGAATTTCCTGCAATTTTCTCTTCCTCCCTCCTTTGTCCTAATTCTCTATCTTTGGTTATTCAGGAGGGCCAGCACCCTCTGGCCCCAGAAGATAATGTGGCAACGACTCAGGACATGCAGAGAGAGCGTAGGCAGCTGTGTGTCATTTCCCCTCAACACCCTTGGTACAATCATCGTGTCTGTCACATTCACAAGTTCTTCTTCTTTTTTTTTTTTTTTTTAGCGTTAGCAGTTTCCAGCATCTGCATAAAATGATGTATAAAACAGAGTCTCTGCCTGTCCTTAGAGAAGTTACTATCTAGGGGGAGTGAAAGGTCAACTACAGAAAAGTGTGGAGAATGCTAAGAAAGAGTTGAAGGGTGGGGTGTTTGAATAACATACAAGGGGGGAACTTACCCAGTCTTAGGGTATAGGGGCTTTCCAGAAGTAGAGTCTAAGATTTAAAGGGCACAAGTGACAGAAAACCCAAAACAACAGTGACACGAGGTGGTTTATTTCCCTTTAACACAGAGCCCAGAGGCAGCCATCCAGCAGTGTCATGGTCCTTTATGGAATCAGGGCTCAGGTTCCTTCTATTTTGTTGTGCCACTAGTGTGGCCTCTATTCCTATGGTCGCCTCATGGTTCAAGATGACTACACTTGCTCCAGCCATCATGTCCATGTTCCACCTTCCAACATGGTACCAATCAGTGAAGAGATTGCTGGATATAAACTCAAGCTAATCCATCAATAGTGTTTCCTAATTATTTCCCTTCAGAAATGAAACACATGCAGAGTTAAAAATCACATAGCAGCTGGGCGCAGTGGCTCACGCCTGTAATCCCAGCACTTTGGGAGGCTGAGGTGGGTGGATCACCTGAGGTCAGGAGTTCGAGATCAGCCTGGCAACATGGAAAACCTGTCTCTACTAAAAATACAAAGACTAGCCGGGTGTGGTGGCAGGTGCCTGTAATCCCAGCTATTTGGGAGGCTGAGGCAGGAGAATCACTTGAACCCAGGAGGCGGAGGTTGTAGTGAGCAGAGATCGCACCATTGCACTCCAGCCTGGGCAACAAGAGTGAAACTCCGCATCAAAAAAAAAAAAAAAAAAAATCACATAGCACAAAAAGGCTTATGACAAAAAATTAAGGTCATCTGCCTTGGCCCTCCCTAACCCTCAGAAACAATTTCAACCTCGCTTTCAGGCAGGTGCCGTCAATGGGAGTCACTCTGACATTATGTACCAAGTGAAACGTTTGCAAAACCAACATGCCCCCGCTCAAAGGAGTCACCAGTGTCTCAGAAGGGTCAGCAGCTGAGACTGCCTTCTTCATGGACCCCTTCTGTTATCAGAAGGAGTTTTGACAAATTCAGTTTGACAGAGTTTAATTGAGCAAATAATAATTTGTGAATCAGTCAGCCCCCAGAACCAGAATAGGTTCAGAGTGACTCTGAGGCTGCCACGTGGTTGGATAACATTTAGGGATAGAAAACGGAAAGTAGGTTGGGCGTGGCGGCTCATGCCTGTAATCCCAACACTTTGGGAAGCCGAGGCTGGAGGATTGCTTGAGCTCAGGAGTTCCAGACCAGCCTGGGCAACATAGCGAATCTCCATTTCTATTAAAAAATAACAATCATTAAAATTTAAAAATAAGAAAAGAAAAAGGAAAGAGATGTCCAGAAAACAGAAGCGAGGTACAGAAACAGTTGGACCAGTTATGTAAGCGCAGAACCAGCCCCATCTGATTCAACTTTGTGTAATAAAGTGGTGAGTTGTTTTTTCAGTTGCCATGATCCCAGGTTGCAAGTTACGTAACCTGAGCATGCCCAGAAGAATCAAGCATGCAACCACAGGTGCAACCTAAATGCTCAGACCAAAGAACCGGAACAGAATTAAGAAGTAGATACATGGTACAAGCCATGATCTAATCAGATTGAGCCATGGCATCATCCCATGGCAAGATCCAGTCAGATCATTGCTCATTGCAAGATTATCAGATCACGGCTCATTACCCCCTGCCTATAACACCTGCCACAGCCCCCGGCTTGGGGAGACAGATTTGAGCATGTCTCCTTGCCAGTTGACTTGCAACAAATCTTTCCCTCTACAAAAACCTGATACTTCGGTGTTTGGCTTTCTGAGGGCAAAGGGATCCAGTTTGGTTCCCTACCAATGACAGATTGACATTTGCCTTATTGGAACAAGGTTTGAACAGGTGGCTGCCTGTGATTGGCTGAAATTCTGTGATTGGTATGAGTAGGTTCCAGTTCACTATGTACGGAGAAACCTTTAGGACAAACCTAAAATATGCCAGGAGACAACTTTAGGCTAAACTGAACACTTCTCCCCTTTTGGTCAACCTCTTGATTTTGAGAGGTTGGAAACTTTAGACATTGACATCAGTTACCATTGAAAATAGACTTATTTGGTCTCAAATTCCCCTGGGAAATAGAGCAGTGGGTTTCATAGGTGGGAAAGGAAACAGAATAGAAAAAAAAACCTGATTAGTTAACATCAGGTCACTTCAGGTTCCTTTTTTTAAGGGTTAGAGCAGAGGGGGCTTCCTTATTATGCTGGAATCTCCTGTTTCCGGGGGGAAGGCAGGAGATGGGGAATATCGGTAATTCTGTAGAATGAATGGGTGGGGGAAAGAGATTAACTAGTAAATGGAAATGAGCGTGTGGTGGCCTTGGGGCTCCTCAGTCTGAGCTCAGCCTATCTGGGGCTCCTCCTAGGTTTTGGGCTTCCATCTGCTTCCCCCTCCTTTTGGGTCCCTCTGAGAAGCCTCCCAAGATCGAGCTGTGTACAGAGCGAGTCCTCGCTGGCCACTCGGAAGGCGGCGGATGTCCGCGCCGGCGCACTCGCCCAGAGCGGCCTGGTCTCCGCCCAGTGGGCGGGGCCTCTTACCGGAGGCGGGGCCGGGGCGTGCGGCGCGCGCGGGAGGGGTCTCGTGGGCGCTCTTGTGGTTGTGGCCCGGGCGGCCGCGAGCGTGTGTGTGTGGCACGATGTCGTGGTAACTCAGAGGCGCGCGAAGCCGGGCGCCCAAACGAGGTCGCGGGGCGAGCACGCGCGCCACTGGGGCGCCGGACGTTGCAAGGGGGTTACATCCGGTAGGGGGCGGGCCTGGCGGACCCCGGAAGTGTGGGCGCGGCTGCGGTTTAACCCGCGGTGGCGGCGGCGACGGCGGCCCTGGCAGGTGAGCGGGGCCTGGGGAGGGTCCCGGCTCTGCCGCAGGCAGGCGGGGCAGAGGACGACGGTGGGGGCGGCGCCGGCGGTGGCTCCCGGAGCGCCCCCGCCTGCCCGCCTCATCCTGGCAGAGGCCGGTGATTGGGCACGAGGGGCGCGTGACTCGCGCCGGGGGCCGGCGCCCCTGCCCCTCGCGGTGGGAGGGAGGGAGAGCGCGAGGCGCCGCCCCGGCTCCCCTGCGGGTCGTACCTCCAGTTCCGCCCCACCCCTCACCGCCACCCTTTTTTCTCCGTCTCCGCAGGCCCTCGTCCCATATGTGAGGATCATGCGGTCACAATTCTGATGACATTAGAGCCTATTAGCCCATTGTATAGATGGGGAAGCTGAAGCCTAAGAGTAGGGTCGGACTTGCCAGAGGGCACGCGGGAGACCAGTGGCAGAGTGGAGGCTGGGGGGACTTTGGTCTTTGACTTACTGGCTTGTGCCCTTTCTCCACAGCATTGAGAGATGGGACTCTCAGCTTTGGCTTTGTTCAGGAGTCAGACTTGGACCTCCCAGCATCATTGACCATTTCTTACCCCGGGACCCTCTGGGCTCAAAGGGCAGTGATGTATACATACCCATTATATGCCTGGTTCCTTTCCATTTCCTCCTCAGCCGATGAGGCGATTTCCCACTTTACGGATGGGAGAAGGAGTTACCTGGAGCTGTTTTGTGAGTTACTGGCAGAGTTGACTCTACAACCTGAGGTTTCAGTCGCTGAGCTGAGGCAGTGCTTTCCCAGCTACACCTTGTCTGGGCTCACTTACCCTGGGAACGTCAGTCTTCAGCTCCAGAAACTTCCCAGACTCATTTCCCTTCGCTCCAGCAGTACCTCAGTTCTGTTGCTGCCTAAGGCCTTTTCCACCCTCTTTATTGGCTCCAGGAGTCTCATTTCCTACTAATGCACCAAGATGCTGCCACCAGACTCTCAGTTCTGTGACTCTTGGCCTTAGAGCTGGAGGTGGTGGTGACCGAGGAACTGGGGAAAGAAAGACTCTTACTTTGTTGTCCAAAGCTGCAACCCTGCAGAGACCTGAACTCTGTAGTTCTGGGTGGGATTGGGGACTGTTGCAATGAAAATACTGGACGCTAAAGTGAGTCTTTGTTCTTTGCGGTCATAGTGCCCAGAAAAGCCTTTTTCCTAGATTATCTTGGAAATGTGGTTCCGTGCCTTTGTAATTTCCATTAAGTAGGACATTTTCATTGTAGACTTTGAGCAGTTTCTGGCCGCTGTTTTGCAGGTAGCAATAGCTGTGATTTGTTGCTTGGCTTCATATGCTGGGCACTGCTCTAGGGCTTTCTGAACATACTGAATTTTGCGAACATGTCCAAATAGGCGATGATCCCATTTTACAGATGAAGTGAGTTGCAGAGATGTTAGATAACCTGGCTAGCGTCACACAGCCAGTAAGTGGCCAAGTTTGGATTTTTTTTTTTTTTTTTTTTTGAGACGTAGTCTTGATCTGTTGCCCAGGCTGGAGTGAAATGGTGTGATCTCAGCTCACTGCAACCTCCGCCCGCCGGTTCAAGCGATTCTCCTGCCTTAGCCTCCCAAGTAGCTGGGATTATAGGTGCCCACCACCACGCCCGGCTAATTTTTGTATTTTTTAGTAGAGATGGGGTTTCACCATGTTGGCCAGGCTGGTCTCGAACTCCTGACCTCAGGTGATCCACCTGCTTTGGCCTCCCAGAGTGCTAGGATTACAGGTGTGAGCCACTGCGTCTGGCCGCAAGTGAGATTTCTAACCCATCAGTCTCATTTCGAAGTTAATGTGCTTTTAACTCTGTGATACTGCCTGTCAGACCCTTTAGTTTCCCAGAGATGCTGGACCTTAAGAATAATTTCTGATGCTTGTTAGAAATACAGAGGTCCACCTCTAGAGATTCTTGGGCTATTGTCTGGAGGAGGGCCCAGAAATCTATTTTTAACAAACGCACTGGGTGATTCTTACGGTAAGGCAAGTTTGGTAAACATCGCCTTTAAGAACTTTGTAGATTTGCTGGGCCACTGGTAGCTTGGAAGTGACATTATTCCTGAGGATTCATGTTTTCTTTTTGTTTATTGCTTTGAAATTTGTTAATTTGCCCTTAAAAGGCCTTTGGGTTAACTAGCCATATGAATCATTTCTGGACACTGTTGGCCAGTAATAGTAGGGGTTTTCCAGGCTGACAAAATCAGATCACTCAAGACCTGATTTAATGGATTTAGCTCTTTTTATCCAGCTGGATCTCTGTTGTGTGGAAATTCTGTTAGAAGTGTCCTTGAAGGATGTGGCGTTTCCACAAGGTTTTGGTCTGTTCCCAGGTGCTTACCGAATGACAGAGAGGTGTCTAAAGGCAGCCCTGTCTGAGGTTTTGCTAGCTTTAAAGGCATGTTTACTTAGTAGGTGCTCCTTCCAATTCATATCTCACCTCTTTATCTTCGTTTACTGGTTTATGTGAAAGACTTAAGCAAGCAAATATCAAGCAGGTTTGTGTTGATTTAGCTGGGGCTGACAAGTAGGACCCCTGGGGCTTAGGATGGGCTGGAGAGGAGGGTGAGTCTCCCCAGTGAACTTCAAACAGATAGCTCAGGCAGGTAGGCCCTACCTTTGAAGACCTGTTAGTATTTTTAGTTCCGCTACTGATTTATCTGGTCCCACCTCAAGCGGGATTACAAATAGTCACAGATAAAGTCAGCATTATAGGATTACTTTATTCTCCTATCTGGTAAACACTGATTTCTAATTTATTTTCTTTTAAATAGAGAACATACTTCTCTATTAAATTTGCTGATACTTGTTCTATGGTGTGTCTTGGTAAATGTTCTGTGAGCACTTGAGAAGATCACATCTTCTGCTGTTGCCAGGTCAAGTGTTCTATAACTTTCAATTTAGGCAGGTTGGCTTGTAATGTTCAAGTCTTCTGTGTCCTTACTGATTTTTGGTCTTCTGTCCTTTCAGTTATTGAGAGAGGGACATTGACACTTCTGATTGTAATTGTGGATTTGTCCATTTCCTCTTGTAGTTTTATCAATTTGTGTTTCACATTGTTTTGAAGCTCTGTTGTTAATTGCATAAACCTTTATGAGTATTATATTCCGTGTATGAATTGACCTTCTTTATTGTATTGCATTAGTCTGTTTTGCATTGCTATAAAGGAATACCTGAAGCTGGATAATTTATAAAGAAAAGAGATTCATTTGCCTCACGGTTCTGCAGGCTGTACAAGAAGCATAGCACCAGCATCTGCTTCTGGTGAGGACTCAGGAAGCTTTTACTCATCTCAGAAGGTGAAAGGGGAACAGGTGTGTCACAGCCACAGAGGGAGCAAGAGAGATGCCAGGCCCTTTTAAGCAACCAGCTCTCATGTGGACTAAGAGAGCAAGAACTCATTACTGTGGGAGGGCACCAAGCCATTCATGAGGGATCTGTCCTGTGACCTAAACATGTCTCACAAGGCCCTACCTCCAACATTGGAAATCAAATTTTAACGGATTTGGAGGAGACAAATATCCAAGCTATATCATTGATCATGAAATGACCCTTTTAGCCCCTGGAAATAGTCTTTGCTCTGAAATCTACTTTGTCTGATATTAGTATAGCTAATTCAGCTTTAAAAAAATAGTGTTAGGAATTGATTTCCGGAGTATGTAAAGAACTTTTACTACCCAACAACAAAAAACAACGCTGTTCAAAAATGGGCGAAGGACTTGAATAGATATTTCTTCAAAGAAGATACACAAATGGCCAATAAGCACATGAAAAGATGCTCAGCATCACTAGTCATTATGGAATGCAAATCAATACCACAGTGAGCTACCACTTCACCCATTAGGATGGCTATTATTAAAAAAACAGTAAATAATAAGTGTTGACAAGGATGTAGAGAAATTGAAACCCTTGTGCTTTTTTGGTGGGAATGTAAAATGGTATAGCCAGTGGAAAATAGTATGGCAGTTCCTCAAAAAATTAAACATAGAATTGCCATATCATCTAGCAATTCCACTTCTGGGTATATACCAAAATAAGGGAAAGCAGACACTTGAACAAGTATTTGTATACCCATGTTCGTAGCAGCATTATTTACAATAGTCAAAAAGTTGGGAGCCATGCAAGTGTCCATGGACAGGTGAATGGATAACCAAAATGTGTTATATATATTAGATAGAATATTATTCAGTCTTAAAAAGGAAAGAACATTTGATACATCCTGTAATACGGGTGAACCTTGAAGACATTATCCTAAGTGAAACCAGCCAGTCACAAAAGAACAAATATTGTTGGATTCCTCTTACATGAGGTTCCTAGCGTAGTCCAATTCGTAGAGACAGAAAGTGGAATGGTGGTTGCCAGAAGATGGGAGAAAGGGAGAATGGGAAGTTAGTGCTTAATGGGTGCAGAATTTCAGTTTAGGGTGATGAAAATCTTCTGGAGAGGAATGATGGTGATGGTTGTACAACAAAGTAAATGTACTTAATGTGAAAGAACTGTATACTTAAAAATGATTAAAATGGTTAAATTTTGTTACATATAAAACAGTTTTTAAAAATAGAGGATTTAAAAATTATGGTATATCTCTTAAAAAGTTTTTTTACTTCTAAACAATTTGTGTCTTTATATTGAAAATGGGCTTCTTGTAGGCAGCATATAGATGGGTGGTGGTTTTTTGTTTTTTTTGTTTTTTTTTTTTTGAGACAGAGTCTCCTTCTGTTGCCCAGGCTGGAGTGTAGTGGTGTGATCTTGACTCACTGCAACCACCTCCTCCTGGGTTCAAATGATTCTCATGCCTCAGCTTCCTGAGAGCTGGGATTACAGGCGGGTGCCTACCATGCCCAGCTAATTTTTTGGTATTTTTAGTAGAGACGGGATTTCACCATGTTGGCTAGGCTGGTCTTGAACTCCTGACCTTAAGTTATCTGCCCACCCCTCCCAAAGTGCTGGGTTTACAGGCGTGAACAACCGCACCTGGCCGGGGGTTGCTTTTTAATCCAATCTCACAAGCTGCATTTTAATTGGGGCGTTAAGACTATTTAGATTTAATGTGATTATTGATATGTTTGAGTTTAAATCTACCTTCTTGCTATTTGTTTTCAATCTGTCCCATGTGCTTTGTTCCCTTTTTCCTTTTTTATGACTTCTTTGGGATCGAATAATTTTTATGATTCCATTTTGTTTCCTTTGTTGGTTTATTAATTCTAACACTTTTTTTAGTGGTTGCTTTAAGGTATATAGTATGCATCTTTAATTTGCCACAGCCTATCTTCAAGCGATATTATACCACTTTAGTGTAAGAATCTTGCAATAGTTTACTTTCATTTCCTTCCTCTTGGACTTTGTACTGTTGTCACCTGTTTTACTTCTACACATGCCATAAATCCCATAACACATTGTTATTTTTGCTTTAGTCAATTATTTTTTAAGGAGATTAAAATGTAAAGTTCTTTTATATTAACTCATTCGTTTAACATTTTTGGTGCTCTTTATTCCTCCATGCAGATCCACATTTCTGTCTTGTTTCATGTTCCTTCTGACTTGAGGACGTCCTTTTAACATTTCTTGTGGTGCTGGTCTGTTAGTGATGGATTCTTTCAGCTTTTGGGTGTCTAGAGAAGTCTTTATTTTGGCTTTGTTTTTGGAAGGCATTTTCCCTGTCTGGAATTCTAGATTAAGTATTTTTTTTTTTTTCAGTGCTTTAAAGATGTTCCAGTGTCTTCTGCTTGCATTGTTTCATATCAGTAATCTGAGAGAGTCTCACTCTCTCATCCAGGCCAGAGTGCAGTGGCATGATCATAGCTCACTGTGGCCTCAAACTTCTGGGCTCAAGTGATTCTCCCACCTCAGGGTCCCTAGTAGCTAAGACTACAGTTGTGTATCACCATGCCTGGGTAGTTGTTTTTTAATGATTATTCTTTATTTTTGTAGACATAGGGTCTTGCTATGTTGCTCAGGCTGGTCTTGACTTCCTGGCCTCAAGTGATCCTATGGCATCGGCTTCCCAAAGTGGTGAGATTACAGGCATGAGCCACCACACCTGGTCTGTTTATTTTTATTTTTTGCTCTTCTGTTTGTAATGTATCTTTTCTCCTTATAACTGCTTTTCTTTCTTCCCCCGCCCTGCCCCAGCTTTTTTTTTTTTTGGAGACAGAGTCTCACTCTGTCATCCAGGCCAGAGTGCAGTGGCGTGATCATAGCTCACTGCAGCCTCAAGCTTCTGGGCTCAAGGGATCCTCCCACTTCAGCTTCCCAAGTAGCTGGGACCACAGGTGTGTAGCACCATGCCAGGCAAATTTTTTATTTTTTGTAGAGACAGGGTCTCACTATGTTGCCCAGGGTGGTTGAAAACTCCTGGGCTCAAGCGATCCTCCCACCTTGGCCTTCCAAAGTGCTGAGATTGCAGGCGTGAGCCACTGTGCCTGGCCCTAACTGGTTTTCTAACTGAGTTTAAACAATGTAATGATGATGCGCTTTTGTGTAGTGTAGTTTTCTTCATGTGTTTTGTGCTTGGGTTCATTGAGTTTTTTGGATTTGTGGGTTTATAGCTTCATCAGATTTGGAAATTTTTCAGTCAGTAATTCTGCAAATATTTTTTTATTCCCTTTTCTCTTTCCTCTCTTTCGGGGACTCCAGTTACATGTATGTAAGGGTGCTAGAGGTTGTTCCATAGCTCTCTGATCATTCATTTTTCCCAGTAGTCCCTTTTTTTTTTCTCTCTGTGGTTTGTTCTGGATAGTTTCTATTGCTCTGTCTTCAAATTCACTGGTCTCTTCTGCATTGTCTAATCTGCTGATGTTTCCTTTCAGTATACTTTTTATTACAGACATTGTAGTTTTCATCTCTAGAAGTTTGGTTTGGGTCTTTTAAATATCTTCTCTGTCTTTAACATGCTTAATCTTTCCTTTAGCTTCATGAACATATGGAATATAGTTTTAGGAACTGTTTTAATGTCCTTGCCTGCTAATTCCATTATCTGCTTATTTTTTGGGTCTGTTTCTATTGTTTCCCTCATTATGGGTCTTATTTTCTTGTTTCTTTGTATATCTGGTAATTTTTTATTGTACATCAGATATTGTGAATTTTACCTTGTGGGGTGCTGGATATTTTTGTATTTCTATAAATGTTCCTGGCATTGTTTTGGGACACTGTTAAGTTCCTTGGGAACGGTTTGATTCTTTAAAGCTGCTCTCAAGGCTTGTTAGTTGGGATCAGAACAGCCTTAGGCCCAGGCCTGATTTTTCCTCACTACCGGGGCAATACTGTCCTTAGTACTTTACCAATGTCCTGTGAATGATGAGGTTTTTCCACTGTGGCTGGTAGGCACACAAGACTATTTCTGTTTCAGTTTGAGGTCCAAGGATTGTTGCCTTGGACTAGTACAGATCAGTACCAGCTGAGAACTGGAGGGGGACCCTCCGTAGGTTTCTGGGGTTCTCTGTGTGGCCCTTTCCTCTCTGGTACTCTGCCCTGTGAACTCTGGCTACCCTGGCCTCCCTGGAGTTTGCATTCCTCTCCTCCACTCCCTGTGTCTTGGGCCTGAAGTCCCTCTAGGAGTAACTTGGAGCAACTATAGCACTCAGCTTGGTTGTTTCCCATTGTCAGGGGTCACTCTTCTGTGCTGTCTGATGTCTAGTGTTTACAAACTGTCATTCTATGTGTTTTGTTTGGCTTTGTCTGGCTTTTTAGTTTTTTGAGGCAGGAGAGTAAATCTAGTGCCTCTCCCTCCACATTAGCCAAAAGCGGAAGTCCCTGTCCAGTCAGCATTCCTTGGATGCCTGTTGTATTAGTCCGTTTTTTCACACTGCTATAATAAAAAGAACTGCCTAAGACTGGGTAACTAATAAAGGAAAGAGGTTTAATTGACTCACACTTCGGCATGTTTGGGAGGCCTCAGGAAAGTTACAATCATGGCGGAAGGTGAAGTGCGCTTGTCTTAATGGCGGCAGGTGAGACAGTGTCAGTAGGATAAACTGTCAAACACTTATAAAACCATCATAGCTCGTGAGACCTCATTCACTGTCATGAGAACAGCATGGGGGAAACTGCCCCCATGATCCAATCACCTCCCACTAGGTCCCTCCCTCCACATGTGGGGATTATGGGGATTACAATTCAAGATGATATTTGGGCGGGGATACAGAGCCAAACCATATTACCTTGTATGTGCTCAGTGTTGACCTAGGCGCTGGGATGCAGAAACAAACACGACATGGGCTGTGCCCTTGGGGAGCTCACACTCTAGCTGGAGAAGCATGCTGATTCCTAAATAAGAAATGCTACGTGCTGTGTACAGAGTACCATGGAAGGCAGGATGAACTCTTTGGGAGGAAGGAGCAAGGAAAGCTTTAGAGAGTTGCTGGCTTTTGAGGGACGGAGCAGGCATTTTCTAGATGGGGAAAGTGTAGGAAAGAATATTCCAGGCAGAGTGGAGAGCAAGAGCAAAGGCAGAACAGCTTGTGCTGTGAACTCCTTGCTGGGCAGGATCCCTGTCTTACTGATGTTTAGAGATCAATATATGTCAAGTGACTGGAAGTGTGGTTTTTGTTCTGGGACTAGTAGGTAGAACAGAAAGAGTTGGGATGGAGTGAGCAACCCATGGAGAAATAGAGGCTTGGGGTCAGCTGATACAGGGCGTTGTATACCAAGCCAAGGAGCACAAGATTTGGAACATAATACCAAATGCTGGGGAGCCATGGGAGGGCCATGGGAGCTCTGACTGTGTTCTCTCGAGGTTACTGGGGGGGTGTAGAAGAGGGCTGGAGAGGGCCGAGGCGGGCTTAGGGCAGACTTTCTGTACAAGGATGAAAATGAGTCCAGAGCTCAGTGCGGTCATGGATACAGCTTTGCCACCCTTTGTTTGATAATGGCCTTCGTGGATTCCTGCCTGAGTCAAGAATTGATTTGAGAAGGCCCTGGCTTGGTTTCTCTTTTTCTGTGGCTATACCTGTCTGCCTGTGGATGATTCCGCTGGACCCGGAAGTTCTGGGTCTGGCTTATCACTGGCAGGGGTAGGGTCTGCAGCTGCCCCACTTTATATCAGCCTAGGATGGCCAAACCTCAGTGAGAACAGCGGTCTCATCATCTTGGGCTTTGAACAGATACACCTTGCATGACTGGTGCACACTCCTGGATGTTTGTCCTGAATGTGTCTTTGCCTTGACCTTCTTCTTGATCCCTCCTTAAAGGGACAGTTGAATCCACTTACTCAGCTCGCTCTGTGCAGATTAGAAGTGGGCTGGGGGAGGATGGACAGCTGCAGATTGAAATCCTTTCTGAGTCATCTGAACAGTAGGGACAAAGGAGATACAAGTGGAAGTTGGTGTGAAGTCAGTATGTTTTCCTCTTCAAGTCACTCATGGGCCAGAGAAGGAAGAGGCCTTGCCAAGTGGCTTGGCTTTACTGTCAGGAAGTTTCAAAAACCGGCTACCTATTAAATCACCTGTTTCTTGGCCATCATTTTGATTGACGCTGAATGCTGTTGGTCTGATTACATCCAGCCTTTGGAGTTATGTTCCTCTGTTGACTGATGCCAGCTCTGGAGGAATCTTAAATTCTCTGTCCTGCGTCGACACAGGAAGTGCTTGAGTTGCAGAGGTAAGAATGGGCTGAGTGTCTGCCCTCAGCCACAGTGATAGAAATCACGAGCAACTGTTTATTGATCCCTGCCTGAGAGCCAGACTTTAGACTTTCTAGGCATGAAACTGTATTCGTCCGTACAAAAGCTCCATCTTACAGAAGACACCGAGGCACAGAGATTTTAAATTACCCACCCAAGGTCTCCCCAGCCAGTAAGCAAGAGTGCAGGGCTGTCTGTCTTACAGATTCAGAGCCTTTAATCCCTGGGTGTCCCCTGCAGAGCTGAGTTTCAAAGGAGGCACTGCTCCTGTGCTGCCGGGGCTCCTGGGCCTGTACATCTGTTTGGACTTTAGTCTGAGGGCTGGTGAACGAGAGTAGTTACCACTTTAGTATTTGTTAGGACAGCATCATGCTGGGTTCTGAACGAAATAGAACAGATCCTACTCTTTAGGGATCTAGTTGAAGATATCTGTACCAATGACCATTGATGAAGTTGGTCCCCAGAGCCAAGCCCGGTGTTCTGTGGATGTAGACTTGATCGAGGCAGCCGAGCACAGTGAGGCGTGTGGGCCGTGAAGCTGGATGGGCTTTGTTGCAGTTCAGGCCCTGCGTTTCCTCCCTGGGAAACTGTGGGCAGGCACAGAACTTCAGTTTTCTCCTATTTAAAATGAGAAAAGCCTGAGGATGGACAGCAGCTTAGGAGCGGTGAGGATTACCTTAGTTGCGGTGTATGGAACACCCGGGCCAGCCTCTGGACTGTGAGCAGCCTCTAAACCTCAGACGCAGGGCCTCTCCCAGTTCCTGACACTGATGGCACAGTGAGGCTCTGGAGGGCAACTGGGCAGGAGGCGGTAAGGCCTGGTTTGGTGACTCCCCACACTCTACGCTGCTGGCAAGACATCACAGCTGAAAGGGAGTGGAGGAGGGGACGAGGGGAGGGGCTGGTGAGGGTTGGGAGCAGCAGGGGTAGGGGGTTAGGGCGGTGGTCTCAGGGGCCAACTCTAGGTCAAGGGGAAACTGAGCTGTGAGAACAGGGCTCCCCCGACCTGTTTGCCCAGAGCATATGTGTTGTGAAGTGTTCTGTGCAGTAGGGTTTGGATTAAATGTTCTGTTTGGAAAAAAAAAACAAACTCCTTTGAAGAAGGTTGAAAGTGACAGGATTAGGCCAAACTGGGCAAATGGGCAGAGGAGGGAGGTGTCTTGTCCACACTGGTTAGGCTACTCGACCCCTCCCACCACCACCCATTGACAGGTGGGGGGCTGAGGGGAGGAGGGGGGCAAGACGGCCAGCCTTTGGGAAGCAGTGAGAAGATAGGACACATTCATCCGGGGAGCCTGGTGGGATGGTTGTGAGAAAGAGACCTTGAAGACTAGAAGACTAGTTTGCAGCCTGCATAGGGCAGGGATGGGTGTGTGTGAGAGATTTTGGAACACTGACTAGCTAAAACGTGGTGATTGGACATCAGGGGTGGGGGGACCCACATGTCTCAGCTGACCTGGAAGCCTGGAAGTCAGGGCCAGGAGCTGAAGTCATGGATAGAAACGGAGGCTGGGAGGAAAGTCTGGTAGAAGAGTGAGAGGAGTGGGAGTGGAGATCTAGGAATGCTGGAATGCAGGTGTGTGTGGAGGTTCAGCAGGTTTGGGAGGAGTCCCCCACGGACTGGGTCAGCAAAGCCAAGCCAGCGACCTAGGGGGCAGGGTGTGAGTGCTGGGCTCTGCAGCCTGCCGCATGCTGATAGAGCCTCCCAGCCAGCCAGCCGAGTGGCTTAATTTCCTGAAGTCTTCTGCCACTCTGGGTGCCTCCCACCATTTGGCACAGTGAATGGCTTATTATTCTTGAGTCTTCTCACTTGACGGCCCTGCGTCTGGGCAAAGGGGGGTCAGATGGAGTTTTTCAGTGGATTGAGGAGCATTCAGTTGTTATATAAATATTTATGTAAAGATGACGGTTTCCTTCATGAAGCAATTTCCTTATGAGAGATTGTACATTCCCCCATGTATGCTTATATTTGAGGACTCTTGTCTAGATTGGTTTGGAGCTTGTTTCAGAAAGCCACACCCTTTGCTTCTGACTGGGATCTGCTCTTTCAGAGTCCTCTGGTTCCAGACCTAGCTGGGTGCCTGGCACAGTTGACAGGCAGCATTTCCTAACAATTAAGTTGTGAGGGAGTGGGAATTAATACTGCCCGGCACCAGACATGCTGCTTGGTGGTCTTGTTTAATTTTCATTTAATCCTTACAACCCCATGATGTTGGTAATATTAGCCCCATTTTACAAATGAGAAACAGAATGAGAAAGGCTGAATAATGTGCCCATGGTGATATAGCTAGTGAAAGGTCAGGATGGGATTGAAATCTAGGAGTTTTTGTCTCCAAAGCCTCTTCACGTAGCCTTTTTTTTTTTTTTTGAGACGGAGTCTTGCTCTGTCGCCCAGGCTGGAGTGCAGTGGCATGATCTCAGCTCATGGCAAGCTCCGCCTCCCGGGTTCACGCCATTCTCCTGCCTCAGCCTCCGGAGTAGCTGGGACTACAGGCGCGCGCCACCACACCTAGCTACTTTTTTTGTACTTTTAGTAGAGATGGGGTTTCACTGTGTTAGCCAGGATGGTCTGTGATCTCCTGACCTAGTGGTCCGCCTGCCTTGGCCTCCCAAAGTGCTGGGATTACAGGCGTGAGCCACCGCACCCGACCCCTCTTTGGGTAGTCTTAACTATTTATCCCTGGTGGGTGGGAGGAATCTCCAACCCCAATCCAGCCCCAACCCCAGCAATTCCTTAGAATGAAAACCAGCTGGGGGCGGTGGCACAGGCCTGGACTCCCAGCTACTTGGGAGGTGAGGTGGATTGCTTGAGCCCAAGAGTTTGAGGCTGTGAAGTGAGTTACTGTTGCGTTCCTGCACTCTAGCCTGGGCAACAGAGTGACAGAGTGAGTCCTTCATCTCTTAAAAAAAAAAAAAGAAAACTAAAAACGCAAAAAATTGAAACTAAAAATGCCTCCCTCTCCATGGTTTACACTGTAACTTTTCCACTTGTGAGGAAGGTCAGTTTGGTGCTGCTTTGGGTCAGGTGAGAAGAACTTGATGATTTGATTTTTTTTTTTTTTTTTTTTAACCTCCTGTGGGAAGTCAGGAAACAAAACAGTCTGGTACTCGGATGCACAGCTGGAATCATTCCGGGAAAAGAAAACCAGATCCGGCCCGCAAATATTTCCTCATTCAGTAGCACGATTAGGAAGGTTTCTTTTTTTTTTTTTTTTTTTTTTTATTATACTTTAGGGTTTTAGGGTACATGTGCACAATGTGCAGGTTTGTTACATATGTATCCATGTGCCATGTTGATTTCCTGCACCCATTAACTCGTCATTTAGCATTAGGTGTATCTCCTAATGCTGTCCCTCCCCCCTCCCCCCACCCCACAACAGTCCCCGGAGTGTGATGTTCCCCTTCCTGTGTCCATGAGTTCTCATTGTTCAATTCCCACCTATGAGTGAGAACATGCGGTGTTTGGTTTTTTGTCCTTGCGATAGTTTACTGAGAATGATGTTTTCCAGTTTCATCCATGTCCCTACAAAGGACACGAACTCATCATTTTTTATGGCTGCATAGTATTCCATGGTGTATATGTGCCACATTTTCTTAATCCAGTCTATCGTTGTTGGACATTTGGGTTGGTTCCAACTCTTTGCTATTGTGAATAGTGCCGCAATAAACATACGTGTGCATGTGTCTTTATAGCAGCATGATTTATAGTCCTTTGGGTATATACCCAGTAATGGGATGGCTGGGTCAAATGGTATTTCTAGTTCGAGATCCCTGAGGAATCGCCACACTGACTTCCACAATGGTTGAACTAGTTTACAATCCCACCAACAGTGTAAAAGTGTTCCTATTTCTCCACATCCTCTCCAGCACCTGTTGTTTCCTGATTTTTTAATGATGGCCATTCTAACTGGTGTGAGATGGTATCTCACTGTGGTTTTGATTTGCATTTCTCTGATGGCCAGTGATGATGAGCATTTCTTCATGTGTTTTCTGGCTGCATAAATGTCTTCTTTTGAGAAGTGTCTGTTCATGTCCTCTGCCCACTTTTTGATGGGGTTGTTTGTTTTTTTCTTGAAAATTTGTTTGAGTTCGTTATAGATTCTGGATATTAGCCCTTTGTCAGATGAGTAGGTTGCAAAAATTTTCTCCCATTCTGTAGGTTGCCTGTTCATTCTGATGATAGTTTCTTTTGCTGTGCAGAAGCTCTTTAGTTTAATGAGATCCCATTTGTCGATTTTGGCTTTTGTTGCCATTGCTTTTGGTGTTTTAGACATGAAGTCCTTGCCCACGCCTATGTCCTGAATGGTATTGCCTAGGTTTTCTTGTAGGATTTTAATGGTTTTAGGTCTAACATATAAGTCTTTAATCCATCTTGAATTAATTTTTGTATAAGGTGTAAGGAAGGGATCCAGTTTCAGCTTTCTACATATGGCTAGCCAGTTTTCCCAGCACCATTTATTAAATAGGGAATCCTTTCCCCATTTCTTATTTTTGTCAGGTTTGTCAAAGATCAGATAGTTGTAGCTATGCGGCATCATTTCTGAGGGCTCTGTTCTGTTCCATTGATCTATGTCTCTGTTGTGGTACCAGTACCATGCTGTTTTGGTTACTGTAGCCTTGCAGAGACATAACCAAAAAAGAGAATTTCAGACCAATATCCTTGATGAACATTGATGCAAAAATCCTCAATAAAATACTGGCAAACCGAATCCAGCAGCACATCAAAAAGCTTATCCACCATGATCAAGTGGGCTTCATCCCTGGGATGCAAGGCTGGTTCAACATACGCAAATCAATAAATGTAATCCAACATATAAACAGAACCAAAGACAAAAACCACATGATTATCTCAATAGATGCAGAAAAGGCCTTTGACAAAATTCAACAACACTTCATGCTAAAAACTCCCAATAAATTAGGTATTGATGGGACGTATCTCAAAATAATAAGAGCTATCTACGACAAACCCACAGCCAATATCATACTGAATGGGCAAAAACTGGAAGCATTCCCTCTGAAAACTGGCACAAGACAGGGATGCCCTCTCTCACCGCTCCTGTTCAACATAGTGCTGGAAGTTCTGGCCAGAGCAATCAGGCAGGAGAAGGAAATAAAAGGTATTCAATTAGGAAAAGAGGAAGTCAAATTGTCCCTGTTTGCAGATGACATGATTGTATATCTAGAAAACCCCATTGTCTCAGCCCAAAATCTCCTTAAGCTGATTAGCAACTTCAGCGAAGTCTCAGGATACAAAATTAATGTACAAAAATCACAAGCATTCTTGTACACCAATAACAGACAAACAGAGAGCCAAATCATGAGTGAACTCCCATTCACAATTGCTTCAAAGAGAATAAAATACCTAGGAATCCAACTTACAAGGGATGTGAAGGACCTCTTCAAGGAGAACTACAAACCACTGCTCAATGAAATAAAAGAGGATACAAACAAATGGAAGAACATTCCATGCTCATGGGTTGGAAGAATCAATATTGTGAAAATGGCCATACTGCCCAAGGTAATTTATAGATTCAATGCCATCCCCATCAAGCTACCAATGACTTTCTTCACAGAATTGGAAAAAACTACTTTAAAGTTCATATGGAACCAAAAAAGAGCCCGCATCGCCAAGTCAATCCTAAGCCAAAAGAACAAAGCTGGAGGCATCACGCTACCTGACTTTAAACTATACTACAAGGCTACAGTAACCAAAACAGCATGGTACTGATTAGGAAGGTTTCTAAGGCAACAGCAGGTGTTTCTGAAATATGGGGTAAGATGGGGCCAGTTCCTTTTTAACACGTACAGGTTGGACTTTGCAGGTTGCCCTGGTAACAGCTTCTTCTGGTACCATAGATGGATGTGGGGAATTTGTAAGAAACCAAGGGATGTCACAGCTCTTCTTGCAGTGTGATTTCGGGCTTGAGGTCACTGGCAAGTAAGTGTTGTCTGGCAAGGCGAGGGGAGTGGTGGGAGCCGTGCTTCAGCTCCCAGATGCTGGAGCCGGTGGAGACTGGAATCCTCCTGCCCAGTCTCAGCAGCCATTTCACTTGACACAAGATTGCAGCCCAGGGGTTGCAGGAGTAACCCCAGGAGGTGGGATAATTTATATTTGTTCAGTGCTCAGGGGTTTGCAAAGCTCTTTCTGGGCTGTTCGCTTATCTGAGCCACACAGCAACCCCTAAGGTGGGATTATCATCACGGTGCCCCATTAAGGAAACCGAGGTTAAAGGACTTGATTAAGGTCACACAGTTAAAAGAGCTGTGGAGCCAAAGCACAAACTCAAGGCATCTGTTTTCAAATTCCATGTCTGCACAGGACAGAATTCTGTGCAGACACAGAGTTTGGGGAGAGAGTTGGCATGAACCACTTAAGAGGCAAGGGGTGAGGGGCAGTGCAAGTTGTCTCTAGGGCTGGCATGCCACACTCTGATCTCAGTGCCCTCACTGTCTAGAAAATGCTGCATTTTGCAGTCCAGCTTTTTTTTTTTTGACGGTTATCTTTGGAAAGGATCTCTGATCAGTGGAAACGATTTGTTTTTGAGCTGATTAGCTCGTTGAGCAAAACCATCTATGCATGACTTTTTTTTTCCCCGACAAAAACAGATCTGGAAGGCTGCCCCAAGTTTGAACCCTCCCCAGAGTCCCCCTTCCACCCTGGTCTGCTAGGAAGTTCTGTGGCCTCCCTTGCTGGGGATGTGGCGCTGCCTTTGGCGTAAATCCACTGGCCCTGTGCTATCTTTTACCAGATCGTGTACCCTGTGCTCAAGACCTGTGGGATCGATTTAGTCAAGATATAAAGTAATGGAAAGAAGTTGAGACCAGAGATCAAAGCAACAGGTGCCAGATGGCCGGTCTGGCTGCACCCAGAAATGCTGCTTCCTTGGTTCTGATAGCAAAGCTCCAGTGCGTTCAGCCTGTGCCCCCACCCCCAACCTCCTTTCAGTGCATTGTGGCAAACGGTGGGGCTCCAGGATTTTTGTGGGATGTCTTTGTCACCTCTCCCCTCTGCCCCACCCCCTTTTCTGTGATCTGTACCCTTGCACTTGTCTCCCATAGAGGATATGGCGTCAATTCAGGTCACACACCTGAATTGTGGGTTTTGATGGCCCACCCAGTTTCTCACAGCTTTGAGTTGAAATTTAAAAATGGGAAGATGCACCTAGATGTAGATTTCTGGCTCCCTTTGGAGAGCTGATAGGTCTGGGAAAGCTGGCAAGGCTGCAGGAGGGGCCTAGAATCACCAGGGCTGCTTTCCAGCCAGACACACTCCCTGCCTGGCGCTTGGCCTCCTACTGCCGGCCTGGCCTTTGTAGGCCACTGGGGTTGGGACCTCTGGTGGGGGTGAAAACTGCAGAGAGACAACTTTAGAAAGCAAAAGGAAAAAACAAAAACAAGTGTTCTTCCTTCTCAGGGGCTGGTAGTGAGGAACCAGGGGCACTGTTCCTCTTCTCTGTGCAAGGAACACAGACTGGCTCACGCATAGCTTTCTCACCTTGTTCTCTCCCAGCCAGATCATTCTCGAGTTGATGATATTGCCCCAGAAAAGGTGTTTTCTGCTGTACCTGTGAACCTGTGCAGCTGCCTGCCCCGCAGCCCTCCCTCCTCCTCCCCTCCCAGCCCCTTGGATCTGCAGTGGCTCCCGCCTGGGCTGTGCTGCTCCTGGCATGGCACGCGCAGGCCCCTGTGGCCAAGCTTTCCAGGCCCACAGAGCGGCCCATCTCTTCTCCGTACTCCATTGGTGTCTGCCTCTGTTACGCCGCTCTCACCTGTATTCATGATGAATTATTGTGAATAGTTTTGGCTTTTTAAAATGAAACTGAGTTACTTGAGAGTTAGGATCAGCTCTTACCTGTGAATGCTGTGTCTGGCTCATAGTAAGAACCCCCCAAATATTTGCTCACATCCTGCTGCCCCCATTTATCCTTCCTCCCTTGATGTGGATCTCTCAGTATTCTTCGCAAATGCAATTGCTTCGTAAGTATTGATTCAGTAAGGGAGTGGAGAAATGCGAGCGGGCAGGGCTGAGGGGAAGAATGCCCCGTTCTCTGTCCCCACGTCTTCACTGACTTGTTCTCTCCTTCCTGTCTCCATCACTTGGGCAAACGTTATTGTGAGCTATCTGACAGCCAGTCTGCTGGGCTTGGGTTGACGAAGATGAGTGAGACATTCTCCTTGTCTTGAAGGGGTTGATTTACTCTCACCCTCAACAACTCCCTACTCCTGCACAGCAAACCCCAGAGGTCACTAGAGCAGTGCTGCATCCTCCCGGGCATCCTGGCAGTGGGAGGGGCTCTGGGCCAGGGCCCTGGTACTGAGGGGCCCAGGTAGTTGGACTCGTCACACCCTCCAGCAGCAAAAGCCCATGGACTCTGGGTCCCTGAGGACATCTCAGGAACCCCCTAGTTCTCTACTTTGAGATATCTGTGGTGGCTGAGGTCACTCCGAGAAGTGTCACTTTGGACGTGTCCCTTGTGTTGGGTGATGGAGTTAGATGCCACCAGCAGTGGATGGCCAAGCTTCAAGGGCACTTTCTTAGCAGCTCTGTGGGCTGTGGGCAAAATAGTTTCCTGTTCTCCCTTCTCTGTATTAGGGACCCAGGGAAGTGCTTGCTGCTTCCAGCCTTGCTGGTGGCTCTGAGGAGCAGGTGATGGCTGTGGCATTGGTGAGAGAAAGGGACCTGTAATTTCCAGGGGTGGGTGATGCTGCGGTAAACCCCACAAGGTGGCACTTGCCTGCCCAGCCTGAGATGCTGTATGAGGGCGGTGAGGTGGGCCTCCCCCAACCGGAGGCAGGGACAGGGAGGGATGGGATAATCGGCGTGCTTGCGTGGGCTTCTAATCTCTGGATCTCGGGCCTTATGGCTAAACACCTTATCCTCACTGCAACCCTCTGATGGGCCGAGCAGGTGGGGCAAAGATGTTGGTGAAATGAAAACACCCACACAGGGGTGCAGTATCCTTCCTGCTTCTTTCTGGGATTCATTTTATCTCTGAAATAGGAGTCGCTTAAGCTCATGCTGGCTTTACATACCAGAGAGGTTATGTAAATTAACAGGAGAGTTTACAGAGGGCTTTGGTCTCTTTATTTATTGTTTCAATTAAAGACTAGTGTGATAGTACAGAGGGCTTTGATTTCAGAAGAGCCATGTAAGAGTTTGTTTGCCCATTTTACAGATAAGGAAAATTGAGTCCCAAAACGAAAATCTGGCCTCCAGCTATTTGGCAAAGTTGGGAGTAGGGTTCTGAGCACTCCTCATTTGGGACATGTTTGTCTGGCACATTCCACCAGTGCCTTCTGAAATGGGAGCCCCATGAGCAGAGGAGGTAGCAGCTTGGTGGAGGCCCCGGTCCCCTTCCCAGACTTAGCTTCCGTGTAGGGGGGACTCCTGGCCTGTTAGAAGCCTGACATCATGGCAGGCACTGTTTTCACATGAATCTCCCCTGTGGAGCTGGCCAGAGCTTGGGCACTCGTCTCATGAGCTGTGGCCACGACGTTCTGCCTCTTGCTCTTTATCGTATGTGATGCTGCCTCCCTCTGTGATGTGGATTGTCATGTCACTGCAAATCTGAAGCCTAAATCCCAGCATGAAGACCCCTGTCTTGTGCACCTGGGTGTCACCTGTCCCACCGTGCCCACACAGAGCCAAGCCTTAGGAAGTGCCCTTGGGGTCCTGGTGGGGACTCACTCTGTAGAAACAGCACTGCCTGCGTTCTCCTCCTGCCTCTGCCGTGACTGGGTGACAAGGCCCTTTCTCCCCCGGGGTCTTTGCTTTTCCTCTGTCAGATGGGGTTGCCTCCACCTGTGTTCCCCCAGAGTGTTGGGGAAAGGGGAAAATAAGATAATGGATGCCAAACTAGTCATATCCAGGTAGCCTAGTTAAAATGAAAACTTCATTAAAAATTAAGAATCGGCTGGGCGCGGTAGCTCCCACCTGTAATCCCAGCACTTTGGGAGGCCGAGGCAGGTGGATCACTTGAGGTCAGGAGTTTGAGACCAGCCTGACCAACATGGAGAAACCCTGTTTCTACTAAAATTACAAAATTAGCTGGGCGTGGTGTTGCATGCCTGTAATCCCAGCTACTGGGGAGGTTGAGGCTGGAGAATCACTTGAACCTGGGAAGCAGAGGTTGCCGTGAGCCAAGATTGTGCCGTTGCACTCCAGCCCGGGCAATAAGAGCGAAACTCCCATCTCAAAAAAAAAAAAAAAAAAAAAAGAATTGGCTGGGCGTGGTGGTTCACACCTGTAATCCCAGCACTTTGGGAGTCTGAGGCAGGTGGATCACTTGAGGTCAGGAGTTCAAGATCAGCCTGGCCAACATGGTGAAACCCCCATCTCTACTAAAAATACAAAAATCAGCCAGGCTGGTGTCAGGCACCTATAATCCTCGAGAGGCTGAGGCAAGAGAATTGCTTGAACCCAGGAGGTAGAGGTTACAGTGAGCTGAGATTGCGCCACTGCACTCCAGTCTGGGCGACAGAACAAGACTCCATCTCAAAAAAATAAAAGATAAAAAATAAAGAATCCTGGAGATTCTACAGTTCTAGGTCTGGAGGAGGACTTAGGACTCAGGGACTCCATGAAGCACATGTTGAGAATCCCTGGACCAGTAAAGGCATTGTCATTCCAAACTGCATGACCTTGGGCAAGTAACGTCACCTCTCTCAGCCTCCCCTGTGAGGTTGGGGTGATATTGATGCCCACTGTGTAATATGGTTGCCAGGGTCCTCATAGCAGCAAATGCTTAGTGGTGCTTACTATGTTCCACATGCTGTTCTGTTTTACAGATTGAGAAATTGAGGCACAAAGGGGTTAGGTGACACAGTAAGTGGCAGAGCTGGGTTCATACCGAGGCAGTCCGGCTCCAGTCTCATCTCTTAACCTTTAGACCAGTGGCTCTCAAAGCGTGTTTCAGGGGGACTCCTGGAGGTTTCCAGAGACCCTTTCAGGCCATCCATGAGGATAGAGTGGTTTCCGTAATCATTCTGAGACATTATTTTCTTTCTTCACTCTCTTTTCTTGCATGAGTATACAGTGCAGTTTTCAGAGGCCGCATGACCCATGATCATGTTGTCATTCTGGCAGCTAATGGAAGGTAGTGTTTGTGTATTCTTGTATTTTAAAAATTTCTCGGCTGGGTGTGGTGGCTCACACCTGTTATTCCAGCACTTTGGGAGGTCAAGGCGGGAGGATTACTTGCGTACAGGAGTTTGAGACCAGCCTGGATCAAATAGTGAGACCCCATCTTTACAAAAAATTAAAAAAAATTAGCTGGGTGTGGTGGCACATGCCTGTAGTCCTGGTTACTCAGGAGGCTGAGGTGGGAGGATTGCTTGAGTCTGGGACATCAAGTCTGAAGTGAGCTGAGATCATGCCAGTGCACTCTAGCCTGAGCGATAGAGCGAGACCCTGTTTGAAAAAAATTTTTCTTCCACTTTTAATTTCGAACATGGTAAATACCGATAGCTATAATCCACATAAACAGAACTCTTGGAGTCCTCCTTAACATTGAGAGTGAAAAGGGGTCCTGAGACCAAAACGTTTGCGATGTGTTGTTGGAGGCTGTGTTATCTTATTAAATGTGATACTTGTCAAACATCTGGTGGCACCTCCCGTGGTAAGCAGCTGGAGGGGAGTTGGTGCCTGTCCCAGCGAATCTTGGCTCTTCTCGGGGCCTCCCCACGCGTGGAGACTTCGGTGTATGAGACTGAGTCCTGAACCTGCTGGGTGCTTTCACAGATGGTGGTGCTGACTGTGCTGTTTGTGTGTGGTCAGCTAGCTGCCCGTGACAGAGCTTCCGTCCTCCACCTGGCTGCACCTGCAGTGCTCAGCCTTGATGGCAGGAGTGAGCAGATGCTCAGTGGCGGGCCTCCCCTTGGGTGGAGCCGATATGGGTGCAGCTGCTGTGGCCCTGCAAGTTCTGTTCCAGGCCAGGCCTGGCACCGAGCCAGCACTTTGCCTGTGCTATCCCATTGAACCTCGCACCCGCCCTGTGAGGGAGGGGCTGTTGTGAGTCTCATTTTGCAGGTGAAGGACTCAAGGCTCAGGGAGGTTCCACCTTTGCGAGGGGCAGGGCCTGGACTCCAGCTGTCTGGCTGGCTGGAGCCTGTGCCCCGATGTGTTTCGGTGTCTTCACAGTGTTGCTTCTGCTTATGGCCAACTCATTTGGGTTTGGATTTGGGGTGTGCTGCCAGTGTTCCTCCCGGAGTTCTGCTCCAGCCCAGGCCATCTGCAGGCTGCTCTTCCCCTGCTCCAGCTCTAGCTTTTACTTCTTTTCTTTTCTTTTGTTTTTTTGAGACCGAGTCTTGCTCGGTTGCCCAGGCAGGAGTGCAGTGGCACGATCTCCACTCACTGTAACCTCCGCCTCCCGGGTTCAAGTGATTCTGGTGCCTCGGCCTCTGGAGTAACTGGGATTACAATCGCGTGCCACCACGCCGGGCTAATTTTGTATTTTTAGTAGAGACAGGGTTTCACCATGTTGGCCAGGCTGGTCGTGAACTCCTGACCTCAGGTGATCTGCCTACCTCGGCCTCCCAAAGTGCTGGGATTACAGGCATAAGCCACTGCGCCTGGCCCAGCTTTTACTTACTTTCATTATTTTATTTCATTTTACAATTTTTACAATCAGATGCTACATTGCCTAGGCTGCTCTTGACCTCCTGGCCGAAAATGAGCCTTCTACCTTGGTCTCCCAAAGTATTGGGATTACAGGTGTGAGCCACTGTGTCCGACCTGGCTCTGGGGCTTTTAGACCAAGGGTTTTGGAGCAGTCAGGTGAGGTGTGTACAGAATGCAGGTTTGAATTTTGGCTCTGCCATTTGCTGGCTGTGACTCTAACCTTTCTGATACCCTGTCTGCATATGACATGGCTGCTGCTACCTCTCCTTTTTAGGGGAGAACAGCTCAGGGAAAACTGACGTTGCCCGTACTCAGAAACCAGGGGTCTCCACTGTGATAGGACTGGCATGGAGCTGTCATCTTCTCAAAATCTGGCCCTGGACCAACTTTGTCAGTCTCTCCAGGAGGGATTCCGGATTTCTGGGCCCTGCCCTGACCTACTGATGCAGAGCTCTGTGGGAGGGGCTGGCCACCTGTATCGTCAGTGAGCTTTGCTGGAATTCAGATGCACACTGAAGTTTGGCAATCCCTGCTTAGAGATTGGGGGCCACTTTTAACCCTCAGGACATAACAAATACTGGTCACGTCCCTATATGGATAGCTCTTTATCAGTGGCCATATGATTTGTTGTTTAAACCAGGGCACCCTTGAGTGGGTGGAGGCGGGGGTCCCCTGAGGAGTGCACTGGGACTTCCTGGTACATGGGAACATGTGGTCGTTTCTCAGTCCTCCTCTTACCTTTCTGATGACCCTAGAAGATGCCATTCGCTTCCTACTGCAAATGGGGAAACTGAGACTTGGAGAAGGTTGCATCTGACCACATAGCTGTAACCTTGGTTCTTGATTCTAGAACACCTTCTCAGCTGGGTTGTCAGCCTTGGCTCACCCTAGCTGAGTGCTGGTGCAGGTGGGCTGTGGAGGACCCTAGATTTCTGTGGTGCTGGAATCTTTTGAAAACTAATATAACCTTTGTGATGAGAAAAACCAACATTAAAGCTATGGAGCCGGACATGGTGGCACACACCTGTAATCCCAGCACCTTGGGAGGTCAAGGCAGGAGAATCGTTTGAGCCCAGTAGTTTGAGACCAGCCTGGGCAAAATAGTGAGACCCTGTCTCTACAAAAAAAATTTAAAAATTAGCTGGAGGTGGTAACACACACCTATAGTGCCAGCTATCGGGAGGTTGAGGTGGGAGGATCATTTGAGCCCAGGAGGTCAAGGCTGCAGTGAGCCCTGTTTGCACCATTGCTTTCCAGCCTGGGCAACAGAGTGAGACCATGTCTCAAAAAAAAAAAAAAAAAAAGCTATGGAATGCACGTCTGGAAAAGATACAAACCAGATGAAAATGGAGGACGCTGTCAGCAGAAAGGAAGCAGGTCCCGGGTGTATTTGTGCTTCCTCTCTTCAGTCCCTGGGGTTCCCTCCTGGGCCTGGCTGTGACCCGTCTACCACACAGACAATCGATAGCCCTCCAGGCAGAGTGACAGGGAGAGGGCCGCTGACACCAGCTCTCTGTCAAAGCAGATGTCCTCTTTGGGTCGGTCAATTTCTTTCCTTCCTGATTGCCTGTGAGGCCAACTGGCTGATTTTTTTTTTTTCCTGCTCCTATGAGGATGCGCATATGACAGTCCCTTTTGGTGGCACATGGAGAGGGCTGCAGTTAAGGGGAATTCTGGAGGGAAACCTGAGGTTTCTGGAGCACTAAATATAACAAGCAGTGACATAGTTGAACTAGTGATGTTGAAGCCAGCAAAGCCCCCATGTGTGGAGCTTGGTGTATTTCGGGTTCAGATAGAAATAGATACCTACCAGAGGGCATGATGGCATCAGTGCTTGCGGGCAGCCTTGGGCCAAACTTAGTCTCCATCCCTGCTGCCTGGCCCTCTCCTCCTGCCTTTTCCTCTCTGCTCCTTGGGGAGCTCCATCTAGCACCCGAGGATTGTGGTTTTGCTTCTGGCTGCAAGTACTTTCACATATCCTGTTGCTCATGAGAGGGTGGAGGGAGCAGCTCCTTGGTCTCCCTGGGGAGGGGGTAGGCTGAGCCACAGGAATGTGCTCTCAGAGATCTCTGCCCCTCCTCGAGCCTCCCGGTGGAGTGGTATTATCGCAGGAAAACTCCAGTTTGTTTTTGATAAATCGTATGTACAGGCTCGGGGGTCCCTTCCTCTTGGGCTGCCCATTCGTTACTTTGGTGTCACTGTGTTCACAGGGAAGGATGGAGACGCTGAAGGATAAGACCCTGCAGGAGCTGGAGGAGTTGCAGAATGACTCGGAGGCGATTGACCAGCTGGCCCTGGAGTCCCCTGAGGTAGAGGGAGGCTGGTATGGGACCCAACAGAGGCCAGCAGATGAGGCTTGTTAAGAGGCGCTTTTTAAGGATGCTGGCTTATTGAAAGTTTTGGCCAAATTCATCTCCCTTTTCTGGGAACTTCATCCTGGTTTGGACTCAGAGGAATCCCTGAGGCTTCAGAACAGTTCCTGGGAGTTCTTGGTAGTGCTGGGGAGTCCACTGCCTCCTGGTGCCTTTCCAGGACCCAGATACCCCAGGAGTCCCCACACTGTCGTTCCAGCCCAAATCTGGAGGCAGCTCCTCAAAGCACTGGTATGGTTTTGTACCCACTTTTCCCCAAGAGCCTTGTGCGATCCCATATCTCCAGGTGGCTCTAAGGCTTCTAGGAGCCATTCTTGGGCTGAGATCTAGCTCATCTCCCATTTGATCCTGTTTCTCCTCATAACTGGCCCCTAATCCTCTCGCTCTTAATCACAGAGTCCTTGTGGAAAGAAACAGAATCCTGCCTGTGCAGAGATTTACACTTAATAAAGGACGTTCCCTGCCCCTAGCATCTCCTGTGACCCTGGGATGTCCCCTGTGAGATGGGAGAGGTCAGGCCACACAGCCAGAAATACCTACGGTCACCCATTGAGTGGCTGCAGCTCATCCGTTGTTCTGGAAGCTCCCGCTTCCTGTCCCTAATGTGAGGGAGAGACACGCACGCAAGCAATGCCAGCTCCTTTGATTTGCATTTGGAGTACATGTTTACTTGCACGGATGAGCAGGTATGGTGTGTCTCTTCTGTGAACTTGTATTTTGAAAAAAATAATGATGCTCCCCCATCCAGTGTCTCCGTGCTTCCATGCCATGGGGGGTGCCAGGCCGGTGAGTCCCCTGCTCCTGTTCCGGCTTGTGCTCTTGCCACCTGCTGCCTGCTCTACTGCCTAAGTGAGGAATCTTCACTGGTGTTGGAGGTGTCTGAACATTGGGTTGAAAAGACCTCCTGGTGGGCAGATTGTGAGGAGAGGTGGACACCATGGGCCATATCCTAGCACCCTAGGGCTTTTTCAGTCCTCAGCAAGGACGTGGAGCAAAGCTTGCTTGTCGAAGCCCCAGGGCCGACTCAAATGGCTTGTGAGTCTGTGAGCTCTGCCAGGGCGTTGCTCCTGCCCGGCCTGGTGCTGGGCACAGTGCAGCTCTGCCTGCGTTCCTTTGTCACGTATTAAGCACTGTGAGCATGGTGCCATGGGGAGCCCAAGGCCTGCTTCTAGAGTGTGCAGAGCTGAGCAGGCTGACAGAATTGTGAGAAAGCAGAGAATCACGGAAAATGTGAGCAGAAGCGACCTCTTGGGCAGAAGGCATTTGAATTTTGTGGTGTGCAGCCACACCTGTCCCACTGATCTGAACTCTCTGAGGGAAAAAAACACTCGTGGATCAGGTGGAAATGAAGCTGGACAAGCCACTTAGACTTCAGACCTTTGGCAGACTTTTTTATGGTGGGCTGTAAGACAGTAATTGAGTCACGGTGGGATTGTGAGAAGAGACAGGAGCTCTGTCTTAGTTTGGGACATGGACATGGCTAGGAGAGAAGGGAGTTGGCAGGGGCTCTCTCCATGTAGAAGAGGGCGCATAGAGGGGTGTGTGGAGAGGAGCTGCTTTGGGTTGGGGGCCAGATATAGAAAGGAAACACTGTAACTTATTAAGGAAAGTTAGTCAAAATGGTTTTATCTCCCACTTTGCAACTTTTTTTAATTTTTATTTTTTTAGGCAGATTTTTACTTTGTCGCCCAGGCTGGAGTGCAGTGGCGCCATCATGGCTCACTGCAGCCTCCACCTCCTGAACTCAAACAATCGTCCCACCTCAGCCTCCCAAGTAGCTGGGACTACAGGCGCACACCACCACACCCGGCTAATTTTCAAATTTTACGTAGCAACTTTTTTTTTTTTTTTTTTTTTTTTTGAGGTGGGGTCTCGCTCTTTCGCCCAGCCCGGGCGGAGTGCAGTGGCACAATCTCGGCTCACTGCAAGCTCCGCCTCCTGGGTTCACGCCATTCTCCTGCCTCAGCCCCCCGAGTAGCTGGGACTACAGGTGCCCGCCACTGCGCCCGGCTAATTTTTTGTATTTTTAGTAGAGACGGGGTTTCACCGTGTTAACCAGGATGGTCTCGATCTCCTGACCTCGTGATCCGCCCGCCTCGGCCTCCCAAAGTGCTGGGATTACAGGCGTGAGCCACCGCGCCCGACCCGTAGCAACTTTTGAGAACTATTAGATACTTCTTGTTGAGTTTTGCTGTAGATTCAAAGAAAATTGATAATTATCTATAAAGGTTAGTAGCGACTCCTTCCTGTTCTAGCTATTTATCTGTATGAGTATAGATTCTTCCTGCTTATTTCCACCAAAGTAATATACTAGGGTAGATTGAATTCAGAAGCAGCAAAACATGTGAAAACATCTTTTATTTACCTATTTTTAGTCTTACTGACCGCATTTCAGTGAGTGGGAGGACTTCACACTGAACCCCTAATATGCATCGATATGCAGTTTTCTAAATTGATGCATATTTTGCATATTTATGGGGAAGATGAGAATCTTTGTTGCATGCATAGAATGTGTGATGATCAGGCCGGGTGCAGTGGCTCATGCCTGTAATCCCAGCACTTTGGGAGGCTGAGGTGGGTGGATGACCTGAGGTCAGGAGTTCGAGAGCAGCCTAGCCAACATGGTGAAACCCCATCTCTACTAAAAGTACAAAAATTAGCCAGGCGTGGTGGCACGTGCCTGTAGTCCCAGCTGCAAGGGAGGCTGAGGCAGGAGAATCGCTTGAACCCGGGAGGCAGAGGTTGAAGTGAGCCGAGATCACGCCATTGCACTCCAGCCTGGGCAACAGAGCGAAACTCTGTCTCAAAAAAAAAAAAAAAAAAAAAAAGAATGTGTAATTAAGGTCAGGGCATTTAGGGTCTCCATCACCTTGAGTATTTGTGGTTTCTGTGTGTTGGGAACATTTTACGCTTCTTGCTACTTTGAAATATACAATACATTGTTGCTGACCATAGTCACCCTACTCAGCTGTTGAACATTAGAACTTACTTCTATCTACCTGTATATTTTTACCCATTGACCCACTTCATGGAGAAAGATGTGAGAAGGCTGTGGGGACAGCGAGCAGAAATAAGTAGGGCAAGATTTAGGGGAAAATGATACAGCGTCGATTTGTTGGTTTAGACCCAGGGAAAGGGCAGTGGACATATAGGAAGGCCAGAGGATCCATGGGCCCTGCAAGGGATGGGTGAGCAGGAGGTCTTTAGGCCTTTCACTCTGGGTCAGCCATGTAAGTAAAGTTTCCATGGCTAATAAAAATTAGATTGAGAGTCACGTATGGTGGTTTGTGCCTGTAGTCCCAGCTGTTGGAAGGATGGGATGGGAGGATTGTTTGAGGCCAGCCTGGGCAACATGGGGAAACCTCATCTCTACAGAAAATAAAAGAACTTAGCCAGGCGTGGTGGTGCGTGCCTGTAGTCCCAGCTACTGGAAAGGCTGAGGCAGGAACATGGCTCGACCTCAGGAGTGTGAGGCTGCAGTGACCTATGGTCATGCCATTGCACTCATTCTGGACGACAGAATGAGACCATGTCTGTAGAAGGCAGCAGCGTGGGCTCTAGACTGGACAAACCCTGGGCCCTACATCCCTGAACCCTGGCAGCCTCGTCTGGAGGGCTCAGGGAGGGCAGGGAACTGTGACATCCCTCTTTCCAATCTGGAGCACGAAGAAGAGGCTATGGGCCTGCCCCGGAGTGCAGAGCCTCGGCCCCTGTAGCTGGGACAGCAGAAGGGGTAGGCTTTCCCTGAAGCCTCCTCTTCCAGAGTGCCCACAGGCTTCCTATGTCTCCTGGGACATGAGCCAGTCTGGCTTGGTCTGTCACATGCTGACCATGGTGGAGAAGCTGCACAGAGAAGCTGCACAGTGAGGGCCTGACTTAAGAGTCAGTCTTGTTGAGCTGTTCTCTGCGCCCTGTGGCAGGTGCCGAGGCCTCTCTTCTGGTGCCCCATGCTGCTGTCAGTGTACCGTCACCGCTGGCTCAGTGTGCAGGTCTGACTCCTCCGCCCTCCTCTTAGGAAGAGGACTCCTTGGCCTGTGCGTGGGGCATCACATCACAATAGCTGGGAAGGGTGCCCTGGAGTGTGCCTCACTGGCTGGCAGCGACGAAGAGCCTGGCAGAGGGGTAAAGTGCCGCTTGTCTTGGGGAAGTGTTTGCAGCAGGGAATGTCCAGGGTGGCCCCTCTGGCTCATCTGCGCAGCTTCTCTGCAGGACACACATGCGGCACAGGAGGCAGGTCCGGGTCTCTCCTAAGTCAGTGGCATGGTCTGGTCCAGGGACCTGGCTCTTTCACCCCTCACAATAACTTTATTTGGGGCCTCATTATATGTCTTGCCTGTGCATCTGGCCAGGGCCACCTACCCATGGTAGGTCTCTTGACTCTGAAGCTTGGGGATAAGTAATTGGGACTTTTGATCCCTTCCCTCCTAGAAAGCCTCTGATTTTTCTCGTGTAAATTGGTCCACCCCCTCCTTGGGGCTCTGCACATTCCATCGTGGATATCAATCATGTGGCCTTGGGCGAGCTCTTCACCTTCAGCACCAGGTTCCCATGCGTCTCCACCTCGTGGGCTGTGAGTTAAGGATTAAGTGAGGCGCAGAGTACTTCATTCAGGGTTTGAACCTGGCTTTGTCTGACTAGTGGAAGGCTGAGTATCACCCCAAGGATGAGCCTCTCCGCCCCAGGGTGAGCGATGTGCCCCCAAAGCCCCTGACCCAGACTGCCAGGAGGTTAAGGGTGATGGACGTTTTCCTTAGGTTCTGTTGTTCTGCCCTTTTAGGTCCAGGACCTGCAGCTGGAACGGGAGATGGCACTGGCCACCAACCGGAGCCTGGCGGAACGGAACTTGGAGTTCCAGGGTCCCCTGGAGATCAGCCGCTCAAACCTCTCAGATAAATACCAGGAGCTCCGGAAGCTTGTGGAGCGGTGCCAGGAGCAGAAGGCAAAGCTGGGTAGGGTGGTTCCTCTGTGAACTCAGGGTCCCCATTCAGGGTTGGACGGGGCTGAGCAGCTGGAACAGCATGAAGGATAGATTCCCTGTCCCGTCCCCGAGGATGGGCAAGGCCCATAGCTACCGAGGCCCACCATGTTCCCAGCCCTGTGCTAAGTGCTTTATGTACATTTTTTCACAACAGCTGTAGAAGGGTGGGTACTGTTGTTACTCCATTTTATAGGTAAGAAAAATGAGGCTCAGAGAGATTCAAGAACTTGACTAAGGTCACCCAGCTTAGAAGTAGGTGGAGTTGGGATTTGAATCGAGACAGCCTGCATCCTTTGCTGCTGCTGTTACCCCTGGCAGCTCAGCTTCTATGCTTTACTGAGCTGCTCTTGAGCTGCTCTGGGTTCTGTGTCCTAGGAACTGTCACCTTGGAAGGTGGGAGGGTGGTCCTTGTCTTGATGGTGAGAGAGCTTGACACTCAGGTTAGGTACCTCCCCTGGCTGGCAGACAGAACTGGGTCAATTGGGCTCTGAAGCCCGAGTCGTTTCCCTTCCCAGGATGGTGTAGGGGAGGCTTGGCCAAGGTCTAGGCTGGGTTCATTTGGGCCCTTCTCTGCTCAGGAAGGTAGTCTAAGGAACTGGACCAAAAGTGCTCATCAAGCCCACCCGAAAGGACCCTTTGGTGGACCCTGGGGTGGTGGCTGGGCCTGGATGCACACAGAGGGCATGCAAAGTGCCTTTAACACCGAATCAGGAAGCACTTTTCAAATGTCAGTCGTTCTGCCCTCCCTTCCAGAGAAATTTTCTTCAGCACTGCAGCCAGGGACCTTGTTAGACCTTCTGCAGGTGGAAGGCATGAAGATCGAAGAAGAGTCCGAGGTGAGAGGGCGAGGTGACACCCCTCTTCCCTGGATGGGGTGTCAGTCCCTGCAGCAGGGGCCCTTGGAAGGAGGAGCAGATGTCTGCAAAGCATGGAACAAGGGAGCTTTCGTAGATGGCAGAGGTGAAGGACATCTTTAGTCCTGGGGAGGCTTTTTGGGTATAAATAACAGGAACCCAGTCCCACTAGCTGAAGCAGAAACGGGTGACAGTGGACAAGGGCAGCTCGCAGCCCTGGATGGTAGGGCAGCACAGCAGGAGGTCGCCAGGGGCGGAGGCCAGCTCCCTACTCCACTCTCCCTGCTTCCTGCTTCCCTCCGGCCACCTCTTCAGCCTCTGTGGGCAAACTGGTGCTGTCCACTCTGTGTCTGGGTGGAAGAAGTTTCTAGGCCCTCCAAGTCCCTGGGCTAGTGCTCATCCAGATGTTCAGCACATATATGCAGTGGCCACTGTGGGCCTGGCATGACGCCAGGGTGCCAGGACAGAGGTGACCACGACAGAGACAGTCCTCAAGGGACTGACATTCTAGTGAGGGAGACAGTGCATGTACCATATGTCAGCTGTGAGAAGGGGCATATGGCCAGGGAAGAGGAGGGGGTGCCTGAGGCGGCGTGAGGTGGGAGGGCTGCAGCTGAACTCAGACCCCGGGGAAAAACAAGAGGCCTTGATCCCAGCTGGCCCCTATTGTCACTGGACCTTATGTCTTCCAGGCCATGGCTGAGAAGTTCCTGGAGGGCGAGGTGCCCCTGGAAACATTCCTGGAGAATTTTTCCTCCATGAGGATGCTGTCCCACCTGCGCCGGGTTCGTGTGGAAAAGCTCCAGGAAGTGTTGAGGAAGCCCAGGGCTTCCCAGGAGCTGGCTGGTGATGCCCCTCCACCCCGCCCACCACCCCTGGTGCGCCCAGTCCCCCAGGGAACGCCCCCTGTGGTTGAAGAGCAGCCGCAGCCACCATCAGCCGTGCCTCCCTACCCTTTGCCCTACAGCCCGTCCCCCAGCCTGCCTGTGGGCCCCACTGCCCATGGAGCCCTGCCACCGGCCCCTTTCCCGGTGGTGTCCCAGCCCTCCTTCTACAGCGGCCCTCTGGGCCCCACTTACCCGGCAGCCCAGCCTGGACCCAGGGGTGCTGCGGGTTACTCCTGGTCCCCACAGAGGAGCACGCCACCCCGGCCGGGCTATCCTGGGACCCCAACTGGTGCCTCTGGGCCTGGGTACCCCTTGGCGGGAGGCAGGGCTCCCAGTCCTGGTTATCCTCAACAGTCCCCATACCCCACAACAGGAGGAAAACCTCCCTACCCAATACAGCCCCAGCTCCCCAGCTTCCCAGGCCAGCCCCAGCCCTCAGTGCCCCTGCAGCCCCCTTATCCCCCCGGGCCCGCCCCTCCCTATGGGTTTCCACCACCCCCGGGGCCTGCCTGGCCTGGGTATTAGACACACTCCTGGCCCTCGGCCCCTCCCTAGTCCCACCCACGCTCAACCTTTGGCCCAGCCATCGCCGAGATTCGAGGGTCAACTGGAAGTGGCGTTGGTGCTCCCTGTGGACTTGCGTCGGCACCCAGAGGCCTTGGAGGGACAAGGCACTGGGCAGTGTGACTGGTCATGGCACTTGCTGGCCTTCTGGCCGGAGGTCCTCCTGGAAGCCCCTCCTTTCACTGCCTGGCTGCAGTGGTGCTAGCCAGGCTGGAGTCCAGCACCTCTTGCTGGTGTCTGTGTGAGTGAGCGCATGTGCGCATTTATGAGTATCTACTTGCGGCTGCACTCAGGGCCATTTGAACCCAGTGCAGAGTTATCTCAATAAGGAGGCCCCGGGTCTCCAGCCCCCTCCATCTCATCTGGGGTTTGGCATATTTGACATGGAGCCCCATGCCAAGGGATGCAGGTGTTGGTGTCTGTCCAGTACACTCAAGGCTAGCCTGCCCATGCACTGTGGCAGGGGTTGGATTGGAGGGAGAGAACAGAGTTGGGAAAAACAACAGGTTTGAGTCCTATAAAGCCATAATTTAACTCCAGTAGTTGATGTCAGACAAGCTTGTCCTATGTCCTATTTGAGTGGCAGCAGCGCCAGCCCAGCAAGAAGGCTGGGGGTTATGAAGGTTGTCCCCAGACCTTGCTTGCACTGGTTGGAGAACCCAGGGGGCTGCCTTGGGCCCTCTGGCCAGAGGGAAGGGGGCAGCTCTAGCCCTGGAGATTGTGGTCACATTGGGGCTTGTTTAGGACTGGAGGGCCAGGTCACCTTCCCCGCCACCCTTCTCTCCTCTGGGGCCCCCCACTTTAGGGCAACTTTGCCTGAGGCCCATGCATCCATCCACTCCTTTAGTGCCTTGAATCTCATTCACAAGCAGCTCCCTCCCTTCCCCTCCCCTTCTCCTGACTCGTTTGATGTAATCCTCCCACCCTCAGTGTCCATCGTAAGACAGGCATCAAAAGAGGCCCTAACCTAACTTCCCAAATGGTGCTTTTTAAAAAACACCATCACTACATTAGGGGCAATTTTTTCGCACCTCCCTGTCTTCAGAATGTAAAGGGCGGGGATTATGTCTCTCTTTAATATGCAGCCCCCTGCACTGTGGGGTTTGGGGCATGTTCAGAAATAAGAATGAATACAGTAGACAAAGGGGGTGTGATGCGTGTTAACTTGGTTGTTCCAGAGGTAAACCAGGTCTCAGGGAGGAGCCTGGAGCTGCTATCGCTTAGGAAGTTGTATGTGCCTTGAAATGTCCACTACCTGAGGACGCAGCATCTGGTGGGCCCGGGGCTGCTGGGGCCAAGGAGGGACCTTGACCTTCTGGTGCCTGCCCCTCCCCGGCCTACGTGCCATCCGCATGACACTAGGTCAGCGCTGCCGGTTCTTTACCAAATGTGCTTGCTTCTCCTAAGTTATTTATAAAGAGAAATCACTAATGGACTCTACTGGTTTGAGTGCTTCTGAGCTGGATGACCGACCGCCTGTATGTTTGTGTAATTAATTGCCATAATAAACTTTGGTGAGTCACATGTGGTGTGGTGTTGGTGGGTTTGAGTGAAGACGTGGCTGCATGTGGGTGCCTTGAACTCTTCTGCAGCCTTCAGATCGTGCTCTCTGGAGGGGCCTCTGTGATTCACGTCCCAAAGCCCCATCCGTTTGGATGTCAGCCCTCCCCTGCCCGCTCGCCCCAGGGCTGGCCCTGGGAGTATTTACCTTCCCTCTCCCGCTCTTCCGCTTTCTTTCTTAGCCGTTTTCCTATTGGAGCCTGCGTTTGCCTGGTCCTGGACTGAGAGCAATGGCATGCAAGGCCACAGGATGCCACGAGGGGGCGTCTGGTCCTCAGCCCGCTCGGGAGGTGCCGTGTTCCTGCCACCTGCCGGGCTGGCGGGATGTTGGCGTGTGGGCCTGTCTGTGAGCCATCTAATTCTAACCTGGGCTTGCGGGATGGGCTCAGAGGGACAGCAGGCCGCTAAACTGGCTGCGGCACCAACAGTCTTCTAGGCTTTGGCCCAGCCTGCCTCCCTCCCCAGCATCGCCTTGAGCTCTGCTGCTGAGCTGCCTATCCCGAGGCCGAGGAGGGCGTCTTCAGCTCAGCAGGAAGGGCAGCTTGGAGGGAGTCTGAAGATCGGGCTTCTAACAGTCCCTCATATCAGCCCTCCGCCTCTTCTTCCCTGCAAGGTGACCGGGCGGCTGCCTGCGGAGGATGCCTAGAGTTGCCCTGAGTTGCTATGGCTGAAGGCTGTGCTGTGCTTTCAGGCGCATTATCTCCTGGAGTCCTCGCAACAGCCCTTTCATCCCCAGTTTAAATGGCAGGAAACCACAGGGCAGGTGGTTCGGTGAGCAGGTTGCACAGCCTTAGGAGGAGGTGGGACTTGGACTGGGTCGGTTGGATTTCAGAGGCTGTAGGGGCTCCTCCCCCCTGCCTTGGTGGTACCAGAAGTGCCTCCCGAGGACAGAGCTGAGAGTCGCTGGGCACTGGTCAAATGTTTACTGCCCTTCACCCCCAGCTGAACTCTGGCCTTGCCTTGCAGGTGCCCAAGGCTGAGGACACAGGACATCAGGGACAGCTGGAAGCAATTTGGCTTTGTAGGAAGAGGCTGCAAATCTCCCTCTAGGCGCATAGTCAGGTCACCTGCCTTGGGTTGGTGCCAGAGTGGTGGCAGGGGGCACGGAGGGGCTGACTTTCTAAGAAAGGACCATCATGAGCTGCCTCAGCTGGTCAGCCCGCGTGTCCCACCCTGTGCTCTTTGCTTCCCCCTTTCCCTGGCCACCTCACCTCAGAGGGCAGCACACACAGGCGCTCCTCACGCCTCCCTCTCTGCATCCCTGGGAGATCACTGGCTGCTTTTCACCAGACTACAGTGGGCCTCCCGCTGTAGGGGGACAGACCCTGAGCATCAAATTTAGAGTCTCAAGAGATTCCTAGCTTGGGACACTTTGCTGGATGTGGTGAGGCCATATGAATGTCATGTCCTTACAGCTCTCTGTTCTGCTCTGTACTCCCAGATCCCTGGGTGCATGATAACTTTTTTTTTTTTTTTTGAGACAGAATCTCACTCATCTGGCTCCCAGGCTGGAGTGTAATTGGCACCATCTCGGCTCACTGCAACCTCCTTCTCCCAGGTTCAAGTGATTCTCCTGCCTTAGCCTCTTGAGTAGCTGGGATTACAGGTGTGTGCCACCATGCCTGGCTAGTTATTTGTATATATGTGGGTTTTTTTGGGAAAAAAAAGCCTGTTTCCCAGGCTGGAGTGCAATGGCAAGATCATGGCTCACTGCAGCCTTAAACTCCTGGCCTCAAGTGATCCTCCTGCACCAGGCTCATGAATAACGGACTATAGGCATGTGCCACCATGCTCAGCTAATTAAACTCTTTTTTTGGTAGAGATGGGGTCTCACTTTGTTGCCCAGGCTGGTCTGGAACTCCTGGTTTCAAGCAATCCTTCCACCTTGGCCTCCCAGCCTCATGCTGGGATTAGAGGCATGAGCCACCAGGCCTGGCCACGTGACAGTGTGAAAGCTAGACTTGTTGTTTGGTCCTTGGTAGCCGTGACCTAATGTGCTAGAATCAGGGGTTGCACGCCCAAACACTCATTGGCCAGGTCACGTGATTTACCCAGAAACATCAGTTACGGAATGGGCAGGGTTTGAGGGACACACAGGTGAGTGGAAGGGGTGGCCCTGCTCTAGCAGGTTGCTGTGATGCAGGAACGGGGAGGTTGTCCAGGTCACGGCAGCGCGTCCTCTACCAAGGGACATGGACACCAGCCCCCTGAACACTGGCTGGGGGAGCAGTGGGTTGCCTTCACCAGCCAAGGCAGGAACTTGACAATGGCACCTTGAAGACTAAAATGCTTCTATTACATCGCATCACCAAACATCTTTTTGAAATGCATCACCCAAGTCAGCCACCCCTTGAAAAACAGTTTTCTAAAGACTCATTTCTCCTCAACTAAAGTCTTTATTTTTGGTTTGGTTTTTAAGTAGGCCATGGTTGCTTTGAGGCCACTGTATGGTGGCCAAACTATAGACAAATGAGCTTTTATTCAAAAAGGCACTGATGGGAGACACTGGCTGCCCCAGATCCTTTGCCCTCCCTAAGAGCAGCCTCTCAGTTCCCTTTTGAGGAGCCCCCTCACCTCCACCAGATATGGGAAGACAAATGGGGTCCTTGTTTCTGGATTCCCAGCATGGTCAGGGGAAGATGTGTGACCTGGGCTTGGCCACGGGGGCTCTCAGAAGGCAAGGCCTGGTTGGAGGGTGTTGGTGGGGGCAGAAAGCTGAGCAGATTCTGGGAGCACCCCACCCCATATCCTAGTATCTCACTTTTGCTCTTCCAGACTTGGATTCTGTGGCTTGGACCATTGATGCCTGTGCTCCCAGGAGGTACAGCATCAAATGGCATGGAGAAAGGCCCTGTCCTAGGATGTGTTCCCACGTTGCTTCACCTTCTTAGGGAGCCGCTGCAGTGAGCTCCGCATGGCCTCTCCCTTGATCAGACCTGAGGCTCCTGGGTAGACCTCCTCTTCTCACTTGCAGTTAAGGAAGCCGAGGCCCCACGGGATTAGGTGTACGTCCAAGAGCTCCAAGTACTAGAGGAGTCTGTTTTAGTCAAGGGAGTTAGTTAAACCAAAGGAACATGACCAGCCCCATCTCTGACTCTTGGGTTAGAAGATGAACTGTGATGGGCTGAAACTACCTCAGCTTGGGACTTTTAATTGCTGGGTGAAGCAAAAAACCAAGTTGGTTAAGGTTTACTAGGCGCCCCTTTGTGCAGGGCCCTGAGTGGCACTGGTGCCCTGTGGGCTTGACAGCCAGTGGAAAGGAAGGTGTCTTTAGATGAGGGGGTTGGGGAGGGGAGTCATAAGAGAGGGAGTGGGGTGACGCTGTGGGTCAGGGTGGTGCCCACCCAGACCCCTGGCTGGCAGCTGCGGTGAATGCGCAGAGCTGTCTTTGTGCTCAGGTGAGCAGCCTCTGACCACCACGGCTGCAGAGGTCCCCTGGAGTCCCCTGCTTGTGCCTCCCCAGAGGGATCCGCAGGGGTGGATGCTGCACAGAAGAGACTCAAGCGCTCGATTTGTCAGGAAGGAGGAAAAGCGCTACTTACAAAGAACTATTCAAAATGCACTCGCCCAGCTGTGAGCTTCCTTGTCACTCCTTACCAGGGACAGAGTCTGAGGACAAAGCCGATTTCACTCAGACGCCGCTCCCCAGCGGGCAGGAAAAGGGGGCCCCCTTCAGACACCCCAAGTCTCTAGTTGGAAGGCTGCTTGTTTGGGGGCTCTGCCCACCACAGCTTCCACAAGTGGAGGGGCGGCCGAGCTGTTGTACAGCAGAGGGTGAGCTGGCTTGCCACTCGGGGCAGCAGCGCCTGTCCAGAAGGCTCCTGGCCTCTGTCCATGTTCTGGCCGGGGTAGAAATAGGGACATGATTTCAAGTGAAGAGCGGACAGTTTTCTCAGGACAAACAGGTCTGGCTCTTGGCTTTTTGCTCCTGGATCCCAGTTCTGTGGGGTGAGAAGGAAATGTGTTAGAGTAAGACACCGCAGAGGGGATGCAGGGAGGTGGGGGACAGGACCCATGCTCTGGGCTCCATCTTGGGAACGGCTGCTGTCCTGAACCAGGGGCTCCTTCTCCCCACTGGCAGGTTAGCAGCTCTAGAGGGGTGTGATTCCATCACGGAGCTCTTAGGGACTCTGCCTGTGGGGCCTTCCGAATGGAGTTTAAGAGTTGATTGTTAAGGTCCATGATTGCTCTGCTCTAATTGTCAAACCAGCTCGTATAACCTAAACAGCTGACGTTTGTCTTTCCCTTTACAAGAATCAAGATGCTGGGGGTCCCCTATTCATGTATGGGCAGGATGGGCCTGAGGGGAGGCACTGAGTGGCTGCTGCTCACCCCCAGGGCTGTGGAGGACCCTGGGTGCTGGGGTCAGGCTGGAGATGGGCTCACCTTTACAGCCTCTGAGCCCCGTGCAGATCGTAGTCACTGTCGGAGGAGTTGTCAGGCTGCGTGGAGGAGCGATGCAGAGCCTCTTCCAGAGCTGGGGAAAGAAAGGACGCTGTTTGCAGAGGGTTTGTGATTCCACAGAGCCCCTTGGATCCTAGAGCCACTGCCCACAGTGGGTTGGAAGATCACAGGGGCTTTATGAGCCGGTGACAGCCCCGTATCTGTTTTGATCAAATCAGCCAAACGTTCACTAATGATGCTGAACTACAGGCTCCCTGGGGCTTAATTGGTAGTGCCAGTCAGGGAGCCTTTAGTACAGTGCTCCTGCAGCCCACTTAATGGCTCTCTTCTGGCCCGGAGGAATCCAAGGGGCCTCATTTACCATCCAGGCCCTCAAGGCCCTGCAGGGAAACAGGCCCATTAGGTCACAGCAAGGCTGGGGTTGATGGCTTTCTGAGTGCATTCTTCTCTCCAGATGAGTAGTTCATGGCCTCAAAACGGGACAGCTGGGGCCCGTAAAGCCTACATCCCTTCCACACCCCTGCTGCATCCTGCGACGTTTGATCCCCCTGCACCCTGGGGTCTCCATTCTGTCTTTGGGCCATCACCCGACCTTCAAGGGCATCACGTGACCTGCCTTGGTGGCCTGCTCCAGCCCTGCCTGCGTGCCTGGTAGCACCCGCTGGTGCTTACCCCTTGGAGGCCTGCTCCAGCCCTGCCTGTGTGCCTGGTAGCACCCGCTGGTGCTTACCTGGATAAGCTGACAGGCGGGAGTTCCTGGGAGGTTGGCTGTATTCGTTATCCACGTGGGACGCTGTGGGGTTCTCAGCATGGGACCGGACGGTCGTCATGTGGTTGCGATGGAAAGACACTGGGCAGATGGTAGGAGACAGTGTCATTAGACTTGTGGCTGTGTCCTCTGCCTCCTTCCCCAGCAGGTGCCCAGAACTTTAATCTCCTATTCCCATGACGTTAGCGGGAAAAGGCACCCACAGCCCCTTCAATGCATCCCCCTCTCCTCTCTTCCCGGGAGGTTCATGCTAGCAGGATCAGCAGCAGACTTCTAGAGCAGGTTTGGGTAACCCAGCAATCTGACTGGCAGGGTGGGGCCTTCCGTGAGTCAGTCATCAAGCATTTACCAAGCAGGAGACTGGAGCACAGGTGACGGGACAGATCTGCTCCCTGCCCTCCAGGAGCTGAGGGCCTGTATGTTATTAAGAAAGGCTGGACAACACAGAGCCCTCTTGAAGGATTTGGCCCTGGACTTGGGAAGGGGGAAGAAGGTGGAATGGGAGGCAGGAAGAGCGCCATGTCTCCATCCATTAGGGTGTCTGACTGTGGCTGGAAGGAGGGACGATGAAGACCAGGGATGGTGTTGGGCTGGCTGCACCAAAATGTCATAATACTGGCCCTGTAAGTTGTTCCATGATGAAAATAGCTGGGACAGCCCTTCTTAATGTATCCTTGCTTTGGAGATGGGCAATACAAAAATGCCCATTAAGGTTCTTATAAGTCCTGAAATAGCCATGCTTAGCTGTGCCTAACTCATGGTTTTCCAGATCTGTCGATCAGGGAGGCCTCTTTTGTGAGTGCTGCCTGTTAGCATCCACTGGCCACTGTGTTGGGGAATGCTGCTGGAGGAGGTGAGGGCTGCTGGGGACCCTAGAGATGAGGCGAGGGACAGGAAGGATACCATGAGATGTTTCTACACTCTTGAGGCTTCAGCGGTAGAAACCGCTCAGCCATCAGCCCATCAAGAAGCCTCTGCCCTCCCTGGTGTGGGGATGTCTGTTGGCCACAGTCACATGTCAGACAAGCACTGTGGAGATCAGAGGCTTCAAGCAGCCACAGCCTCCGTCTGTGGTCAGCAGAGAGCCTCGACTCTGCCTCCATGGCCTCTGTCCAGGGCCTGAGGGAGGCTCCTGCCTCCAGGGACACTTACTGTTCTGGTTCATTCCCGTTGGGCCAATCCACTGGCGCTGCTTCTTCTGGCGGACTGGGCAAGAGGCAAGAAAGGCACATCAGAGTGGTGGGGGCAGGTGTGTGTTGGGGGGCAGGCAGGGGTGGGGATGGGGATGGGGCTGGGCCTGGGAGGGAGATGGTGGCGGCAGGTGCAGCTGAGGGCAGGGCTGCTGGGCTCTGCCCCCGGAGTCTCTCATAGGCCTCGGTTTCCTAACTTGGCTCGGGAAGGGAATTGCAGCCATCCTGTGCCAAAGGAGCAGGCCAAGGATGGTGTCGAGGTGCCCGGCTCCTCAGGAGAAAAGACCACAGGCGTTTAGAACTAGACCTGGGCAGGCACTAGGACCCAACACTGTCCTGCTGGGCCCTCTGTTCCCAATCTCTCCCCTCTCACTTCTTTGTCTGAATAATTTCCTCTTAAGTTCTGCAAGGCAAGTAGAACAACACCCCACGTTCACAAGGTGTGCGATCGCCCATTTGGTAGATGAAGAAGCTGAGGGTCAGAGAGAGGAAGTGTCCCAATCAGCATCCTGGGCAGTGGTAAGTGGTGGAGCTAGGCCTGGGATGTGTGTCTCCTGCCATCAGAGGCCGTGCTGAACACCCTCTGGGCCTGCCACAGCCTTGGGAATGGCCACACCTTTTCTCTGACCTGGAGTGGGTCTCAGCTGGGCTCCAGAGATGGACAAATCAGCAATTGCAATTTTGTTTACTTTCTGTTTCTGTTACTTGGGGCAGAAAATGGCTAATGGGCAGGAGAGGGGAAGGCTGGGTGGTGAAGCAGAGGTGCCCTGCGCGCCCAGTTCTCTGGAGGCACGACCCCTCCTCCGGGGGACTCTAGTGCAGCCCCTCCAGTCTCTGCACGTGGGAACGGAGCCACTCAGGGCCGTGACACCTACATTTCTTCACCAGCTGCTTGTAGGCAAGGGGGCCGCACACGACCAGCAGCACCACCAGGAGCACCAGGGCCAGGATGATGCTTGCCACTGTGCCTGCGGCCAGGCCTGCGGGGTTTGGATCCTGGCCTGGGGAAGGAGGAAGAGTTAGGTCAGTCCCAGCCCTGGGGGGAGAAAAACTGTGGGAGGGAAGCTGCTGGCTGCCTGGCTTCCGCCGTCATCCTTGCTCATCTGAGAAATTCACCAGCATGCACGGAAGGCAATGATCTATTTGGCTGTCCCTCCATCTATCTCTAGAATTCCCTGCTACCCACTCACCCACCCACCATTTATCACCTAACAGTTGATCATCTAGCTATCATTTGCCACACTTGTTATAAGCTATTTAGTTTTCTACCACTTGCCAGTTATTAGTGATCACCTTGCCATCATATACCATCATAAACCAATATATGATCGTATACCAATAGCCAGCTGGGCCTCTATTCTTGATCCATCCATCCATCTGTCCATCCATCCTTCTGTCCATCCATCCATCCATCCATCACCCATCCATCATCCACCATCCATTCATCCATCCAACCATCCATCCACCCACTATCCATCCATCCATCATCCATCCATCCATCCAACCATCCATCCACCCACCCACTGATCCATCCATCCATCCATCCATCCATCCATCCATTTCTCTCTTTTACTTGCCATTTAGTTACCATTCATGTAGCAAATATGTCCTATCTACCATTTGATTTTCTGGCTTCCACCTTGCAAAAGTAGAAGGTAGAAGGAGAAGTTCTATGACTCATCAGCTGCCTGACAGTGATCTGCCTGTTGCTTGCCCTGTCTCCTATTATTGTTCATGCCCATTGCTGTCTGAGTACTCTTGCTCCCTGGCCCTCCAATTTCCCTCTCTCCATCCTTTCTGGGTCTCTGGGACTCTCTGTCTAGCTCCCCAGGGCTGCCCTTTAGAGACATGCACCCTGACCGGGTCCTAGAGGTAAAGTTGTAACTGCTTCCACCCACTGTGGGCGGTGGCCAACTCACATGTGACAAACACCTTCTTGCAGTAGGAATTTCTCTCCCAAAGTTCATGGCACTGGGACAGCTTCTGATGGGGACAGGAGAGCCCCCGGGATGTTGGGTCACCAGCGTCCAGCACTCGATAGGAGTTGACACTGCCACACTGCTGCTCCCGGCACACCTCCTCCCACCGCAGCGAGCTCCTGGCTGAAGAGCTGTCGCACAGGGCTGCCCACTGAGTCCCCTGGCGCACCTCCACGGTGCCTTCACAGATGCTGCTGCCCCCCACCAGACGGCTCTGCACCTTGGGCTGGAAACCTGAGAGGGGAAGCAATGGGAAAGGAGGGTGCAAGTGTGACCCTGAGCCTGTGTGCTGCTTCCTGGGGCCCCATGCCACTGGCAAATCGGGGCCCTGGTTAGGGGAAGGCACTGTGTGGGACCACCAGGAGAGGCAGCCTTCCTTTCTGCCCTTCCCTCTTTCTGACACCCTCTGTGGCTCTTCCCTTGACCCAGCACTGTCTCCGGTGCCTCTGGGCAGCTGCCACCACCATCCTGAGACACAGCAGCATAGGCGCTTTTTGCAAGGAGGCTGTTGGCAGCCACCAGCAGGGAGTCGGCTCCATGCCAGGTGGAGATAAGAGAAGAGCGTGGGAAATAGGCTCCACCTAGGTCCACTTCTCACTTGGAAACATCCTGTCATTCTCCCGCCGCACTTTAGGAAGAAAGAGGACTTTTCAGAAGAGGGAAACTGAGGCCCGGGGGTTGGAAAGACCTACTGCCCTGAGTCCTGGCAGTTCACAATTGAGACAGATCCTGCCGCCCAGGCACAGAACTCTGAGGGCCAGGCTTTCAGTAAGTGGGGCCTGGCTCAACAGAGGCACGCATTTATTTCTGCCTGCCAGGGTGGGGCCTGGGAGTCCGTAGCTGAGGCCCACACATGCTCAGTTTAGAGAGAGTTGTGATCTCACCAGCTTTGGCCAGTTTCCATAGCAACATCCACCTTCAAAGCCCTAGTAAATCTAGAAGAAGCTTCAAAGGCAAGAACCCTGGGTATGGTTTTACAGGTTGTAGCCTGCAGGAAGGATAGTAGCTGAGGGGTGGGTGGGACTGCTAGCCAGCCCCTGCTCCCCTTATCAGGCCAAGAGCCCCTTGGGAGCTGCTTCTGCTGGGGGAGGGGCAGCATTTTACTAATTTACACCAGGTACCCAGCGTGCCTGCAGGACAGCCAGGTGGCCCTGAGCAGTGATTCCTAGATTTGTGCACATAAATCACTGAGGACCTTGCTGAAAAGTGGATTCTGATTCGGAAGGACTGGGCTGGGGCCTGAGCACCTCCATTTCTAACCAGCTGCTGCTGGTCCAGGACCACACTGAGTCACCAAGGCTCAGACAACAGGCTCTAGAGTGACCCTGCTTGAACAGAAATCCCAGCAAGTGCTCTATAGTACTGGGCAAGAGGTTTAGCCTCTGTAAACCTCAGCCTCCTCACTGTAAAAAGGGATGATAATAATAACACCCACCTCCTAAGGCCATGTGAAAAATTTAGAATGTCCAGGAATGGTCCCTGCATGAAGTAAGCTCTCGGTAAGTACAGTGTGGACTTTACTTCCGGCCATAGGAACCCGCTACTTCCAGAGGGAGGCGTGCTGCGAGGATTCTCCCTTCGTTTCAGCTGCGGTTTCTTCCCTTTAGTTTTCTTCATTGATCCTGTTTTGGCCCACTGGGGTCTCACAGACTCAGTCTCACCTGCCTCCTCCCCTCAACCACACAACGGCGGCATTCTCTTTACCTTGTCAGCGAATGGTGCAGGACCCTCTGCAGAGCCCTCTTGGGGGCTGTCTGTTTCTCTCTTTGCCTGCTGTGCTCTGACCCCGGGCCTCAGGGATCTCCCACCTCTCACCATTGCTGCAGTGTCAACTCGGGATCCTGCAAGGCCCACCCTTTCAAGTGCCCCATCTTTGGCACAAGCCATAATTCCTACCTAGACATTTTTTTTCTCCCCCAGACCCACGAAGAGACCTTGCTTCCTCCTGGAAGTCCTGCTGACCCCCCTTCCCCATGTGGCAGCTGAGCCAGCAGTTCCTTTGGGCTTGGGGTGTGTGGCTTTGCAGAGATTACCAAGGCATTGAGTGTGGATGCATCCTCCCCACCCCAACCCTTGTTACCTCTTAGAGGCCAAGACCAGGCCTCCACTTCCCTTGTATTCTCCATCGTGCCCTGTGCTGCACACATGTTCCCTGACCTTCTGAGATGCTCTGTGACTCCACCTAGGGCAGCAGAAGGTGTCCTGGGGCTTGGCCAGGTCTCACTTACCTGAGCAGAGGAGGGCAAGAGCTCGGCCACTTTTCCGGGGCTTGATTTTCCTGAAGCAATGCTCCAGGGAGGTACAGCTTGAGTTCTGGATCTTCCATTGGATTGGCAAGGGCCGGTGTTCCCACGGCTCCCCTGGGTCTTGGGCTCTGGCTGCCTCGGTCTCTGGCAGATGCTTCAGGAAGGAGCCACACTGGAGGTTGTTGCAGAGGAAGTTCTCCAGGTCCTGGGTCTTGTCCTGGGCCTCATAGCTGATGGTACCCCCCAGGCTGCCACTGTAGAACTCCACCACGCCGGCACAGTGCCGGCTGCCAGACTGTGCCACCAGCTGCAGCCTAGGAGGAGCTAGGAGAGGAGAGAGCGGGAGGGGGAGCCAGCGTGAGCGCCGAGGTCTTCCTGGGCACTCCTTGCTGTTTGGCCCCAACTTGTGGACAACTGCTGACTAACGCTTAGCCTTGGGAGGTGATGGGGTCCCAAATATTGCATAGAACACACCAATACTAAACATTTCCATCTTTATCAGAAATTCAAATGTAACTGGGCATCCTGGGTTTTTATTTGCTAGCTCTGACTCCCTATGGGGGGTTCAGAATCCTCTTACCTGTGGGCTCTGGAGTTGTGGTGGGTGGGGGCCTTGTGGGTGGAGGTGTCGTCTTCTGGGGCTCTGCAATGAGACACTCTGATGAGGGAGGAGTAGGTGGTGTGGGGAGGGCCGGGGGGAAGCTGGCAGCCTTGAGAGGACCAGGAGCTCCTGGCATGAGTGCCGCTTGGCATACCAGGTCCACTTGACCCACACGTTGTCTCTAAGCCTCCTGCGAGGCAGGAAGTACCACCCCACTTCACAGATGGGAGAATGGAGGTTCAGAGGTGACGATGAAGTCAGTGATTGGCAGAACTAGGTCCTCCATTGCCATCCTACAGATGGGTGCTTCCAGTCCCCCTCCTGGGTATGTGTCTTGGGGAGTGGTTATAAACTGGGGTCCCCCCACCCCTTCCACCAGCCTGCTCAGACCCTAGATCACAGGCCTTGGGCAGTCTCCTCGGGGCTGGTGCCCAGGCCCAGGGTGCCTGTGTGGCTGGCTAGTTACCCACCTAAGCAGGTCAGGCCCAGAGAGTGACACACGTCATTTCTGCTGTGGCTGCAGTTGGAGAAGAAGCCCAGTTGTCCGTAGCAGATGATTGAGCTCTGATGTGTGTAGGTGACAAGGAAGGGGCCAAGGCTTAAGGGCATCCCACAGTTCAGCCGCTGGCAGACTTCTGATGCTTGACTGGGGTCGTCCCACTGGTTGGACCTCCGGCCCCAGCTCTGGCCGCAAACCATGTGCCATCCATCCTTGATGTAGACCTCCAGCTGGCCCTGGCACTTCGAGTTGGAATGGGTGAGCCTTGCCTGGAAATCTGGGGGTCAGAAAGGTGTGGTGGAGTTCAGGCTGGGAGGGGTTCCCCACTGGCACCCCTCACTGCTCTCTCCCTAGGACGCCCAGTTGAACTCCCTCCTGCCCCGTGGGCTACCTGCCTTGCCCCTTGTGAGCTTCGTCCCTTCTGGGGCACTGCAGGGGCTTCCCAGAGGGCCCTGACCCAGGCAGCCCTGAAGCTAGACCCAGGAGGGTGGGGCTTCAGATTTCAGAGCCAGAAGGGAGCTCAGATAAATGGGCAAGGTGTTCTCAGCACCCACTGTCCAGCAGGATGGCCCCTGTCCCAGAAATTCTGTCTCAGGGGGTCTGAGATTGGGGCTGGTGTCTGCTTTTTAAGAGATCTTTAAAAATTAATTTTAGACCAGGTGTGGTGGTTCATGCCTGTAATCCCAGCACTTTGGGAAGCTGAGGTGGGCAGATCACCTGAGGTCAGGAGTTCGAGACCAGCCTGGCCAATATGGTGAAACCCCGTCTCTACTAAAAAAAGAAAAAATACCAAAAATTAGCTGGGTGTGGTGGCAGGTGCCTGTAATCCTAGCTACTCGGGAGGCTGAGGCAGGAGAATGGCATGAACCCGGGAGGCAGAGGTTGCAGTGAGCCAAGATCATGCCACTGCACTCCAGCCTGGGTAACAAACAGATCAAGATTCCATCTCAAAAAAAAAAAAAAAAAATTTTATTGAGGTAAATTTACATACAGTGAAATGCACTCATTTTAAGGGTACTGTTCGATGCAATTTGACAAACGTATACATGCATGTAATCACCACCATAACCTAGATATGGGACATTTCTATCATCTAGAAAGTTCCCTAAGGCCCCTTTATAGTTAATTTCCCTGAATCTAGCCTCGGGCAAACACTGATCTGCTTTTTGTCACAAAAGATGAGTTTTGCCTGCGCTACAGTGTCAGAGACATGGACTTATGCAGCATGTATTTGATTTTGTTTGATTTGGCTTTTTTCGCTTAGCATGTATTTGAGATTTAGCTATGTCATTGGACGCATAAATAGTTCATTCCTTTTTATCGCCGAATGATAGTTCACTACATGGACATGCTACATTTGTTTTCCGTTCACCATTTGATTTGTTTCCGGGTTTTGCCTACTATGAATAAAGCTGCTGTGAACATTCACATACAGGTCTTTGTGTGGGCGTTTCCATTTCTCTTGGGTAAATACCTAGGAGCGGAATTGCTGGGTCATGGGTAGACATGTGTCTTGTGTGATTTTATCAAACTCTATGAGGGGAAAAATATACGCGTGTGTGTGGTGTGTGTGTCTGTGTGGTGTAGTGTGTGTGTGGTGTGCATGATGTGTGTGTGGTGGTGTGTGTTGTGTGTGTTGTGTGTGTGGTGTGGTGTGTGTGTGGTGGGTGTGTGGGGGTGTGTATGTGGTGTGTGTAGTGTGCAGGTGGTGTGTGTGTGGTGCGTGGTGTGTGGGGTGTGCGTTTGTGTGGTGTGTGTGTGGTGTGTGTAGTGTGCATGTGGGGTGTGTGGTGTGTGTGTGGTATATGTGGTGTGTGTGTGTCGTGTGTAGCATGCATGTGGTGTGTGTAGTGTGCATGTGGTGTGTGGTGTATGTGTGTGGTGTGTGCAGGTGGTGTGTATGTGGTGTGTGTAGTGTGCATGTGGTGTGTGGGGTGTGTGCGGGGTGTGTGTGGTGTGTGTGGGGTGTGTGTGTGTGGTGTGTGTATGTGGTATGTGTAGTGTGCATGTGTTGTGTGTGTGGTGTGTGTGGTGCGTGTGTATGTGGTGTGTATGTGGTGTGTGTAGTGTGCATGTGGTGTGTGTGGTGTGTGTGTATGTGGTGTGTGTGTGGCGTGTGTGTGGTGTGTAGTGTGTGTGTGGTGTGTGTGGTGTGTGTAGTGTGCGTGTGTGTGGTGTATGTGGTGTGTGGTGTGTGTGGTGTGTCTGTGGTGTGTACTGTGCATGTGGTGTGTGTGTGGTGTGTGTGGGATATGTGTGTGGTGTGCGGTGTGTGTGTGGTGTTTGTGGTGGTGTGTGTGTGGTGTGTGTGGGGTGTGTGTGTGGTGGGCGGTGTGTGTGTGGTGTTTGTGGTGGTGTGTGTGTGGTGCGGTTGTGTGTATGTGTGGCGTGTGTGTGTGGGGTCTGTGTGGCGGGTATGTGTGTGTATTTGCATAAAGAGCTTCTTGAAGAATATGCAAGAAATAAATAAACGTGGTCATTACCCGGGGTATTGGGGTCGACGTCGGGGGCGACTGGGATAGACGGGAATAGAGATGGAAGTGAGACTCTTCACTACAGATCTTTTTATATTCTTTTAAATTTTTGAGCTGGATGAATATGTCACCGATTCAAGAAATTTTTAGAAATGTGAAAGGCTCTCCCAAGTGATTCTGAGGGGGAGGTTTTCCCTGGTCCAGAACCACGGGTCAGGCTGCCCTTTTCTTCCGACGAGGACACTCTGGGGCCAAAGCTCAGGGCCAGGGCTTGCCAAGGGCACTTTTCTAGTTAGAGGCAGAACGCGAGCGTCTCAACAGCTAACACTGGTGGGGTGCTTTGCAGGCCGTCCGCCCAGCAAGCTGGCTCGCTGCAGCTTCACCAGGCAAGAGATTTTCTTCCCATTTTACAGCTGGGGAAACTGGGTCTCAAGAGGTCAAGCAGTGTGCCAAAGCTTGGAGCTAGGATGTCAGTGGAGGGTCCAGATCGTGCTTAGGGACTACCAAGGCCCCTGTCACCCCGTCTGGCTGCACAGTGGCATCTCAAGACCATTCAGCCACAATTCTCCCCAGATACATTCAGCACGATGTTATCCCAGTCAATGTGAAGGAGAGGTCTGTGGTGAAATAAGGGTGCAAACTGCTGAGTTAGAAAGTGTAATGTATTTCTTCGCTGCAGGATTTCTCAGAGCCTTTACTGGGCCGGTGTACACTGTCAGTCTTCAGTGGGAGATGCGGTGTTGCCTGCCCTTTGTCCAGCATGCTCCATGGAACCCTATTTGGGAAACAGCCTCTACGACTAAACTCCAACCTCTAAGGCTGGACATTCCACACACTTTACCATCAGTCTGCAGCCTCTCTCTGCAGACTCCGCTCTAAACATCTTTGAGTGTCTGTCAGGATTGGGTAGGAAATAGGACTTTGCAAGGTACATTTATGAGCTGGAATGTTTTCTGTGCATGGTGAGCAGGTCATAATAATTATCATGAGATCTGGCATTTGTGGGTGATTTACGGCTGTCGAGGGCACCCACCTGCATGTGAGCATCTTAAATGTGCAGTGTCTGCATCTATGTGCCTGTGTGTATGCTGGGGTTCACTCTCTGTAGGGTGGGGTTCACTTTGGCAGAAGTGATGGCTTCATCGACAGGTCCCCAATGGCCTGATGAAACCACAGCCCCGATCTCCCCGTGCCCCAGGCCTTTCTCCATGTGGCTCTTCCTTACCTGGGTCATACCAGCTGAGCCGTCCGAGGCAGGAAGCGACTGCAGAAAGGAGAGAGGAGAGTCAGGAAGTGAAGGCTCCCACCCTCTCCCTTCTCCCCAGCTCACCCACCCACAGCCTGAGCAATGGCCCTTTCTGCCTCCCCCTATCCACTATCATGGGTTTTAGGGACAGGAATTTGCATACTCCAGGTTGGAACCCCTGAGTGACATGAATTCTATTTAGTGGGTTGCAACTATCAATTTTTTTCTTCTTAAAAAACGTTACTTTTAAAATGAACATACGTGAAATTGATTTTTCGTGAATGTCACATATATAGATGTGTGTGACCACCATCACAATCAAGGTATACACCAGTTCCATTACTCCCTACCTCAAATTCCCTCATGCTAACCTTTGTAATAATGTAACCATCAATTATTACTATTATTACTTTTTGAGACAGGATCTCACTCTCCTCACCCAGGCTGGAGTGCAGTGGCATGATCACGGCTCACTGCAGCCTCAACACCCCCGGCTCAAAGAATCCTCCCACCTCAGCCTCTTGAGTAGCTAGGATTACAGGCATGAGCCACCATGCCTGGCTAATTTTTTTACTATGTATGTATGTATGTATGTACGTATGTATGTATGTGTGTGTGTATGTAGAGATGGGGTCTCACTATGTTGTCCAGGCTGGTTTTGAACTCCTAGGCTCAAGTGATCCTCGTGCCTCAGCTTCCTGAAGTGCTGGGATTACATGTGTGAGCCACAGCACTCAGGCCATCAATTTTTAAAAAAATGAAATGGAGTAGAATAGAGAGGCCGTGCACGGTGGCTTATGACTGTAATTCCAGCACTTAAGGGGGCCAAGGTGGGAGGACTGCTTGAGCCCAGAAGTTGGACCCTGCAGTGAGCTATGATCATGCCACAGCACTTTAGCCTGGGTGACAGAGTAAGACCCTGTTTTTTTTTTTTTAATAAATAAAAAAGAGAATGTCAGAATGCACTGATCACTTTTTGTGTGTTGAGGGTTGCAGTGTAAAAATGTCCTGCATGTTGCTTTCACTCAAAAAAGTTTGAGCTCCTTAGTTCTAGAGAATGGAGAAATGATCCAGAAAGGGCTGAGCATGGTGGCTTATGCCTATAATCCAAGCACTTTGGGAGGCTGAGGTGGGGGGATCACTTGAGGTCAGGAGTTTGAGACTGGCCTAGCCAATATGGTGAAACCCTGTCTCTACTAAAAATAACAAAAATTAGTTCAGCGTGGTGGTGCATGCCTGTAATCCCAGCTCCTTGGGAGGCTGAGGCAGGAGAATTGCTTGAACCTGGGAGGTGGAGGCTGCAGTGAGCTGAGATCGCACCACTACACTCCAGCCTGGGTGAGAGAGTGAGATTCTGTCTTTACAAGAAAAAAAAGGAAAGAAACAAATGAGCAAGAAAGGGAACCAAGAGAACATTTGCTACTTTCTAGCATTCCCAAGGCAGGGTAAGAATGACAGCCACTTATCTTTAACAGCTGCCCATTTCTGGAGAAGACCAAGCTCAAAGAGATGGCGGGACCTGCCCACAGTAGCGTAGCCAGCTAGTTGGCAAGGGAACCAAGGCGACAGACCCAGGGAACATGGGTCTGCAGGGAACCAGCTTTCCCCCATGTCGACCACGTGGAAGCTCTGCCTCCTTGTAGCCTTGTCTCACTGTGGAGCGGGGGCAAAGTGGCCCATTGCGGGGCTCTCAGCAGAGCAGCTCATCTGTGTCTGGGGAAGAGGTTTAATTTAGGTTGGGACAAGGTGGAGTAGCAAGCTCACGTGGCTTCAAAGCTTAACCTCTGTATTTACCACCTAGCATGGTCAGTTACGGTGCAGGTATAGTATTTTGATTTCCATCTATCTGACTTGGGTTTACTCTTGGATTTATGGCACTGGGTCAAGGAGACTGCTTTATATATTAATAGTGAGAGGCTGTGTTCAAATTGTTTGTGAGAAATTATTGCTTGGTGTTAAAAAATAGGTGTGTTTAGCTGGGCCAGTGGCTCAAGGCTATAGTCCCAGCTACTCAGCAGGCTGAGGCAGGAGGATCACTTGAGCCAAGGAGTTTGAGTCCAGCCTGGACAACATAGCAAGACCCCATCTCTTAAAGAATAGGTGTGCTTTGAAAAAGCTGTTCTTGCTTGAGTGTTCTCAAGCTGGCAGTTGAATTTTAAGGGGTGATGTGCTCCATAGTTCATCCTCGTCCCCGAATCAAGACTCTTTGTAATGAAGTCATTGTGGCCATGTGATAAGTTTCCCCTGAATCTGCAAGATCCTTTTGCGGCTGTTGCTCTAGGAGTCACGGGCCTTGGAAGGGGAAGGTTATTCTCATCAACAGGGAAGTGTACAGAGCTCTGGCCTGGGTGGAAACGGATGGTCTAGTTGTCAATCATCTGATCAATTTTTTATTTTTTTTTTGAGACAGAGGCTCTCTTGCCCAGTCTGGAATGCGGTGGCATGATCTTGGCTCACTATAACCTCTGCCTCCCTGGTTCAAGCAATTCTCCTGCATCAACTTCCCGAGTAGCTGGGACTACAGACATGAACCACCACGCCCGACTAATTTTTGTACTTTTAGTAGAGATGAGGTTTCACCATGTTGGCCAGGCTGGTCTTGAACTCCTGACCTCAGGTGATCCACCCGCCTCAGCCTCCCAAAGTGCTGGGATTACAAGCATGAGCCACCGCGCCCAGCCAATCATCTGATCTATTGCAGTGCGCAGGGCAGCCTCAGGAGGCCATGGGGGAGATGTCCAGCTAGTGAGAGAGATCAGGAAGGAGGCCCTTTGGCCCTGCCCTCACCTCTCACTCCTGACCTCTCATTCCCACCTCCCTGTCATCCCAGCTTCCCATCAGGAGCAGGGCAGTCCGCCTGGAAGGAGTCATCCTTCTGGCTAAGTCTCGAGGGCTAAGGCAGCTTGAAGTGCCGCCTGTGGGGAGTGGGAGTCTGAAGATCTGCCCTTCAGTGCTACACAGCTCAGGATGGGTTTTCAGTCACCGATAACTTTCTACTGCTCCAGTTCTGAGTATCAGCTCTGCCACTTCCTGCCTGTAGAGGCTGGGGAGCACGTCTGTTCTGTCTCTGGGCCTCCGAGCCACGGTTGCCTCACTCATAGCATGAGGATGAGCATGGGACTAGCTTTCTAGAACTGTTGTGTAGATGAGATGAGCTGATCGGTGTAAAGGGCTTAGCCCAGTGCCTTCCTGGCCTGTGTTCAGTGCTCAGAGCTGGTGCTACTGATCTGTGCAGTAGGCTGGGCTGGGGGAAGCTGTGCCCAGGGCGGCAGACCCTCGGGGAGATTTCCTAGTGGGAAAATTCCCTGTCCAGGGGCACGGAGAGCCAAGCCATGGGTCTCCCCACTTCCTTCTCCTAACTTGGAAACTTTGCGCAGACAGTCCAGACTTAAGGTGGTTCAACTTATGACTTTTCAAGTTTGCAATGGGTTTATTGGGGTATTAAATGAATTTTTGACTTAGGATGTTTTCAGCTTACAATGGGTTTATCAAGAGGTAACCCCACTGTAGGTCAAGGAGCATCTCTATTTCCCGAGTCATCATACTCAACGTTCATTATTAACAGCAGCTGCCAACTGTTGAGCACCTGCTGCATACTTAGCCCTCGGTATGGTTCATCACAGGTATTGTTGTTAATCTTCCACACAGCCCCATCACGAGAGTTGAGTACGTTCCTGGTATAAATGGCAGGAGAGGGCAAATGCCCTGTCCCTGGTGATATGGCTGGCAGGTGGAGTTGAACCACGTGTCTGACTCCAAAACCCATGCTCTCTGCTCCCAGCCACCCACTTCCTCCTCCAGAGTGCCAGGTTTGGAGATGCAGAGATGAACACCACCTGGATCTGACCTGGAAACGCTCGTGCAGCCAGACCCTGAAGGCCTGGGGACAGGGACTGGGCCTGACAATCTTGGCAGATTCCACACAGAACAGCCTAGGTCTTGCTCAGAGAACATTCTCGGGAAAGACTGAACAAGCTGGAGAACCAAGTGAAATTCTTTAAAAAATGCTCTAACAAATGCTTTAATAAAAAAGATATTTATGCGTTCTAGAGCGTCACCCTGGAACCTTCCTCTGGGTGCCTGTCTGGTCCCCAGGTGAGCAGCACTTCCTCTCCTCTCCTTCCATCTCTATCACCGTCACCATCACCATCACCATCGTCATCACCATCACTGTCACCATCACCAACACTTTAAAAGTTTTCACTCTTCCGGGCCTTTTACACATTAACTCTCCCAGTCCTCACCACAATGCTATGAAGTAGGTACTATTATTTTGGTCCCGATTTTACAGACCAGGAAACTTGAGAGGGGTTAAATGACTTGTCCAAGCAGCTAATGAGTGCTGGGGCCCGAACTCAAACCTAGCCGCCTGGCACTGAGTCTTGAGCTTTTGCCAGTGAGGCCCAAACTGCCTCCCTTCCCTCCAGCAGGAAGCCCATGATGGCCTGCCCCAGGTTTCATTGATTCCTGCACGGCCCTGGTGTGCAATCCTGATCAAAGGGAATGAACTTGTGATTCCATTCAGTCGGTAAAACATGCAGTGGGAAGACTTAGCTATGAAGTGCTGTGTGACCTTGGCAAGCCACTCAACCTCTCTGGGCTCAGTTTCTTAATCTGTAAAGTAAGGAAGTTAGATTCCGCAATCCCTCACCTTCCCCTTGGTTCAAACACCTATGATCTATAATCTTTAGCTCCTGATGGATTTCAGCAGCTGGTGGAGGGAGGGCAGTGAGATGTACGGCTGACTTGGAAGCTTCCTGAGTGTGTAGTGTATATTCTTTCTGCCTGTCCACGAATATGTTCAGGTTTCTTTTTGTTTGCTTGTTTTTCACTTATAATCTAGGGAGCAGAATGAACATTGAGGTTTTGAGGGTCCACAACCTATTTCCATTTTTTAGTTGCTTCTCACAGGGGTCAGACCAGCACCCTCCATCCCCTGAGCCCTGTGGTCTGTGTTCAGAGTCTCCCTGACCCCCTCTGGGGGGTCTACAGCTTATTCCTGCGCCATCTTTCCTAGCCTCATGAAGCCTGAGGCTCCTGCTATTGCCAAAGCTGTGGACAAAATCCCTGATACTCGAGACCAGGAGGCCCCTGAGGCCTGGAAGCGCTATGCCGTTTCCTTATCCGCCGGCCACACCTCACCCCCAGCAACTGGGGCTACGGATGAGAATTCTCTGAAAACCCCTTCCTTCTCCTGCCCACCTCCCCTTGCAGCTCCCACAATTTAGGGCCTGGACTGGGCAAACCCAGGCAAAACTCAGGGCCAAAGAAGTCAGAAGGCTTATCACACCCCCGGAGCCCCCGTCTCTTGTCTTTGCATTGGCAGAGACAATATTTTTGGCCCTGCCTGCCCTGAGGGCTTGGTGAGGATTCGATGCCTTCCCGAAAGCAGCCCCAAGACATTTATATCCTCCTCCCCGTCCCTCTCATTCCTCTTGCCCCCACAGTATTCAGGATAATTCTCACTTTGGCTCTCATTACGGCATCCCATGAGTTTTATTTGCTCTGCACAGTGTTTAAAAATTTTTTGAGCCAAATTGAAAAAAAAAAGGTTTCTTTTAATTTTGTTTTGCTTTTTAAACACATTTCAAGATCCAGGTGTTTTTGAAAAATAGGACATCCTGGCTCCACTGGCCGCGCCTCTGGCAGCCCCAGGCAGTGGCGGTGGCCCTTGCCTTCTGTTTTGTCAACGCCTCGCTGGCACCCTACGGTCGCCACGTGTCTGGAGAGCCCTGGCTTCAAACACCTGCCAGTGTCTGCAGCGAAACATACGCAGTTTCACACTAAGTGGGACGCGTCAAGATTATAAATGGCCTCCCATTCGTTCAGGTCAAGATTTGCACCAAATACATTTGCCAGAAACTTACAAATATTTTTTGGGCTTTGGAATTACAGATGAACATTTGTTGACTTGCATGATGGGCCCCAGTTTACAGAGGAGGAGGCTGTTGTGGTGCATGGGAGTGAGAACTTGGCAGAGCCAGAATTCAGCCCTGGGCGGCTGGCTTCATAACCTGCACTCCTGGCCCCTGCCTCTGGCTCACTCCTAGGTCCTGCTGCCCCTGCACCCTGGGAAGTGGAGGCCAGGGTGTGGCCTGCTTAGGGTTCGGCAGGCACCCAGATTCACAGGGAGGGGCCTGTGATAATAACCGTTGATAATAAAATGACAGCATCCTTACCCTGTGCAGACCCCAGGACGAGGATTTTTCACAGAAGACCCCATTTCTTCCTGGAGCCTCAGAGGACGGGGGGCTATCACTACTTTGTTCCACAGATAAAAACCTATGACTGATTTAGTGTAGTTTGCAAGTCAGGTGTTCCCTTTTCCCCGTAAACAGTGATTCATTCTAACAGTCCACAGACCTCCCCATAGCTACAGCCATCAATGTCCATGAAATACAATCGATCTACCTGTGTTTTGGGGAGGATTCTGGATTTTCCTTCTTCGAATCCTCTATGTTGGCTGACTTGAAAGGTCAGAAGCCCCTCTTTTCTGAAACGACAGTCATCTGTGGAGTCGGAGCTGTATCAGGGCTTTAGGGAAACAAAGGTCATAAAGGACCAAAATTCCCTTTCTTGGGTTGAGCACAGATGAAATGATTGGTTTATGATTAGACGGCTTCTATGTGCAAAATACATATAGAATCACACTGGGCTTACACCAGGAGAGGCCTGGGAATGGAGCCCGCAGGAAGGAACAGCAGATTTAGGTCTCTAATCTGGCTCACCCAGGGCCTGTCCCAGTGAGCGGACAGTGGGTCATGGGCAGAATGACCTTTGCTGTTTGAATTGTTATTTCTCTCTCGCGCTAGTGGTCTGCTGTTGCATGAGTTTTCCATCATATACGGTGTCTCTGCTGTCACAGAGACAAGCCTTTGGTTTTGTTTAGAGCTTTACCTACCCCAAAGCTCTCTCATGCACTAGGCTCGTTCTTTCTACCCACAGCCCTGTGAAGAAGGGACCATGCTCACCTCCATTTTCAGATCAGGAAACCGAGGTTCAGAGAGGCTGAGTGACTTGCCCAAGGTCACACAGCTAGCTGGTGGTAGAGTCAGGAGAGAAACCCTGTCTCCATCACCTGACAGGGCCTGTGGGAGTCTTACCCCAGGGAGGCCCCAGAGCCTGCTTGCTCTGGAGTACAGATGGAGGAAACTGGGGCCAGAAGGAGGGAGGGGTTCATTCCAGATGCCTCTGTGGGAGTCTGTGGCAGTGCATGGGACCCTTGTCATCTCTGCAGACTGCCACCACCCATTTCTTACGCTATTCCTACCATATCTGTGCCCTGGAGAGGAGTATTAGGGTCCCTCTGGACACCATGAAAGTCAGGCCTTGAAAGGTACATGATGATGAAGATGCTGCTGGTCATGGTGATAGTGGTAGTTATAGAGGAAGTGATCCAGGCCCACAGTCTCTTATCTGCAATTCAAAATCCAAAATCTAAAAGTCTTGTTCTAATGCATTTGGTGGGAGGGTGTTTGCTGTCTTTACATCCCTCTAAGTGTGCAAATTCATGTTTCACTGCAGAAATGGAAATATGTTGAACTCAGGGTGCTGCGCCAGGCCTCACTGCATGTGTTAAGAGCACACAGTATGTACACAGTATTTCCTTCTACAATCTGAAACCTTCTGAAGTTCCAAATGCATCTGGCCTGGGGTTCAAGATGCACTTGAGGACCTGGAGAGGTGAGAGTTATGCTCACCTCCCTGCTCCTTTGTGGCTCTCCAGCACATGGGAGAAAAAGCCCAAGTTCTCACGGGGGCATCTGTGGCCCTCGTGGCTGCCTCGTGGACCCCCCCACTGACCTGCAGCTGGAGGCCCCTCTGCCTGCAACGCTCCTCCTCAGGTCCCACACGGTGGGCTCACTCCCTTCTTTCAAATATTGACTCAAATGCCATCTTCTCATGAGAGCCGCTGAATCCTCCCTAGGTACCACACACCCCACCAAGGCTTCCGGTCCCAGCCCTCCTCTATCTGTCTGTCTCCACACCTCTCACGACTGTCTAGTATTCGCATAATCACTAGCTTAGCTTGTCTCTTGTTTGTCTCCCCATCACACCCTGACTATTATGCCAGATCCACCAGGGCAGGGATTTTCCACTGTTTTGTTCACTGCTGTGTACTCAGCACTTAGAACGGTGTCTGGCACATAGTAGGTGTTCAATCCATACCTAGTCTCTGAATAAACCCGATGTAATGATTGCAGTGATCTTTTGAGGTGGGCACAGCAAGGAACCCCTATTTTTATAGATGAGACCCTGAGAGATGTTCACTTGTGGGTGGCCAGGCGGAAATCAAACTAGGTCTGCATTGCTCCAAAGCTCCCCTCCACAGGGCTGTGCACATACGTGTTCATATGCACACACAGCACATGTGCACATGGACACACACACACAGTAGATGTTCAATTTCACACACACACAGTAGATGTTCAATTTCACACACACACAGTAGATGTTCAATTTCACACACACACACACCCACAGAGTAGATGTTCAATTTCACACATACACACAGTAGATGTTCAATTTCACACACACACACACACACACACACACACACACAGAAGATGTTCAATCAATTTTGTCAGGTTGAGCTGAATTTGCCGCCTGGTCACTGCAGGGAAAACCCCTCTGAACTGGTGGCGACAGAGTGACCAGGAAGGCCAGTGCCAGCCCCTGGGCCCCCAAGTCCCTTCATTCCCTCCTGGAGGTGGGCAGCTCTGGGTCTTCGAGGAGCATGATCCAACCAGGGCCTCACCCAGCCTGGGACAGTGGGCCTGCTGCCCTGCTCCCAGTAGGAGCCCCACCCTCTCAGGCCTATCCTTCCCCCTTGCCTTTGCCCTGCCATCCGCTCTGCCTGGGACCCTCTTTCCTTTTTTCTCTGCCTGGCTGGCTCCATCCCTCATTCAGGTCTCAGATTCTCAGATGAGACATCGCCTCCTTAGAGAGGCCCTCCCTGCCTGCCCAGCCAAAGAGATGTCCTCCTATCCTAGTGCAGACTGTATTGTGCCTGAGGCACTTGCTGTTCCCCGCATTGCACTCAGTATTTTAAAATGTGTAAATATTTCGGGTGCCTTTTTTTTTTTGTTTTGAGATGGAGTCTTGCTCTGTTGCCCAGGCTGGAGTGCAATGGCGCGATCTCGGCTCACTGCAACCTCTGCCTCCCAGGTTCAAGTGGTTCTCCTGCCTCAGCCTCCTGAGTAGCTGGGATTACAGGCGCCCACCACCACTCCTGGCTAATTTTTGTATTTTTATTAGAGATGAGGTTTCACCATGTTGGCCAGGCTGGTCTTGAATTTCTGACCTCAGGTGATCCACCCATCTTGGCCTCCCGAACTGCTGGGATTACAGGCATGAGCCACCGTGCCCGGTCTTTGGTGCTTGTTTACTTGTGTTCTCTAACAGGTCTCCTGTTAGCTGGTCAGATCCTTGAGGGCAGGGACTCCTGCCTTGGTCCCTGTATCCCCAGTGTTTTGCACAGAGCTGGACGCACAGGAGATGCTCAATAATATTTGTAGATGAAAAATGAATGAATTAGTGAATAAACCACCTGTGCAAGAGGATTGAGGGGTAGAGAGATTGATGGTTGTGCAGGCCTCTGGCAAGACCCTCCTCCTCCCCATTGGCTCCTACCTTGCATTGTTTCTTGCTGACCCTGGTAATAATAATAATCATGGTTGTTGCTGTTATTATTGTTTACTGAGTACTTACTATACTATATGCCAGGATTGTACTTAAGCTCTGTGTGCATTGATTCATTGAATCCTTGTAAGCCTCTACGAGGCACTGTTGCACCCAGTTTACAGATGAGGAAACTGAGGCTTACAGAACTAGTCCAAGGTCGCCCAGTTGGTAAGTGGCAGACTGGAATTCAAACTGCAGAGTCCATGACTTTCCCATGTCCCAGTGCTGGCTTCTAGAGTCACATCGGCTGGGCCAGTCAGGGATGTGCAGTTGTTAGAGCTGCTTCCCCGCCTCACTGCCTGCAGCTGTCCAGGCAGGCTGGGGCTGAGAGGGGAGCAGCTGTGGGAAGCCCTGGCCTGTCACTAGCACCCAGGCATGCTGGGGGCATCTTCATGCCTCAGGATCCAAAGGTCCCCAAGCCCCGATGCCAGCCAGGAGGCTGTGGTGTCCCCAGGACTCTGGCATTGCTGCATCTCTCCTTGGAATGGCTCAAAGGGTGCCTGCACTGTTTGACTCCAGCCCCAGCCCTGGCTCTTGGTGTCCCCAGCTTTGGTGGCTGTATCTCTGATGGTGGAGGTTGTGTCCCAGGGCCATTTTCCTTCACGGAAGTGGCTTTGGTGGCCTTCCCTTTTAGCTAAGGGAGGGGCCTCTGTGAAGGCAGGAATGCTGGGCTGGGGTCGGCTCCGCTGTGCACCAGCTGCTGCACTCTGGGTTTGCACTCGGCCTTCCTGGGCCTTGCTTTTCCCCACTGTAAAATGGGGCCAATGGGCCACCTGCTTCATTGGCTGTTGTGAAGCTTGCAGCAGAAAATGGCTTTAAAAGTGCTTTGTAAACAGTGACCCACTGAACAAAGGGAATGCTTGGTACCCACCGGCTCACTCAGACACTGGGAACTGAGTATTCCTGGGGTTCAAGGAAGTCCCCATACTGGGGGTGAAGGGGCTACCTCCAAGTCTTCCTGACTCTGGACTGTGTTGGGCCAGGGGACTTGCCTGGTGCCATCAGGGGCCTCGCCCATGATGGGATTCAGTTGGGAGGGCCCTAGAGCAGGACACGGGTTCCCATACTCAGCTGGGAGCCTCCCTATCTCAATGAAGTCTGAGGCCAGAGGTGAGGAGCAGATGGGGGGTTTAACGGCCTGGTCCCTCCTCAGCAGGGTCCCCAAAGCCAGCCAGAGGTCTGTCTCAACAATCTTACTGTGGGACAGCAGGCATTTTGTACCTGTTGTTGTTACATGTGAGAAGAGCCATGTGAACATGTGTGCACAGGTGCCATTGTCACATGTGTTGGGGAGATAATCCTGCCTTTGGAGGCCGCATTGTGCTCATGAAAGCACACACACACAGTTCCCACACACATGCGCACAGACTCACACACAGACTCCCACACAGACTCCCACACACATGAACACAGACTCACACACAGACTCACACACACAGACTCATGCATTCCCACACACACAGTACTCACACACACCCAGAGACTCACACACAGACTCACACACAGAGTCACACATTCCCCCACACACAGTTCCCACACACATGAACACAGACTCACACACAGACTCACACATTCCCCCACACACAGTTCTCACACACATGCACACAGACTCACACACACATTCCCCCACACTCACACCTGCACACCCAGTTTCCCTAGAAGGCTGCCGAGGCTCCCTGCTCAGGCAGGCAAGGCCTCTGGACCCTCTCCCTGCCAGCCTGGAAGCTGCTCGCATCCTCCTGTTTCCAGCCCAGAGTCACGCACCTCTGTCACCCTGCCAGACATTCTAAATCCTCAGGAAGTGGTCAGGCCTCATCCAGTTCACAGCCCCAACCCCCACATTTCATAAATGGGGAGATCAAGGCCTGGAGAGGCTTGGGGACCTATCTGAGGTCACACAGGATCGGGCTTACAACCCAGGGCTGGAGTGAGAGCAGGCCCAGCGTGTACTCATCCCAGCCGGCCTGGCTGGGCCCCTCTGGGACTGACCCAGGACTGGGCGTGAGAGGGCCTAGGACTTCCGCTATGAGTCCTTGACATTTGCTCAGACATTGTCCTCGGAGGCGGCTCCACCCTGCCTCGGCCCACTGTCTGTCCAGAGCATCATCAGAGCTGCCTCGGAGATGGCGAGTTTCCATGTCTCTGGAGGCGACCCAGTAAAGGCTGGGCTGTCAGTGGGGGACCCCGCAGAGGGAGGCCTGACTGCTCTGCTAAAATCCGACTCAGCCTAGGAATCAAGTTATCTGGGCCCTCTCGGATGCGGGCCCCCCTGCAGTCTCTCTTGCACTGGAAGGGTAAAGCAGGGCTCTCAACAGCACATGAGAGAGGCAAGGTTGTGCTCCTGGTGGGTGGGACTTGCAGGACAGAGGGCCAAGCTGCAGCTTAGTGGGAGCAGGCAGGGATCCCAGTGGCCCCATATCTCCACAATGCTCCAGAGGGCTGACATGTGGACCCTAGAGTCAGCCTTGGGTAAAACTGGGAACTCCTTCCTTGCAACGGAGCGAGCCCGGGTATTCGCAGGACACCTGGGAGGGGTACTCACCCAGCATCCCCAGCAGGTACAAGGTGGCCAGCGGTTGCAGAGACCCCATGGGCATGGTTTCTGGCCTTCTCTTGCCTCAGCCTGGGCACCGCAGGTGAGGGTGTCTGGCTCGGTATCTCGCTCTCAGAGACCGAGAGGGCGGGGCGGCATGCTCAGGGAGGGGTGGGACGGGGAGCAGGCAGTGTGGGGCCTGCGTCACCCATGTTTGAAGTTGAACTGTCAACTTCCTCCTGGCAAAACCACCTGCCCCTGTTTGAATGGCAGCCCTGGCCTCTGCCAGCTTCCTGCCCAAGGTACCCAGGGCTGGGGCAGTGCTCTCGGCCACCCCCACACAGGACAATGCCACGCATCCTGGAGGGACAGGGCTGCAGGGGTTGGGGACCCTGAGCGGGGGCTATGGAGGCTGAAGGCCTGGCTGCAGCTGAGGGCTGGGCTGAGGACAGGCGTACCTGAGGCAGGGGTCTGGGTGGGGAGAGGCGGGAAGTGGGCAGCATGATGCCAGTTCTTGCCGCAGACTCCAGTGAAAGCCAAAACCAAACCCTCCATTTCCCCTTTGTGAGGGATGAGGTTGGAAGTTTGAGGTGACTTTCCACAGGTGTTGTTTTTCTGGCAAGTACAAGAGATGGCTCCGCCATGAATGCTGGGCTTGTGCCAGTGTGTGGGTGTGTGTGTGTGTAGAGAGAGAGATCTCCATGTTGACTTTTGTGATCTCTGTGTTGTGTGATCTCCATGTTGAGGTGTATGTGTGAGCTCCATGTTGATATGTGTGTGTAATCTCTATGTTGATGTGTGTGTGATTTCTGTGTTGTGTGTGATTTCCGTGTTGTGTGTGATCTCCATGTTGATGTGTGTGAATGTGATCTCCATGTTGATGTGTGTGTGATTTCCGTGTTGTGTGTGATCTCCATACTGATGTGTGTGAATGTGATCTCCATGTTGATGTGTGTGTGATCTCCATGTTGATGTGTATGTGTGATCTCCATGTTGATGTGTATGTGTGATTTCCATGTTAATGTGTGTGTGATCTCCATGTTATGTGTGTGATTTCCATGTTGATGTGTGTGTGTGTGTGATTTCCACATTGATGTGTGTGTATGATCTCTATGTTGACTTGTGTGATCTCTGTGTTGTGTGTGTGATCTCCATGTTGGGGTTGATGTGTGTGTAATCCCCATTTGATATATGTGTGTGTAATCTCCACGTTGATGTGTGTGAATGTGATTTCCATGTTGATGTGTGTGAATGTGATCTCCATGTTGATGTGTGTGAATGTAATCTCCATGTTGTGTGTATGATCTCCATGTTGATGTGTGTGAATGTGATTTCCATGTTGATGTGTGTGATGTGATCTCCATGTTGTGTGTGTAATCTCTATGTTGATGTGTGTGTGTGATTTCCATGTTGTGTGTGTGTGAATGTGATCTCCATGTTGATGTGTGTGAATGTGATCTCCATGTTGTGTGTATGATCTTCATGTTGATGTGTGTGTGTAATCTCCATGTTGATGTGTGTGAATGTGATTTCCATGTTGATGTGTGTGAATGTGATCTCCATGTTGATGTGTGTGAATGTGATCTCCATGTTGTGTGTATGATCTTCATGTTGATGTGTGTGTGTAATCTCCATGTTGATGTGTGTGAATGTGATTTCCATGTGATGTGTGTGAATGTGATCTCCATGTTGATGTGTGTGTATGATCTCCATGTTGACTTGTGTGATCTCTGTGTTGTGTGTGTGATCTCCCTGTTGGGGTTGATGTGTGTGTAATCCCCATTTGATATATGTGTGTGTGATTTCCATGTTGATGTGTATGATCTCCGTGTTGAGGCGTGTGATCTCCATGTTGGTGTGTGGGTATGTATGTGAGCTCCGTGTCCCTGTTGCTCTTGGAGGGTCTGGAATCAACCCCCTTGAAGAAGAGGCAGGGTCTCTGCAAAGAAGATGGAGAAGCCTGGGGCAGGGGAAAGGCCCTGTGTTTCCCTGGGCTGGGCTGGGTTCCGTTTTTTCCTCACATCCTTTGTGCTCCCAGATGAGAAAGCTCCTGGCTCCTGGGGCTCCCTGTACTCTGGGCCACCCCAGGCAGGTAGGAAGCAGTTCAAGGACGTGATCACTGGTCCAGGTCCACCAGGGACTGGGGCCTCCCCGTCCCTGGGCTGGAGAGGCTAGCTCAGTGATGCATCCACTTAGATTCCACTTAGACCTGTAGCAGGACAAGCCACAGACAAAACCCCTCAGACACCAAGTTAAAGAAGGAAGGGGTTTATTCATCTGGGAACATTGGCAAGACTCCTGTCTCAAGAGCTGAGCTCCCTAAGTGAGCAATTCCTGTCCCTTTTAAGGGCTCACAACTCTAAGGGGGTCTGCTTGAGAGGGTCGTGATCGATTGAGCAAGCAGAGGGGTACATGACTGGGGGCTGCAGGCACCGGTAATTAGAACGGAACAGAATAGGACAGGGATTTTTACAGTGCTTTTCTATAAAATGTCTGTAATCTATAGATAACATAACAGATTAGGTCAGGGGTCGATCTTTAACTACCAGGCCCAGGTGTGGCACCGGGCTGTCTGCTTGTGGATTTCATTTCTGCCTTTTAGTTTTTACTTCTTCATTCTTTGGAGGCAGAAATTGGGCATAAGACAGTATAAGGGGTGTTCTCTGCCCTTATTCCCCCCCCTTTGAGAATCTCACTCATTAGTGGGAGTTCTCACTTTCATTTTCACTACCCATGTCTTCTCGCAAGACAGATCAATAGTGATTCATATAGTACACTTGTGCTGAAGCATTTTGGTGAACTAAGGTAGCAATGAAGCTTTTTATCATTTGAAGAAGTACAGGTAGCAAACAAGAGAGCAGTAAGCAGGTTCCTATTGCTATTAAAACTCCTATTATAAGAGTTTTAAATCCTCCTAGCACTGGGAACCATTTTCCAAACATGGCCCCAGGGTCAAATTCATGCCATGCTTGCATGGGCACGTGTGCCAGTTTTGTCCTATTTCTAACTATGTCTTCAACTACTTGTCCTTGATCATCTATGTGTAGACAGCAATTAGTAAGGTTAAATTTCCCACGGACCCCTCCTTCAGCTGCTACTAAGTAGTCGAGAGCCAACCTATTTTGAGAGATAGCATTTCTCTTCTGAGTTTCTTGCCAGGCCAGAATAGTCAAGGCTCTGCTGATTTTATTAGTGGTTATTTCTAAGACAGCTTGTAACCATATGATTCGGTTGATCATGTAAATGGGGGTCTGGTATCCTCACAAGCCGTCTCGTGCCCAAGTAACAGGCCCATAATATTGTGTGATTCTCTGAGGGGGCGGCCATTCATCATCTTTCCAATTTTCTATAGCTATGCTTCTCTTTTTGCGGGAAGCACAGACAGGGAAGCCCAGGAGTTCACCTGTTTTTATGGGCAGTTGGAAGAAAGATGGTTTAATAGTGCCAATAACACAACTACCTGCCCAGTGGTCAGGTGATTTGGCATAAGCTCTATGCCCACATATCCAGTATAATCCAGTGGGGGCTGTCCAGTCCCGGTGGGACTCTGGGTGGGTCCACATGGTTTGCAACTTTGGGAATTTACTAAATGGATTCCTCTCTATGTGATTTGAACTCTACCAAGTGACTGTTTTTGTGGTACCATTATACAGTTTTGGTCCCAGACAGCTAAGTTGTCCTACGGGGTGAGCGAATTCTTTTCCTTTTCTAGCTATGCAATATTGTCCAATAATTGAGGATTTTAGAACCCAGAAATGATCAGGATGATTCTTTTGAGCCGAGAATTCATCAGGAACTGGGTCTGTAGGTACTAATTCTCGGGCTTCCCATGGCCATTGATCTCCCATTGCAGTTCCTCCACATACATGACATGAAGTGACGCTGAGAGACTGGGCTACATGCTCGACTAATTGCAAAAATAAATTTCTTGTTTTTCCTGGAATTTCTGGTACTGGCACATTTAGTTCATCTTAGAAATTTGAAACACTGGCTCAGGAGAGCATTTGTAAACTTCTCCTCGGACCAAGTCCTGTACTGGCCAGTAGTCCTTGGTCCCTGGTTTAGGGACAGGCAGGAGGGGGGTGTTCCGTGGAGCCTGGCAAGGAACTATAATTCCATAGGCTTTCAAGCACCTGAGAGGAACCTGGATTCCTTCGAGAACTTCTCTGGGAATTGGATACTGCTTTTGTCTAATTGCTTGGGCCCCAGGCTTAACTTCTATGAGTATGGGGGCTTGGTTGACTGCCAGTCCTGGAGGATTATCCTCTGTCCATACTCGGGGCCATCGCTTAGCTAGAGCTGGTTTTATCTCTTGGCCTGGCTCGGTTAGAGAAAGTCTCCATTCTTCTTCCTGGGGGAACATAAGGGCCATGATAACTCCTGTTCCCGGTAACTTTAGCTGTAAAGAGCCCTGCTTTGTAAAGGAGATGGTGGCTCTCAGCTTGCTAAGCAAGCCTCTTCCTGGCAAGGGCAAGGGACAGTCAGGCATGTACAAGAACTGGTGAACTATCTCATGTCCCCCCACCGAGCAGGTCCGTGGTAGACAGAAAGCCTGCTTAGTGGAAACTCCTGTTGCTCTGATTATATCAATGGTTTTCTTGGATGAGGGGGTGACCGGGGTGGTCACTACTGAAAGTTCAGCACCACTATCAACCAAAAACTTAATGTCCTTGCCCCCAATTGTAATCCTGACCTTGGGCTCCTTGGAGGCGCTTGAGCCTGGTCCCCTTCAGTCCAATAGCTCTTCAGCCAGATTGAACAAAGCTCCCTCGTCTTTATCTGAGGTCTTTTGTTCTGAATCACCTTGCTTTTCCTTCAGTTGGGGACACTTATCTTTCCAATGTCCTACTTCCTTACAATAGGTGCATTGGTTACAAGCATGGGCGATTAGACTGGGTATTCTTCCTGGAACCCCCCTTTCCCTCTCCTTTCGGGGGAATTCCCATAATGGCCATGGCCAGTAAGTCGGCATTTGGCCTAGCCTGGTGTTCACCTTCCTTACAGCTTTCTCTGTGGCTGGTTGCATTCACAAACACTTGATTGGCTATTTCCAGTAACTGTGAGGTATTTATACCCGCAAACCCCAGTAACTGTGAGGTATTATTCATACCTGCAAACCCATCCTGTTTCTGCAATTTTCTCCTGATATATTCCATGCTTTGACTAACTAAGGCCATGTTGATCATGGGCTGATTCTCAGGGCTATCTGGATCAAAAGGAGTGTACATGCAGTAAGCCTCACACAGTCTTTCATAGAATTGCGTTGGACTCTCCTCTTTTCCTTGGATGACCTCAGAGACCTTATCTACATTTGTAGCCTTTTGAGCCCCTTTCCTTAGACCTTCTATTAATGCCTCATGGTACTGTCTTAGCCTCTCCATGTCTGGTCCCTTGTTCAGGTCCCATTGGGGGTCTGTTCCTGGCAGCTGAATTCTTATATGTTCTTGGGGGTTTTGGTAATTGGCTGGGACGTGCTTCTCTAGCCACTTAGTTGCCTCCTGGAGTGCCCTTCACCTTTCACCTGTATTAAAGAGGTACATGAGCAGCTGGTGGCAATCAGCCCAAGTAGGATTATGAGTCTGTATAATAGTTTGGAGCAAGTCAATTAAAGCTTGAGGCTTTTCAGTGTAAGATGGAGTATTATTTTTCCAATTGAGGAGGTCAGCAGAGGTAAAAGGTTGATACACAAAGGCACGCCTTTCCACCATGTGTCCTTCCTCATCTACCCCAGTATATCACTGCTCTCTCGGGCATTTGGATTCCAGTCTTGGGCTGTAAGCGAGCTTTCAAGGGAGGAGTTTCTCCCATGGCTTCACTTCCTGTTTTGTCTACTCTGGGTGGTCTAGGGGTGTGGTTATCTGGTGGAGTTGTAGGTGCTATGGGCTCAGGAGTGGGGAGACTTTCCTCTCAATAAGGAGAGGGTACTGCTGGTACCAATTCCTGCCATGATTCTTCTGGTGTTGGGTCGGACAGGACTTTTGGTGCTGACTTCCCTCGGCAGGTGGGAGTGAGAACCTTCCTTAACTAACTGTCCCTTTGCTACTAGTACTGCTGCTGCCTGTCCTCTTAACCACTGTGGGGGGGTCCAAAACTAGCCATAACCAAGAATCTATATATGAGAACTGATCTGGGTGCCCTGGCTTACAGGTTACCCTGTGCCATACCTTTGAGACAAGGGACCTCTCCAGGCTTCCTTCTGATGGCCAACCCACCTCTAATGCTGGCCAGTCTATCTCACACAAAGCTCTAAGTTTTCCTGGTGTCATAGTGACTCCAGAGTCTCCCTTTTTTTGAAATTTTTCAACATAGTTCCTAGTGGGGTAGGCTTACTTTGTGCCTGACCCATGTTTCCTCAAGACAAAACACCATGCTCACACCACAAAACAAAGAACGGGTAAAAAGGGCACACACACACTTTTACAGTTTATAGCAAATCAGAATCAAAACCAAAATCAGAGTATCAAGAAATCCAAGCCAGGTCAAAACCAAAACCAAAGTATCCAGCAATCCAAGTCAAGTCAAAAACAAAAACCAAAGAGCTAGTACAGGCACACTGTGGGTGATCAGGCCACGCTTCCACTCAAATGGAGTGGGCAAGTTCCAAAGACCAGTCCTGTCAAGCAATTCAAACCAAGTCAAAACCAAAACCAAAACCAAAGTGCCGATAAAGGCAAGCCGTGGGTGATCGGGCCACGCTTCCACTCAAATGGAGTGGGCAAGTCCCAAGGACTAGTCTCACCAAGTTTCAGTTGTCCGGACTCCGAGTGCCAGTTCCTTCCTGGTGTTCAGCCACTGCGTTGATCCTCCACGGGGGCCTGCCACACACTGCTCTGGCAAGGCGTTCCACTGGGGCAATTGCCTACCCGGGAGCGCTCTCAGGATCCACGTCGCTCAAGCTGGCCAGAGTCCCCCACAGGGATGCTCCACAGGGCAGGCCTAAGCCGCCTAAGGGGCTGCCTCGACCGTCCGTTAATCACCTCACTTCTTGGTCAGGGAACCAAGAAATGTAGCAGGACAAGCCACAGACAAAACCCCTCAGACATGGAGTTAAAGAAGGAAGGGGTTTATTCAGCGGGGAGCATCAACAAGACTCCTGTCTCAAGAGCTGAGCTCCCCGAGTGAGCAATTCCTGTCCCTTTTAAGGGCTCACAACTTAAAAGAGGGTTGTGATCAATTGAGCAAGCAGGGGGTATGTGACTGGGGGCTGCATGCACCCGTAATTAGAACAGAACAGGACAGGGATTTTCACAGTGCTTTTCTATACAATGTCTGGAATCTATAAATAACATAACCGATTAGGTCCGGGGTCGATCTTTAACTACCAGGCCCAGGGTGTGGCGCTGGGCTGCCTGCTTGTGGATTTCATTTCTGCCTTTTAGTTTTTACTTTTTCTTTCTTTGGAGGCAGAAATCGGGCATAAGACAATATGAGGGGTGGTCTCCTCCCTTAGACCCACTTAGACACTCCCTGGTTTCTGCTCACTCAGGGCTGGAGGGTGCTGTGTGCTTGAACCTCTTTAGCAGAGGGAAGCTTTGACCCCCACCCCAGGACCAAGGAAAGAGGACTCCTAAGGTAGCTGTGATTGGGGCCACACCCATCCCTCATTCAGCCTTCAGAGGTGTCTCTTCCTCCTGCCAGAGGTGGCCTCAGCCTGGGATGGGGAAACCTCACCCGGCCCCTCCCGGCCAGGCCTGTCCCAGTTCCCTGCCCCCTGCCCTCACCTCCATCCTTCCTGGTCCCTTGACTCTGGAAATCCCAGCCTCTTTCATTCATTCATTCATTCATTCACTCATTCATTCATCAATATTTGCCCCATGCTAAGCCCAGGGATGTGAAGACGAAAGAGACAGACATGGCTCCACCCTTCTTAGCACCAAAGACTCTGCTGGGATGTTTTTTCTTGATGAGTGCTGTTCGTGGGTCACACAGCTGTGTGCAGTAAGCAGCCCTTCACAGCCCCTGTTCCCACACTCAGTGTACATAATTGCAGCCCAAAAGAGTGAGGAAAGTTTTACTAAGCACCTTCCTCTAGCCAGGGGCGTCAGCTACTTCAGTCTTCCCAGTTATCATGGGAGTGGGCACAGCTTTCCATTTCACAGATGAGGAAACTGAGGCTCAGAAGGTAAAGTATTCGGCCCCAGGAGGTCAATGCTGAAGTATGATCCTACGTTTTCCTCAGTCTGCCACCCTTGCCACCACTCCCCACCTCCTTACCCAAAGAAAAGAAAACAAACCGAACATTTGGGCTTTGCTTTTATCTCGGAGTCCTCATCACAGTACAATTTCTACTCTTTTTGTTTGCTAGTTTGGTTTTGGAAAACTGAAAGTAGCTCAGGGCCTCGGGTTCTGTCTTGCAGGCCCCCAAGGCTTGGCACTGCCTCGACCCTGGTGGAGGGGGTCGCTGCCCTCTGAGAACACTGCCCTATAGGCTCCCTCCCTGCTTCCCACCCCCATAAGTTACCCCTGCCCCTTTCACCCCTCCGGGCCTCTAGGTCCAGAAACCTCTGGGCCCCTGTCCCCGTTCAGACCCCAGATCCCTGGCGGGAGTTTCCTGTCCCCATCACTGCACTTTCCATGACACAAGAGGAAGTCAGCTGAGCCCAGGCTGGGTTTTCCAGGCAGCCCGGCCCAGTAGAGGCTGAAGGTGGGGGAAGGGGTTGCTGAGCCCCCAGGGCCGGGTGTCAGAACCTCCTCAGCCTCTACCGGAGAGGTGCCTGCCGGTGCTGCCCTGGGCCACACCAGGTAACCTGGGGTGGGGTGTGCCTGTGTCTGTCACCCCTCTGGACTCGGTGACTCCTCAGTGCCCCCAGGTGTGCCCTCTTCACTGGGGCAAAGGGGCACTAGGATGTGGGGAAAGGGGAGGAGCTGAGGGTGGGAGGTAGGAGGGGAAGGAGGCTGAGGAATGTGACTGGTGCATAGTAGGACCTCAGGGTTTGTTGAATGAATGAAGGAAGAAATCTATGGAATGATTTCCAAAGATAATGGATGGCCTGGTGGCCAGATGAGAAGGGCGGAAGAGGCCTGCAAGTGTGTGTGGATGACTCAGTGACCTGGATCCTTGGAAACCTCTGTTTGGCTGTGGGGGTGGGGGCATCCAGGGAGCTGTCTTTGCAACACTCCCATCCCCCCCAGCTCAGGAAGTGCCTCTCCTCCCCCAGCTTCGTTCCTACCCAGTTTGGCTGTTGGTGGGGGGTGGGGAGGGGGAGAAGGAGGCTCTAGGATCCAGGTCTGGACATGCATGTGACGTGAAGTGTGGTGGAGACGCGCTGGCCTGGTGGCACCTGCATTCGAGTCTCACCTTTGGCACCTTTGCAGTCAAGTCCCTGTCATGCTCTGGGCCGAGGTTGGCTCATCTGCAAAACGTGGAGATTGGATGGTCCCGAGGCCCAGCTCTCTTGTCCTAGGAACCCAGCATGAATGTGTTCGACTGGCGTGCTGAGTCCAGTCAGAGGTGGGGGATTTCTCTGTGTAGGGCCTGGAGGTTTACCTCTTTCACTAGTGTGAGAGGGAGCTGAGTGTTGAGTGAGTGTCAGGGCTTTGGGGAGGGGCAGAAGAGTGAGGATTCCAAGTGGCCTGAACAGGGTCCCGCTGGTTTGGGAAGGTGTCTCAGTGTGTGTACTTTCCCCAAGTCCAGGTGCAAGTGTAGCAGCTGGGGAGGAGGCCGTCTTGCCTGGAGGGACAGATAAGGCTCCCCCACCGACCCCCTACTTTCCTAGCCCCTCACAGACAACACTAGACAGCCTCCTGTGGCTTCTGGAAGGTCTGTGATCAGTGGTACCCTGGAGTGGGCGGGCTGGTTGGCTCAGGCTGCGTTCGCCCCCGCCTCTGCTGGGCCCACCTCAAGTTCCCCTCACTGGGGCTGTGTTCCTGGAGCCCCTTTCCATTGCTACCTGCACCCCACCCAGGCCTGCTACAGGCCTGCCCACAGCCCGGGGTACCAGTCACACATCCCACAGCCTGATGCCCTGAGGACTCAGCATTCATGTTCATTCTTCCGCTGCTACTGTAAGATTAGACTTGTTCGACCATAAGGCATAGGCTTTGGTTGAGAAAATAAGGCCTCCTAGTAGTGTACGACAGGTGTTAATGAAGGCTGTTGTTCGTGTGAAATAATTGAGGATCAGAGAGGTTATGTGAATTCTCCAAGGTGCACAGATAACCAACAGTGAGCTTTGGACTGGATCGCCAGGCCTCCTCTTCCACAGGCACCCCTTTCCCTGGCGCAGCCTCTCTCTCATCTCAGGCTGGTGCTTCCCTTGGCCATTTAGGGGTTTTGCTGTGTCACAGTAGAGATCTTGGGGGCCTAGGAGGCCAGCTGACCCAACAGTGTGTCCTCCGTGTGGCAGCCTTGGCTCTGGAGCCTCAGATCCCATCTGTAAAATGGGTGGAACACAGCCTGCCTTGAAGGGATGTTGGGAGGCTGGCCGGGCGTGCCTGTGGAAAGGCTCACATGGCGGTCAGCATGCAGAGCTTCAGCATGGCTCTCAGCTTCTTAGAGCAGTGCTTAGTGTTTCTGAAGGCCTGACACTTGTCAGGAGCGCTCCTGCCTTCTCTCCCCCACACCTAGCACCCGGCACAAAGCTATTTCTTGAACAAATGAATGACTGACAGAGAAGCTTTCAGCAGGGACACATGAAACAGACTGACAAGCACACCCTGCTCCCCGTGCCCCTCACCACCGCCCTGAGCTTCCAGCCCAGTGGGGAGACTACCTGACAGGCAACTGGGACACAGCATGGAAAGGCCAGGCCTGAGGGAGCACAGAGGGGGATGTGTGTCCAATCCAGCCTTTGGGAAAATCAGGGAAGGCTTCCTGGAGGGGGTGACATCTAGATGAAGACCCAAAGGATGAGTGCTTTTCCAGCTTGGTGGTGGGATCAATTTTCCAGGCTGAGAGAAGCATGAGGACAATGACTTCTGAGTCCTGCTAGCGTAGTGGCTTCTAGATGGGTCCAGAAGTGGGAAGCTGTGGGCAGCATCCTGGCTCAGCCCCTCACAGGCTCCGTGCCTAGGGTGGAGTCTCTCCCCCGGGTCTCAGTTTATCTGTGAAATAAAGGCGCTGCACCAGATGGTCTGCCAGATTCCTCAATCTGTGAGTTGAAGCTTGGAATCTCATTTAAAGAATATCAGTTACCAGAAGCTGGAAAATCAATACAGCCATTTTTAAGGGACAAAATGGCAAAAGCCACATTAAAAAAAAAAATCTCATATACACTATTACCTTTAGAGAAGCCTGCTATACTCACCAGGGTGCAAGGCAGTACGCACAGGGGTGCTGAAGTCACCAAGGGATAATAAAACATGGAAAGAAAGGGCAAAGGGCAAATAAGTTCCAAACCAGCTACACTCTGGAATAGTCGGGAATACAGCCATCAAGAAAGGGCTCATAGATCCCCATATCCTGACACATGATATTTTTGCTCAGTGAAAACATTGAATTTCAGAACAATTTATATATTGCAATCTTATTTTCATAAAATAAAAATATGAATGAGTTGAACAGTTTCTACATTTACAGAAATTAATTGTGGGGGTGAGATTTGATCAAGATGGTAGCATGAGGTTGGGTAGGGATTTTATTTTATGCACATAAAAGGGGTCTGCAGAAAATCTTTTAAAGAGAAAAGTTCTGGTATTTGTTTGTATAATTATATATAACATATAACATTTTTATAACATGATTTTTTGATAACAAAAATAATGCATGTTTTTGTGAAAAATTAGAATAGAATATAAAGAAAAAATGAAACCACTCACAATCCTACCATTCATTATGACCACTGTTAATATGTTATATATTTTATTCTTTTCAATTTATAATTATGATAATCTACTGTTTCAAAATTAGTATCATGTATTTGTGATATACATGTTTATATGTACGAGGTATATATATTTTATATAAATTATATATCTTTTATAAATATACTTAAAAAGATATATAATACACAAAGATATCTATATGTAGATATATAGAGAGAGATATCTTTGTATCCTGCTTTTTTTCTTAAAGTATATCTTGAGTGTCGTGCCATAGACTTGTATAACACAGTTTCTTTTTTTTTTTTTTTTTTTCTTTTTTGAGACGGAGTCTTGCTCTGTCACCCAGACTGGAGTCCAGTGGCATGATCTCAGCTCACTGCAAGCTCTGCCTCCCGGGTTCACGCCATTCTCCTGCCTCAGCCTCCCGAGTAGCTGGGACCACAAGCGCCCGCTACCACACCCGGCTAATTTTTTTGTATTTTTAGTAGAGATGGGGTTTCACCGTGTTAGCCAGGATGGTCTCGATCTCCTGATCTCGTGATCCACCCACCTCAGCCTCCCAAAGTGCTGGGATTACAGGCGTGAGCCACCGAGCCCGGCCAACATGGTTTTTAAAAATGGGTCTACAATAGCTAATAAAAGTTCTGATGTTTACTTAACCAATCCCTATTATTGGATATTTGTGGTGTTTACTCTTTTTTTGTTTTGTTTTTATTTTTGTGAGACAGTATCTCAGTCTGTCGCCCAGGCTGGAGTGCAGTGGTGCGATCACAGCTCACTGCTACTTTGACTTCCTGGGCTCAAGCGACCCTCCTTCCTCGGCCTTAGCTGGGACTACAGGCATGAGTTACCACGCTTGGTTAATTTTTAAAAACAAATTTTTTGTAGAGATAGACTCTCACTGTGTTGCCCAGGCTGGTCTCAAACTCCTAGGCTCAAACGATCCTCCTGCCTCAGCCCCGCGAAGTGCTGGGATTACAGGCGTGAACCACTTTGCCCAGCTCCTCATTTTTTTTTTTTTTTGCTATTAAAAATAACTGTGATAAATATTTTTGCACAATCATATCCTTATTTCCTTTAATTAGAATTATTTGAATCAAGGATTATGACCATTTTAAATACTAAAAGCACACTATAAAAATTGAATTAGTTACCTCCATCCCAACTTAGTTCGAGTAGATCTGAATACTGATTGGCTGAGTTTACTTAAAGAGGGACACACTTGAGTAGGTTTATAACTACTTTAGGGATCAGGATTTTTCTGTTCCATGATGGGCACTCTAGGTGCCCTGTGACCGTCAGTGTGGAAGAGGTCCAGGCCCACCTCGGGGGACAAATTTGATGTAAGAATAAGACATGTTTCTGATCATTAGTGAGTGTCCAGGACTCCATCTTGGGGGACAAATTTGATATAAGAGTAAGACATGTTTGTGATCATTTACTGAATGTCCAAGACATTCCTCGAGTGACTTCTGTTTGTCTTTGATGGCGGGTCCTTCCCTTTGCCCATTGCTGGGAGGTTTGGAGGAGCCGAGGTCACCAGCTTTGTTTCAGAGATGAGGAGACTGGAGTTCTGAGAGATGAGGGGATGGGTCCAGGTGCAGTCAGCCTTGGCCTGCGGCAAGAGGCAGGTCCCCAAGGCAATCTGGGGACAGTCGGTTCTGGTCTGGTGTGGAGGGTGGGAGGGCATAGTTCAATAACTTCTACCCCATCCACACCCATGTGGAGCGCTCACCTCGATATGTGTCCCAGCAAGCCCCAACACTTCAGCATGGGTTATGTGTTCCTAATTCTGTAAGCTCTTCTGAGGCCAGGGCCATGTTGGGTTGACCCTGTGGGATGATCTGGAAACAAATACTTATTGGTGTTATACGTGGTGATAATGATGATAGTGATGATCATGTCAATGATAAGAATGATGATAATGGCAGTAATGATGATGATGGTGATGAAATGATGAAGATGATGGTGATGATGATGTCAATTATGATGATGATGATGATGATGATGGTGATAATAGCTACCATTTACTAAGGGCTTACACTGTGCTAGGGACTCTATGTAATTACATTATCTTGTTTTCTTTCCCCAGAGTGAGTATGCCACCTTGGCCGGGCGTAGTGGCTCATGCCTGTAATCCCAGCACTTTGGGAGGCCGAGGCAGGAGGATCACTTGAGCCCAGGAGTTAAAGACTAGCCTGGGCAACATGGTGAAACCCTGTCACTATAAAAAAAATTAGCCAGGCATGGTGGTGTGTGCCTGTAGTCCCAGCAGAGATGGGAGGATTGCTTGAGCCCAGGAGGTTGAGGCTGCAGTGAGCTGTGATCATGCCACTGCACTCCAGCCTGGGTGACAGAGTGAATATATACATACCACCTTCACTGATATGGAGGATGACTTGAGGTGGCTCACAGATGAACATTTTTATCTTAATAATGTGTTTGTTTTACTTTATATTAATTTATATACTGAAAATAGATAACTAGCTCACCAGATTCATGATTTATACATTTCATTTTTAGATTAACTAGTGAGTTGATTTAAAGGAAAAATATCAAGTAAAAATAATACTTGGTACTTGGATAAGGTAAACGTGAATGGAAATTTTGAATCATTGACATTTGGAAGCATTTGGGGGCAGATATCATTTTTATTCTATTTTGCAGAGGAGTGAGTAGATACTTAGAGTTTAATTAGCCTGAGATTATACACCATCCAGGTGGTAAAGCTGGGCTGGAACCCAGATGCTTAATTTAAAACAACAACAACAACTTTTTACTTAAATATGGGATACACACAGCACAGTGCATGCAGTGTGTTATAAATGTAACTTCACACACTGCATGTGCTTGTGTAACCAGCACCTGGGAGGCTCCCCACTGCCCCGCACTGCTCCCTACCCAGGTATCCACTGTCTTGACTTCTGTTATCGTGGACTGGCTTTGCCTTTTCTTTGAACTTTATTTTATTTGTTTTTTGAGACAAGAGTCTGTCACCCAGGCTGGAATGCAGTGGTGCCATCTTGGCTCACTGCAGCTTCTGCCTCCCAGATTCAAATGCGTCTCCTGCATCAGCCTCCAGAGCAGCTGGGATTACAGGTGTGCACCACCATGCCTGGCTAATTTTAATTTTTTTAGTAGAGATGGGGTTTCATCTTGTTGGCCAGGCTGGTCTTGAACTCCTGGCCTCAAGTGCTCCATCTGCCTCAGCCTCCCAAAGTGCTGGGATTACAGGTGTGAGCCACTGTGCTGGGCCCTTTTCTTTGAACTTTAAATGTATCACAAGGTTTATACCTTTTGTGTTTCGATTTTTTCACTCAGTGTGCTTGGATGATTCATCCATGTTATTATGTATAGGAGCTTGTTCCTTTTCATTGCTGTATAGTACTCTGCTGTGTGACTATACCACCATTTATTTACACATTCAACCATGACAGGCATTTGGTCATACAAAGTCTACATCTTTTAACCTTGAAGCTCTGCTGCCACCCGCAGATACCTGCATATCACAGAGTAAACAGGACTTTCTCTCAGAGAGCTGGAGACCAAGGAGGGTGTGAAACACACAACGCCACAATTACAGAGGCAGGAGCTTTCCCAATTGTAGAGTGGCCTCGAGGTGGCCTGGGTGGTGTATGGTTTGGACACTCTTAATGCCTCTCTTGGAGCACTGCACTTTACAAAGCATTTGCACAGAAGCATCGCACTTCATGTCCCTGACAGCCCTGTCCCCGCGCAATCAAGGAGGAAACTGACTACGACACCCCCATTGAAACAGAAACAGAGGCAGAGGCTGCACTTGCATCTCCGGATACTGAGTCCTTGGCTGTTTATACCTCGTTCCACTTGCCTGGTAAATCCAGGGGAGATCTGAGGCCCTGGAGATCCTTTCTGTCCCTTGCAGGGAACTTGTAGTCTGGGATCTGAGTCTCCCTCTGTGAAGGATTTAAAGGCAAAACAAGTCTCTGATGTTTTTGGAGTGGAAATCTGCCTTCCCTAGAGCCTCACTTTACTTCATCTGCAAAGCAGGGGAGGGTCTCTGCTCCCGGGCAGGGCAAGCGTTGTGGTCACCATTGTCAATAACAACCCCTGCCTGTGTCTGCCTCGAGTCATCCTCACTGAGCGTGGCACTTTCACATTCATCACCGAGATCGACCTAATCTTCATAACAACCCGGGGAGGAAGACAGCGAAGATGACATTTGCCCCGTCTTTCAGAGAGGTGAAGCGCCCTGCCCATGATCACACAGCAAGTTAAGGAACCAACAGGGACCCAGGGCTTCTGATTCTCCCGCTGAGAGGATACCCTCCACTCGATCAGGCATTGTCCTCTACGGGAGGCCTTCTGTTAGGACATACCCCACTCTGAGGCCGTGGGGCCCTACGCACAGGAGCATGGCGGTCCAGCAACGTTAGGGGGCTTCCCCAGGATGCTCAACAAGAAGGGTTGGGCTGGTGGGAACCCACAGCTCCTGCGTCCTAATCTCTCTGCAGGACAGGGCGGGCTGGTAGGGAGACTAGGTGATGAGGGGTCCCAGAACAGACTGGTTTTCGGGGCAGCCTCCCTGGCAGGGACAGAGGGTTAAAATGGGTTTCTAGAGCCCCCTTTCATCTCTGTCAATCACCAGCTGTGCAAGCTCCTCTGAAAGGTGGGAATAACACTAGTACCTGCCTCATTGGATTGTCACGAAGATTAAATGGGGTGAGGTAGTTAGAGCAGAGGCCAGCGTCTGGCAGGAACATTCACTACTCACCCACTTCCCCACATGCTCTGCCAAGGAGGGCAGCTTGGGGTGGGTGTGTGCCTACGAACACAGGTCCCCTCCCGATATTCCTGAGGGGACATGATTTGTAACTGTGAAAAACGCAATCCAACTGTCAGAAGCAGATGGCACCAGCCGGGTAATCTGTGACCTTGGAGCGTCGTCCCTTTGATTCTGTACCAAGACCCCTCTGCCGCGTGTGTACCAGGCTGGAAGTAAAGCGTGCCCCATGGCATGCAAGCCACACCCTGCCTGTGGGCTTGCCCGGCAGGGAGGGGGCTGCAGGGGAGCCCCTTTACTGGGCTGTGTGTTTCTGTGGGGGCTGGATCCTGCCCTCCAGGGGGCCACTCTCAGTGCCTGCTCTCTGTGCCCTGGTGAGGTTTATCTGACCAGTGTGCAGGGCTGCTGAGGTCCCTGGATGAGACAGGCATTGGGCAGGAAGCCCCAGGCTTGATGCTGGGCAACACGCCCACGGGTGAGGTCTGGGTAGGGTGTGGGAAGGAGTGTAGGGGGCGGAAGGAAGCTGGACCTGGCCCTGCCTCCACTCTCACCCTCAGCCAGGCCCTGCCAAGGCTTCCTCCCCCAGGAAGACCTCCTCGGTTCCCCCTCTGCATTGAGGTATGGCCTGCTCCTTCTTCCTCCATCTTTTCTGGATTCTAAGCTCCCTTCTGACTTTCCCCTCTGACAAAGGGGTTGGAGAGAAAAGTGAGAAGTCTCAAATTCTGTAATCCCGAGAGCCCATTCCTCTCCAGACCCTGCTAATACACAGTGTGGACAGAGCGTGTCCAGTCAGGTACCAGGACAATTTCTGATACAGGATGTGTGGAGAAAATGGGCTATTTAAAGTGCAAATGAGGATTTCTCCTGCGGGGTCCAGAGCTTAGCTGCAAGTCCTTCCAGCATCTGGATCCCAAAGAGGGAGGCTGCATGCTGGGGACAAGGGCTGATGTCGGGGGTCAGAGAAGCTTCTCTATGTTGAGGTCCAGAGTCGGGCATGCCACGGAGCAGCCACCCCTGGAAATGGGATCTTTCAGCCCAAGAAACCCTCAAAAGCCTTGGGACAGAGAACTCCTTTTTTGAGGTCCTGTTATTCACTGCCTCCCAGTCGTGAGTGAATCTAAAGGGAGGCCTGTGGGGCCCAGCTAATGAGCTCCCTTTGTTCTGGCCAGAGTTTGGGAATCCCAGGGAGCTGGGAGGAGGTTCTACTCCCAGGTTCTCAAGGTAGCCAGAACGACACATGGGCCTCAGAGCTGGGGATAGAGCTCCCTGTCCAGGCACTTCATTGAGAGCTACTGGGACTCTAGTCTGGTTTCTGGCTCCTCTGAGGGTGCCCCTGGCATAGGAAGTTGTCTAGGGGCACACTGAGCCCCTGGTGGGACAGGCATCCTGACCTTGGGATCCAGGTTTGTCCTTCAGTGTTCCACCAGCTGCCTGACATCATGGGTGGGCATTTGTGTGTTTTTCTGAGGAGAAGGCCCGCACCTTTAGTCTGTGCCTCAGTGCCTCCCATGCCCCTAAAAAAGGCTCTATGCTGGGCTCACGCCTATAATCCCAACACTTTGGGAGGCCGAGGCGGGTGGATTACGAGGTCAGGAGATCGAGACCATCCTGGCCATGGTGAAACCCTGTCTCCACTAAAAATACAAAAATGAGCTGGGTGTGGTGGTGTGCACCTGTATTCCCAGCTACTCTAGAGGCTGAGGCAGGCGAATCGCTTGAACCCAGGAGGTAAAGTTGCAGTGAGCCAAGATCGCGCCACTGCACTCTAGCGTGGCAACAGAGTGAGACTCTGTCTCAAAAAAAAAAAAAAAAAGAAAAAGAAAAAAGAAAAGAAAAGGAAAAAAAAAAAAAGGCTCTAGAAGCTCTGGTGCAGTACAAGGCGGCTTTGCCTGAAAGTGTGGTTTCATATTTTGTTGGTTTGCCAGGTTTAGCTGCAGAGAATGCAACTTCTCCCCACTTCGGAGACCGCGGCTTGGTGACCTGGGGTTTGTGCTTTGTGTCTTTATTGCTGAGCTCGTTGTGCAGTTGCTTGTTCCGCTAGAGATTATAGCATTTCTTTCGTCTTCCCAGCTCCTGCAGTAAGGTGAGGATGCCCCTGTTCTGAGGAGACTCGGGTAGGTTGCTGGGGCCTGCTTGATTCATAGTTGGAGCTGAGATAAATCCGTTATATAGAGAAGAAAGCTGAGTCCCCCCAAGGTCAAGTGACTGACACAGGCCCACGTAGCTGGTCCAGACTTAAGGTTCTGGATCTTGGGTCCTTTCATCCTGTTATTCCCCAACCTTCCCTGTTGCTGTGGCAACAACAGAAGGAGCCAGAGAGGGTTAATTCTAGTACTTTTCATGCAGCAGCCGTGTAACCTACTGCACGCTGCCGCCCTACAAGCATGGGTTCTTGTCTGTGCATTACAGCTGTGACCCAGAGTGGATGGTTCTGTTGTCTGACCCCAGAGTCCCTGAGTGTCCCACAAAACTGTCCTGTTCCTTTGTATTTTCCTGATCTCTTTTTGCATCACCACAGGCTTCTCCGACTCCAGGAACAGCCCATTCATGTCAACCAAAATTCTAAATTCAGCACCTCAGAAGTATGACCAGCCGAACAGATCTGATACTAAGTCCCACTGGTCCCCTACTTTTAGTGGACAAAAAGGCCTTACAGGCTTCATCTCTCCCAGGAATTTGAGGAATTCAGAGATCAGGAGAGGGGATCGGACACAGTAAAGCCTGGCCTGGCAGAGAGGGGGTGGGCCAGCCTCACCCTGAGAAGGTGTTTCTTCCTCCTTATGGCCGTGGTCCTTTTTGATGTTAGATGCTTTTGTTTCCCAGGTGTATGGGGACCTGGGACCTGTGGGTTTTGGAGTGCTTGTCATGACTAGGCCTAGCTTTGGGGACAGGGTGGGGACGACTACTCCCAGGTTCTCAAGAGGAAAAAAATTCTGTACGTTTCAGAAATGCAATAGATCTGTTATCAGCTCTACGCACTGCAAAATGCAAGCTCCTTTCCTATTTGATCTGACAGTGAAAAAATTCACAGATGTTTTATTGGAAGGTTAGGAAATAAAAAAGAACCCCTTCTCAGTCCAGGTAGTGTGCCCCCCATCACCTTGGCCTGTCTGCAGCTGTGCCGGGCCTGGGCTTGTGGGTGGACGAGGAGACAAGGCTCAGAGTGGAGCAAGGGGAGGCTCAGAGGCCTTTGCCCTGCAGCCCCACCCGCAGGCTCAGCAGGGTGGGCCCCTGTGCTAACACTCACCCCCACCCTGCCCCTCAGTTCTTGTTTCCATCTACCTTCGTCTCTCTCACCAGTCCCAACGCAGAGGGCCAGGTTTTCTTTAGTTTTCTTAACTACCTCTTTTTTTCTGGTTAGGAAAAATAATGCTTATTTACTACCTCTTGTACAGTTTGGAAAAACATAAAATATGTAGAAAAAAATTAAATCTGGCTGGACGTGGTGGCTTGTGCCTGTAATCCCAGCACTTTGGGAGGCCGAGGCAGGCAGTTCACCTGGCTGTTGGTCAGGAGTTCGAGACCAGCCTGGCCAGCATAATGAAACCACGTCTCTACTAAAAATACAAAAATTAGCCAAGTGTGGCGGCATGTGCCTGTAGTCCCAACTACTCAGGAGGCTGAGGCAGGAGAATCGCTTGAACCCAGGAGGTGGAGGTTGCAGTGAGCCAAGATCACACCATTGCACTCCAGCCTGGGTGACAGAGCAAGACTCTGTCTCAAGAAAGAAAAAAAATTAAATCAGCCCAGAATCCCACAAGGCAGAGGTCTCCCCAGTAACCCCCAGGTGCGGAGGCTGTGTGCCTCAGTTGTGTGCCAGCTGATGACGTCCTCAGCACAACCAGTTAAACCTTTCTTTACTTCAGCTTTTTTCTTTCTTTATAAAGCTTTTTTCCCCCTTCATTGTGAAGATAGCATGCTCACTGGAGACAATTTGGAAAGCACAGAAAGATATTTTCATGCTTCTTTAAGCAAAGAGTGGAAATTTATTCCCTTCTCCCCAAGGTGACTGCCATGAGCAGTTTGGAGTAGCTTCTGGTCTTTGTGGACTTTTGAAAAAGCATATGTTGTCCAGGCGCGATGGCTCACAACTGTAATCCCAACACTTTGGGGGGCCGAGGTGGGCAGATCATAAGGTCAGGAGATCGAGACCATCCTGGCCAACATGGTGAAACCCCGTCTCTACTAAAGATACAAAAATTAGCTGGGCGCAGTTGTGTGCCCCTGTAGTCCCAGCTACTCTGGAGGCTGAGGCAGGAGAATCACTTGAACCTGGGAGGTGGAGGCTGCAGTGAGCCAAGATCATACCACTGCACTCCAGCCTGGGCAACAGAGCAAGACTCTGGCTCAAAAAAAAAAAAAGCATATATTTTTTCCAGTTGAGAGCGTGTTCTATAGAGGATTCTGGGTCCTGGTTTGTCACGCAACAACAGAGTAACATAAGCATTTCCCATGTTAATATAAACAGTAGCCCTCACGTATGTTCTGGGCTCATGTGCACAGACTCTGCCCAGCACTGTGCAGGCACCATCTTGCTCAGTTCTTGAGAAACCTTATGAGGCAGGTGTTGTTATTAATTTTGCAGACAAGGAAGCTGAGCTGACCTCATCTGAGGTCTGAGAGCCAGGGAGCAACAGGGGATGGGCGTCGAAGGCTCAGCCAGCTTAGATCCCTGCTATTAATCACTAGGTTATCCCTCTTGTGAATTTTTAATGACCATTCTAGTTTTGTATAAAACCAGAAAATGACCATTGTTAAAAATTCAGGAATTACTGAACAGCATAAAGAATATTCAGAATCCTGTCACTCAGTGATACTTATTCTGGCAATTGGCAGTTTTTTGTGCATAGTCTTCATATTTTTATAGTTGATGTTATCCTAACCATTCAGTTTCGAATGTGGTGTTTTTAAAATTTATTTTTGTAAGTATTTCCAAGTCATTAGTTCCTCTTGGCAAAACATAATGTGTATTGATACTTTGTCCATCCATTGAGTGGTCGGTCTTGATGGGTGTAATCACTTCTCTGAGGTTGGGCTTTCAGGCTGCAGCTCTCTGAAATTATAAATAATTTAGGAATCAATATGTTTCTGCACAAAATGGTTTGTGTATTTCTGACAATTTCTTTAGGCTGCACATATTCCTAGGAACTGAATTGCTGGGTTGAGGGTTTTTACGGTTCTTAACTTATATTGCCAAATTATTTTCCAGATGGTCCGTAACTCTTTACTCTTCAATTAGCAAATACGCTGTTTACTCCTAACTAGATGAATATGTGACCTTGTTTTAGTTTGCATTCCTTTTATTTCTAATGAAGCTGAATTTCTAAACGTGTTTATTGGTCACTGGTGTGTCTTCTTTTGCACACTGTCTAAAGCAGTGCTTTCCAATCAAGCTTTCTGCAATGATAGGAATGGCCTGTATCTTCCTGTTTAATAGGGTCCATGTGGCCTATATCTGCCTGTCCAGTAGCAACCAGTCAAATGTGTCCATTGAGTACTTGAAATATGGCTAGTTAACTGAGTAAAATTTAAATTTAATTTTATTTAAATTTAGAATTAATTTACCTAAGGTTTTAATTTAAAACTAAGGTTTTAATTTAATTTACCTAAGATTTTAATTTAAATCCTAAATTAATTTAAATTTAAGTAGCCACATGTGGCTAGTGGCTACTATATTGGATAGCACACTCCTAAGCCTTTCCCTAGTTAGGCATTTGGGTCTCAGTGGGGGATTTATATTGATTTGTATGAGCTCTTTATTTATGATGACTACTAATCTTTTTTACATTTGTTGCAAAGATTTTACCCCACTTGCTATTTGACCTTTTTCGTTCAGGTTGTTTACAGGGTATCAAAATGTTAGGTAGCCAAATCTAGTGATCTTTTTTTTTTTGTGGTTTCTTCCATAGCTTTAGGGTTAGAAAGTCCTCCCCCACACAGAGGTTTGATAAATACTCTCATCAACTTTTTTCAAGTCTTTCTGTGATTTTGTTTTCCCTTAGCTCCTTAATCCACCCAGAGTTAATTTTGCTGTGTGCTATGAGGTACAGCGTGTCTTAGTCACCTCTCTGCTTGGTGTAGAATATGTGTACCAAGTATATTTTATCTTTGATGGGACACTTGGGTGCTCTGCTGGTTGGGTTTGGGTGGGTGGTAGGTAAGCAGGATGAAATTAAATAGTAAGTAAAATACTACTATTTAAAATATTGATCTGTTTTTAAATTTTGTTGTTTATAAAGACTTTAATGACAAAAGAAAATAACTCTGATAGTGTTGTTTTCAAAGAGAGATGTAAAATCACACCTACAGTGTAATATGAACCATGTTTATAAACGCAATGAAAATATTGGAAGAAATATTCCAAAATATTAATGGTAATTGTCTCTTGGGGGTTGGTATTTTTTTTTCCTGCTTCTTAACAATTCTATACTTCCCCAGTTGACTACAGTAGTTTTGATGATCTGAAATATTATTAAATACAGCATTTGGAGAAACAATGCATGATCACTCGCTACCTCTAACTCCCCATAGCCGTCATCCACCAAGTCTGCAATTCGCACAGCCACACTCTGTACTTAGGGCAGGTGAGTTGGCAGGGAAGGGTCCTCCCTGGCTTTCAGTTCAGACTGGGACTGGAATTCCTTTGTAGTCACTCACAGCATGTGAGTTTCTTGGGCAAGTGATATAACTCAGGACTCTTTCCTCATTCCTAAAATAAACATTGTAACAGCTTTGCACAGGGCCAGTGAGGATATGTTTCTTTGTTAATTATATAGGCGTGCACACACACAGTGTATGTATGTGCAAAACTGCAGATATCATCAAAACGCATTCAAAGAGCACCAAATACGTTTATTTTATCTTATTTCTTGCTTTTTTCATTATTGAAATATGTGAAGGATATCTTTTATTTTTTTTCAATTTGACCAACATACATTTTTAAATAGCAACATTCCATCTTCCTATCACTCCCACCAGCCCCACTCCTCAGCTGTAACCACCACTAAAAATTTGGTCTGAATCTTTATTTATTTATTTGTTTGTTTTACAAAATGGAAATGGGATAATATTATACTGATTAGTATATAATTATTTCTTTTTTTCCACTTCCCAATAAATTGTGTGTGACTTTCCATGTTGATACAGGCAGATTTATGTCATTCTCTTTAATATCTCCACAGCCATCCATAACGCGAATGTGCAATAATTTTTTTTTTGAGATGGGGATCTTGCTATGTTGCCCAAGCTGGGCTCAAACTCCTGGCCTCAAGCAATCCTCCCATCTCAGCCTCCCAAGTAGCTGGGACTACCATGATTTATTTTATCCTTCTTTATCATTCATCAACAATTTGTCTGCCTGTTACAAGGAGAGCACAGCAAACATGTCTTTAGGCACCTGTGTTTAGTATCTTGTAGGATCGATTTTCAGATATGATGCTGCTGCATGGATATGAACATTTAAAAATATTGAAAGATAATGCCCAAATGGTTCTTTTAAGAAAGTTGAACCATTGACATTGTTACTGTCAAGGAAGAAAAGCTTTGATTACCTTCTACGTCCTCAATTCTGAATGTTACCAATACTTTTTGACTTTTACTAATATGGTACGTATAAAATATCATTTGAGTTTTAAATTTTTATTACTTTAATTAGTAGAGAGATTGAACATTTTTAAACATGTTTTGCGTCCACAAAACATTTGTGTTTCTTCATTGGTTATCTATTCATATTCTTTACCTGTTTTTGTGGGGGTTGTCAGTCCTTTCCTGGTTGATTTGTAGGTGCTGTTTATATATAATGGATATTAATCCTTAGTCTGTTGCATGTGTTGAAAATATTTTCTCCCAGACTGTTATTTGTTTTCTACTATTTATTTTTTGTGATATCTTCCACTATTCATACATTTTAAATTTTCATGGGGTCCAAATTCTTTCTCTTCATGATTTTTAGTTTTTATACCATGCTGAGAAGGACATTTTCCACATTCAAGTTATAAAAAATTTTTCCCCTATATTTTCTTCTAGTGTCTTTTTTTTTATTACACAGAAATCTTTAATCCAATTGTACTTTATTTTTGAGTAGGTGTGAGATGTGACTTGTTTTAATTATTTAAAATTACCTTTAAAGTTTTTTATTTTTCAGTTTGTTTTCTCCAAAAGGAGAACAGCTGCTTCAACATCACTTTTTGAAAATTCCAGGTTCCCTTCCACTGCTTAGGATTAGCACTACATCACTGAATTTTTTTTTTTTTTTTTTTTTTTTTTGAGACGGAGTCTCGCTCTGTTGCCCAGGCTAGAGTGCAGTGGCGCAATCTTGGCTCACTGCAACCTCTGCCTCCTGGGTTCATGCCATTCTCCTGCCTCAGCCTCCCGAGTAGCTGGGACTACAGGCGCCCGCCTCTGCGCCCGGCTAATTTTTTGTATTTTTAGTAGAAATGGGGTTTCACCATGTTAGCCAAGATGGTCTCGATCTCCTGACCTCGTAATCCGCCCGCCTCGGTCTCCCAAAGTGCTGGGATCACAGGCGTGAGCCACCGCACCCGGCCTGAATTTTAAAATAAATGATATGAATTTCCTTTTCTGAATTCTTTCTTCTTTTCCATTAATTAATCTGTTCCTAAAATGGTATACCCAGTTTCAAATTGTGTAAATCTTTAGATTGAACTATAATCTTATTATGGGGAAGGGCATTATTCTTCTGCTTCTAACACTTCTTAGCTATCCTTCTTCATTTTCAAATAAATTTGTCAGATCTCCCCAACTCCCTCCAGTCCCATTAGATTTAAAGTTCAGTGAATTTCTGGATTGATTTGAAGTAGAATAAACATGTTTACAATATTGAGCCTTTCCACCAAGGATCTGATGTTAGACTAAATACAGTTTATTCTCTGGGTTCAATTTCCCCATTGGTAAAGAGAGGAGGTTGGATTCGATTTGAAGTTTCCTTCAGGCTCTATAATGAAAATCAACAATAACAGCAACAGTGATGACAGCCGTCATTATCAGGTCTAAAGGCAGGCTGGAAACGAGGGGAGAAAGCTATGGAAGACATAATCCCCATTCCCCAGGAGTTTTTCATCCAGAGGGAAGATGTAGCATGTACGAGAAATTTTGACCCAAATGCTCAGTTAATGTGTTGCAGATTCATGGGCAGAAGTAGATTTTTAAAAAAGAAAATCCATTAATAAATGGCTGGAGGGAGCTGCAGCTGTCAATCTGGCCAAAAACATTGTTGAGAATGCTTTGTACGTGGAAACTTTTTTCACTATTTTTAGTGAAATAAAAATATGAAAAAAGGGAAATAAATTTAGTAAAAATAAAAATAACAATGGTGCCTGTATCTAAAAATTCCTAGCACACCCCACACCTTATTTTAGTGGCTTTCTATTTTTATTTTGTATTTTTATTTTTCTTTGAGACAGAATCTTACTCTGTCACCCAGGCTGGAGTCCAGTAGCACGATCATGGTTCACTGCAATCTCTGCCTCCTAGGTTCAAGTGATTCTCCTGCCTCAGCCTGCCGAGTAGCTGGGATTACAGGTATACACCACTACACGTGGCTAATTTTTGTATTTTTAGTAGAGACGGGGTTTCACCATGTTGGACAGGCTGGTCTTAAACTCCTGGCCTCAAGTGAACCACCCTCCTCGGCCTCCCAAAGTGCTGGGATTACAGGTGTGAGCCACTGTGCCCGGCCTGCCTTTTTATTTTTAGTAACCAGCTAGTTTGGCTGAGTGTTTGCCTCTGACACAGTAAGAATGTGCCCAGGCTTGGACTCAGAGCTTCTCAGGATCAGATGAAACCTTGGAGACCAAACTCTATCGTGCGGATCAGGAAAATGAGTCCCAGAGAGGGGAAGGGACTTCCCCAAGGTCACACAGCAAATTACAGGCAGGAGGACTCCTGAAGGCGCTGTGGGTGCCTTGTGGCTTATCCTATTTCCCTCCTGGCCTCTGGAACTTGGGGCACAATTCTTCTCTGTCGGGGACAATTGCAACCCTGGCCACCCCAACTCCCGGATGGGTAGCGTGAGGGTCGATGGAGGGTGTGGTGGGTGGGGAGTGGGGACTGTGCCCCAGTAGAGCAAGCTGCTACCACTTCCTGCTGATTCAGGCCTTTTGGGAAGCCCTGATTTTTATCGCCAAAACTCCTCATGGTGCTCCGTACATGAGGCCTGGGGCCCTGGCTTCGGATCCCATATTGGATTCTGACCTGAGCCTGAGCAAGTCTCCTCTCTCTGGGCCTGCAGAAAGAGGACACCTGAGCAGATGGCTTTCATGTCTTCCTACCAGTGTTCCCGCCCACTGGAGCCAGCTGGGCTGTTTTATGGTGTCTGCCAAGGGTTGGGTCTGCAGCTCTGTGTGTCCATCCTGGTGGTCTGGGTGTGACCACAGTCCGAGTGTGTGTGATGGAAGGTGATGGTTTGGCAGTGGTGACTGAAGTGGGCTCCAGGGTCATGGCAGAAGATCAGGGAGGAGGGGCACAACAGCCTCACCCTCACGCTCACTGTGAAGCCGTCTTGATGCACTGAGAGGCCCATCTCCCAGAAGCGCCCAGCCCCCTGGCATCTGGCCACAAGCACAGGGGGCCAAGCTGTGCCCAAAGAGAGCTAAGTCTCCCAAGTGACTCAGTCTAACAGAAGTCCTTGACTGGTGTCCTCATCTGGCAGGTGGGGAGCTGGCAGAGAATGGGAATTGGGCCTTATGATCTGAACTCCTGTGGACTGGCCCTCACCCTCTAAAGGCAGGAGACTGAAGCCCAGCAATATTGTCATCATCTCCCTCTGGTGAGACTGCCCCAGGCAGGCCCCACTTCTTCCCAGAAGCCGACTCCCCCTTCCTCTGCACGATGAGGAAGAGTCCTCTGGCTTGTCTAGTAACCAGGCCTCAGGCATTCCCGGCTCAGTCCTTCCCTCTTCTCTCTCTTTAAAAATAGCTTCTTTGTTCGGAACACAGCTGCACCTCCACCCGCTGAGAAGCCCAGCTCACAACGAAGACATTTCTTTCCAAAGTAGTAACATAGGTCATCTTTGTGGATGGCTCGTTCATTCATTCATCTCTTCGTTTCGTAAGTGAGTACTAAGCACCTGGCCTGGGCTGGGCACACTGAGTACAAAGTGGATAGAACACAGTCCACCTCATGGATCCGGATTCTACCTGGAAGCATGGCTTTCCTTTGCTGGTGGCTGTAAGGGGTTTGGTAAGGGGTTTCCTTCAGGCTGTTGGGGACCTGCCCAAACGTTCCTTAAAGAGCAATGGGATCCTATCTGGAGGCCCTGCCATGGGTGTGGCCCTGGAGACCCCCAGGGGAATCCATAGGTTGAGGCCACCTGCTGGCTCTTGCTTCAGACCCTGTCCCCTAAAGCAAGACTGGCTCCATCCCAAGGCCCACTGGGCACATCCCACCCGCAGGCCTCTTCTGCCTGTGATCACCGGCTTTTGGTCGATGGCAGCGACAGTGCGGCTGAGCCCTGGTCACCGTGAGGGCCACACTGCCCTGTCAGTCAGGGTGGCCCACTGAGTCACGTTCACATTTGCTGAAGGAGCCTCTAGTCCTCACCTCGGGTGGGTGTCTCTCCTCCCCCAGAGCCGCCACCACCACCAGCTCTGCAGGAAGTGGTTCTTTTCTCTCTGTTTCTCCCCCCTGAGTCACACACAGAGGCTTGGCTGGAGGTGTCAGGCCCTCAGCTTCGGAGGCTTAGAGGCTGCTGTCAACGGGCAGGTGCTGGGTCTGGCTGGAGAGAGGGCCCTAGTGGGCCTGGCCCCTTGGGGAAGTCTTTGGAGCATTTAATTTGTCTTTCTAAAATGCATGCACCTTTACTGTTTTATTTACTAAAAATATTGATATATGCTAGTTGTAAAATCATTCATAGTGGAACAGAAATTAAAAGAAATTAAAAACTGTATAATCAAAAACTCAGTTGTATGTAAGAAAACCCAGTTCCCCTTGAGGAAGAGAAAGGGCTAGAGTCCTTTAAAATTAACTGCTTGCTTTTCTTTCTGAGGCTAGTGAGCCTTATCTCTCCCTTTCCCAGGCATTGTGAAGACTCTGTTTCTTTAGCTGTGCAACTGCAAGGTCATTCGACAGATAATCTTAAGTCATAAAACATGTTGTGCCTTAAAAAGTAAGAAATGATGTAATGCGTGTCTCAATTGAATAACTGTCTTTGTTTCTCGCTATTGTAATATGCTTCCCTCTGCACAGATCCCGCCCCCCCACCCACCGCCCAACAAAATGCTTAAAAGGTAACCAGACTGTTTGTTTGGGGCTCAGTCCTTTGGATGTTAATCCGACTGGTTTGGTGCACCTAAATAATCACATAATTCTTCCTCAACCCCTCAGTCTCTCTGATTCCTTAATTATCCCACAGCAATAGAATACAGAAAAGAATGAAAAAGAGAGTGAGCTCCCTCTATGCTCACTAGCAACAGCCACCACTACTGCATCTGATATACTTCCTCCTAGACACTTTTTTTTTTCTTTGAGACGGAGTCTCGCTCTGTCGCCCAGGCTGGAGTGCAGTGGTGCGATCTCAGCTCACTGCAAGCTCTGCCTCTCAGGTTCATGCCATTCTCCTGCCTCAGCCTCCCTAGTAGCTGGGACTACAGGTGCCCGCCACCATGCCTAGCTAATTTTTTGTATTTTTTAGTAGAGACGGGGTTTCACCGTGTTAGCCAGGATGGTCTCGATCTCCTGACCTTGTGATCCACCCACCTCAGCCTCCCAAAGTGCTGGGATTACAGGCGTGAGCCACCCCACCCAGCCCTAGACACTTTTCTTTGCAAACACATACATTTTAAAAACACACACACACACGAATGGGCCCGTACAACACAGAATTTTAGGCTCAATGTCATTGCCAGCTTTCCGAGTTAGGAAATGTAGGTGCACATTCATTGTTTTCAAGGGAGTCATGGTGTATAAATCCCATTCCCCTATCTGGGGACACTGAGAAGGTTTCCATTGTCCTCCTCTCACCAGCACTGCTCTGCCAAGCACCCCGTGCAGTTAACCCTCACTGTTCTGTGTACACTCTTTCCCTGATGGCTTTGCAATAAACCTCTAGGTGTAGGACTATGGGGTCATGGGGATATGCACTTAAAAAGCTCAGGGTATTGCTTCCTGTGTTTTCAGCAGGATCTGCTTTAGGTTGGGTGAGGGGAACCCAAACAGAATCCCCTTCTGTCCTCCCAGGCCCCCTTAGACCCCTTAATCCCTTCTGCACCCCCTCCCCAGTCCCAGTCTTCTTGTTGCTGGTGGACTCATTTTCCCCTGTTGCAAGAGCCTCACTAGTTTTTTCTGTCCTCCGTCCAGCACCGTCATTGTCATCACGATGGGCTTGCAGTGCTGGCCTGGAGGAAGCAGGTGGTAGGGACAGGGTGAATCTGAGCCATGACCAAGCTTGCTGTCAGGATGGGTGTTCTCCTCCCTTCTAAGCTGTGTGTCTTTGGGCTGTCGCCTGGGTCTCCCAGCCTGCGCAACAAGGATGCTGAAACCTTACAGGGCTTCAAAGCTCTTTGTACATTGTCAAAGGCAGGGCGGATGTGTGGGAGACAGATGATGAGGGAGGCAAGAGGCACCTTGAGGCATTGGAACTGATGGATCCCTTGTTCCCATCTCTAAGGGGACACAGGGACCTGCTGGAGACACACTGGGTACCTGGAGTTCTGCCCTGAGGGGGGCACTGAGGGGCCAGAAGAAAGGGGGAGAGCTTTGCTGCCAAGCCTGTGGTTCCAAAGGGAGGTCACTGTTCCTGACTCATTCACTTATTCAATAACTTACTAGGTGCCTGCTATGCACCAGGCACTGTCCTTGGTGTTGGGAGATATGGCAAGAACAAAACAGACCCCAGAACTTCCTGCCCTCATGCTCCTTACAGTCTAATCTGGGGCAATTGACAATGAACAAAATAAATAAGTAAAAATATATCGTGTGTCCAGTGGCAATAAATGCTATGGAAGGGACTAAAGCAGGAGAAGAGAAGGGGGAAGGGGGAGGGAGGGGTGGCAATTTAAATAGGGCTGTCAAGGAAGGCCCCACCCAAGGCGAGGAAGGGAGTTGAGGGCTCTCCAGGGGAAGAGCCTTCCAGCCCAGGACCAGCAAAGGCCCTGAGGCTGTCCAGCGTGTCCGATGGCCAGTGTGGTCCAAGTGGCGTGAGCAGGTAGAGCAGTAGGCTATGAGGTGGGAGCCGTCATGGGGGCCTTTTATACGAGATCACTCCGCATCCAGCGGAGGGAACACCCGGAAGGGAAGGAGAGCAAGAGGCCGGAAGGCAGGCGAGGAGGCAGAGAGGATGGTGGCTGGGACCAGGGTGGTCGCAGTGGAGGTGGTGGGAAGTGGCCAGAGTCTGGCTACATCTCGAAGGCAGAACCCATAGGATTTCTGGCTGGATCGCAGCTGGGATGTGAGAGAAAGAGGAGTCACAGGTGACACCACAGTTTTTGGCCAGAGCACCTGGAAGGATGGAGAAGCCCTGTCTTGAGATAGGGATAGTCAGGAGTTTGCTTTTGGCCATATGACCCTTGAGGTGCTCTCGGACACCCAAGTGGAGATGCTGAGGAGACAGGGCTGGGTATGATTCTGGGGCCCGAGGTGGGTGGGGAGAAAGAGAGAGAGAGAGAGATCCAAGCTGGGAACATATTGGTGTTACCACGGTGGATTGGGAGGGATGGGGGGCATTGGCAGCAGCGCATGTGAAGTCACTGTCACTGCCTGGCCTTTCTCTGCCCCTCAGTAGTGCCTCAGAGAAGAGAGGCAGACATATCTGCCCCAGAGCCCACCCAACTTGGCCTGCCAGCCATTCCCCTCCCCACCTCCCCTCCTGCCTTCCTTTCTTAGTCACCTGTTGTCTAAGTGTGGGTTGGGGGAGGGCGTTGCTATTTTGGGTTCTCTCTGCCCCCCACTGAACAGAGGAAAGTGCATGGGAGGCCGTCAACGCCAGCCCCATCAATCTCGAAAACTAGGTCACGCCAGAGCCTGGGGCCTCCACACTGGGCTCCAGCCGCATCTGTCATTGTCCTGAGACTCATGCATCCCTGCTCCTGGCAGGCACCATCTGTCACCCACAGCTCCTCTGTCTGAGCTAAGGATGCGGAATGGCAGACTCCTTTGCTGGTTCCAAGCACAGGCCATGGTAAGGGGCCTTGTGTTCATTGCATTTTTCACAGAGAGACTTGTTCCCCAGGCTGACTGTCCACTGTGACCACCAGGAAATTCAGTGGGTTTGCAAGGGCCCCAGTCTCCTATTTCAAGCTATCCTCCTGCCTTGGCCTCCCAAAGTGTTGGGATTATAGGCATGAACCACTGCGCCCAGCCGTAATCAGTGTTTCATACCATCAGATCTGGTATGTGGATTGAAACCTGTTAACTCAGATCTACACAGAGCCAAGCAGTACAAAAACTTGGAAACTTTGTTGAGTTTTTTTATCTTTTATCCAGGTTTTATCCAGGTTTTAATCTAGATGCTCAGTGGGTAGAATTTAAGAGCTCAGGGAAGATTCAGAACCCAGGCAAAACTGTTTCTGGCTGAAGATTTTCGTCATTTGATCAAGCATATGTAAGGTTAGCTCTGAAAAAAGAAGTGTAAACACTGTTAATGATTTTTAAAAACGTAAAACTTTTTAAATGTATATTGCATGCACACACACGCCCACACGCCCACACACACATACACCGTGTAACCTCCACCCAGCTCAAAAGCTAGAACATTTTCATCCCCCATTAAGGTTCCCTAGAGCCTCTCCTATCAGCCGCCCCCTCCCACCAAGAGCTAAGCACTATTCTGGTGTCTCTCACTATGGGTCTGTTCTCCAGCTTTCCGTAAGTAGTGTTTTGAATTGTAGCATATGGATTCTTCTGTGCCTGGCCTCTTCAGCTCCTCATTATACCCATGAAATTCACCCGTGTTTGAGTGTAGCAGGAGTTCCTGTTTTTTAGTTGCTGTATTGTGTTTCATTGTATGAATACTACATTTGGTTTAGTGCTAATGATTTTACTTAAGCAACCTGAAGACGTAGATACTGTGTCTTTTTCAGGATTGTAGCCACAGAGCCTGGCACGGACTTTGTCAAATGAATGAATGAATGAATGAATGAATGAATTGCATTATTGCTCTTACTTTCAGTGGGCTTTAGCCGGGGCTAGGTTCTATCCTCACAGTGTGGCATTGTCACCATATTCATAGACTGATCTCGGTCATGCTGGGCTTCTCTATCAAGGGCCTAGTAGTTGCTCATGTAAAGCTCTGGGGAGGACCTCTGGTCTGCAGTCCCTGCCCCATCCCTGCTCTGGCCAGGGCCTGTTCTATCAGCCCCGTGGCAGAGCACCACCTTGTTATAATCCTGGCTCTGGGGTTGCTTGAGCAGCTGACTGATGTGAGCCCTTTCCTCACCTTGGGGAAAGGGATGGAGACATTCCTATATCGTGTAACCCGAAGTCATCAATGCTTGCTGCAGGGGGGAGGTGCCCAAACCAGAGAGAGGGACTGGACCCAGAGCCCCGCTGTGTGACAGTGGCCAAACCACTGCCCTCTCTGGGCCTTGCTTCCCTCAGCACAGAGAACCTGGCTTTGTCTCACTTTGAGTTCTCTCAGGGCTTTGGTTCACCTTTGCCACAGTTGGCTTGGGAGCCTGTAGGATGGGACAGGTGGGTGATGTTCCAGAATGTTCTGCCTCTGTTAGCTGTTGGGATGGGCCGATGGATCCCAAAGCTGCCGTCCCAGAGTCACCTCTCCTGGCAGAAACCTGTTGCTCAGCCACATGTGTTGCCGATTGGGCCACATCCCCCAGCTCTGCCCCGGCCCTCGTCTTTGATGGTGAAATGTGAAATCAGGAAGCGGCGAGCTCTTGAGTGAAGTTGTATCGAAATGAATCCATCAAGGCAAATGGGATCTTGATTTTTCTTCTGTTCCGTGGTTGCTGTTTCCTGAGTTGGAAACGCGAAAGGTGACAGGGTGCTTTCAGTAGAAAGCGGAGTGAGATGGATGATGGAGTGAACGTGGAGTGGACATGCGAACATGAGGCCCTTGGTGGGGAAACGGGCGCCTCCGACAGGCACTGCATCTTCCAGCTGCGTGCACTGAGGCTGGTCTACGCAGGCCAGACATCTGCGGGAGCCCAAGTGAAGAGAGGCAGAATGTCTAGGTCAAGTTTGTCCAACCCGCATCCCAGGACAGCTTTGAGTGCGGCCCAACACAAATTTGTAAACTTTCTTAAAACATTATGAGATTTTTTTTGTGTGAATTTTTAGCTTATCAGCTATCGTTAGTGTCAGTGTATTTCTTTTTTCTTTTCTTTTCTTTTCTTTTTGTTTTGTTTTGTTTTGAGATGGAATCTCACTCTTGTCGCCAGACTGGAGTGCAGTGGCGTGATCTCAGCTCACTGCAACCTGTGCCTCCCGGGTTCAAGGGATTCTCTGGCCTCAGCCTCCCAAGTAGCTGGTATTACAGGCGCCAGCCATCACGCCCAGCTACTTTTTGTATTTTTAGTTGAGACGGCCAGGATCCATGTTGGCCAGGCTGGTGTTGAACTCCTGACCTCAGGTGATCCGCCCACTTCGGCCTCCCAAAGTGCTGGGATTACAAGCATGAGCCACTGCGCCCTGCCGTGTCAGTGTATTTCGTGCGTGGCCCAAGACAATTCTTCCAATGTGGCCCACGGAAGCCAAAAGCTTGGACAACCCTGGCCTAGGTGTTTTGTCTACACAGTAACAAATATGCAACACGCATATGACTGCTCTGGGTGCTCCTGACAGCATCTCTACTCCATCATAGTATACATGTCTGCTGAGTTCAGATGCGACTCAGACTGCTTCTCTGCATAATCGTTGTTTCTTTTTCTTTTCTTTTTGAGACAAGGTCTCACTCTGTTGATCAGGCTGGAGTACAGTGGCACAATCATAGCTCACTGCAGTCTGAAGCTTCCAGACTCAAGTGATCTTCCCACCTCATCCTCCCGAGTAATTGGGACCACAGGTACACACCACCATGTCCAGCTAATTATTATTATTATTATTTTTTTGTAGAGACGGGGTCTCACTATGTTGCCCAGGTTGGTCTCAAACTCCTAGGCTCAAGCAATTCTCCCTCCTTGGCCTCCCAAAGTACTGGGATTACAGATATGAGCCACAGTGTCCAGCCATAATCAGTGTTTCATACCATCAGATCTGGTATGTGGATTGAAACCTGCTTGCTAATTCCAGTCTACACGGAGCCAAGCAGTGTGAAAACCTGGAAACTTGGTTGGGTTTTTTTAGCTTTTATCCTGGTCTTTGGCTCGATTTAATGTAGATGCTCATGGGGTAGAATCTGAGTGCTCAAGACACGACCACCCAGTGCCTCCTGAAATATCACTGTTAGTCACTCCTTAGGGTGCCCTTTCAAAGGAGAAATGGGGGAATCTTTTTGAATAACACCTTCATGTGGATTTTATAGCCTAAGAAAGGGTCCTGGGATAGCATCAGAGCTGGGAAACTTTGGGAAGGGAGAGAAGGAAAGGTGGAGGCCTTGACCCTCTCTGCAGACTTCCAGCCGGGGGACCAGCCCTGGATTGAAAAACAGGCAAGCGGCCAGGCACGGTGACTCACACCTGTAATCCCAGCACTTTGGGAGGCCGAGGCAGGCAGATCATCTGAAGTCAGGAGTTTGAGGCCAGCCTAGCCAACATGGTAAAACCCCGTCTCTACTAAAAATACAAAAATGGGCTGGATGCGGTGGCACGTGCCTGTAGTCCCAGCTACTCAGGAGGCTGAGGCTGGAGAATCGCTTGAACCTGGGAGGCGAATGTTGCAGTGAGCAGAGATCATGCCACTGTACTCTAGCTTGGGCAGTAGGACGAGACTCTGTCTCAAAAAAAAAACAAATAGTAAAATAGGCAAGCAATGATGAAAAGGACACGTGGCAACAGGGCCTCTCACATCCACAGGTCACTTCCCAGTGTACAAAGCGCTCTCATTTTAAAGATGAGGAGACAGACACAGAGAAGCTCAGCCAGGCATCAGTGCCACACAGCAAACAGGCAGAATTGTCAAATGTGACCCTAACCCCCAAGACCTTTCCACAGCTGAGTGAAGTGTTGTCGTAGATCTCCTAGTTGTCAAATTACTTTCCTGCTCTTTTTTTTTTTTTTTTTTTTTGAGACGGAGTCTCGATCAGTTGCCCAGGCTAGAGTGCAGTGCAGTGGCATAATCTCGGCTCAATGCAAACTTCGCCTCCCGGATTCAATCAATTCTCCTGACTCAGCCTCCCGAGTAACTGGGATTACAGGCACCCGCCATCATGCCCGGCTAATATTTTATTTTTGTAGAGACAGGGTTTCACCATGTTGGCCAGGTGGTCTTGAACTCCTGACCTCAGGTGACCCGCCTGCCTTGGCCTCCCAAAGTGCTGGGATTACAGGCGTGAGCCACCGCACCCCACCCCTTTCCTGCTTCTTACCTGACCACACCATCAGCAGGTCTGTAACTGCTGCTTCTCTGCAGCGTCCCAGAACTAAGCACGTGAATGGCACATGTGAAATGGAAACATGATGTGTCTTTCTCACTCGTGGTCCATGGGGCTTGGCCCCATCTCCCCAACTGGAGGGAAGCTTCTTGTGGCACATGATCTCGGGCTGTCCCCTCTGCCCACCCCCAGCCTTCCTAACAGTGCTCCATGGTTCAGTGTGGCTTCAAGTTGAAAACATGTTGGGCAGGAGAGGTTTTGGGGGCTGAGAGTAAAGTGAATTGGTTGACCTGGCCACTGTTTTTTAAGCCTCTGCAATTGGTTTGGTTTAACACTGAAGTGGAATCTGTGTATTAAATGCTGTAATGCCTTAAAATTAACTCCCCCGAGAGCATCTGCCTAATTTTTCTTCTTTGGCTCTATGTAAGTTGCTTTGGCAGGGTCTCTGTGAATCTTAGTTTTCCATATGAAAAAGTACTGCTTGCTAAGTATAGCTTATATCCTGAGCGCCAGGGAGAAAATAGAGAAAAGATTTCTGGTAAAATCAACCTCCATAGAAGTTCATTAGAGACATGGATGAAACTGGAAACCATCATTCTCAGCAAACTATCGCAAGGACAAAAAACCAAACACCGCATGTTCTCACTCATAGGTGGGAATTGAACAATGAGAACACGTGGACACAGGAAGGGGAACATCACACTCCGGGGACTGTTGTGGGGCGGGGGGAGGGGGAGGGATAGCATTAGGAGATATACCTAATGCTAAATGACGAGTTAATGGGTGCAGCACACCAACATGGCACATGGATACATATGTAACAACCCTGCACATTGTGCACATGTACCCTAAAACTTAAAGTATAATAATAATAAAATTTAAAAAAAAGAAAAATAGCACATTAAACTTTTGGTTTCACAGATTAAAAAAAAAAAAAATCAATGTCCCAATGATTTCAATTTACTTTTTCTGTCAGATCCTTCAAACTGCCTGAAAATTGTGAAGCAGTCTTTTTTGTAATAAATTATAATTTGTCCATGTCTTAAAAAAAAAAAAAAAAGAAGTTCAGTAGAGGGGCCTCTTCACACTTGCCCCGGTTCTGATCCTACGTGAACAGTACTTTATCCTCTCATCCTCTTCCCTGCTGCAATCTTATGCTCCATGCAGTCCCTCTTCCAGGGAGCTGCTAGACTCATCTCCATGCAGTAGGAATCTGGCCACATCACCATTGCCCTCCTCTTACTGGAAACGCTTCAGTCCAAGTTCTGTAGCTCTGTGCCCTGACTCTGCCCTGTCACACACACCAGGCAGGTCGTGTTGGTGGATTAATGGGACTGGATGAAGGGGACATCAGGCAGTGGAAGTGGCTGTAGGGAACCAGGGTGAAGGCTACACCCCATCTAAAGAGAACCAACCCAACTCTGATTACTGCCATGGAAGAATATGGCCTCCATGTTTCCAGATCCTGATTGTTCAACATAATTTTGGGAATCTGGGTTTTTATATGAAATAGCCTAATTTTCAAGCATTGGTTTATATATATATTTTAAAATACCGTATGGGCCATCAACAAAGCGTGTCTGTGGGCCACACACCCACATGTTGGGACCACTTTTGCCTTTTGCTGTGTGCCCCCAAGATGTTGGCAGCTCTCCATAAATGCCATGCACTTTCCTCTCTGTGACTTTCTCCGTCCTAGTCCCTATGCTGTCTTTGGCAGGTCAACTTGTCCTCATATAGTGCTTGTAACAGCTATGTGACTTTGGGCCACTCACCATCTTGATGCCTCAGTTCCCTCCTCTGTAAAGTGGGAATAAGGGTGACTGGGAAGAATACGTGAGTTAACAAATGCAAAGTGTTAGAAAATGCTTGACATATTGTTCATCAGTGTCATCATCGTCATCATCCTTATGATTGTCCTCCATCTAGTCTTGGCTGTCGCCTCTGAGATGCCCGCCTAGACTCCTTGAAAGCAGGCTGTCCCCACCCCACCCCAGTTCTGTAACACCCCATCCCCACAGCCATCTCACTGCATTGATTATCCGTTGGCTTCTCAGTACCCCCTGGACTGTGGGCATCTGGAGAGGAGGAATATCTTTCTCTCCATACACAACTTCGAACAAACACTTGGCCTGGAAGAGGCTTCCATAGAGGCTTACTGAGTGGATGCACCTTGCATGAATGGTGGTCTGGAAGCCTGATACCACTTGATATTTCCATCCAGATGTTATTGTTACCACCCAGGCCAAGAATGTACTTCTTCTGGAGGCACAACAAGGTGGGGCTTGTCTGGCCCCACCACAGCATAATATCTATCCCTCCTCACAGCTCCCCTCTCTGATGGAAGCAAGGAAACAGGAAGTGAAATTGACAGGCACTGACCAACTTGGTTTCACATCAAGGGTGAATGAAAAGGACGAGCCCCCCTCCCTGGGGTGGGGCGGGAGGGAGGCGGGAGTGGGGGTGGGGATGGGACATGAGTCATGGTGTGTCATTGAGATTTTTTTGGATGCGTTTTTCAGTTTCAAAAGCATGAGGCGTTATTACTATGGGTTGAGAACCTGGAGCGCCAAATGACTGTGTCCCAAACAGGAAGGCGCAATTGGTGTCTGGTAAAGTACCTGGGAGTTTTCTTTGTTCCAAGTGGGGTTTGTGGCTCAGCACAGGGGCCTTACAGTGATGTTATGGTCCCCATACAGTAGCGATCCGGAAGATCTGAGCCCTGACTAATTCTTCTGCCCTTGAGCTGGTGTTTAAAAGAAAAAAAAAAAACCCTCTGTGGTCGCAACCAAGATGTAATGATAGACTTTGAGCCCCGAGAGTCTCACCCAGCCTACTCTGGCACGTTTTGGGATGCTGCGAAACTGATTTGAGGTGCCTGTCATCATAAGAGAACTGAATGGGTGGGGGTAAGAATTGAAATCAGCAAGAGTTGTGTTTCTCACTGGTTGTACAAACAGGCACTTGCCGGAAGCTGCCTCAGTGGGAACAAGGTGGAGCTTCATGAGGGCCCTGTTGAGTCTTTGCTGGGAATGATGGAGGTTTTTTCCATTTTCTGATTTTCCATTACTCTAATATGGTTATGACCTGGGACTTTTTGTGTGTGGGGTCCTGGAATGATGTTTGTGATATTCAGGAGTTCTGGTGGGAGTTGGGTAGGGTGTGGATAGGGTGAACCTGAAACTTGCCCCAAATTTGTGTTCCATTCATCAATACAAATTACCCACCACATCTTTTAACATTTATTCAAGACATGCATGTTGTGGCTGGAAGAATATGGGATTTGGATTCCACTGTGCCTGGTCTTTCCTGGACAACTGGGTTGGACAAATTCCTCTACCTCTCTGAGCCCCGCTTCTTCATCTTCAATAATGCGTTTGTGATGTAGAGTTTTTGGGAAATAATTAAAGGGATGATGTGCAGACAGGTCCAGACAGATTGACCACAAGGCTGGAGAAGGTTAGTCTTAGGACCCTCCCAAGGCCATTTATCTTTTTTTTTTTTTTTGAGACGGAGTCTAGCTCTGTCGCCCAGGCTGGCGTGCAGTGGTGTGGTCTTGGCTCATTGCAACCTCCGCCTCCTGGGTTCAAGAGATTCTTGTGCCTCAGCCTCCTGAATAGCTGGGATTATAGGCACCCGCCAACATGTCCGGCTTATTTTTGTATTTTTAGTACAGACAGGGTTTCACCATGTTGGCCAGGCTGGTCTAAAACTCCTGACCTCAAGTGATTCACCCGCATTGGCCTCCCAAAGTGCTAGGATTACAGGCACCCTTTATCTAATTTTATTTGTGTATTATCATATTTTTAAAGAGGGACCCCCAAATTGTATAGGCTTCAGGCTCAACAGAATCTGGACCCAGACTTGATCTTGTATCTTGAATAATGAAGAACTGGCTCTGGGAGTAAGTGCTGGAATCCTGGCTTTATCTGTCGATAGGGTCCAGCTGTTGGCATGCTGTATTTGTTCATCTCATATGCAGTTGCTACAAAGAGCATTTACTTATTACCCCAAATGGGAATCACACCTCTGGGACCAGCCACCCTGTGTAGATAATAACTATGGATAGTCCTTGCTAGAAAATAAAAGGTCCACGGTGATATATATATATATATATTATTTTTTAATTTGCTTCAGTGGCAGAAACAGGAGTAGATGTGAAGGGCTTGGTCCTAGTTGAGAAGTTTCTCAACTGATAATGACAGGTAACATGTACATCAGCTACTACAGGATCTCACAGGTGGGGTTATCAATGGATACGATGAGGATCTGTGAGGTGGGCAGGGCAGAGGTCATCATGATCCCCTTTTAGCAGATGCACAAACAGACCCAGAAAGGTCAAGGAGGTCATTGGAGGTTGCACTGCCACGAAAGGCACAGCCAAGATTCAAATGCAAGTCATCAAAACTCCAAATGTAGTGCTCCTTCAATGCGTACCACATTACCTCTCCAAGAAGCTGAGCACGAGAAAGACGGCAGGGTGGAGCTGCTGACAAGTATTTGTTCTTTATTCAGAGTGACCCCATTTTAAGGCTGCCTACTGCGGTGGCCGAGAGCAGAGTGGATGGTAGGGCTCTGTTTACTGAGCATTTCTGCCTGCTGGCCTGTGTGCCCGGTGGAGCTCACGAAGCCCTCTCAATGCAGCCAGGTACACATCAGTCTCTCAGGTTTACGGAGGAGGAACCTGAGGCTCACACAGGTGGCAGAGGCTCTTTGCTTCCTCCATTCTCTTTCCTTAGTTGTCAGGGTTCAAGGTTAATCTGATGAGGTTGGCAATCTCAACTTGTGGATAACCAAAACCCTGACTGAGTGTCTTTTATTCTTTCATTTTTTTTTTTAAGAAGAAAGGGTCTCGCTATGTTGCCCAGGTTGGCCTTGAACTCCTTGGCTCAAGCAATCCTCCAGCCTCAGCCTCCCAAAGTGCTAGGATTGCAGGCATGAGCCACTGCACCTGACTGTGATGACCCTTTGATTCTGTGACTCTATTTTTCCTGATTGACTGTTGAATTAAGACTTTGGTATTGCGCAGGAGGAGATTTTCTTGTGTTTTGATTAATGTTGAATGTTACTTATCTAAGAGGTTAATGTGGAACATTCGTTGCAACTAATCTACCTATACACCTTCAGTCGGGATATTTATCAGTGCTAGGAAGACTCCTAGGATGTCAGGATAAGAAGGGGCTTTCGAATGTTACTATTCCAGGGGTTGCAAACCTAGGCACCTACAGGGGTCAGGCAGATGTCTATACCCTGTGCATCAGGCCAGGCCAGGTACAAGCCGACAGGGTGCGGCAGGGCTGTGGCAGTCAAATTCAAGAACTTCAACACTCTACTGACCAAACAAAACTTGTCATATAGGGAAAATGTGGCCCACCTGCTGTCAGTTTACAACTTGAATGCGGACAGACCCCTTCATCACACCACCAGTTACTTTGCGGAGGTCTTGAGCATGAAAGTAACTTGCCTGGCTGGGCGCAGTGGCTCACACCTGTAATCCCAGCACTTTGGGAGGCCAAGGCTGGCAGATCACGAGGTCAGGAGATCGAGACCATCCTGGCTAACACGGTGAAACCTCGTCCCTACTAAAAATGCAAAAAAAATTAGCCGGGCTTGCTGGCGGTGGGTGCCTGTAGTCCCAGCTACTCTGGAGGCTGAGGCAGGAGAATGGCGTGAACCTGGGAGGCAGAGCTTGCAGTGAGCCGAGATTGCGCCACTGCACTCCAGCCTGGGCGACAGAGCGAGACTCCGTCTCAAAAAAAAAAAAAAACAACAACAAAAAAAAGAAAGAAAGTAATTTGCCCAAGGTCAAGTTAGACCATGAATGAGTTCACCCAGCCTTGTTTGTTGTTGTAAATTAAAAAACAAAACAAAACACCCACATTTGGATGTAAGGTTTTATAGTTTAGTGTGGCCACACAAATTATTTTAGTGGGTGCTCATGGTATCTTCACTTTAAATATGAGGAGATCGAGGTTCCGAGAGTTTGGCTAACTTCAACTCCATGTTGGGTGACCCCACATCCTGCTTGCCTGGGACAGTCCTGACCAACACTGTCCTATCATCATTATTAATAGCTTAAAAGCCTCTTTTACTCTTCAAAGTGTCCTGCTTGGAGGATAAATCACAGGCCACACTATGGGCTTCAGCCCAAGCCATAGGTGGGACCCAGCCATTTTCCTGGCCTCCTGAGGCAACACGCCTAATGCACAGCTGTGCAGCTCCGACTCCTGATCTGAGACTCTCTCCTCCTGTGTCTTCTTGTGAGAAGGGCGGCAAGGTGGGTGGAGCAGTGTGGCTGTAAAGAGGAGCGTGGACTGCGGTGTCCGTCTGACTTGGGTTCGAATCCTGGCCCTGCCACTTACCCGCCTGAGTTCCTTAACCTCTCTGAGCCTCATTTTCCATGCCTGTGAAATGGAGGTAGTAACAACAGCTGCTTCGTAGCCTTGGTTTGAGGACGCACTGAGAGAATGCACTCTTAGTGCTGATGAGTGCTTGGAATCGGTTAACCTTGGACCCCTGGGGGAAACGTCACATTGTAAAACATTTGAGGCAATCTGCAGCCTCTACCAGCACTGACACCTCCCTGAGGATGAGCAATGGCCTGACCAGCTCCCAGGGCAGGAAGCCGGGCCTCGGCCCACATGCTTGAGATGCTGGTGCCAGGAGCCGGGCCTGTGGAACTTGGAGGGGTGGCGCTGGGGATGTTTGTGACTCCTCGCTTGTTTCATGGAGGAGGTGGGTTTGGAGTTGAGTTTCTAGAGTGGGAAGGTGACAGGTGGGCTGAGGCACACTCTGGGATCCGGGTAAGACCTGTTTTCCCAGGAACTGCAGGGGCTGGTAAGATACAGCCAGGGGGCTGGGGGGCAAGGAAGGCTGAGCCGGTGAGCCTGCCAGGGCCACGGGGTGATGGGTGTTCTCCAGGTAATCCAGGGAGAAGCATCCAGACCCTAACCAAGCTGCGGCTCCATGGCAGAGGAGCCTGAAATCCAGCCTAGCTCCATTTGGGGCTCTTCAGCATCCCCTGGGGAGCTTCAAATAAGAAATCCTTTAGTGCAGGAAGCACTCCAGGCTAAGTCAGGATTCTGGGGTAGGCACAGACCTCAGCAGTTTCTGCAGCTCCACTAGGGTTGAGCACAAGGGTTCCAGGCAGTGCGCCAGAGCTCAGCCCCCAATCTGGGTCTGATCCTCATTTGCAGACCCGTTTGTTACTGTGACCACTAATTATCATTGTGAGCAAATCGTGCAATGCTGGAAAAGCACTTTGTAAACCATTAGGGGCCATGCAGGCATAAGGTCACAGTCATCAATCCATCCAGCTGGTCACTTGGGGCAGCACCTGCTGACAAATGAGTGTCACCGGGTGGCCCCCGGTTTGGGATTTACGCTTTGGTCATGGCTAGGTGCAGTGGAGCATTGACTAGATGAGGAAAAGCACCTCTGGGGGCTTCAGGATGCAGCTCTGAGGTCTGCATCGACCTGAACTTGCAGGCAATGGTGTAGTGACCAGCTTCATGTAGGCGGCTCTGGGCCTTCCCTTCTCCAGGCCTCAGTTTCTCCCTCTGTATATGGGGACAGGTGTGGCGGCCACCACGTTGCTGTGAGAATTCAGTGTGAGGCTTTTGCTCATCAACACACTTTGAGGTCTCAAAATAAAAAAATCCCCATTGGTTCACAGTGATAAATGCCAAAAGCCTAGTGGCCGGCTGGGGCCTTCTCATTTTTTATGATTCTTTGGCAGGATAAACTGATGATCTCTTCTGATGGAACTTTTTCTATTTTTGCAGCTATTTTCCCACCTTATTTGGGGGCAGTTGTTCTCAAATTTCTTTTTTTGTTGTTTAAATAGAGATGGAGGGGGTCTCACTATGTTGGCCAGGGTGGTGTCGAACTCTTGGGCTCAAGCTATCCACCTGCCTCGGCCTCCCAAAGTGCTGGGATTACAGGCATGAGCCACCGCGCCCGGCTTAAAATTGCTTAAGAATTACCGAGGAGAGGCCAGGCGCGGTGGCTCAAGCCTGTAATCCTAGCACTTTGGGAGGCCGAGGTGGGCGGATCACGAGGTCAGGAGTTCAAGGCCATCCTGGCCAACACAGTGAAACCCTGTCTCTACAAAAAATACAAAAAAATTAGCAGGGCGTGGTGGTGGGCGCCTGTAGTCCCAGCTACTCGGGAGGCGCAGGCAGGAGAATGGCGTGAACCTGGGAGGCGGAGCTTGCAGCAGTGAGCTGAGATGGTGCCGCTGCACTCCAGCCTGGAGGACAGAGCTAGACTCTGTCTCAAAAAAAAAAAAGAAAAAAAAAAAAGAATTACCGAAGGGACACTTTAAAAATGCAGGTTTCCTGTTTCTAGGCCAGAAGTTCTGTTCAGTCGGTTCAGAGTGGGGCCCAGGAATCTGCATTTTCACAAATGCCCTTGGAGGAAGTGTTATCTAGAGTGTGTGTGTTGAGAGGAGAGGTAAGCCCAGTGTGTGTGTGTGGGAGGGGGGAGGTAGAGCTGAGCCCCCATTCCCTCCCTCCCTCACTTATCCCCAACCTCCTGCCCCACCTTAACATACCTCCCACCCTAACATACATCCCACCTTAACATACCTCCTCTGGGCACCTGCACTTGGGCTTCAGCATAAATAGACCAGGTTTGACTGCTGCTTCTGACCCAGGAAAATATGTTCCGTGTCTTGGAGGCTGAGTTTTCTTGGCTCTAATGCAAGGGATGATATAGGGCTCAATGAGAGTGAGCCAGCCTTCTTATGCTTCTTTGTACCGGGCAGCAGGGGCTCTGAGATGCTCAGCCTGTGGCTTCTCCCTCACCTTGGAGCTGGCCCACACCTGTCGCCCTGTCTTCCTGTCCCAGGGACCCCATTCTTCCTCACCTATGCCTTTGGGCTGACCTCACATTGTGGCCAGTGTTTGGGGAACAGGAAGCAGCCCCATGATGGGCGGAGCCCAGCTCTGGGCCTGTGGGGCCGTGAGGAGGTCCAGGACAGATGACCACATCTAATCCGAAGGCCAAGGAACTGTGACGAATGGCGTGAACCTCAGAAGGGACGCTGTGATGAACAGAACGTGTCTCCAGCCCTGCTCTTGGTCTTGCGGGCCCCCTCTGAGCTGCTGGGATAGAAGAGTGAGGTTGAGGATGAGAACAAGAGCTGCCATTTACTGAGTGCGTGACCATGTGCAAGGCTGTCCTCAGCGGCTTGCTCATGTTAACTCATTTAATCTTCACATCAGCCCTGTGAGGCTGAAACTGTTACCATCTCCATGGTAGAGATGAAGAGGCAGAGGCCCAGAGTCGTTAGGGAACTTGCCCACAGTCCCAGCTAGTAAGTTCTGGAGTTCCGTGTTGATTCCAGGTCTGGTAGTGCGGTCACACCCACTCTCCGCTATAGCCTTATGAATCACTAGGGCCGGCCTCTCCATAGCACATGACAATTTTCAAAAACACTCTCCTATATGGTAACTGAACTGATCCTTACACTATGTGCCAGCCACTTTTTAAAAACAGCTTTGTTGAAGTATTATTTATATACTGCAAAATTCACTTTTTAAAAAGAAATGGGGCCTCACTATTTGCCCAGGCTGGACTCAGACTTCTGATCTCCAGTGATCTTCTCACCTTAGCCTCCCAAGTAGATGGGACTACAGGTGAATTCACTTGTTTTGTTTGAAACTAAAAGTTTAATTCTGTTTAGTAACATTATGAAGCTGTGCAACCACAATCCAATTTTATAATTTTTTTTCTTTTTTTTTTTTGAGACAGAGTCTGGCTCTGTTGCCTGAGCTGGAGTGCAGTGGCATAATCTCAGCTCACTGCAACCTCTGTCTCCTGGGTTCAAGCAATTCTTGTGCCTCAGCCTCCCGAGTAGCTGGGATTACAGGCGAGTGCCACCATACCTGGCTTTTTGTATTTTTAGTAGAGACAGGGTTTCACTATGTTGGCCAGGCTGGTCTCGAACTCTTGACCTCAGGTGATCCACCCGCCTTAGCCTCCCAATGAGCTGGGATTACAGGTGTGAGCCACCTCGCCCTGCCCAATTTTATAATGTTTCTATCACTGTAAAAAGATCCCCTGCAGTCACTCTCCATTTCTACCCCAGACTAAGGTGACCACCAATCTATTTCGTGTCTTTGTAGTTTTGCCTTCAGATCAATGGAATCATGCAATATGTGGTCTTTCGTGTTGGGCTCTTTTTACTTCGCATACTGTCTTTGAGGTCCATCCAATGCTGTAGCAGGTATGCATGTGTGTTCTTTTTCCCTGCTGGGTATTATTTAATTGCACGGATATACTGTTTTTGTTTTTCCATTCACCAGTTGCTGGACATTTTGGTTGTTTTTAGTTTTGCCACCAGGTTCCCTTCCTGTTATTGTGCTGTTTTGCAGCTGGACAAACTGAGTTCTGAGGATTATTACTGTCCCCACTCGGAAGCTGAAATTCCTTGCTGTTTAACCTGCCACAAAGTTTCAGAGCCAGACACGAACCCCGTCAACTCAATTCCAAACCCATCCATGGTCCCTGATAACCCTTGGCTTCAGCTACAGGTCTGAGCACCCGTTTTTTTCCCATTTGCTTTTGTTTTGTTTTGTTTTGTTTTGTTTTATTTTTGTTTTGTTTTGAGAGAAGGTCCTGTTGCTCTGTTACCCAGGCTGGAGTGCAGTTGCACGATCTTGGCTCACTGCAACCTCGGCCTCCCAGGCTCAAGGGATCCTCCCACCTCAGCCTCCCAGGTAGCTGGGACTACAGGTGTGCACCACCACGCCTGGCTAATTTTTGTATTTTTTAAATAGAGACGGGGTTTCGTCATGTTGCCCAGGCTGATCTCAAACTCCTGGGCTCAAGCAATCCACCTGCCTTAGCCTCCCAAAGGGCTGGGATTATAGGTATGCGCCACCGCACCTGGCCCCATTTGCTTTTGAGAATCCCTACCCTTTTGCTACTGCAGCTTTCCCACAGAGGGGCAGCCACCAGCCACGAAGAATTATCTGAGGCTGCTGAGGCCAGGAAATCAATTTAAATTGAATAGTGGCTCACTCTCTCTCAAGAGACAGGGGCTCACTTCCTGCAGCGGGAAGGAGGACTGTGATGTGTGGTTTGGACTTGACCCGATTCCCCCAGGTAGGAGAGCCAGGAACACACTGAACACTGCTCTTCAGCGTTAGTTAAAGAAAGCTCCCAGATGCTGAGAGACTAGACCCAGAAACAAGCCGTTCCCAGGCATATAGACTGTGTTTTCTGCTCTCCGTTCGCTCTTCCACAGTGCTGGGGAGACAGTGCAGGCTGTTCTGAGGACTGATTGCTCATAGCAGTGCTAGGACATCCACTTTCTCTACCTGCTGCCCCAGGTCTCCAGCCCCCAGGGCAGGACTGCTCCAGGGTGCAGAGTTCAGGCCATGGTTGGGAGATGGGGGCAAGGTGGGAGCCCCCATCTGTGGGTCCACGCTCACTGTGGTTGTGGCAGGATGGCGAGGTCAGAGCTTGCCTTGTCCCCCTTGGTTTGGAAGGCCTGCTCCAGAGAGGCAGGGCTGGGTGGGAACTGCAGACAAGGACCTGCCCGGAGCTACCCCAAGACGATGAATGGCCCAGCATGGGGTTCAGGTTGGCCTGTGCTGGGGTTGGGCTGTCTAGCCTCCGGGCAGGTCCCTGGTCAGGAAGGGAAGTGTGGGTGTGACAGGGAGTCCTGTACCCTTGACCTCCAGCCATCGGCTGCTCTGAGCTCCTGTCTCAGGTGGATGCTCAACTTTCATGGGAAGCAACATGGGTGGGGGAGAGCATTGGACAGGGACTCAGCCAGACCTGGAGGGACCCAGGCCCTGTTGCTGTCCATGTGACACTGGCCCAGGCTCTCCTCCTTTCTGAACTTGTGTGTCCAAACCTGTGGAATGGGGTGGGACACTTGCCCTCGTACCTGCTCAGTATGTTTCAAGTGCCCGAAGGAGAAGGGAAAGCTCCCTGGGATTCGAGCCCGGGCTCCAGGGATCCGGTGGTTTCAGTGTGACCTGCTCGGAGTATAAAAGCCTCTCATTTTTCTGGATTCCTTCCCAGGACCCAGGAAATGGCAAGTGCAGGTGCCTGCAGGGCCTGGGAGAGAATGCAACAGTTCTGTCCAGGCACTTGGAGTTGAAATGCTCACTGTTTGATTCCTCCAGAGCTGGTTTGTTGGTGTTAGCTGGTGATTATAAATCAAAGGCCAAGTGCACAGAAAGCCACTTCTACAGAGGCATTAATGAAGCTGAACGGAGTGTGTGCTGGAGATGGCTTTTTTGGAACAGGGAATCTCAATGATTCTCCTATCCTAGCTGTGTTGTTATGGCACCCAAATTAGCAGTTGGTCCTGTTAAAAATCAAAGACACTGTGAAACGAGGCCTGGGCAGCTATTAAAAGTGATGTAGCAGCTTGTCATGATGGGAAACACTATTGATAGTATATAAAGTGCAGCTAGCCAGCTGCCTGTGTAGATTTATGGTGTAATCACTGATACATCATATATTTTATTATTTTTTTCCTTTCTTTTTTTTTTTTTTTTTTTGCTCAGGCTGGTCTCAAACTCCTAGCTTCAAGGGATCCTCCTGCCTTGGCCTATATATTTTAATTTGTAATTTATAACTTTACATTTTTAATGTATAAAATGTTAAATATGTCATGTTTAAATATATTATAATTCTATTTTATAAAATATCGGTTACTGATATTTCTGTACTAAAATGACAGTTTATATTTAAGTAGTTACCACCCAGTGGGCACTGACCGCATGCCAGGTGTGTAGACAGCCCTTGCTGTGTCTTAGAGTCCTCACAGCAACCTTGTGAGGCAGATCCTCATCTTCTCCCCATTTCACAGATGAGGAAACAAGGCTGAGGAAGGTTCAATGATTGCCCAAGTTTGCATGGCTCGGGGGTGAAGTAGCCAGGGTCTTTGCACCTCCAGGCCCCTGCTCTCTGTGCTGTTCTATCAGCTCACACTTCCTCTGTGTCTGTGCAGAAGGGGGTGGGAGGCTAGAAGAAAAGGTGCCTCAGTGGGAACTTCATTTTCTCAGGGGTAGGTAGGTTATTTATGAGTGATTAAAGTTTTTCTTTAGACGTTTGTGGATTTTCTAAAATGTCACATACGACTATGTAGGAGAGATAAAATAACAGCAACAACAATGACTTTTCCTCTACCCTCTTAGGTTCAGTGACTTGGGCCTGAGAATCAAACTGATAAAAGACGATTGAACAGGAGAAAATATTTCACATGCAAGTGAGGGTTTCACAGGCAAGAACTGAAAACCCAAAGAAGGGGTTATATACCATTTTAACAAAAGGCAGTAAATCTTGGAGAAGCAACTAGACTAAGAAGAAAGGAGATTATGACTTCTAAGGGCAGTAAATTGTTGGAAGGTATATGGGGGGAACTAATGGAAGGTTAGGGTTATTTAATAAGGGTTATTTAGTAAGATTTGTTATGCAAACTTAAGCTGCCTAATAAAAGTGGTCCACATCACCTGTGATTAAGAGTTGTCCTCCTCTTCTTGGTATGAGAAAGGGATACCTTCACAAATGGAATTTTATGTTACTTTTACAAAGAAAACTTTTCTTTCTTTTTTTTAGACAAGGTCTCACTCCATCGCCCAGGCTGGAGTGCAGGGTGTGACCACAGCTCACTCAGCCCTCACCTCTCCACCTCCTGTGCTCAAACGATCCTCCCACCTCAACCTCTTGAGTAGCTGGGACCACAGGCATGCACCATCAGGCTCGGCTAATTTTTTTTAACTTTTTGTATAGATGGGGTCTCCCTGTGTTGCCTGGGCTAGTCTTGAACTCCTAGACTTAAGTGATCCTCTCGCCTCAGCCTCCCAAAGTGCTGGGATTACAGGCGTGAGTCACAGATCCCTGCTTTCAGAAAGGGGGAGGGCAGAGAGTTTATTGATTTCAGCCCAAATTAGTCTTTATGCCAAGGTGGCATATTTGGGGATAGCATACTCCAATCTCCTTTCATTGTATATTACATTTAAACCAGGAAAAAAATGTGATTACATTTCTTGTTTTAAATGTCCTAACTTTAAAGACACAATTTAAAGGGGATAGAGTTGTGTGCTTAAAATGTCCACCGTGAACTTATCTGTTGGGGAGAAAACCCATATGCCATCGAAATCATAACTAAGGAAAGGACTGAAAAGCCACTCAGATTAAACAGCCATTAAAAATTACAGACTTTGGGGAGCAGGGGTTGATGGAGCAGCCCAGAAAAGATGGGTGAGCTGGCACAAGACACAACCCTGTGAGGCCACAGGGAAAACGGGAAGGGGAAGGAAATGAGGGGGGGAGCAGAGTCACTTGGAGCCAGAGCAGAGGGAGCCAGGGCCAGGACACAGTGGTTTGTGGAAGACAAAGAGTGGGGCTGTAGGCTGTGGACTTCTGTGGTGGATGTTGTTTCATTCGTGCCATTTTAAAATGAGGAGGAGCCAAGGGGGAAATAATCAATCAATTCATTTACTTTAACAAGGAAAACAGGCCTAGTGCGGTGGCTCACACCTGTAATCCCAGCACTTTGGGAGGCCGAGGCAGGCAGATTGCTTGAGCCCCAGAGTTCGAGATCAGCCTGGGCAACATGACAAAACCCCATTTATATATAAAAAAAAAAAAAAATTCAAAAAACAGCCAGGTATGGTGGTGCGTGCCTGTACTTCCAGCTCCTCGGGAAGCTGAGGTGGGAGCATCACCTTAACTCAGGAGGCAGAGGTTGTAGTGAGCCATGATCACACTACTAGACTCCAGCCTGGGAGACAGAGTGATGCCCTGTTTCAAAATTAAATTAAATTAAATTAAATTTTAAAAAGGAAAACAAAGAAAAGCAAACTAAACTTATGATGTGCCACCCAAATCATTGTTTCATTACAAAATAAGAAAAGTGTCCTCTTCCCACAGTGGTGAAACTGTGTAGTCGTACAAAGAACACAGAATTCAGTTGAACGTGCTGTGTCCATGTGTGAAAAATACATGTAAAGGGCTTTGAAATCTTAGAAGTTAGTAAGGAGCACACAGCATCAGCAGCTAGGGTTTTTCAAGTGCCTGAATGCCAGGCACTGTGCTAAGATTGTCACAATGATTTGATAATTGTATCACTATTAGTCCCCAGCATTTGAAGATTGCTGGCCCCATTCTAAGCACTTTTCATGCCTTAGCTCGTGTAGACTCACAACAACCCAGTGAGATGAGGAAACTGAAACACAGAGCAGGGAAATAAACAACTACTTAGTAATATGAGCTGGGCACCGTGATTACCTACATTCCACTGGATAAGAAATTGACAGGAGACGAGGTAACGAGAGAGGTAACTAACTCAAGGTCGTGGAGTACAAGCGCAGCAAATGTTGAGACACATTGTATGGAGGGGCATTTCTTTTGAACTGTTGTTTTGTGGTGCTGGGCTGGGTGTTGGGGTTTATCCTAATTTGAACCATTTACAACATGCTGCAGCGTGGGGAATTTACCATCACTTCTTACCTAAGGTCAGGTCTTAATAACAGCTTTGGCTAAACTTTAGTTAAAAAAGAAATGCTGTGTGTTACCCAAGCAGGTAACTTTCTGTGATCTCATTTGAAACCGGGCTGGTGTTTCAAGAACAGGCATCCACGTGGCTTTAGCTGAGGGCAGCCCAGGAGGGTGGGGTGGGGGGACAGGGCAGGATTGGAAGCAGTTACCTGCTGAACTGTGCTGAGCTAGCAATAGGTGGAAACAGAGTGGAGGCCTGAATGGATGGGTCAGGGAAGGCTTCCTGGAGGAGGCAGGGTTCACAGCAGCACCAGAGTGGATGGACCAGGAGGGAGGGTGGGCCAGGCAGCAAGGCGATGAGCACCGAAGCTTAATGACCAGAAGGAAGGTGATGATGGTGCAGTTTGGTGCAGACGTGCACTTGATGCCAACTTCTTGCCTGTGCTTTGCAGCAGTGTGGGGGCTTTAGGTGGTAGAGGGCGTTTTGGGTTTTGGTTTTAAATTCAGGCTTCCTTTCAGTCACCTTGGAACCTGAGAGGCTACTAATTCAGAGTTTTGGATCCATAGGAGATGGCCCTTGAAGGGTGATTTTGAATTACTGACTTTGTCACTTTTACCTGGTGGGCAGGGAAGAGATCAGATCTGTTTTGATGGGTAAGAACAAAAGGTGAGGTGGTTGAAGAAGATGTGTAAAGGGCCCATGGTGCACTTTGTTCTGAAATTGCAGTGACTGGGGGTGACTCGGATCAGCCCATCAAAGTGACTCCCCCTCCTCAGGTGGCCCAATCATCAAGGGTGGGGGAAAGGGCTGGGAGCTAGGGGGCCAGTGTTTTGTCCTGTCTCTGACTTGTAACATTTATTTCCCTTCCCATTCACCATGAGTATGAAGCAACAGTACACAAAACGGAGCAGGATGAAAAATAACCCAGAGAACTCTGGGTGATGGGAAAGTATGGGTGAAAAGATGAATTGATGTGAAAGTTATCCACATGATGCATCATATCAAAAGGTCTGTTCATGTTATAGGTGGTGGGACACTGGTTTGATTCTGAGCTTCCTGGTGGCCAAAGCAAAGAGGCAAACTCAGAGGCTTGAAGACCCTCTCTACTGTCTCAAAAGACATTCTCATCATCTCTATGAGCAACAAACAGCAAGTTTCATCATGCTCTTTCCTACAAAATCCCTCAATTCCTGAAGGTCTGCCTCAAAGCACAAGTCAGTAAAAGCAGCTCTTCAGGGCCAAAGCAAGTGAATGCTTATGAAAGATATAAGCTGCTAGGTGCGTGTACTGTTGTAGTGGGGATTTATGCATCAGAGGACTGGCTTTTCTAAACCTGCTTTCTAGAGTCAGAGGCACTTTTTAAAGCTGGAATTCTCAACAAGGGTTTTCCCTAACTGCCTTCAGAAACTGGCCAATCTTCAGAAGTGAAGTGATGTACAAAAGTGAAGTGTGCCTGGCACGTAGTAGGTGCCCAGTTAAGGTTTGTTGTTGCTGTGGTTGGATAAAGCCAGTCTGCCTGGTTGAATCTCACTCTCATGCTTGCTATGCAACATCAAAAGCTCTTTGCTGGGAAGAGGCCCATTAGGAGCATCTGTCAGGGGCGTGATGCTGATAGCAGGTGGATTATTGAGAGATTTGCTGCAGAGCAAACACGGAGCTCAAGGTATACTAATATGTATGTATGTTTGAGGTTCAAGGAAAAGCGCAGGTGAAGAAAACGGGCAGAACACTGAGAGCAGTCTATAGAAAAAGAGAACTCGACCACTGGGATAAAGGCAGATGGCTGCACAGTTGTGCTTCTTTGAATGCTACTGGCCTGACTGAAGACAGAGCTGCATTCCAGCATGGTGTAGCCCAAGTTGGCATCAGAAGCCACCTTCCAGTCACTCTGCAGATCAGGAAATATGTACTGTTGAAGTCTAGTGGTAATTTGAGGGCTTCCACAGTATCATTTTAGAGAGGATCACTATTCTTAGCTGTGCAGATTGCTCTAAATTACATTGAGTACTTCATATTCTTGAGAAACTAGCTGCCACTGCAGGAAATCAGAGAATACTACAGCTGGAGGCACCTCAGGAATCGCCATGTCCTTGTCTTACAAAGGACGAAACTGATGCTTTGACCTGAATAGTGAATTCACAGTAGAATATTAACACTACAGCAGAGGCTGACCCCCGCAGTCCAGATAATTTATTGGTATGTTAATGACTAAGTGAAGTGTTGCAAACAACTTCGAGGTGCATCAATAGAGCATTGGTTAAATGAATAATGGTACGTCCATATGACAAGATGTATGGGTGGAAATATTTTAACATGGACCATTAAAAAAGAATGAGGTCGATGGACTTTTATTGCTGTGAAAGGATGTCCATGACATATTGATGAGGAAAAGAAGCAATTTGCAAATAACATGCATGTGTCTCTGCCTGTGTGTCTACATATAGGTATATGTATTTATAGAGGTGGTTATCTCCAGGTGGTAGGATTTCAGATTATTTTTCCCTTCTTTAGAGATTTTGTGCAGTGTTTAGCCTTTTTTTTTTCTTTTTTCCTTTCTATGAGTGTGGATTTGTTATATTAAAAAGTTATATTAATTTTTTTTTTTTTTGAGATGGAGTCTCGCTCTGTAGCCCAGGCTGGAGTGCAGTGGTGCCATCTCAGCTCACTGCAAGCTCTGCCTCCCGGGTTCACACCATTCTCCTGCCTCAGCCTCCCGAGTAGCTGGGACTTACAGGCGCCCGCCACCATTCCCGGCTAATTTTTTTTTTTTTTTTTTTTTTTTTGTATTTTTAGTAGAGACAGGGTTTCACCATGTTAGTCAGGATGGTCTCGATCTCCTGACCTCGTGATCCGCCTGCATCGGCCTCCCAAAGTGCTGGGATTACAGGCGTGAGCCACCGCACCTGGCCTATATTAATTTTTAAACATGTTAATTGCTCATTTAAAATAGGTTTCAAAAAAATTATCAAGGAAATACATGTTTATGGCACAAAACTTGGAAAACTATTTTAAAAACTAGAAAGAAAAAAAGAATCCCATCCAAATCTACCATCCACAGCATCGTGGGCAGCCCTAGGTTTGTTTGCTGTACATCTTGCTGGGATTTTATAAGAAGAATCACTTCTGAAAACTGTGTGAAATTCTCTTAGATCTATATACCGGCATTCACCAGATGGGTTTCCTAGATGTTAGACATCTCATTCTAGTTTTTCCTTATATAGTAGAGGACATCTTTGTGCGTATATGTTTGTCCACACTGTTTTCTTGGCGGTTTCTAGATGTGGGTCTCCGGGTCAAAAGCGCAGGCATTGTTAAAGCCCTCGGTACCCATTTTCCAGTTGCTTTTAAAAGCTGTCTCTCAATTTACATTCCAACCTGAAGCGCAAGAGAGTGCCTATTTGACCCTGATCTCATGGACGTGATGACTGTCTTTTAAAAATACTTACTAATTAATGAATCATCTTTGAGCACGCCTGGCAAGCTGGAGTCTGTTGCAGAGCTCTGGGGTGCTATGGGCATCGTATCATATTGGCTTCCTGACCTTGGCATTCCTTCCAACTGACTCCAGCAAAGATCCCAGGGACATGAGGGACAGAGGCCCCAAGTATCGTAACTTATAGGTTGAAGGCAGTTCTCCCTAAACCCAAATGGTATTTGTATGTGTGTGGTGGGGGGATTTAAGTAATTTTAAGGTTTACCTAAAGGATAAGTTGGAGACAATTACTGAGAATTTTTTGAAAAATGGGAGTGATGAAACAGAGTTTGCCCTTCCAGATAATAAGATTTAAGTATTTTATAAAAATAGAATGAGAAGATAATATAGGCCAAAGTTTATCTGATTTAAGAATGAGGGAAAGACTTACCAGACATAGAATGTAAAGGAGCTACAGAAGAAAAATAGAAATAGCATTTTAAATTCTATTTCAAATAAAAAAACAGCATGAGCAAAATTTTAAGCTATTTATTTTGCTAAGAACACATATTTGCAACACACAGAAACAAATGATTACTATCCCTTGTATATATTCCTTCATTTAACATTTCTTAAGTGCTTATAATGGTTGATGCACTGTTATAAATGCTGGGAATTCAAAAAATATATTAAAAACTTTTATATTTCCATAAGGAAAACATCGAATCTAAAGAAAAAATAGATTAAAATGTAAGCAATTTACAAAAGGGAAGATAGAAATGGCCAATAAGCATATGAAAAAAATGCTAAGCTCCCTAATAATCATGAACATGCCAATTAGTTCAACAATGAGACATGACTTTTCACTCTAAAAGTTAAAAAATTTTAGAATGATTGAACTGAATTTTGACCAGTTGAAGGGTAAATTGGTTAAAACGTTTTGGACACAATTTGATCACAGTTGTTTAAGATTATTAATATGATATATAATTTGATCTAGAAATTCTAGCTCTAGGACTCTATCCTAAGCATTGAATTAGAGATGTGGCCAAATTTTACTGACAAAAAATGCTTATCACAGTATTACTACAGACACACACACACACACACACACACACAAATAGACTCGACCAAGAGCTTTAACATTTGAGTAATAGTTTAATAAATTAAGGCATACTTATACAATGGAATAGTATGTAGATATTCAAAACTTTTTTCTAAGAATATTTAATGCCTGTTACTAGTTAAAAATATGATATGAAATGATATAAATTTTAAAATATATGTGTTGAAAAACATATCTTTTATACATGTTTTTATAATGCAATGTTATATAAAATGTTTTATAATGCAGTGCTCATACACATATATACATATAAAGGACCGAACCCACGTAAAAAATGTCTGGAAGGATGCAGAGCAGGTTGTTAACTTTGGGGAGGAGGCTCTTATTTCAATTTTTAATTTTAAATTATTAATATTTTGTTTTTAAAATTTTGCTATGAGGGAGTACTGCTTTTGTAAATAAGGAGATATTTTAGGAAGTTAATGTGAGATAAAAAATATGATTAATATTAAATACACACGAGCACCTAGCAAAACACACAGGAGAAAATAGCATTATGATGAATAGGAACTATATTTTTATTCTTATTTGTATTTTCTAAATCTTCTACAACAAATAAATGTAGCTTTTATAGCTGGCAAGTAAACTATCATTATAAAATGCGTAACATATTGAGATGACCCTCCTGTTCGTTTTTCCAGGCTCAGGGTGGCCCAAAATTCAGGAAACGTAGGATACACTTATTTTAAAACATTATATTTGTTATATCTCCAAATTCTGGGCTCAATATGTTTTTCTTTAACTGCTAGACACTTTTTCAGACGTAGTACCTCTACATTTGAAGCAATGGGTCCGATTGTTAACCTGAACAAAGTGCAATAAATAATCACTATTCGACCCTTGTTTCCAGAATTTCTGGATACTCTGAAATGTGTTTGTTGCACTGGAAGTTGCAGAAAAATATATTGCACATAGTATTCAAAAATGTCCTGTGCTGTTTATCTAAACATGGTCCAAACATTTTGGAAAACAGTTCGGCAGTTTTTTAGGCAATTAAACATACACCTACCATACAACACGATAATTGCCCTCCTAGGTATTTGCCCAAGAGAAGTGAAAGCATATGTTGCTACACAGCTTGTACACAAAAGCTCACACCAGCACTGCTCGTTAACAGCCCCAAACTGGAAACCACCCCGATGTCCACTAATGGAGAAAGAGACAAATGGTGATGTATGTACATCTACATGTATATCCACATTTCTCTGCAATACAAAAGGAGCAAACCACTGCTAACACAGTGTGGACTCCCAGACCATGACTGTGAGGGAAGAAGGCAGAAAGGAGTGCACAGCGTGCAATTTCATTTTTATCGTATTCTGGAAATGACAACGGTAAGCTGTAGGGACAGTGTCAGTGACAATGGTTGTGTGGGGTTGGGGCAGGGAGTGTGGTCGCATGGGGCGGGAGGCACTTGATGGGGCGAGGAGAGGTTCTATATCTTAATTTAAGTAGTTGCGTGGGTATTCGTCAAAACTCATCCAACGGTCTATTTTATTGTACGTAAATTATCTCTCATCAAAGTTGATTTTTTTTAAGCAAGCTGATTCCATGCAGGGCCAGCTATAGAATTACAAATTAAGATGGTGGCAGCAGAGTGTTAAACCTAGCTTGGGGCCCTGCACGTGAAGTTGGCCCTGATGCTGTTTCCTGACTTTTCCGATACCAGGGGTGTGTGTGTGTGTGTGTGTGTGTGTGTGAGAGAGAGAGAGAGAGAGAGTACTTTACGTAAATGGCATCTTACTATCAATGCTGTTTTTAAATTTATTTTTTAACTCAATAATAATGTGCTGGGGTCACCTCTCCAAGCCAATAAATTGAGCTTTGCGTCATTCTCTGCCGAGCATCCCGCTGTGGGTGTGTCTAACCGACGAACCCATCTCCCTTTGATAGCCTTTGAGGATGTTTTCCATTTCTTACACTCAGCATCACTCAGCCCCATGCAGTGCAGGGCTCTCTCTGTACAGCAGCCGTTTCTGAGCCCTCTGGCAGCAGCCTGGGCCCCTCCTCCCCAGGCGCGGTCTCTGGGTGCTGCTCGGAGGTTGTTTGCCTTGAGCATTTCCCTTCCCGCCTTCTCTTTGTCTTGAGCTTTAAATAGAATGGTTAGAGCTGTAGAATGATCGACTTTCTTAGCTCAGAGGCTGCTGCCACCACACCCCATCCAGGGCCCCTGGAGCCTGAGCCCTGGCACCTGAATTATGCCCTGTCACTCCAGAGGCCTGGAAGCAGTTGCAGGAGGCACAGCCAGGGCTCCTTAGGGGCCAAGAGTCCATGCCCCCAGCATTGTCATCCAACATGCCCTGCATTCCCCTCAGCCCTGCCATGCCCTGTGAAGGGCTCCGAGCCTTGGGATTTCCAGAATCTACCACAAGACAGCTTTATATCCCCATGGGCGAGGGGCACTTCTCTGTTTCAAAAGAGCCTTAACCTGTATTTTCACCACATACAGCTTCACGTTGACTTCCCATGCCCAGAACTATCTTTGGCCTGCTGGCTCTTAGGGTTTGCCCAGGCAAACTGATCGGTGCTGTCAGGGGACTTGGGGTCACCCTCTGCTGGCCACGTGTCAGGCCATGCAGTGTTTATAGCCATCAGGGCTGTTTGAAGTGGGAGAGGGACAGTGGCCTCTAGCTTCAGTGGCCTTGGGAAAGTCTGCTGCCCCGTCCCCTTCCACTTTTGCTAAATAATGTGATCTGTGTCTTAGGTGGGCTTTATGGAGAAAACTTAACAGTCCAAAATGTCAAGGTCTTGTTTCTTTTTCTTTTTCAAAAAAAACTTTTATTTTGTTTTATTTTTGAGACAGAGTCTTACTCTGTTGCCAAAGCTGGAGTGCAGTGGCGCGATCTCAGCTCACTGCAACCTCTGCCTCCCAGGTTCAAGCGATTCTCCTGCCTCAGCCTCTTGAGTAGCTGGGACTACAGGCACCCACCATCACACTGGGCTAATTTTTATGTTTTTGGTAGAGACAGGGTTTCACCATGTTGGCCAGGCTGGTCTTGAACTCCTGGCCTCAAGTGACCTGCCCGCCTCAGTCTCCCAAAGTGCTGGGATTACAGATGTGAGCCGTGAGCCATTGGGCCCAGCCAAGGTCTTGTTCCTTTTCTTCCACAACAGGAGGCACTTCCCTCAATTTAGAAGGAATTTAGTCTGTCCTGCCAGGGCATCTGACCTGGGCTCCCCACAGCACCAGCAAATAAATCCTCGGTGAAGAGTGCACTGAGGAAGGGGAGAGGCTCCGGTGGGAGGGGGCTCTCCTGGGAGCAGTGGCAGCTTCTGTTTTATCTTGTCTGGATGGGCAGCTCTGTGTCCTCTTGGTCTGGTGGCCTCTGTGATCAGTGTAGCAATCACCATGAGAAAGGATCCTCCAGCCCCATCTGGATTGAAGGTCCCACTGTAATTGATCATCGATCTGCCAGGGAGAGGATATTACATGGTCAAAGATAAACAAAATCGGCCCTCGTTAAAGGTGGTAAACACAGATTCTATTCAGCGATAGCTTCTATAGTAGGGAAGAGGCTCTAGTGTAAGCTGAGGTCAACTTTGATTTGTGCAGAGGTAACTGGGTGATTTGTTTTTCCGTTTGTTTTTTGAGACAGAGTCTTGCTCTGTCACCCAGGCTGGAGTGCAGTGGTGCAATCACAGCTCACTGCAGCCTCAACCTCCTAGGGCCAAACAGTCCTCTTGCCTCAGCCTCCCAAGTAGCTGGGACCGTGGGTGCACACCACCACACCTAGCTAATTAAAAAAAGAAAATTGTAGAAATGGAAGTCTCCCTACGTTGCCAGGCTGGTCTTGAACTCCTGAGCTCAACGGATCCTCCCACCTTGGCCTCCCACAGTGCCGGGATTATAGGTGTGAGCCACCCCACCTGTCTTGGGTGCCCTCTGACTGGGTTCCCTTGGTGCCCTCTGTTTTTAAGGGAGAATGAGGGAGTAGAGAGGAGTGAACCAGGGCTCAAACAACGAGAGAAGTGAAAAATTACGCGTCAGCGTGATGAGGCCAGCTGCGTAGACTAACTGGCCTTTATCAAAGTTAGGCTCCTGCCCTCCCTCAGAGGCTGGGACAGGCCCTATCCTTGCTGATGATATCATTTCAAAGCAATGGTTCTCAAGTCTTGAGAAAGACACTTCTGGGCTGTAGGAGGCACACATAGGACCCAAATGGAGAGAGAAAGGATTTACAACTGGAAGTTTTAAAATAAATGTCCATCCTCACATGTTGGCTGGAACAAATGGTGAATTCTTTTGGCAGCCCTGAGCTTTTCCACACAGGAGTGCAAAGCAGCGGTGGGTTGTCCCAGGGGTGTGGCCTGAGGCTGCCAGAAGCTTTGCTAGAGCTTGGTTGAGTGTCTTAGAGCAGGGTTTTGATGGAGTTGTCCATGCAGAGAGCTTTTGCGGTTTCCAACACAGAGTATCTGTCTTTCTTCAGCTCTGTTCTAGGCTGGTGATCTTCAGATAGAAAAGGGTATGGGTAGTCTTAAGGGGAGTGGATTTCCAAGTCAGCTTCCTCCTGGACTTCCTTCCTCCTCACCAATGCGTCCCATCAGTTTGTCTTTCCCAGCTGCCTTTCTTAATTGCTTGACTTAAAATGATGCAGACCTAACCCATCCTGGATCCTGGTGGGTATAAAAACTTCTGGGGCACCTATAAAGGGACAGTTTGAGGTGTCAGCATTGGAACCGAGACAGGTAATAAATCGTTTTGCAGGTCAGATGGCTTTTAATATTTATCTTTAACATCATTTTATTATTTTCATTATTTTTATTTATTTATTTATTTTGAGACAGAATCTTGGTCTGTTGCCCAGGCTGGAGTGCAGTGACGCAATCTCAGCTCACCGCAACCTCCGCCTCCCGGGTTCAAGCGATTCTTCTGCCTCAGCCTCCCAAGTAGCTGGGATTACAGGCACGCATCACCAAGCCCAGCTAATTTTTGTATTTTTAGTAGAGACAGTGTTTCACCATGTTGGCCAGGCTGGTCTCGAACTCCTGACCTCAGGTAATCTACCCGCTTCGGCCTTCCAAAGTGCTTGGATTACAGACGTGAGCCACCCCACCTGGCCTTCAACATCACTTTAAAAAGTAAAAAATAATTTGACTCTAGATTACATTGCGACATTTTTGTCCTCCAACTTGGACAGAGTTGGAAAAATTCACTATAACAAATTCCTTCTAGCTCCATGGACTCAGTGGTCATATCTATAAAAATGAAAACAGGATGCTAATTCCTGTCTTGTTCTAGAAACAAATAATATCCATCTCTGGGTATGTTAACTAAGTGAGAGGGAAAAACCTAAACACCCATTCAGATACCTTTCCAATAACATTTAGCTTTCTCTGGCTAATCATCGTTTATATTGATATAATAAATAGCATCAAAATTTGTAGTATCCATATTATTTTGCTTTGTGTGTGAATAATAATCATAATGACAACATAATCTAGAGGAAAATTTTGTTACAGCCTTATGATCACAGGAAATGATAAAGTTTTAGCATTTTAATTTATATACATTTTGTTTCAAAGAATCAAAGGGCATCGGGCACGCGCGGTGGCTCATGCCTATAATCCCAGCACTTTGGAAGGCTGAGGCAGGCGGATCACCTGAGGTCAGGAGTTCGAGACCAGCCTGACCAACATGGTGAAACCCTGTCTCTACTAAAAATACAAAAAAAGTAGCTAGACGTGGTGGCTCGCGCTTGTAATCCCAGCTACTCTGGAGGCTGAGGCAGGAGAATCACGTGAACCTGGGAGGCAGAGTTTGCAGTGAGCCGAGATTGCGCCATTGCACTCCAGCCTGGTGGACAGAGCAAGACTGTCTCAAAAAAAAAAAAAAAAAAAAATCAAAGGATGATTACTGTAAGACTTCAAAGCATGAAAACATATTAGGATAAGAATATGTGAGGCTGGGTGCGATGGCTCACACCTGTAATCCCAGCACTTTGGGAGGCCGAGGTGGGTGGATCACCTGAGGTCAGGAGTTCCAGACCAGCCTGACCAACATGGAGAAACCCCGTCTCTACTAATAATACAAAATTAGCTGGGCGTGGTGGTGCATGCCTGTAATCCTAGCTACTCTGGGAGGCTGAAGCAGGAGAATCGCTTGAACCCGGGAGGCGGAGGTTGTGGTGAGCCAAGATTGTGCCATTGCACTCCAGCCTGGGCAACAAGAGAGAAACTGTCTCAAAAAAAAAAAAGAAGTAAAAGGAAAAAACGATCACGTGGAAAGGGTGGAATAAGAACCCAAGGAGAAAAAGGGATGGTGTAATGGCACTAGCTGCTCAAGAGAGGCGTACTCATATATTTTTAAAATGGATGATGGTGGGTATCAACATTGTATTCCACTAGGTTTATTTAAAAGGATGACATAAGTTTTAAAATGGCAGTTTTGAAAGTATGACATTGGATATGATATATGAATCACATCCTGCTTCGTCCAAATTAATGCAAACCATTTTAGAAAACAGCTTTGAAATGTGTGAGAGCGTGCAGTGCAGCTTTCTTGAAACCATTCCACCAGACCAGAGGTAAGCTAACGATGGCCCTCGAGCCAGAGCTGGCCCGATGCCCGGTTTTGTCCTGCCCACGAGGCAAGTGTGGCTTTCACATGTTTAAATGGTTGGAAAAAAGGAAAGAGAATAATATTTTGTGACACATACAAATTATATGAAATTCAAATCTTAGCATCCATGGGTAGTTTGATGGGAACCCAGCCGCATTCATTCCTTTTTGTGCTGTCTTTGGCTGCTTTTAAGAGAGTTAATAGCAGAGTTGAGCAGTTGCAACAGAGACTGTGTGGCCAGCGAATCCTGACATATTTATTATCTGACCATTTACTGGAAGAGTTTGCCACCCACTGCCCTAGACCACAGACTCAGGAAAGGCTTCTTGTGGCTTCTGCTCTGCTCCTGACTGTGGATAAATTAGAAAAAAAAAAAATGTGCTGTTTGGACTAAGTGATCGCTGAGTTTTCTGAAAATTTAAGTCTGGGAAAGCAATTCATACTCGGGCATTAACGGCTGATACTTCCCAGGAGTGCCTGCCTTTAAAAATGAGCCCTGAGGAGACAAGCCCTTTTAACACAAAGGGGTGAGGTGCTAACAGTAGGATATCGTGCACCTGCATGGGTTGTCAGTGGTGATTTCGAACAGACTTTTCCCAGCATCGGTTGATGGCAGTGTTTGTGATGAACACACAAAGGTTTGTACAGACCAATCTGTCCATTTACAGATATCCACCAACGTGTCCCTAGAGGCCAATTCTGGCCCATTCCAAGCCCACAAACTTCCCAGACCCCACAGAAGCCTCAGGGAAGGCCAGGCACAGAGGAACTGGAAGCAGTGCTGTGCTCAGCCAGCCTCACCCGGTGCCAAGCTTGGGGCAGGATCAGGCCAGCACGTCGGCCTTTCATGCCCTCCGTCCTCGTCTATGAAAAGCTCATCTCGGCTGGGCGCGGTGGCTCATGCCTGTAATCCCAGCACTTTGGGAGGCCGAAGCGGGTGGATCACCTGAGGTAGGGAATACGAGACCAGCCTGACCAACATGGAGAAACCCCATCTCTAGCCGGGCGTGGTGGCGCATGCCTGTAATCCCAGCTACTCGGGAGGCTGAGGCAGGAGAATCACTTGAACCCGGGAGGCAGAGGTCGCGGTGAGCTGAGATCACGCCACTTGCACTCCAGCCTGGGCGACACAGCAAGACCTTGTGTAGGCCTTGTAGGGTGCAGTGGGCAGTGCCAGGTGAGTTACAGGCCAACCAGAGACAGGCCCTGGCACTCCAGATGCCTGGGAGGACACTGTGCAGCCCCCCAACCCACTCCAATGGGCTGCACAGTGTGGTCTTTGCCAGGGGGAGAGCTGGGCATTCAAGGTCTCCCCCAGCATAGTCAGCCAAGATACCAGCCGGGCTCTGCCTCCTCAAAGGCTAAGTGTCCCTGAGCTGGCTTTTGGGGAGGGAGAGGCCATGAGCAGTGGGGTAGGGGTGAGCAACTCAGTACCAACAGGATCCCAAACCCATCTGGGAGGGCAGCCTCTCCTGCCTCCAGTCCAGCTGATTATAGCTTACTGTTAAGATTTCAGGTCCAGGGTGGCCAGAATTTCCAATTTTTCAAAAGAAACCAAAAATCTGGAATTCGATATGAAATCTCCTGAGTTTCAAATGTTCGCAATTCATTCCAAAGGAAATTCTAAAACACTGAGCTGGCCTCAAAAAGCACATCCGTAGGTTAAATTGGTTCCTCAGGCTGCCAGTCTGAGACCTAAACTTTGAGCTCAAGAGGCGGGACTCGTGTCTCAGCTCTGGCACCGGCCGTGTGGCCTGTGGGCTTATGGCTGAAGCTCTGTGAGCATCAGTTTCCTCCTCTCCAAAGGAGGGTCCCGTACTTTGCAGGCATACGTGGAGGCTCGGCTCTGCCTCCAGCGAGAGGATCGTAGGTGGGTGCGTGGAACAGCCCTCATGAATGTTGCTCTTTCCCTGGCTTGGAAACTTGGCAGTGATTTCTGATGACAAGAGAGGTCAAGTTGGGGCCCATTATCTGGTGGACTTGAGGCTCTGCCCACCGAGGCATTTCTCAGTTGTTCTGGAAGGTAGGGCTAGATTACGTGGGTAATGGGCCAATTGGCGACCTCATTTAGCTCTTGTAGGCTCTGCCAAAGGGCCACCTTGCAGTCCCGCCACCCACCCAAGGAAGCCTCTCAGACTGGAGGCGCGCTGTGTCCCATTGATGGAGACCCTGGGGAGGGGGTGGCTGGCGAGATGGCACCGATAAACTTATCACACGACACTCAAGGCTGCCTTCCGGTTTTCGTGTGGGTGTCTTCCTCTTAGAAAAATCGGTTGTCCTTGAATTGATGTATGAGAGGGATCCATTCTCTCCTCCCTCCTCTAGGGGCCAAGGCCAGTGTGAGAACATCCCCGGAGAAAAGCCTGCGGCCCCTGGTGCCCAGCCCAGCCTAGGCCCGGGGGACCACAGTGTGTAGTGGCAGAGCCCAGGCCTCCGACTCCTCAGATCCGGGTGTGAGTTCTGGTTCTGCTGCTAGCCATTTGTTGCCTAAGCTGCAGGGATAATAACAGTAATGACCACAAACGGTTGCTAGGATTCGGTGCAATGATGTATGGAAAATGCCTGGCACAGTGCAAGTGTGTGGAAGGGGAGGAAGAGGCGCCTTTGGAGTAGGAACGGAATAAATGTTTGCAAATTGAAGGAAAACAGAAACGAGAGAAGGAGTAACATTCGTTCTAAACAGATCATACAGAAATGGTTTCTTTCTGCCTTTGGAATAACATATTATGATTCCCACCGCCGTGCCCCAAAGGCTTGCTTTCTAATATGTCTCGTCTTTTCATCTTACTTAATTAAAAAGTGACGTACCGAGGGAGTTTGGGGTCCAGAGCTGTCGCTCACAGCTGAGGCAGGGCTTTACACTGGAGAGTGGGGTCTCCCACCTCCACAGGCAAGGCCTGGGCTCCTACAGCCTAGGACTCACTGACCGGAGAAGGACAACCCAGGGTCATGTCTGGGACCTTCAGAAAACCTGTGTCTGACTCAGGGCGTGATGCCTGGGTGGGGGTGGGGTAGAGGGAGCTGATGCTGGGGGCAGGGGGCCAGAGATGGGCAAGGCCGAGCTCTTTCAGTGTTCAGACTGGAGCAAAAATGAGGGATGACAGTGACATTCACTTACAACTTTGTTGTTGTTGTTATTGAGACAGGATCTTGCTGTGTCACCCACGCTGGAGTGCAGTGGTATGAACACGGCTCACTGCAGCCCCGACCTCCCAGGCTCAAGCGATCCTCCCAGCTCAGACCCCTAAGCAGCTGGGATTACAGGCATGTGCCACCATGCCAGGCTAAGTTTTATAAATTTGTTGTAGAGATGGAGTCTCTTGCTTTGTTGCCCAGGCTGGTCTCAAACTCCTGGGTTCAAGTGATGCTCCTGCTTTAGCCTCCCAAAGTGCTGGGATTACCAGCATGAGCCACCATGCCCAGCCCATTTACAACTTTTTAAAAATCTTTTGGGGACACAGATGTGCTGGTTGCAGCATAACCTATTTATAGAAACATACGTCAAAGGAACAGCAAGCCTATTTCTTAAACAAAGAGAGACAACTGGAGACCCTCCTATACTGCGTAAAAGCTGTGGAATCAATTTCTTGAAGGGCGCCTATGCCTGCTGGACCTGACACGAAGCCAATCAGGGCCTCTTCATGCCATCCTTCCCCGCAACAGGGAAAAATCATGCCATAGGGAGGCAAGGCAGACAGTTTCAGGGATTTTCCCGAGAGTTTCCCAGAGCGAGTGGGCCAGATGTTTCTACTTTGCCCTAACGGTATTAGATTAATGAAGTCTAATCCTCTCACTGGAATTGGCTCTTTATGTCTCCATGTTCCATTCATCTTTGTAGAGTAATACTTTACCAGGTGTCAAAATAACTGCACAAGCAAAGGCATCTAGGAGGGTGGGTGCAGGCAGTGGTAGCCCCAGCGCTCATTCACCTGCAGACGTGGGTGGTTCAGATTCTGCATAGATGGGGACATTTAGGGGAGTTTATGTCTGAGGAACAAAACTGCAAGGGGTCTGAAAGGCACTCATGCAAAAATGGAGACCTGCTACTCGCCTTCCTCAAGCATTTATTAAGCATGTATTATGCGCCAGGCCCTCTTCTGGGTGCTGGGGATACATCAGTGACCACAGCAAGCACACATTCCTGCTTGCACAGTGCTGGCATTCCAGTCTGCCTCTCCTTCCTTGTAGTTCTCTATGGGGGATGTACATGACTTGTTCCATTGCATTCAGTGTTCAACAAATATTTACCGGCACTGGGATCCACCAGGCAGCTAGTGCCACGTCTTACCCACCTTTGCACCCCTAGAGATGAGCAGGGTGTCTACCCATGTAGACACTCATAAAATATTAAGTCTATTGTTTTAAAGACATTCTGCTGGATGTTGGGTTGCAGGAGTAGGGGCAGAAAGAACAAAACCAAGCCCAGGCCTTGCCTTTGAGCAGCTTATAATCTTGGGGAGAAAGCAGGAAACAAGTAAGATAGAAAAATGACATATGGAATTTAAAAATTAGGGAAATGGTTGGCAAGTAATGGGAGTCAGTTTCTCACTGTTGGAGTGGGAGGTTATGGATCAACAAGAAAAATCTAGAATAATCCATGTGTAATGGTTTAGATTTGGTGGCATTAGTATGAGCTCATGTTTACCTTTTTTTTTTTTTTCTGAGACAGGATCTTGCTCTGTTGCCCAGGCCAGCATGCAGTAGTGTGATCATAGCTCACTGTGACCTCAAACTCTTGGGCTCCAGTGATCCTCCCACTTTGGCTCCCAAGCACCTAGAACTACAGGTGTGTGCCACCATGCCCAGTTAATTTATTTATTATTCTGTAGACAGGGGTCTTGCTATGTTGCTCACGCTGGTCTCGAACTCCTGGGCTCAAGTGATCCTCCTCTCTTGGCCTCTCAAAGTGTTGGGATTATAGGTATGAGCCACCATGCCTGGCCCATCGTAACCATTTTTAAGTGTACTATTCAGTGGTATTAAATACATACATAATGTTGCACAACCATCACCACCCTCCATCTCCAGAACTTTCTCATCTGGCAAAACTGAAACTCTGTATTCATTAAACACCAATACCCCAAGCCTTGCTCTCCAGCCCCTGGCAACCACCCTTCTACTTTCTGTCTCTATGAATTTAATTATTCTAAGTACCTCCTATAAGTGGAGCCATATAGTATTTGTCTTTTTGGGACTGGCTTATTTCACCTAGCACGATGTCTTCAAGGTTCATCCACATTGTAGCATGTGTCAGAATTTCCTTTCTTTGTAAAGCCTGGAGCATCTTGTAGTGTCAGAAAATCAAGAGGTGATCAATGGAACCCACAATGATAGGGGTCTGTCACAGGAGCCCGCGGAACAAACTCCCAATGGCCAAACCTGGAATAGCTCAAGTCACAAAGTAGTACTGGACTCTAATCCAAAGTAAATATCCGTGAGCCCATACTGATATAAATAGAAGATAGAATAAATAAAGGAAAGTAGGCTGGGTGCACTGGCTCACGCCTGTAATCCCAGCACTTTGGGAGGCCGAGGCAGGTGGATCACTTGAGCCCAGGAGTTCGAGACCAGCCTGGCCAATGTGGTGAAACCCCGTCTGTACTAAAAATATAAAAATTAGCTGGGCATGGTGGTGTGGGCCTGTAGTCCCAGCTACCAGCTGAGGCAGGACAATCACTTGAACCCAGGAGGAGGAGGTTGCAGTGAGCTGAGATGGTGCCACTGGACTCCAGCCTGGGTGACAGAGTGAGTAAATAAATAAAAGAATGAAAGTAGACAAACATGAAGAAAACTTGCAAATAATTTTTGTAGCTGCTCTGCCCTTAAAGAGGTTGGGCATAATTCCTCATTTCTTTCTTTTCTTTCTTTTTTGCTTTCTCCCTCCTCCCCAACCCCCCATTCCTTAAGTGTGTGAGCTGTGCATAGTGGCCTCCTTCCAGAGGGGGCAGTGTGGAAAAGAGTATCTGCACAGTGGAGAAAGCTGACCAACACAGCCTCAGCCAGGCCATCAGGGCCGATGTCCACAGTGACAAGTCATGTTGATGGCAGGTCCCTTGAAATGATGTGATGAGAACAGCACTTGACTTCTGCAGTCTTTCTCCCTCAAACCTGCCACCCAAATCTAAGCATAAGAAAAACAGACAAATCGCAGTTGAGGATCATTTTACAAAACACCTGAGCAAACACTTCTCAAAACTGTCGTGGTTATCAAAAACAGAGTCTGAGAAACTGTCACAACAAAAAGGAGCTTAGGGAGACATGATGATTAAATGGGGTCTGTTGGGTTGGATCCTGGAAACAAAAAGGATATTAGATAAAAACTAAAGCAATCTGGGCTGGCTGGGCACAGTGGCTCATGCCTGTAATCCCAACACTTTGGGAGGCTGAGGTGGGAGGGCTGCTAGAGCCCAGGAGTTCAAGACCAGCCTGGGCAACATAGGAAGACCCCATCTCTACAAAACATAAAAAATTAGCTGGGTGTAGTGGTGCGTGCCTGTAGTCCCACTACTTGGGAGGCTGAGGTGGGAGGAGTTCTTGAACCTGCGAAGTAGGGGCTGCAGTGAGCTATGATTGTGCCACTGCACTCCAGCCTGGGGATCAGAGCGAGACTTTGTCTCTTAAACAGAACAAAACAAAACAAAACAAAACAACCAACCAACCAGCCGGGTGTGGTGGCTCATGCCTGTAATCCCAGCACTTTGGGAGGCCGAGGCAGGCAGATCACCTGAGGTTAGGAATTCAAGACCAGCCTGGCCAACGTGGTGAAACCCCATGTCTACTAAAAATACAAAAATTAGCCGGGCGTGGTGGCGCATGCCTGTAATCCCAGCTACTTGGGAGGCTGAGTCAGGAGAATCACTTGAAGCTGGGAAGCGGATGTTGCGGTGAGCCGAGATCGTGCCACTGCACTCCAGCCTGGGCGACAAGAGTGAAACTCTATCTCAAACAAACAAACAAACAATCAAAAAACAACAACAACCAACCAACCAAACCAAACCAAGCCAAACAAAAACCCTGAAGCAATCCCAATAATGTGTGGACTTCAGTGAATAATCATGTATCCATATGGGTTCATTAATTGTGATGAATTTACCATGCTAATGTAAGACGTTAACAATAGGAGAAACTGAGTATGGGGTGTACAAAATGACTCGGCAATTTTTCTGTAAGTCTCTAACGGTTCTAAAATAAAAAGTTAATTAAAAAAATGAAATATGCCCTAAAGAAAGACGGATAGAAAGGCTCCTTGGCGGTCAGAAGGAAGCAGAATGGGAAGCGGGTAGCAGGAAGAATCAGAATAAACACTAAATGGATGAGGGCATCAGGCTGCCCCGTGAAAGGCTGTGGGCCTGGGTCCTGCCACCTCACTTCTCGCACACTGATGATGTTCTTTTATCTTTGCCAGCTCTGAGCTGCTACTGCTGGGTGTCTCCTCCTGGGGTACCTGCTGGCCCTGAATCACCCCTCTGGATTCCTGGGACTCCAGGAACTTTGGGATCCAGAGAAGTGAGCTCTTCCATCCCAGGACCCATGACTGCCGACGCTGTTGAGCTTCCTGAGGGCAGGGACCCTGTTTTCTCTCTCGAAGCTAGGGCTGCATGTTGGAACTGGCCCTGACAGTGTCTGTTAAACTTTCACGAAACGAATGTTCCTGAACTTTAAGCCATAGGACAGGACTCTGAAGATCACCGAATCACACCGTGAGAAAATGATGCCCTTTTCAGCTCTGCACGAGTCTTTCTCATGACAGCAAGGAGAGTGTCTCGGGTTGGTTCGAGGATGTCTTTAACTCCTCTCATCCTTGCCCGTCTCGACACAGAACCAAGAACAGGCGGGTCCTAGACTCACTCTAGTGGATGAATGTGTCCAGCAAAAGTAACAGCATTACTTTATTTTAGAATTATCTTCAATGTATACCAAGTGATACTGGTTTTCCATTTATAATGGCGATGTAGCTTCCCTTAAGTTTGTTTTAAATTTTAATTCAATTTCAGACGTACAGAAAAGTTGCAAGCATAATAGAGTTCCTGGATACCTTTTACCCGGATTCCCTTAGTGTTAGTATTTTCTCCCTCTCTCTGTCTGTCTCTCCCCCTACCTTCCCCACCAAACTACCTACCTACCTACCTACCTACACACACACACACACATACACACACACTTTTTTCTGAACTATTTAAAAGCATACTGTTCTTTCACTGCCTGTCCTGGTAATGTCCTTTATGGCAAAAGAAAACCCCAGGCCATGCCTTGCATTCAGTTGGGATCCCTCTTTTTTTTCCTTTTTTGCAATAGAGTTTCATTCTTGTCACCCAGGCTGGAGTGCAATGGCGTGGTCTCGGCTCACTGCAACCTCCACCTCCCGTGTTCAAGCGATTCTCCTGTCTCAGCCTCCCGAAGTGCTGGGATTACAGGCGCCCACCACCACGCCCGGCTAATTTTTTTATTTTTAGTAGAGACGAGGTTTCACCATGTTGGCCAGGCTGGTCTTGAACTCCTGACCTCAGGTGATCCACCTGCCTTGGTCTCCCAAAGTGCTGGGATTACAGGCGTGAGCCACTGCACCCAGCCTCTGTTACCTCTAAATGTGTCAGTACTCCAGTGTGTATTTCCTAAAAGCAAGACTATTTTGTTACATAAGTATAGTACACTTTTCAAAATCAGGGAACTAACAGTGATATAACCTGTAATCACTAGACCTCCTTCCTGTTTCACTGCCTGTCCCTGTAATGTCCTTTATGGCAAAAGAAAACGTCAGGTCACGCCTTGCCTTCACTCGGGATGCCTCTTTGGCTCTTCTCATCTGAAACAGTTCTTGAGTCTTTGTATTCTATGACATTGGCATTTTTGAAAAGTACCTGCCAGGTATTTTTTAAGATGTCCAAAGATTCCTTTTTAAATAAATTGAAGTTTTAAATAAGTGAGTCCACTTAAAGAAAAACTGTCAAGTGACCCAAAGAACAAATGGTCTACAGATAAAGCAAAAACTCTGAAGATGTACATGGATTACAGTTTTGAGAAATGTTGCCGTAAATCAACTTCCTTCTGCCCCTGGGGCTTCACCCCACTGGGATGGTCAGGCCTTGGGTCACTGAGTTAAGAACAGTCAATAAAGTGGTGACACAAGCCTGTCCCAGCCTATGTGCAGGGAGCTCACTCTCACGGGCAGAGTCAGGGTTCTGGGCTCTCTACCAGATACTAGTGAGTGGCTGGGAGGAAAACATTCTTTTGGGTGGGTGCAAGGTGCATGCAAATCTCAAACATGTCTCATGAAAGAACAGGCAGGCCGGGCGTGGTGACTCATGCCTGTAATCCCAGCAGTATGGGAGGCTGAGGTGGGAGGATCGCTTGTGCCCAGGTGTTTGAGAGTAGCCTGGGCAACATGGTGAGACCTTGTGTCAAAAGAAAGAAAAAGAGAGAGAGATAGAGAGAGAGAGAGAGGAGAGGAGGGGAGGGGAGGGGAGGGGGGAGAAAGAGAAAAAGAAAGAAAGAGAGAAAGAGAGGTAAAGGAAGAAAAGAAAGAAAGAATGGAAAGAAAGAAAGAAAGAATTAGCCAGGAGTGGTAGCATGTGACTGTAGTCCCAGGTACTTGGGAGGCTGGGGTAGGAGGATTGATTGAGCTTGGGAGGTCAAGGCTGCAGTGAGCTATCATCGTATCACTGCCCTCCAGTCTGGGCAACAGAGCAAGACCCTGGCTCAGAAAAAAAAAAAAGAAAAAGAAAGAAAGAACAAGCCATGAAATCAGGAAAGGAGAAGAGAGCTTGACAAAGCAGTAGGAAGACTTGAGTATGGGCAGAAGGGGTGAGTTTCCTGGAACAGGAAGGGAGGGAGGGGATCTTGGGGTTTTTACTGGGCAGAGCTCCAGGGTTAATGCTACTGCAATCACCCCTATACTTCAGAGGGGCTCCCACAGCCAGAGGGACTTTGACATTAGCAGGAGGTCTTGGCTACTTCCAGCCCTGCATTAGCTATCCCCAGGGTAGATGGCCTGGGGACAAAAGGCTGCGGTGGGTGGCTTTGCCTGGCCCTGGACCACAGAAGGGCTCTCTTACAGGATGGGTTGTTCTTGCCAGAGGGTGAGCGTGGGCATGAGCTGAGGGGGTCCTGCAGCGACAGCCATGCGTCTGGGGCTGAGCATCTCTAGCATGTACTGAGTCTCTCCTGCTGCACGCAGGATGCACCCACCTACTCTTCAGGTTGCCAAGAAGGTGGGAGGGATGCAGGCGAGGGCAGCAAACACAGAGCAGGCTGCAGGAAGTCACGGCACCGGCCACAGAAGGGGGAAAAGAGGGTGACTATCGGAGTGATGCGATGAAGGGTATTGCTGTATCTTGGCTATGCAGAAAAGTTGAGGGGGGCTACTGACCCCAGTTATTTTAGTATCTCACCCTCAGATAAGAAACAGCCTTCACCTGCCTTGAAACCAGGGCAAAGAGTGAGGCCTGGAGGGAGGGATGGTCACCCCAGAGGGGAGGCCATGGGAAGGAAGCAGAGCCCCATGGACCCAGTGCAGGTGTTTCTAGGGAGAGCCGTGTGTGTGACCTGGAGGCCATGGAGGGGAATGTGTCTGTGAGTGTCTGGACGAGGATCATTTTATCTCCCCACTGTGTGGAAGAACGGAGAGGAGGCAGTGAGTGTGGGCCTGGTCGGGCTCAGCGTAGGGAGGGGAGGCAGGAGACCCCACAGGTAAAGGGACTCTTTGTGAGCAGGGGGCTTGAAGGAAAATGAATCTCAGTCACAGTTCATGGCCCTGGGGACCACTCCCTCCCCTCCCCCTCCTCCTGCACTTGGTGGGTGGCTGGGCAGGTGGGAGGAGCTGGGGGAAGGGAGCCAGGGAGGGGGCGCCTGCCCTCAGCCAGGATACGGCCGGGGTCCTCTGCGGAGAGGGTGGGGGATCCTTCCCCAGGACAGAATGTGTCATGGTCTCCCGCCCTCCCACCCACCCTCTCCCTGTCCAGCCGATCACCTTTCCATCTTCTCTCCTCTCCTCCCTCCTGCTTGCCCTGTGGTAGCTGCACTGACTGGCTGTGAACCTGGCTCCCCTGGTCCTAGCTGGGTGACCTTGAACTAGTCCCATGACTTCTCTGGGCTTCACTTTTCTCACGGGGAAGGCAACAGATGTTAGGAGACCTTAAGGCTCTGGGAGGTTTTGAGAATTAAGTGAGGCCACAATGTAAGGGGTCCAGCAAGCGCGGGGCTCGGGGCCAGGGAAGACAAAGGCTTTGTCTGGCTGCTCCTGCCTTCCACTGTCTGCTCAGACACACCGCTCCCTCCCTCTGTCTTCCTCTTTTCCTCTCTGTCTCATGACTCTCTCCCCCCACCCCCCACCCCCCACCCCCCTCCTTCATCTCCCTTTGTTGCTATTTCGTCCTTCCTCGATGATGTTGGGGAGAGGTGAGCCTCTTTTCATGTCAGGATGCCAGAACTCCGTCAAACTGGTAAACAGCTGAAGGATGTGGTGGGAGATGAACTTTCCACTGAGGCTTCTTTCAACCCATCCCTTCCCTGGGGCTCCCCTGCGCCTCCCCGCTCTGGAGACTCCATCCCATCCTCATGAAGCGAGGACGGCGGGGCCGGGGACGGCGGCCAAGAGAGGTCCACGCTAGGCGGCCACACGGGCTCCAGCCGCTCGCTCTGTCCGTTCACCAGAACCGTCAAGAGGGTCTTTGAGAGGGGGGAAGTGGAAACCGCAGATGCCGCGATACGGAGGGGTGGGGGATGGACAGGTGTACGTCAGAGGTGAGGTTTCCAGGGGACAAGGTTAGGGACCAGCAGGTGATGCCCTGCCGAGGGAGGAAAGCCCGTACCTGTGCTCCCTGGGAGCAGCCTCGGAGCCTCGCAGCCACATCCATGTGGGCCCTGGTGAGATAATCCTGCCAGAGCGTGCTCCTGACCTGATCCCCTTGGGCTCTCTCAGATGTCTGGAGGATGCCAATTAATTGTGGGGCCTGACGAACTGTGTGTGGCACCAGCTGGGCATTGGGAGGCACAGAAGTGAGCCTTTGGTGTGGATTGTACCTTCACATGGAAAGGAGGAGGGCAGGGGCAGTGGCAGCCAGGGCCCGGCCACACCATGTCCAGCTGATAGCCCTGGGAAAAACTCTGAACATTCTTGAACCTGTTTCCTCAGTCATAAGATGGGGATGATGCTGGTTCTTCATGGGGCTGTTGAGAGCATAAATGAGTCAGTACCTGCAGTGTGCTCAGAACAGTGCCCGACACACAGGTTCTGTGCCCTCAGGAATCGAAGCTATCAATATCACCGTCATATTGTCATCGTGGCTGGAGACCGCTGTGTTGGAAAAACATCTCCCATGTCTGTGATCACTCTCCAAGTCCTGAATCCTTCTCCAACTCGTTCCCTCTTCTCCATCTCCCAGTGCTGACCACCCCCCAACTGGCCTCCCTTCCTCCAGGCCCCAGCCCCATCAAACCTCCCTCCGCTTCATAGTGGCAACCTTTCTAGAGCATCCATCTCATCGGATCACTTCCCTGCCTTAGAAACTGCTTGCAACTCCCAGCACTTCTAAGACAATGACAAGGGTCAAGTTACACAAGACCCTTGGAGATGCTCGCCATGGTCTTTCCCACCTGTGCACCCCTTTTTCCCCTGGCCTTCAGGCGGCATGCACCATACTTGTACATGTTGCTACTGAGAACATCCTTCACTCATCCATCCATCAAACTCCTACACATCCTTCAATGGCCGACTTGATTGTTCCCTCTTTTGTCATGCTTTTCCCAATAAACCCTGGCAGAGTTAGTGGCTTCTTCCTCTCTATCCACACAGCCTCTGTAGCGGTGTGGTGGAGTCCTACATGAGGCAAAAGTTATCTGCTTGGACAGCATATGGGCGAAAACTCAAATATGGGTAGCATCACTCTTCCCTTAGGAACGTTCTCTGGGATACCAGAGAAGTAAAAAGAAGCAAGGAGCCCAAGAGGGTGCCTGGATATCATTTCTGTATAAGAAGGGGTAGGCAGCAAGAGGGGTTCACATCTGCTTCTTTCTACATCAGAGACACAATTGTGTTTACCTGGGGTGGGCCGGGTGGGGAGGAAGGGGCAGGGTGGAGGGGGCAAGATTTTAATGGTATGAATTCATGTTGTTGGAGTTTTAATAATGTTAAGTTATTTCCCATTTTAAAAAAAGAAAGGACCGGGCCCGGTTGGCTCATGCCTGTAATCCCACCACTTTGGGAGGCTTGAGGTCAGGAGTTCAAGACCAGCCTGGTCAACATGACGAAACCCCATCTCCACTAAAAATACAAAAAAAGAATCGGGCATGGTAATGTGTGCCTGTAATCCCAGCTACTTGGGAGGCTGAGGCAGGAGAATTGCTTGAACCTGGGAGGTGGAAGTTGCAGTGAGATGAGACTGTGCCACTGCACTCCAGCCTGGGTGTCAGAGCAAGACTCCATCTCAAAAAAAAAAAAAAAAAGAAAAGAAAAGAAAAAAAAGAAACGAGAGAGAAAGAGAAGGAAGGCAGGAAGGAAGGAAAGAAGAAGGAAGGAAGGGATGGAGGGAGGGAGGGTAGGGAGGGAGGGAGGGAGATAAGGAGGGAAGGCGGGAGAAAGGGAGGGAGGAGGGCAGACAGGGAGGGAGGGAGGGAGGGAAAGGAAAGAATACTCCCTTAGGAAGATGCCCGTGTGTGAGTCTGCCCTGCTCTGGCTCCAAACGAGATGTTTTCCTGCAGCACTAGAGCAGCTCGTTGAAATGGTGGGCTTTGTTTCAGGCCCACCATGTATGAAAAATGAATCCCCAACAGCTAAAATCTCACCCAGCGTGGCAAGGTACCCACAGGATGAACGGCTTCCAGGATCTGAGGGAACAGAGGCTCCACAGCTCCTGTCTGTCTCCTCCTAGGTGTTTGTTCAGCCAAGGGAAATGGTGGGCTGGGTTGCCCCTTGTCTTTCTTTTTGCTGCTGAGCACACACTTAAGTTCATGTGGGTTAAACATGCTCATCATGAGCCCTTGCTGTGCAAGGTGGTGTTTTCACATTGGGGCTTTGGAGTTAGGTGGAAAAGCTGTGATACCTGCCAAGCTGTGTGGCTTTTGGCTAGTCACCTAACCTCTCTGGGCTTCCGTTGCCCTATTTACAAATTAGGGAGAATAATACCTTCTCAGAGTGCTCTCATGAGGATTGTATGAAACAACACATACCTAGCACATAGTAAATGCTACCCACCGTCATCATCACCATGGTGATGAACGGCAGTTACTGGTTTCTCTCTGCCCCAGGTCCTGTAAAGTCCCCAACAGCAAGGGCCAGGCTCCATTCCTTTCTGTGCCTCCCAGAGCTCAGCACAGAGCTGGCTCTATAAGGGCGCCTGGTAGTGATGATTCTACATTCCCGAACCCCGTATCCCAGGATGCAGCCGGTGCCTGTGTTGTTGGTGGGCAGACAGGCCAGTGTCTCCAGATTCTAGGCTGCGGCTCTGGTAATGCCCAGCCGTGTGGCTGTGGTGGCACAGGGACACTGGAAGAGCCATGATTAACACTCAGACTCTGAAGCTAGGCTGTATTTAAGTCCCAGCACTGTTATTATTTAGCTGTGTGACCTTGGCTTTTTACTTAACCTCTCTGGGCCTCAATTTTCTCACCCATGAAATGGGGTTGGTGTGAGACTTGACCGTCCCCAGCCTCATCTCCTCTCAAGCTGGACCTCCTTTGACCTCGCGAGCCGTGTAGTTTCTTGCTGTGTCTTTGCTCATGTCATTCCTTTGGCCTGGAATGCTTTTCCCTCTCCATGTCCATGGTTCACTCCTATTCATCCTCTCAACCCAGATCAGGCATCAGCTTCCCAGGAATTCCCTGTGCATCACTCTCTGCCTGAGCTTGCAGAGCTGTCAGTCAAATTGCTGGGTGCTTCGGTTCTGAGACACAGCCCTTCCCCCCATGCCAATGTTTCTGGAACCACTGGGTTCCACTGCCAAGTCCATTGAGCCTCTTTGTGTTTCCTGTCCCAGATCCTTGAGGTGTATTATAACGATGTCTCCCAGGAGTGGAGGGGAAGCCACCTGCTTATGTTTGTGACTTCCCTGCCAGGCTGGTGCTCCTTCAGGTCAGAGCCTGGCTGTCATTCATCTCAGCTTTCCCAGTCCCAGCACAGGCCTGGCCCATGTCGGCTCAATAAGGCACAGGTCCCAGGTCTGAGTCCCTGGGAGACATAGAGACAGGGGCCAGCTGGGATCAGCCCTCCTACTGTGTGTGACGCTGTGTCTCCAGACTGCCCAGGGCTGGGGTAGAGCTTCTCAATTTATCTGAGACTGTGGGGGGCCCTGGGTGGGAGTGCTGGGGTGAGAAAGGCAGCTCCAGGGAGGTTGGAGAAATGGGAGTGACTCAGAAGGCATTGCCATCTATCTCCCCGTGTGAGCTGGGGCGGGCACGGGGTGGGGAAGGATTGAACTGTGACTCTGTTACTAACTCTCAGTGACCTTGGACAGGTCCTTTCCCACCCTAGGTCTCAGTGTCCTCACCTGTAAAATGAGAGTGGGACAAGATGTTCTCCATGTTCCCCCAACCCTTGCCCCGCCCCGCCCCCAGCACTAACGCACTGAAGACCCCAGGCACTGCTGAGTGTCTCCTCGCTTCCCCTTTCTCCTTTTAAGGAGCACTCTCACCTGCAGTGATTAATCTACCAATGACAGGGGCATTTACTGCCCTCACCTGCAGTGATTAATCTACCAATGACAGGGGCATTTACTGCCCTCACCTGCAGTGATTAATCTACCAATGACAGGGGCATTTACTGCCAACCCTGTAACCCTCACCACCACCTGTGAGTTACCCACTGCTGCCCACACATTCTACAGACCAACTTACAGCAAACAAAGGCTCAGAGATGTTGAGTGGTTTGCCTGAGGCCACACAGCCAGGAGGGGTGGAGTGGGGAGTTGAACCCAGGCTTTCACAAGCCCCCTGCCGCTGAGTCCGCCCCACCTACCCCAGAAGTGGCTCCTCCCCTAGGAATCCCCCGCCACCCTGGGGAGGGTTCAGAGGGCCCCGAGGAGGGGGCCTAACACTGCCAACCACATCCTGTGACGGTTGCCCTGGGGAGCGCGGCTTTCTCTCCACCTCTGGGACAGGTGAGTGGAAAGCAGGCCCCGCCCACCCCACAGCCCCACCTCCTTCATTATCCGCCCCTCCCGGGAGGGCTCGGAGAAAACTTGAGCCCCAACCCTCACCCCGCAGGCAGAGCTGGGCACTGGCCATGGCAGCAGGGCTAAAGTCACAGCCCTGAATGGGCAGAGGACTGGAGGCAATGCCGATTCCTCTGTGCGGGTCCCCTCCAGTCCCCTCCAGCTCCACCAGCCTCATCCCCACCTCCTTCTGGGGTGGTGCAATCCTTTTCCAGGCAACTCTGAGCATAAAACTCCCTGGAATTATCCTACCTTTGAAGCTTTTGGGGGCTCAGGCGGGAACCCCTGCCGCTGAGCCCAGGGCTGCTGTGGAGCAGCCCAGGGAGGCAGTGAGGTTGAGTTCCCATAGACCCTGCCTCTGAGTCTGTCAGGTTCTGTTTTCCTATCCCCAGTGTTAAAAAAATGTTTTTGAGATAGAGTCTCACTCTCACCCAGGCTGGAGTGCAGTGATGTGATCGTTCATGGCTCACTGCAGCCTCAAATTCCTGGGCTCAAGCGACCTCCCTGCTTCAGCCTCCCAAGTAGCTGGGACTACAGGTGTGCACCACCATACTTGGATGATTTTCCATTTTTTTTCTGGTAGAGATGGGGTCTCACTATGTTGCCCAGGCTGGTCTTGAATTTCTGGGCTAAAGTGATCCTCCTGCCTTGGCCTCCCAAAATGCTGAGAGTACAGGCGTGAGCCACCGTGCCCAGCCTCCCCAGTGTTTTTTATGGTGCTGAGCCACAGTGGGCTTTCCAGTTCCCTAGCATTTCCTCCTAAACAGACAGAGTGGTCCCCACCATTGCCCCAACCTGACTTCTCCCCGACACGCACACACATACTCGCACACACATGCACACACACACATGCACACACACACACACTCTGAACATGGAACAGTTGCTATTGGTGCTTTTCCTGGACCAATGGCAGATGGCTGCTTATAGCCTGTGCCTCTGACCCTCTGCCTATGTCTTCTCCGGACAAAGCGTGTGCCCAGCTCACTCATAGGCAGCTCGGTAGTGCTGGGGCTGGGGGTTAATGTCTCCTCAACCAGGCAGAGAGGGTGGGTCAATATCCCAGCTCCCTGCCCCCTTGGTGGGACAATTCTGAGGTGTGTCTCCCAGAGGTCCCCAGCACCATTGAGCCCTGGCTGCCCATAATAGTAACCTGTTCACGAACATTGTCTTCCTTCCTTCCCCCTCTTTCTTCCTCATTTTCTTACTGCTGCTCCCTGGGATTACTTCCCAAATAAAGGATTTGAGCTTAACTCTTTGTCTCATTTGTATCCAACATATGCCACACACACACACACACACACATGCACATACATGCCACACACACGTGCACACACACATGCAGCCTGGGTTCTGTGAGGTTTAAGAAATTGTCATTCCACACCCTGGTTTCATTCAGCAATTCAGTTTAATCTCAGGATACTCAGAGCAGGACAACAAAGCCTGGTCTGAGCCTGTGGGCCTCTCTCTGGGGGCTGCATGGAGACGTTTGCAGCCCTGGGTACAACACTGCATATTCACGCATCCCTCCCAGGAGCATCCTCATCAATTCAAGGAGACACATGGGGACTCGGGGCCTAGTGCAGCTTCTGAGCCCCTTCCTGGAAAACATCTCTATGCTCCTGCCCCCATGGAGACTGGGCCCCTATCTCTGGGGTCTATGGTGGCGCTGGGCTGGGGCCCTCTTTGTAAACCATAGGAAGCTCAGAATAAACACCCATTGTCCAGGGATAGTCACTGCAGAACTGGTCTGTGCCCCTGGCGGACTTGGAGTGTCTCTGGGACAGGACTGGCCTTGGGCCCCAGCTCCTTGGTTGGGGGTACACAGTCAACCTGTCATTGTCAGCTAGTTGTGCCCAGGAAGGCTATATTCCCTGCCCAAGTGCAGTTACTGCCCGGAGCAAAGCCTGGGACAGCTGGTGTGCTACCCCATCCCCCCAGCGCCCACCTATCAGTGACAACAGCCCAGCAGCCCCTAGCACGTGGGCCCTCCTGCAGCAGCACTGGCATGGGGGCCCAGTTCTGCCCCTCCCAGGACCTCTGGGCCCTGAAGTGTCAGAAACTCAGGGAATCAAAGCGCCAGACACTTGAGGTTTGGAAGGGGCCTCCAGAGTCATCCAGTCCAGCTCCCCAACTCCCCTCCACCAGCTGCCGAGAGGTAGCCCAGACTCTGCTTGTTCATCCCCGAGACAGAGGCCTCACACCTCTTGGAGGCAGCATCCTCCCTGGGGCTGCTATCTGGGGCTGGGGGAGGGCTGCGGCAGCAGGTTTGGCTTGATGGATGGAGACTGAGGGGTACAAGGTGTAATGTTTCCTCCCATCTCTCCAAGGGAGGCCTCTCAGCTCCATGGGGAGGTGAGCTGGGAGGCTGCGGAAGGGGAAAGGGAGTAGGCAGAGCAGGAGGCCAGAGGGTCAGAGCCACCCCAGGAGCCTCGGCTGGCCCCGGCCTAGGCTGCGCCGATGTCATCGTAGTCATCGTTGTCGGTGGAGTCAGGCTGAGGGCTGGGGGACCCTGTGGGCAGAGAGGCCCAGATTAGTGGGAGACCCAGTCATTGCCCCTGCTGCCCCACGGGACGGAGCTGAGTGGGTCTGGCTCCACATCACTATCCCCGTGGGATGCTGCATGAAGCCATCTGGTCATCTTGCTTCCGGCCATGTCCCTGGCTAGAACATCAGCACTGAGGGAAGAGCCTCGTCTGTCTGGTTCAGTGCTATGGTCTCCACAATGGCACGCTGCATGACATGGTGGACGACTGAATGCTGGGAGCCCCTCTGCTACCACAGTCTCCCCCAAGGGGCCAACCAGCTGCTTCTGCTTGAATGCCTCCACTCACAGGGAGCTCACTTCTTATCAAAGCAACCCGTTTGACTATTTCTCCATCCCGTCCACATCCATTTTCCCCACCTCTTCATATTCTTGTTGTGCTTGTGTTTGTTTTCTTGTAGAAAGAGGGTCTCGCTCTGACCCTGCAGGGGCACGATCCACAGTGATACGATCATAGCTCACCGCAGCCTGGATCTCCTGGGCTCACACGATCCTCCCACCTCAGCCTCCTGAGGAGCTGGGACTATAGGCACGGGCTACTACGCTCGGCTAATATTTAGTTTTTAGTTTTGTAGAGACTGGGTCCTGCTATGTTCCCGGGGCTAGTCTTAAATTCCTAGCCTCAAGCAATCCTCCTGCCTTGTGCTGGGATTACAGGCTTGAGCTACCATGCCTGGCCTTGCTTTGTTTTTTAAAGTTACTTTCCCTCTCTTCTTTTACCCATCCTTTCTCCTTTTCCCCTTGAGCTAATGCATCCAATAGTTCCCCACTCATTTACTCCCCAATCCCTCTCTGTCCCCCTCCCAAATCCCTTCCCCAGATATTGGCACCTGGACAGCCAAACTGCTCCTCCGAAGGGGGCTGGGGTGGTGGCTGGAAGTTCTGGTACCACTCCCCGGATGAGGTGCTGGAGCTGTCATCAGCCGAGGGCCCTGCTGGAAACCCCCAGAACCAGTCACCCTCTGCCAGCACATAACCACTTCTCAAGTTGCCAGAGCTGGGGGGCCCATGTGACTCACAAGAGCCAAGTCCCTAGCTTGACAAATGACAATGTGAAGGCCCAGAGATGGGAGATGTGTCCAAGGGCACACAGTGAATGGCTGCGGAACTGGGTAGAATCCTGACCTCAGCCGGGCTCAGGGCTCCCAGCTTTATGCCCCCTCCAGCCAGGCTGGCTTTGGGATGGGGGTTCGGGGGAGGCACAGCTTACCTGAAAAGGCTGGCTGGATGCCAGCCAGCTCCAAGTTTGGGGGCTGCTCCAGGAAGGAACTCCTCTCTGAAGGAAACACCTGGGGGTTCCATGGAGGCGGCTTGCTTTTGGGACTATTGCAGTAATCCTCCCCCGAAGAGGTGCTCGACTCACTGTTGCTCCTTGGGTGACACTGAGGGCCCAGGGATGGTGGGTCTGTAATGCAGTGTCCAGGGTTGGCAGCTGGGATGTGGGAGGCATGCAACTCTTCAAGTCCTAAGGCAGGAAAGGGAGAATGGTGACGAAAGAAGCAGTGCAGCAAGAGGGCTTTAAGTCAGACTTCAGAAAGCACTTACTGCCTATAGGATTTGTGAAAGTCTGGAAAGACTCACTGAGGGAGGTTCCTGCTGGAAGGTCTCAAGGTGAGCTGAGCTACTCTCTGGAGGTGGGACTGCCATTCACACCCCTCCCCAGCCTGACTCACCTTCCTCCAAGGGTGGCATCTGGAACCTGCTCTGCTGGACCTCCTCATCTGTGACCCGATGCCGCTGGGAATCTGCAAGCAGAGGCAGCGGTGGGGAGGGGTGAAGGCTCAACCTCATTATTTAGGAGCCTGGAGAAGGGGCTGGATTTACTGGGGCCTGGGGAGGCTGAATAGGGTGGGAGGACAACTCCAGAGGCAGAGAGGGCTTAGCATTTCCCATCAAATTCCAGGTTCATATCCCATTCCAGCAGACCCTTCGCCTCAATCTAGCCTGGGGCCAGAAACTCTAGTTCCCTACAACCCCCCAGCCCCCAGCCCTAGCTGTCCCTCCTGCTACTTAGAGAGGTATCAAGAGTCTGGGTTCTGTCCTTGTGACCTGGCAGCTCTAGGCAGGAGACGGACAGTTGTTTGCTCCTTCAAGAAGCCTTCCTGGAGTGAAACCCAGATGGTCTGGAATCACTGCATCACAGGCTCTGTGGCACCTTCACGTTTCAGAATCAGATTTATAGAGTCTTGAGGATATGAGTGTCTGGGATCTTGGAGTCAGCTCTTTTGAACCTGGTACCACTGACTTTTAATTTCAATGTTATAGCACTGTGGACTCTTAGTCTGGCATCTTATATGCCTGGGCTCAGAATCTCAGGTTCGACAGACACTTCATCCCTGTGGCTCCCAAACACTGGTCCACAGGCCAGAAGGAGTAGAATCATCTGTGTCCCACCCCCAGAAGCCCTGGGTTAGCAGGTGGGGCAGGGACGGCTGTCTGTTCCCCAATATCCATTCTGGCTTTTATCTGGACACAGCTGCCCAGGACAGAGCCTTCGTTTCCCTGCCTCTCTTGTAGCTAGTGGGTTTTCGTGCTGGGTGCTGGGTTGTGAGCGGGAATCTGTGGCCATCTCCAGCATCCCATCGTTCCCTTGCCCTTGCCTGGAGTGTGGACATGGAGGTGAGCCATTCTGGGCCATGTAGATGAAGGCAACATCTTAGGGACTGCAAAGCAGCAAGAAAGAAGGGGACTGGGCCCCTGCCAACCTCTCAGGACACTGTCATTTGGAGCTTTCTGTCACACACAGCCAAACTCCCATCCTGACTGATAACATTAGGTGTGGGGAGGGGCTCAGGAATTTTTGACAAGCTCACAAGTGATTCCACAATAGGGTGTGGGACACTCTGGTCTATTCCAACCTCCCAACATTGCCCGGGACCTGCCTTCACCATTATCTTTCCTCTTCCTATCCCCAGAAGGCAAAGAAAAGAGCTGGCTATGAGGCACAAGCTGGCATGAGCGTGGAGGTAAGGAAGTGGGTGGAGCTGATGGGGTCGGACAGGGCAGGATGGGACACGGAGGGATATGGCATGCAAGAACCCCTGCCAACTGTGTCTCTCGTCCACACTCCCCCAGCTCTTACACAGAGAGCCATATTTAGATGAATGTCAAAGGCCTGGTCTTAAGACCTTACATGGCCAGAGACAAACGTGGGAGAGACAGAGGTCAGAGTGGAGATGTCCTGAGACATCGAGATGACCCCAGGGTCACAAAGCACTGTGCAAACGTCAATGTAGGACCATTTACAGCCAATCCAGTGGGTAACCGGGGGGTTCTGTCCACGTCATGCAGGGGTTACTAGGCAGTCCCCTCGGGGCCCCCTCCCTGATTCAGGCAGGTGGGCCCTTGGGAGCCCGGCCAGGCACTCACTGTAGAAGGTGGTCAGGGCCACAGGAGGCTGGGCGCTGAAGTCATAGTGCTCATAGTCTGAGTCCGAGCCAGAGTCTGAGTCCTCAGGGGGCGGGGCCTGGACCTGGATGGGCAGCATGAGAACTGGGGAGAGAACAGAGTCGAGGGCATGGCAAAGTGGTGGGCGGAAAGGCGTAGGGAGAGATGGTAGAGAGTATGAACGGCAGAGGTGAGAGACAGAGTGGCAAGGGAGTACCAAGTAGTCCTTTTTTTTTTTCTTTCTTTCTTTTCTAGGAAAGGGTCTCACTCTGTTGTCCAGGCTGGAGTACAGTGGTGCCATCACAGCTCACTGCAGCACCTCCTGGGCTCAGGTGATCCTCCCACCTCAGCCTGCCGAGTAGCTGGGACCACAGGCATGCATCACCACACCCAGCTAATTTTTGAATTTTTTGTAGAGACAGGTTTTCACCATGTTGCCCAGGCTGGTCTCAAACTCCTGGGCTCAAGCAGTCCATCCCCCTCGGCCTCCCAAAGTGCCGGGACTACAGGCATCCACCAGTGTGCCCGGCCTGGGTAGCCCATCTTGTACAAGCCACCCAGTCTGAAGTTTCTAGACTAGTTCATTTCCAATATGGAGAACTAAACATTTATTTAGCAAACGCTTAACACAGTACTTACTATATGTGAGGCACTATTCTAACACTTACAAGTATTACCTCATTTAACCCTCATGATAACTCTGTGAAGTGGTACATTATTATCCCCATTTTGCCTTGGAGGGAACTGAGGCACAGACAGGTTCTTACCTGCCGGCCCAGAGCCGGCAGTCTGGCTCTAAACCTCTAGACTGTGCTATTCCGTGAGCAACTGCCCTGTGCTAAGCCTTGTGCTAGATGCTGTATTCACATTCTCTTCTCATATATATGGACTCTCTGTGCAAAGGATATTTATAATATTTGGCTGAGTTTTGTATTGGTTTTTATGTCATTGAACTCTTTTCCGATAAAGGTGATTGAAAATATTCATAATGCAAGGTGATTAAGCTCAAATTCCTCTGCAAGAGGTATAAATCCATATATCATAAAGGATGAATGACTGACCCTGTTTTTTTTTTTGAGACGGAGTCTTGCTCTGTCGCCCAGGCTGGAGTGCAGTGGCGTGATCTCGGCTCACTGCAACCTCTGCCTCCCAGGTTCAAGGGATTCGCCTGCCTCAGCTTCCCAAGTAGCTGGGATTACAGGTGCACGCCACCACACCTGGCTAATTTTTGCATTTTTAGTAGAGATGGGGTTTCACCAGGTTGGCCAGGCTGGTCTCCAACTCCTGACCTCAAGTGATCTGCCCACCTCAGGCTCCCAAAGTGCTGGGATTACAGGCGTGAGCCACTGTGCCCAGCCCCAATTTGTTTTTTTTTTTGTTTAGAAAATATGAACTATGAAATAAAACCACATTCTAGGAGAATCTTGATGGGGTTTCACAAGGCCAATTGGGCCAATTGGGCAGTTGGGTTTCACAAGGCCAATGATGGGGTTTCACAAGGCCAACTGGGCCAACGAGGCCAATTGGGCAATTGGGCAATTGGGCCTTCACAAGGCCAATTGGGCAGGACATTGATAGGGATGATGATATCACAAGCCTACTAGTCAACTAGCAGAGCAAAGCAGAACAGAGCTTTCCTCTGAGAACCAAGATCTAAAACGCGCTTAGCCTGTATTTGTCCAGAACTCAAAACTCTAGAGTCCTAGCGTGACTGAACTGGAAGGTCATCTGCCCTTCAATGTCCAGGGACGACTTGAGCCTGCTCAAGGTCCCAGGGCAGTGAGTGGGCTGGCCCAGATCTTATCTCCAGCTGTGTGTACGTCTTGGACCTAAGTGGTGCTGACCTTCCAGAAAACGCACCCTTCTTGTCCTCCCCAGCCCTCCCACACCCAGGATGGGGGACATCCTACCTTCTTTGGGGATGGTGATGGGGACCGGTTGATAGCTATTGCTCCCTGCTGGGATGGTGGTAGGTAGGTGCTGGTGGTTCACCATTACGGGGAGGGCTGAGGGAGGGGAGGCAGAAATTCTACAAGTCATTTTTTTGCCCTCTCCCAGTCTACCTGGTTCCGTTCTGTTCTCATTGACACACCACTCTCCTCATTCCCTCAGCACTTGCAGGCACATGCGTGAATGCACACACACACACGCGCGTGCGCACACACACATGCACAGTCTGGTCCTCCCCGCTGGTGGGTCCACAACTGCTGGGCATGCTGGGAAAATCCTTTCCACCATGGGGATCTCCCCAGGGCCAGGGCCGGGTGGCCATTGCTGGACCACGCCACTGCTGCTGGGGTTCTGCCAAGGCTCACATCCCCCTGGGATGGCCGTGGCTCCCAGAACCTTGCACTTACCATATTTTCCTTTAATTCTCAAGAGGATGAAGGCTATGAAGATGAGGGAGCCAAGGAGGAGAACTCCCAGAACGATGGAGGGGATGAGGAGCATTAGCTCCCGAGATTCCTTGTTCTCTATTTTCACTGTCACAGAAGATTCTGGAAACAAGAATTCCAATTCAGGAAGAAAGAGGAATGGGCACTCATCCTTCTTCTTGCCTTTCCATTCTCTGTAAAGCTGACCTGCTTCCCTTTTTATGTTATCTTCCTCCTTGCTTCCTTTTTCCAATTTTCCCATTGCTTTTAAGTGTGTGGTGTATATTAGGCGCTCAATAAATGCATCTTGAATGCATGAGCAATTGATTAAATGAATTACTGCCTGAAATAGAACTCTGGCCACCAGGCTGCAGAGATCTATCTGTCTGCTAGCTCTTTAGTATTTAGTCTTTGTTCAATAGACAACTATTGAGTACCCGCTGTGTGCCTGGCCCTAGACCCTGGGGCTACACATATGACAACAGTATCACAGGCCTTGAGGGGCTTTGTCTAGCGGAGAGATCAATAAGTAACCCAATCCAGTATGATGAGGCACCTGCTGTGATGGAGGTTTGAACAGCGACACGGGGGGCATGAGGCCCTACAAAAGGCACTTCATTCTCTGTGAGGGAAGACCAACACTGACTTCCCAGAGACAGTGACTCTGAGCCACCTCTGGGAGTGAACAGACCATCAGGAGAGCTGTGCCTGAGTCCCCCCTCCTTCCCACCAGACATCCCCTCCATGAGGACGGGAGTGGGGTCTGGGATTCAGGGTCTCCCACCTCTGCAGCCCCACTCTGGGGTGACTTCTTGCCTTCCCCCTCCCTCAGCCTCCACTCTGCTTAAAAGAATGCAAAACACAAGAATGGATACAGGGGTCAGTGAGGAGGGTTCCTGGAGTGAGCAGACCACAGGGCTAGATGACTAGTAGTGACAGCAACGGGGAGGGAGATGAGATCATCCAGACCTCTTTGCTGGGGGCAGTGTCTGCTTCCCCCGGGAGCAGTGTCTGCTTCCCCCGGGAGAGAACCCTCTCCCTGTCTTCATTTTCTCCTCTCCCCTCTCTGTCTGCAAATGGGGAAGTTTGGGCCAGGATGGGAGCTGGATCTGGCAGCAGGAAGCCGATGTGAGAGTGAGGCTGGGTGTTGCGGCCATGGGGAGACCCGTGAATGTGGGTCCAGAGGGCCGTGGCTGAGGGAGGGGCTGATGGACCAAGGGCCGGTGTGTGGTCCCTGGATCTCTCTTTGTGCTTCACTCTTTGCGCTTCACTCTTTGCCCTTCCAGGATGGCGTGGATCCCCACTCCAACCTCAGGAAGAGAAAGCATGTGCAGGTTGCCTGCAGGGCCTGGCAGGAGCTTGCCCAGCAGCCTGTGCAGTTGTGCATTTCATTTCCTGTCTGTGCTGTCATCTATGGCTAGGGCCTCTGTGCCCTCTCCCCAAACCCCTGTTCACTGCTTCTGGGTGTCTGAGAGAAGATGACAGAGAGCTAGGAGGCAGAGCAAGGGAATCTGGGCCAGCCCTTGTGGGTATCCCAGGACTGCAAAGGGGCTCAATGCCTGAACTAAATTACTCATAGCAACAGCAGACTTTCGGACAGTTCTGTCTTTGAGGCTCTTTTCTAAGTACTTTACAAAAATTAATTCACTGGAGCCTCACAGCAATGCTAGGAGAAAGGTACTATATGCTCATCACCTCCATTTTATAATTGAGGCATCTGAGGCTCAGAGAGGTTAAGGGTTGCCCAACAGGGCACAGCTAGCAAGAGGCACAGCTGGGAGTTGAGTCCTGGGAATCTGCTCTGATGCCAGCCAAGCTACACACAGCTGGTGGGTAAACCAAGAATGGATCTGGAATTCAGAGCCTTGGTTGTCAGTTCTGGCCAGCAATCACTAGCTGTGACTTTAGCCTCGGAGCCTCAGCTCCTTTCTTGATGTAAGGGTTATAATAAGACCTCTCCCATTTGGCTACTGACAGGATTAAAGGGTTGGGAAATAATGGCTATAAAGCACTAGGCCCAGTGTCTGGCCTGTTATGAACACAGGGCTGTGTGCCAGCATTCCCGCTACCCAGCTGGGCCAAGATCACCCTCCCCCTGCCGCCCCGACCCTGACCCTGACACCTGCTTGAGGTGGTATCAGCTCTCTCCAGCTCTTTCCTTCTTTTTTTTTTTTTTTTGAGACGAAGTCTCGCTCTGTCGCCCAGGCTGGAGTGCAGTGGCGCAATCTCGGCTCACTGCAAGCTCCGCCTCCCGGGTTCACGCCACTCTCCTGCCTCAGCCTCTCCGAGTAGCTGGGACTACAGGCGCCCGCCACCGCGCTCGGCTAATTTTTTGTATTTTTTAGTAGAGACAGGGTTTCACCGTGGTCTCGATCTCCTGACCTCGTGATCTGCCCGCCTCGGCCTCCCAAAGTGCTGAGATTACAAGCGTGAGCCACCGCGCCCGGCCTCCAGCTCTTTCCTTCTGCCCTCCAGGAGCTCACAGGAAAGTGGGGGAATGGACTTCTGTCCAGGAAGTATCAGGACTCAGTGATCTATGGGCTGACTTTGCAAGGCGGGGATGTAGAAAGAGCAGAAAGTGCTGCCCAGAGAGCCCCAGGGAGGCAAGTCCATTGGTTGGAGGTGGAGGATGAGGACCAAACCATCTTCCACCCCAACACAGGTGTGCACAGGAACACACACACACACACACACACACACACACACACACAGATGTCCAAGTCTGAGAAACCGCGTAGTATCCAGCAACACTTACCGATAGTGACTGTCTGAACACTTGCAGGGACTTCGGGAGTGGACAGATTGTGCAAACTCCGGGAAGCTGTCAGAAAGCACCGCCCAGTCACTCAATGCATGTTACTGAGCACCTACTGTGTGCCAGGCCTTGGGTTAGAAACTGAACGGGACAGACAAGTGACCCAGAACTAGGGTTGTGCTCCCATCAGGGGCACGTGGCTAAGGAAACTTACCTCCCTCCCCTCCCCCACCCCACAGTAAGGACGAACTCATGGGTTAAATGCTGGGAAGGCTCTTTGGTTAGAATAAAGGGCTAATAGAATTATCCCTTCTTTCTGTGTAAGCTGCTACAGACCACAAATCCCTTTTCCATTCAGTTTCAGTTTGTTCTTAATCAGCCTAGGGAGATGAAGAGCTGACATTGTCTTCATTATCATAATGGGCATTCCCATTGGGCAGGTATGCTCACGAAGAAATGAGCTTAAAAGTCCCTCAGCAGATACTATCAGGTTTCCCAGCTATCCTGCGAAGTGCCTAGTATCAGCATCCACACATGGAGGTTAAGGGACTGTCGGAAGCCTCCTTGCTCGTAAATGGCAGAGCTGGAATTTGTAACCAGGTGTCTGAACGCCGTAAGAAGGCAAATATGTTTCTTCAGATCTAACACTCACATTTTTTCAAACTTTAACACGTCGGAAATTGGGATCATGGCTTCAGTCATTACGTTTGGTGGTTTATTTTGGCAGTGTTTGCTCTTCTTTATGGTACATAAAATAATAATGGTGTGACTTATAAACAATGCCATCTTAGATTTGGTGAGATATAGTAGAACCCAACTCATACAGTGGGTATGAGGCTTAGCAGAAATAAGAGCTACTTAGTGCTCAACAATGCCTAGCATATGATCAGGGTTCCAGAAGCTGTCGCCGATATTATTACTAGGGCCTGCTAATATTATTTTTACTATCATCACCAGGCCTGGGATGGCAAATTGGTTTCAACTCTTGAGTCCATCCCAGTCAAGAGGAACCATTGCTTAGCATATAATGTCTTCATATATGATTCATCATTCTGGGGCTGAGTGGAGCATCTGAAAATACCTTGATGAATTAGCACTGTCTGCCTGGGCACCGTAAGGACAACGGTCCTTCTTATGCCATATGTGCCATTGCCGATCTGGTGCCTATTGTGGTACTTGGACTGTAAGTTTTTAGGACATGGATTCAGGTAGAATTCTGGCTCAAATCTGGGGGGTGGAGTAGGATGGGGTACCTGAGCAGAGGACCCTGGCTGCCAGCGACTGGCTGCAGAGGTTGGAGTTGTTGAACCGCCAGGAGCAGTTGGAGAGGGTGGGCTCCTCCCCGTTGCATGAGTAGTACATCCTGCCGGACAAGGAGTGGGGCAGCCCCTTGGGCCTCTCCACCGCGGTTCCACAGCCCAAGGACTGGCAGAGCACCTTGGCCTCCGATGAGTACCACTCACTGTCACATACTGTGTTCCAGACCCCTCGGAAGTGTACCTCCACCTGCCCCTCGCAGCGGTCAGCGCCCCCTGTCAGGCGCCAGGACTGGTGCTCTGCAGGGAAGGGGCAGGGGACAGAGTCAGGTCAGAATCCTTTGGGCAGAAATTCCCACCAGCCCAGACCCACCAGTGCAGGCACCAATGCAGCCATTTGGTCTCCAGATCTTGTGTCTTCTCCCTCCTGTGTCTGTCACCTGCCCCATCTGCTCTGGCCAACCCTGCTGTGATAAGTGTGGTCTGTGGAGCAGCAGCATCGGCATTGCCTGGGATCTTGTTAGAAACGCAGACTCTGGAGCTCTGCCTCAGATCTACTGAATCAGAATCTACATTTTAACATCCCCACCTCCCCCATCTCCTGCATATCAAAGAGAGGCACTGGCTGGTCCAGAACCTTCTGGCCTCACCTGGACAGACCAACAGCCTCCTCAGAGGCCTCCCTGCCTTCAGTCTCCCCTTGCTGCTTGAATGTAGGTGACCAACTCCCACTCGGGAAGAGTCTCACTTTTAATGTCACCCCTTCCAGGAGGTGGTCAGCCTTAGCCTACAGCTCCGCATTGCCTGCTGCCTCTAGACTCCACCTGACTGCTTTTCTTGGGGGCATTTACCACTTTCTCTCCTGAATTGTGTTTGTCTCAGTCTCATCTCCCCTCCTGAACTGCGACCTCTCAAGGGCAGGGACCACCTCTCCGCACTAACTCCAGGCTTGGCGCCCAGTAGGCCTATGGTGAGTGTTGGTGGTGACCGGGCTTCAGCGACTCCGCCCACTGACCTGAGCACACCACGCCCGCGTCCTCTTTGTGGCCGCAGTAGTGCTGTCCTGGCAGCCCCGGGCAGTCCCACAGGTAAGCTTCGGCCCCGGAGCAGTTCACCTGGTCCCGGTGGATAGGACCGCGGCCGGGCGTGAAGTGCAAGCCGGGCAGGGCCTGGACTGCCCAGCCGCAGCCCAGTTGCCTGCACACCACGTGGGCGTCCTCCAGGTCCCAAGTGTCATCGCACACCGATCCCCACTCGCCATGCTCCAGCATCTCCACGCGGCCGGCGCAGGCGCCGCCACCGTCCACCAGGCGCAGCGCGCGGTTCTCTAGGGGTGGGAGGGGGTTGTGGACGCTGGGGCATCCGGCCAGGAAGGGAGGGTTGGGGTGATGGTTGGACTGGCCAGAGAGTTGTGAGCTTGTTGTGGACCCAGTGAGAGGGCTGTAGCCGGGTAGGCAAGACTGGGAATCCTCCCAGGACTGCAGATGGGTTAGGTAGAGCCGCAGGCTGGTGGGAGGGACCAGAGACCTGGTGGGCGGGGCCTGGAGGGAAGGTTTGGGAGCCTGGGAGCCACAGCGCTAAGGGACCCTGTGAACCTGGGCATGTTTATGTATATGGAGAAAAGGGAGGAGAGACCCAGAGCGGGCGGGGACGGGGAAGCGGCGGGCCCAGTAAGTGGGGTTAGAGACCGGGTTAGCTTTGGGAACCCAGGGGTGGGACTAGGGGCCAAGTGTAGGGGTGGAGTCTGGAGGCCAGATCCGAGGAAACGCTCAGATCTGGAAATGACTCGAGGTCGTCCTCCGGTGTGGGAACCCGGTGCGTTTGCACTGGTAGGCGGTGGGGGTGGAGGTCTGGAGGGCGAGGCTTGGGTCCGGGGGCTGGAGCCAGGGGCAGTGGCTGAAGGCCTGGGGAGTGGGGCAGGTGGGGGCCCGTGTAGGGGGTGCGCTCGTACCTGCACAGGTGACACGGGCCCGCCTCCCGTCGCTGCGGCACGCGTGCTCCACCACCTCGCAGAGCCGCCACTCGGCGCCGCTGCACAGGAGGGCGGGCGCCCGGGCCAGAGTGGCATTAGCAGCTGCGCTGGTGTTCCCAGCTGCCGGCGGGGGCGGCAGCTCGGGGGTCGGCGGGACGAGCTGGGAGGCGGCCTCCGCCCCGCCGCAGCCCAGTGCTCGGCACACGGCCTCTGCGGCGCGGCTGTCCCAGAGCGCCCCGCACGCGGGCTCCCAGGACGCCTCGAACCGGACCTCCACCGTCCCGCTGCAGCTGCTGCTCCCGTTCGTCAGGCGGACCGGAAGCCGCTCCCCTGGAAGTGTCAGACCAGAGAGCTGAGACCGGTGGGGCCTGGGCCGGGGGTTGCCCAGGCTCTGCCACTGACTCTGTGCGTGACCTTTGACAACGCCCTGCCTGGCTTTGGGTCTCAGCTTTCCAATCTGCAAAATGGAGCCGGGCTGGCTCATCCCTGAGCCCACCTTGAGGCCTGACCCTGTGGTTCTCCTTAGAGTCAGCCGAAGGTGGGGCTCGGGAGTGACTCTAGAGGTTAAGATGGGTGACAGACAACCAGGGGTCCAGCCCCCCAGAAACCCTCTTCACTTGCTCCTGTCTCCAGGGGCACCTGTTTGTGAAAGAAAGGCAGAATTGTGAGTTCAGGGGCCCTGGTCCAGTGGGCGCATGCTTCCCCTGAAGGCCCCTCTGCTCCTCTGAGGGTACTGTCCTAGAGGCTGTCACAGTGACTAGGGAACCTTGGAGGATTGCGAAGGGGCTGGCCGTGGGGTTGATGTGGGCTCCTTCAGCTGATGGTGGTCCTCACTTCCCCAGAACCCCTTCTTTGGGAACCACCTGCCCCTTTTAGCCCAGGATTGTACCCCCAGTGCTAGCATGCAGCTTTGCATACAGTTGGTCCTTAATAAATGTCTGTTGAGTAAATCAAGGACCCTGCCTCCCCCACCAAGAACTCTAGCCTGTTCTTAACAAATCCTCTTAAAATGCTCCAGGCATACCTGCCCACCTGTATGTGACTCATCAGTGTCCTCTCAAAAATGGTAGTTCTACGATCTCAAAGTGAATTGATAGTGGAACTTCAGGTGATGGGTCAGGAAGAAGTGTTGTCTGAAGTCAGGGAGCCTCCCTGGTATCCTAAATGTCCATTTCCCTTCTTTATTACCCTGGGGGACCACCTACAGAACGCTGATCATGGACTCCCAGAGGGAATGTTTGCTCACCTGGCTCCCAGATCTCACTCTCTGCACTGCTGGTGTTGAGCTGGTCAGATGGGGCTGGAGACGGATGACCTGAAATGAACCAGCAGCAGCATGGTGGGTGAGTGAGCTCAGGCCCGGAGGCCACAGAGGCACCCTGATGAGCAGGGGGCACTTCTTGGAGCCTGTGGTGGCTACATGAGGCCTTTGGAAAAGACATGGTCCTCAACTTTGGGTGCATTTGCATTTGCCTCCCTTCAAAGTAGGGAAAGTTCTCAAACATTGGCATTTCAGGATCCTCCGCTTTACCTATTCATTGTACACACATCTTCAGAAATTGGAGTAGAACAGGGAGGAAAGGCAGTGGGCATTGGGGCCAGACACACAAAGTGGCTTCGTGACCATGAATGGGTGACTTCATCTTTCTGTGCCAGTCCCAATTTTTCAGCAATGATTCTTAGGAAAATATCGTGAGACTGAAATGAGACAGACTATGAAATACTTGACATATAGAAAAAGCTCGAAAATGGGAGTGACTTAGAAAAAGAAAATTTTGTTTGTAGAATTTGAGAATTTCATATCAGACTTTAGAATAATTGGCACATCCTGGACTGGGAACCACTGGATTGCAAAGTGCTTTCAGACACTAAGAAACTAGCATTCACTAAGGACAGGTATTTGCCTACTTGCATATATTATTCCATTTACTTTCTTTCCTTCTTTCTTTCTTTTTTGAGACAGAATTTTGCTCTTGTTGCCCAGACTGGAGTGCAATGGCTTGATCTCGGCTCACCGCAACCTCCGCCTCCCGGATTCAAGCAATTCTCCTGTCTCAGCCCCCTGAGTAGCTGGGATTACAGGCATGCGCCACCACGCCTGGCTAATTTTGTATTTTTAGTAGAGACGGGGTTTCTCCATGTTGGTCAGGCTGGTCTCAAACTCCCAACCTCAGGTGGTCTGCCTGCCTCAGCCTCCCAAAGTGCTGGGATTACAGGCGTGAGCCACTGCATCCGGTCTATTCCATTTACTTTCAACAACACAATGGGGCAGGTGTTAGCATTCTTATTTTACAGATTAGGAAAAGGAGGCTCCAAAAGCAAAAATCAGTTGTCTCTGCCAGATAGGGTCCATTTATTCCACCAGAGCTACTATCCATTCTGCCCTGGGAGGCTGACCTGTTTGGATTAACCCCTGTCTTCCTGGGCCTTATGGCTTCTGTCAGATTCAGCCAATGGGGAGCCTTAGCAGAGATAGGCAGAAGTGAGGAGAGCGAAGATGTGACGCTTATTTCTCTGGCCCCTCCCTGTGAGGTCCCTCGGGTAGTTCGTGTCCCTCATGTGAAGGACATTGCTTATCCAAGGTGACCTCTCCTTGACTGTCTCCTACTCGGACTCACTGACCACTCCCTGGTTGTGTCTCCTTTGGCCAGAAGTTGCTCTTAGATTCTACTTACTGCATTACCCTTTGTAAGTAGTTCTTCTGTAAATGAGTCCCCTTTAAATTCCTATTCTAGGTTTCCTCGTGGGACCCCGACTGATGCGTGGCCTGAGGCCACCCAGTGAGCAAGCTGCAGAGCCTGGATTTAAACTGTCTCCAAGGACTCGCCTCCCCTCTGGGCTGGGATGTTTGCGCTTGCAAAGCACAAAGGGAGGCTCTGGGGCAGGGACTGTTGTGGTTGTCTGTGAACTCCTCTGCATTTCCTGGTTTCTCTTACACTTAGGTTGGGCTGGTTGAAGCCTAGGCAGAAGACGTCTGCCCACTTTTGAGCCAAAGCAGGGAAGAGGCGGTGAGCCTTTTCCATTTACGTCTTCCCTGTTGAGGGATATTAGAGGCCCTGGGTTGCGGAGGAACTGCAAGAGGGAAGGGGATGTTGACCCAGCTTGGATTTTGTGTAAGGAGTAAGCCCTTGTCATGTTAAACCATGAAGATTTGGGGGTGTCCTTGTTGCTACAGCCTTGCCTAGCCTGGCCTGACTGATATAGTGGCTGAAGACTCGGACATGACCGCTACACATTCCTGGAGCTTCACCTGAGCAGATTCCAGGGACACACCCCCTGAGCCTGAGCTTGTGCGTGTGCACGTGCACACCCTGGCAGACAGCCCTCTCCAGGAAACGGTGTGGGCCTCTCCATCATCAGGCAGAAAGTCATCAGCCCTCTAATTGCTGTCCTCGCTAACTCCCTGGCTGTCTGCCCAGCCTGAGCCCCTGGAGGGGAAATGACTCCAAATTCAGAGCACGAACTCTGTGGCTGATGTATTAGAATGTTCAGCGCAAGAATTCAGATGCCCACAAGTTAGGATTTCAGAATCCCGGTTCCCACAGCAACGGTCCCAGTGCTCCAGCGTAGTTTTCAATGTTACTACATGGGGTGGGGGAGGGGGGATTGCACGATGGCTGCAGTGTGTATGACTGTGAGCTGTGTGCATGTGAGTGTGTGTGAGGGACTGTGTGCCTATGTGATTATGACCGTGTGTGAATGTGATGTGTGTGGGGCAGGGGGGCTTTAGCTCTGCTCTGTATCATCTCTCTCTCTGGGTCTGGAAAACCACTTTCTCATGCATAAAGACAAAAATGTGTTCTCCTAGATCAGAAAACCCTAGAGGGCAGGGCCCACGGCTGGGTCAGCCCTGTGTCCCCCACAGTGTCCAAGGCAGTGTTTGTTGATTGACTGAATGAATGAGTGAGCAGCAGCTGCCAGCTCCAAGGCAGCTGGTTGAAAGCAGATAACCTCGAGGGCTTTATTTTTGTGTCAAGCATCCTCCCATCCCCTATCCCAAGAAGGGAACTTGGCTTCTCTGTTCTCTGACCTCTGTGCTACAGGAACAAAAGCAGAAATTACCTGGAACCGTCTTTCCATCCGGGCCTCATTTCACAGAGGGCCGAATGCAAGATCAGCATTTCTCAGACATCATTATCACCTTTTTTGTTTTGAGATAGAGTCTCGCTCTGTCGCCCAGGCTGGAGTGCAGTGGCACCATCTCGGCTCACTGCAACCTTCACCTCCTGGGTTCAAGTGATTCTCGTGCCTCAGTCTCCCGAGTAGCTGGGACTACAGGCGTTCGCCACAATGCTGGCTAATTTTTGTATATTTTTTGTAGAGACGGGGTTTTCCCACGTTTCCCAGGCTGGTCTCGAATTCCTGAGCTCAAGCGATCTGCCCATCTCAGCCTCCCAAATTGCTGGGTTTACAGGCGTGAGCCACTGCGCCCCGGCCCATTGCTACCAGTTTTGCCTGGCCCTGTGCCTCACACTTTTCTTTAAATTGGTTCACTTTTTTGCTGCAATAAATTTATTTGAAAAGGAGCCTGCTATGGTTTGAATGTGTTCCAAAGTTCATGTGTTGGAAACTTAATCCCCCAATGACCTGTGTTGAGAAGTTGGATGTTTAAGAATTGATTTGGGCTGGGCATGGTGGCTCACGCCTGTAAGCCCAGCACTTTGGGAGGCCACGGCGGGCGGATTACCTGAGGTCAGGAGTTCGAGACACGGCCAACATGGTGAAACCCTGTCTTTACTACAAATACAAAAATTAGTCGAGTGTGGTGGCACACGCCTGTAATTCCAGCTACTCAGGAGGCTGATGCAGGAGAATTGCTTGAGCCTGGAGGCAGAGGTTGCAGTGAGCTGAGATTGTGCCACTGCCCTCCAGACTGGCCAACAGAGCGACACTGTGTCTCAAAAAAAAAAAAAGAAAAGAAAAAAAAGAAAAGAGTTGATTAGGTCATGAGGATTCTGCCTTCATGAACGGATTAATGCTGTTATCATAGGGGTGTGTTGGTTATTGCAGAAGTGGTTTTGTTGTAAAAGTGAGAGTTCAGCTGTCCCTCGCTCTGTCTCTCGTGCACTCTCTGGCCATGTGACACCTTCCAATGTGTTATGACGCAGAGAGAAGGCCCTCATCAGATGTGGCCCCTAGATCTTGGGCTTCCCAGCCTGCAGAACTATGAGAAATAAATTTCTTTTTATTTTAAATTACTCACTTTGTGGTACTTTGTTACAGCAACACAAAACAGAGTAAGAGCAAAGCTTTACCCTTTCCTGTGAATTTGCTTTTTTACATCATTAAAGACACCTGAACATAAAAATGTTCACTGCAGATTTTTTTTTTTTTTTTTTTGAGACAGTGTCTCACTCTGTCACCCAGGCTGGAGTACAGTGGCGTGATCTTGGCTGACTGCAACCTCCACCTCCTGGGTTCAAGCAATTCTCCTGTCTCAGCCTCCCAAGTTGCTGGGATTACAGGCGCCCACCACCACACCCTGCTAATTTTTTTGTATTTTTGGTAGAGATGGGGTTTCTCCATGTTGGCCAGGTTGGGTCTTGAACACCTGACCTCAAGTGATCTGCCTGCCTTGGCTTCCCAAACTGCTGGGAGTACAGGCATGAGCCACCACACCCAGTCCACTGCAGATTTTTGAATGGCAAAAAGTTAGAAACAGAGTGAATGCCCATTCACAGGGGAAACAGCTGAATCAATTACGGTCCATTTACAGGGTGGCATCTTATGCAGCCTTTATAAAGAATGAAATAGACCCAGATGGGTTGGCAGGATTTCCAAGCTGTGTTGAGTAGGGAAAGCAAGATGCAGAGAATAAAATGTAATATGATGCAATTTTTGTGAAACAAGGCCAAAAAAACCCCTCTGTGAACTGGTATGATTACAGGAACATGAAGATAAGTGTGGGAGAACACACAGCAGATGATCAAAATGGAAAAATGAAAAGAGTGGGCTTCAGGGGAAGGGGCCAGGCAAGGCCAGCTCCACGGGCTGGTGGACTGTGCACAGGGCCCCGTGCTTAGAAGGAACCAGCCCTTGCTTGAATCCTCTGCTGTTGCCATCTTGAAATGCCTCATAATTTGTTGAACCAAAGACCCTGCATCTCCATTTTGCACGAGGCCCTGCAAATTATGCAGCTGGTCATGGGACACAGTCACAGCCATGGAAGATAGTGGGAGGAAAAGCAAGCAATGAAGGTAAAAGGTTGTACTTTAAAAATCATGTATGATATGATTCTATGTATGTAAAATTAGGTATGTATATTGATATGAAAAAATTAGAAGATATTAAAACCTAAAGGGACGATGTATATGACTTGCCTAAAATAGAAGGTAATTGTAAAAACAAGCATACTAAAAATAAAGCCATGTTAGAGATGTTAAAAGACACATCATTGGCCAGGCACGGTGGCTCACGCCTGTAATCCCAGCACTTTGGGAGGCCGAGGTGGGTGGATCACAAGGTCCGGAGTTCGAGACCAACCTGGCCAATAAGGTGAAACCCTGTCTCTACTAAAAATACAAAAGTTAGCCAGGTGGGTGCCTGTAGCTGCAGCTACTCGGGAGGCTGAGGCAGAGAATCGCTTGAACCCAGGAGGCAGAGGTTGCAGTGAGCCGAGATCACGCCACTACTACACTCTAGCCTGGGCAACAGAGCGAGACTCCGTCTCAAAAAAAAAAAAAAAAAAAAAGACACGTCATCATCAGACTATCTGATAGAATCAGAAGGAATGACAGAACATTGCAAAATAATAATTATTTAAACTTTTATTGCCACGTGATTCAGTGTTATTTAATGCTAAGTTTATTCACCACCTGAAATTATACTTTGTGCCCCTGAAAATCATCTCTAGTTGTGCCCCAAATTCTGGAAAGTGATGGAACAAGACAGGGAAGGGATGGAGGGGAGCGGCTGGTTTGAGAATAGGAGAAGAAAGAGGTTGGGAGTGCCGACCCCAGCCCAGGAAGCAGGTGGCTTTTTCAGGCCAGTTCCATGCAGAAGTCCCCGAGTGGGACAGGACCTCCGATGGGGTAGTCGGAAGAAGACTCCAGTAGAATGGGCTGCGGAGGAGACTGTAAGAACAGGAAGAATGAAGGCACGAAAGAGCCTCGTTGCCTGGAATCTGAGAAAACGAGACACTGAGACTCCTGTTGTGTCACCCAGGCCCCTGAGATGTCCCATGGGCATCTGAGAGGTGAGGGACTTGTGGAGAAAGGAGGCATAGACATCGAGGGAAAGCTGAGCCTCCCACTGGCCAGCCCAGTGTCAGAGCAAGCCTGGTAGGAAACTTTTAGGAACAACGAGGCACTCCCCAGAATGCCGCCCTGGCCGTGCCCAGTGACCAGTGTCAGGTCAACGCCAGCTACACCTGAGGTTACTCTCTGTCCTCCGGCACTGTCAGAGGTGCTGAGGAAAACACGGTTGCATCCTGAATGTTAGTGGAGTGGATGATGGAGAAAGAGATGCTGTACAGAGCCAGAGGCAGGGTGGAAAGGGACGATGGAAACATGGAGGCGGAATCTACGAGTGGTGCAGCCAGGTGCATGTGTCACCTGCTAGAAGTATAGTTTAAAAAAAACCCAACAGAAAGTGTTTGCAAACACAGATGCCAACAGCCTTAACAACAACAGCAAACCAAGCTCTTTCAATCCAGTAATTCCACATCTGGGAACCTATCCTAAAGAAAACTATCTCAAGTACCATACTGCCTGGAGACTAAAGTCCATGCTTTGGAACTAGATGGTTCTAGATTTCCTTTTCCATCCATTGGAGCCCCAGAATGCTGTGATGTGCTGGTTTTTTATTTTTATTTTTATTTTTATTTTGCCATAGAGTCTCACTCTCCCTCTGTTGCCCCAGCTGGAGTGCAGTGGCACGATCTCGGTTCACTGCCACCTCCACCCTCCTGATTCAAGCGATTCTCCTGCCGCAGCTACTGAGTAGATGGGGTTACAGGCACTCACCACTACGCCTGGCTAATTTTTTTCTTTATATTTTTAGTAGAGATGGGGTTTCACTATGTTGGCCATGCTGATCTCGAACGCCTGGCTTCAAGTGATCCGCCCACCTCAGGCTCCCAAAGTGCTGGGATTACAGGAGTGAGCCACGGAGCCCGACCCTGTGCTGTTTCTGATAGCATAATAAAAACAAACAAATAAGAACCCACCAAAAAAATTCAAATTGGAGACAACTGGATTGTCTAAAAGTGCTTGGGGAGTTGGTTAGAAAAATATAGCACATTAAAAACATTTGCCAAAAAAGAATTTACAGGGAGTATTTAATGATGTGGGGGTAAGTTTATGCCATAATGTTAAGTGGCAGAAGCAGAATACAGGGTTATGTTATAAATATGGTTGTGCTCTCCCCTTCAGTCCCCGTCCTCACCCCCCGCCAGGTTTTAAGCTTGTGAAGGTTTTCCAGGACCCAGAGAGAGCCCGAGTTCAATCTCCCATTCTGTCCTCTCACTGCATCCTCAGATTTTTTTTCATGTGAGCCCAGCCACATTTAATTACATAGCTATCCTGGTCATGAACTGTTTGACATCCATCGGCTCACTAGATTCTAAGCATCACCCCCATATATCTAGCACCTTGCACAGTGCCTTGCCCAGGAGAGATGCTAAAAGAATATCAATAAATTAAATTTAATCTCTACTATAGGAAAAGAAAATACATGCCCACATGATATTAATAAGTTTTCCTTCCTTCCTTCCTTCCTTTCTTCCTTCCTTCCTTCCTTCCTTCCTTCTTGCTCTTTCTTTCCTTTCTTTCTATCTTGCTCTGTCACCCAGGCTGGAGTGCAGTGGTGCCACCTCAACTCACTGCAACCTCCGCCTCTCGAGTTCAAGCAATTCTCCTGCCTCAGCCTCCCAAGTAGCTGGGACTACAGGCATGTGCCACCATGCCCGCCTAATTTATATATATTAGTAGAGACTGGGTTTCACCATGTTGGCCAGGCTGGTCGTGAACTCCTGACCTCAGATGATCCGCTCACCTTGGCCTCCCAAAGTGCTAGGATTACAGGCGTGAGCCACTGTGCCTGGCCTGCTTTCCTGTTTTCTTTCTGCCTTGTGTTGTTCTAATGTTTGCAAATGTTCTATATCAAATAAAAATTAAAGGTCCCCAAATAAATACACAGGGCTTTTTTCCCTGGGGGGACATGTGGGTTAGCTTGAAGTACTAATACAATGAGCTTTAATACTGGCTACCCAGTCACCCTGTTCCACTGAGCCTGCAGAGAAGCACCTGGGCCGACAGTGTGGCCACGTCAGCTAAAGCCATACTCATTCCCAGGGAAGAATTGAAGAGCTCATGCGGCTGGCAGGTCAGGGTGTTTCTTCTCCGGAAAATGTCAGCATTGTTGGGGGCACAGTGGAGGGGGTCACTGGGTTAGGCGTCAGGAGATGACGGTTGATTTCTATCATTAACTTGCTACATGACCTTGGACGAGTTCTTTCACTTTCTGGCCCCATTTTCTCACTTGCATAATGACAGATTGATGAGATTTTGATCTCGTCCAGTCCTTACATTCTTTGATTATAATTAGATAAAATACGTAATGAAAGGCAACATCTCTTGAGCACCTTCTGTATGCCCCATAGACGATAGCTGTTATCTGTGTGCATTACATGTACTAGCAAATCCTTACAACTATCCTGTGAGGTGCATACTATTAATATCATCATCCCAGTGTCATCACTGAGAAAACTGGGACATAGAGAGCTTAAGTAAATCACCCAAGGTCACCCAGCTGGTCAGTAATCAAAGCAAAATTTGAACCTGGACAGTCTGGCTCTAGAAGTCACCCTTTTAACTACTACAGTGTACTGTTTTCAGTATGCTGTCAATATAGACGGGAAATCTGTCCTACACCGTCCGTTTATCATCACGGAAGTGGGCCCATGGTACACAAAGCACTTATCTGTATAAACGCAGGGGAGGAACATACATTTGAAGGGCTTAGAGATCACTCAGTCCCGCTCGGAGGGAAAATCGTATGGTGCTGTGCTGTCCAGTACAATAGCCACCAGCCACGTGTGGCTACTGAGCACTTGAAACAGGGTTTGTGCCAATGAGAAACTCAAAATTTCATTTTATTTAATTCAATTCATTTCTATTTAATTTACAAAATGTTTTCCCTTTAATTTTAAAGACATAATCAATTCAATCATTGGAAAACCTTTTCAAATGGCTGGAGTAAGTTAGATATGTGATTCTCCTTTTTCAGTTGTAACTAGTATGAAATCTAAATACAGATTGAATGTTTCTGGTGAAACTTGAGTGTCCAAATTGAGACGTGCTTTAAGTGTGAAGTACAGGTTGTGTTTCAAAGACTTGGTAAGAATAAAGAATGTAAAGTATCTTATTAAGAATTTTTTTATTGATGTCATGTAGAAATGATATTTTGGATATATTCAGTTAAATCACATATATTATTAAAGTAATTTCATCTGTTTCTTTTTACGTTTTCGAAAAAATGCAGCTGCTAAAAATTTATTTATTATTTTTATTTTATTTTATTTTATTTATTTATTTTTGAGACGGAGTCTCGCTCTATCGCCCAGGCTGGAGGGCAGTGGTATGATTTTGGGCTCACTGCAACCTCCATCTCCCGGGTTCAAGCGATTCTCCTACCTCAGCCCCCTGAGTAGCTGGGACTGTAGGCACACACCACCATGCCTGGCTACTTTTCTTATATTTTTAGTAGAGATGGGGTTTCACCATGTTGGCCAGGCTGGTCTTGAACTTCTGACCTCAGGTGATCCACCTGCTTTGGCCTCCCAAAGTGCTAGGATTACAGGCATAAGCCACCATGCCCAGCAAAAAATTTAAAATTATAAATGTGGCTCACATACTGACATCAGACAGTGCTGTATGGGGGGAAGGTACCTATGTACCTTGCAAGGCCTTGCATTCAGAGGCTTGGGCTGGAGTCCAGCTCTGTTCTTTATTAGTGGAGTGACCTTTGGCCAGTCACTTTGCCAGTCTGAACCTTAGACTGTTATCCAGGAACTGGAGTTAATAATGCTTCTCTCAGAAGGCTTTTTGTCAGCAAGTATTTTGTCAGAAATATTGCAAAATCTGAGGCCCAAGGGAAGAGTATCCCCAAGGCCCACGGGGAGGTCAGGCCCCCAGTGCAGTGCAGTGATCTCCCGGATAGCCCAGCTGCTGCTCCAGAGCACTGCCAGGACAGGGCAGGGTGTGCCCCTCTGCAAGACTGGCACCAGGCCCTTGTGACTAGTGTCCCCGAACCTTGGGAGAGGCATGCTCCCTGCTGACCTGCAGACCACTGTGCATCTTGTGTATGAAGACTGGCCTTTTGTCCCCAGCAGTGATGACAAATGCTACGTGAACCCTGATTGGCCCACCTCCCAAGGCCCTGGCTCGGACTCCATGTGTTCAAGTGGAGCAGGACTGGTTCAGGGAGCTGTCCAGAAACACTCACCTGCCCCTCGCCCAGTGGCTGGGCAGCTGGACGGGGATTCCTGGTTTGCAGGTTTGAGAAGCAGCCAGATGGACTCCTAGTTTTCTACTCCCAACCCACACTGATGGGAGCAGCTACCTATCTCGGGCATCTGGGGTCCAGAGTGCAGGGGGATAAGGGAAGGATGTTGTGATGCCTCCCACTGCTCTGATAGGGAAAGGGGAAGCCCCAAGGCACGTCGAGCACCCTTCACAAATCTGGCACAGCTCAGCAGTAATGGCTGACATTTATTCAGTATGATTTAATTATCAAAGCAAGACCATGAGATGGGGAAACTGAGGCACAGAGAGGTTTAGTAACTTGCCTAAGATTACACGGCTAGAAAATGGCCAAGCTGGGAATCGAACCCAGGCTGTCTGCTTGCAGAGACCACATTCTTAACCACGCCACTCCCCAAGGTTGGAATCCAACATCCTGATTTCTGCTTTGGTGATCATGCCAAGGGCGAGAGGCAGGAAGTTTTGACAACCCTGGAGGCTTTCCAAATTTCTTTCTCCTCTGCAAGTGTCAACAAGCACTGAGTTTAGAAATGATAACCCACCCTTCCCCCGCAGTGGTGACACAACTCAGAACCCAAGATCCAGGAACTCACTTCCCAAAAGACCCCAGACTCCAAAGATAAGCAACAACTAGGAAACCTTCCTTCTCCAGGGCAGCAGATCCTGGGTGGCTTGTGTCATCCCACAGCCCTCACAGCAGGGAAAAATGAGACTTAATAGTCTCACCTCGCACTGCCCCCACCCCTTCCCCACTGGCTCTCAAATATGGGGCTCGCTTCAGCACTGTCTAGGGCCTGAGGATACATCGGCCAATTGGAAGAGGAGGGCCAATGAATTTAGGGGAGGAACCTCTGAGTGAGAGGGTGCTGGAACTGTCCTAACTATTTTCTTTTTAGAAATGCCCTTGGTATTGTTAATGGTGGCAATTAATAAAACAACTAGAAAGAAGGGAATGCCCGTAATTCCATTAAAATTAGAAAGATGCTGGCTGGGCCTGGTGGCTTACATCCGTAATCCCAGCACTTTGGGAGGCTGAGGTGGGTGGACTAGCTGAGGTCAGGGGTTCAAGATCAGCCTGGCCAACATGGCGAAATCCAGTGTCTACTAAAAATACAAAAATTAGCTGGGTGTGGTGGTGCATGCCTGTAGTCCCAGCTACTCCGGAGGCTGAGGTAGGAGAATCGCTTGAACCCGGGACGGGGAGGTTGCAGTGTGCCGAGATTGCAGCACTGCATTCTAGCCTGGGTGACACAGCAAGACTTCATTTCAAAAAAAAAAGAAAAGAAAGAAAGAAAAAAAAAGACGCATGCGCTGGCTCATACAAGTAATATAATTCAGTTGGGAGGGGATAAATGTGTTCAACCTTTGAGGGGACTTGGACTTGGAGAGGCTGTGACACCTGGTTGGGCTGAGTTTACTTTGTCAAGAAACTGAAGCTGTCACGGGCTCAGTCACACAGTGCTGTCCTAGCCTGCAGAGGTGACTGACTGCAGTGACTAGACCAGCTTATACCCACTTGGCTCTCCAAGGCCAGGAAGGCTAGAGTGACTTCTCTCCCCTGGCGCCCAAAGGAAAGTCAGCAGTTTGGTGCTTTGGTATTATTTTACACGTACACTTATCTCCCGAATACCTGTCCCAGTTCCTAGCACGTGGATCCAAGTTCAGCAAATGTTAATGAAATGGAACATAGATCGGTAATAAACTCATTTCTCAGCTTTCAGGAGAACATGGTTCATGTGCTTTCATTTTCTTGAGAAAGACAAAGAGAGTGAGTATTATTTGGTATTATGTTACAGGATTTTGGTTTGTTTTCACACTCCCCGGTTATACCACAGCAGGGCTTGGGGACACAAATAAAACAATTTGCTCACTTGACAGAGACAGATGGAAGTAAAGGCTCAAACAGTCCCAGCCCCAGAGGACTGCAGCCACTCAGGTCAAAGAAATTCAGCCTTTTTTTTCGGCAGGGGGGTTGGGGAGGGGACGAGTCTCACTCTGTTGCCCAGGCTGGACTGCAGTGGCACTATCTCGGCTTACTGCAACCTCCGCCTCCCAGGTTCAAGCAATTCTCCTGCCTCAGCCTCCTGAGTAGCTGGGACTACAGGTGCACGCCACCATGCCTGGCTAATTTTTTGTATTTTACTAGAGACGGGGTTTCACCATGTTGCCCAGGCTGGTCGCAAACTCCTGAGCTCAAGCAATCCGCCTGCCTCGGCCTCCCAAAGTGCTGGGATTACAGGCGTGAGCCACCGTGCCCGGCCAGAAATTCAGCCTTTTTGCCTTTCTTTTGCCCCCATGTCACAGGACAGATGATGTTCACCTGCGTGATACCTTCCATGCATGCCCAGGTTTCATCTCCCCTCCTCTCTGTCACCAAATCCAAGGGGAAGTAAAAGACAACGCTTCCTACTCTCCTCTGTAAAAAACTTAAAGATAAGATCAACACAACTTAATAGGCTTTGAGGTATGTTCAATCGCTGGGACTCCCCCTCCTCTCCCAAGAAAGTGAGAGGGCGTGAGCCACATTCTCCTGAAAGCTGAGAAATGAGTCTGTTGCCAGCCTGCATTCAGTTCCATGAACATCTGCTGAACTTGTTGCATATGCTGGGAACTGGGGCAGCTATGATATGAGGGAGATGAGTGTGAGCGGGATGATTGAGGGAGCAGGAGATCCCAGGCACCAATTCATCTGGGTAACAGCCTCCATTCTCAGGAAATTCGTCTTTCATGACTTAGACAGGGACTCTGGGGACAGATAGAACAGTGATCTAAACCCATCTCTGCTGATCACTGGCTGTGTGACCTAGGGAAAGTCGCTGAGCCCAGCTAGGTTTCATCTTTAACCTGGCACTGGGCATGATAAATGAGCCAAACAGAAGAAGGGTGCACGGGTGGGTGATCTACATAAAACGCGCAGGATGTGGTATATGGCAGCTGTTGCTGCTATTATCCTCCATCCTGAGGCTTTCATCCCTTTTCTCTCATTTGGCCCTTGGTAGCTATGAGATGGCAGCTGGTTATTGATTCTACATTCCATCCCAGGCAGAAAGATGACTCTGACAGCTACTTAGCCTTCTTTTCTGCAAGGGGGTGATTCTGGTTCTCTGAAGGCTGCATTCTCTCCACCTCACTCCTCGTCTTTCTTGTGAACCTTATCTGAGCTGCTGCAGACTCACAACTTGGCTGCATCCTTCCCCGGCTCTGCAAACATCCAGTGTTCCTAGAGAGGAGATGTGGGCTGTAGTTGCTGTGGTAACAGGAGTTCCTCTAAAAGAAAAGGCTCCTGGGGTCCTGGCTCCAAGGCTGGCTCAGGCTCCCATGCCAGACCGTGCCTTCTTTCCAGGTACCAGGTGGTAAAATGAGAAGGTCTCATGGAGGGTTGCAAGCAGCTCAGTAAAATCCCAAGGGATAAGAGTAGGGATTTGGCTCCAAGAGAGCACAGCAGGCCAGAAACACTGGCATGTCACCAGCCCGATCTTCTTGATCCCCCGCCAGACTTTAGACCACTGAGAGGAGGAGCAGAATGGTCAGGTGCTTCTTTTATTTATTTATTTATTTACTTTAATTTTAATTTTAATTTGTTTTAATTTTTTTATTTTTGGAGACGGAGTCTCACCCTGTCGCCGAGGCTGGAGTGTAGTGGCGCGATCTTGGTTCACTGCAACTTCTGCCTCCCAAGTTCTAGCGATTCTCTGGCCTCGGTCCCCCTAATAGCTGGGATTACAGGTGCACGTCACCTTGCCTAGCTAATTTTTGTATTTTTAGTAGAAACATGTTGGCCAGGCTGGTCTTGAACTCCTGACCTCAGGTGGTCTGCTCGCCTTGGCCTCCCAAAGTGCTGGGATTACAGGTGTGAGCCATGGCGCCCGGCCCTCAGGTCCGTCTTTTAGAATTCCCGTTCAGTAGGTCTTGGGTGGGAAAAAACCACCTACCACATCATAGGCATCAGAAAGAACACTGGATTGAAATTAAACATGCCTGGGTTAGAAACCCAGCTTCCTCCTTAACTATAGCGTGACCTTGGGCAAATCTCTTCATATGCCCCACTTGCCTCCCTCACCTCATAGTTATAAAAAAAAAAGAAAAAAGCCTTACAAGCTGGGCACAGTGGTCCACGCTTGTAATCCCAGCACTTTCAATGGCTGAGGCAGGAGGATCACTTGAGGCCAGGAGTTTGAGAACGGCCTGGGCAACATAGTGAGACCCTATCTCTACAAAATAAATTTAAAAATAAAAAATGAGGCTGGGTGCTGTGGCTCACGCTGTAATCCCAGCACTTTGGGAGGCCAAGGTGGGTGGATTGCTTGAGCACAGGAATTTGAGACCAGCTTAGGCAACAAGGCAAAACCTTGTCTCTACCAAAATGCAAAAAATTAGCTGGGCATGGTGGTGCGCACCCGTGGTCCCAGCTAGTCGAGAGGCTGAGGTTGGATCACTTGGGCCGAGGAGTTTGAGGCTGCAGTGAGGCAAGATGGTGCCACTGCACTCCAGCCTGGGCGACAGAGTGAGACCCTTTCTCTCTCTCTCTCTCTCTCTCATATATATATATGAATAAATAAATAAATAAATTAGCTGGACACATGCTTGTAATTCTAGTTACTGAGGAGGCTGAGGCAGGAGGATCACTTGAGCCCAGGAGTTCGAGGTTGCACTGAGCTATGATCATCACCGCACTCCAGCCTGGGCAACAGGGTGAGATTCCACCTCTAAAATGAAAACAAAATGAAACGAAAATCTCACAGGGCTAAGGAAAGATTACCAAAAAAACCCCCAATACCTGGTCCACAGCAAACGCCCAAGATCTTGTGGAATCAATGACTATACCTGCAAATACGTGAAAGATGAATATGTGTGCATATATGTATCATAGATGGAAAAAACAGATGAAAAACAACATATTCAGGATGATCATAGCCTTATGGATATAGTGCATAGAAAAATGGCTGATGAGGCCAAACGTGGGGCTCACACCTGTAATCCCAGTACTTTGGGAGGCCGAGGTGGGCGCATCACCTGAGGTGGGGAGTTCAAGACCAGCCTGACCAACATGGAGAAGCCCTGTCTCTACTAAAAATACAAAACAATTAGCCAGGCATGGTGGCGCATGCCTGCAATCCCAGCTACTCGAGAGGCTGAGGCAGGAGAATGGCTTGAACCCAGGAGGTGGAGGTTGTGGTGAGCCGAGATTGAGCCATTGCACTCCAGCCTGGACAACAAGAGCGAAACTCTGTCTCAAAAAAATAAAAAATAAAAATAAAAGAAAAGAAAAGAAAGAAAAAAAGAAAAGAAAAGAGAGAAAGAAAAGGAAATGGCTGATGATACCTCATAGATTTCGGGAGGCTCATACCTTGATCTGAAAGCTATACCCTTTTGTATAAATTATAGAAAAAATTGTTCACATGCAGATGTGTGCAGGGATATTTTCTGCAGAACTGTTTGTAACAGAAGAAAATTAGAAGTAATCTAACCATCCATCAGCTGGAAATAAACAGACTGTATTGTATCATAGGCTGGATTATTCCGTTGAAGGAATGAACTAGATGCATATCTACCCACTTGGTTAGATTTTGAAAACAAGGAGAAAAGTACAATAAGTTGCAGAACAATATGTCCAGTAGGGTACAATTTATATAAAATATAGTACATGTCTCAACACCATCCATTGTGTATGGAGACATTTTTTGTGTAATAGGAGTATAAAAATGTGGGAGAAAAGGGTACACACACCACACTTTGGAGTGTGTGTTCTAGGGAGGAAAGGATAAGAATTATTTCAACAGTATCTGTATGCTTTTCTTTCTTATTAATATAGATCTGAGCAAATATGGCAAAAGTGTAAAGATTTTCTAAGTCTGGGTGGTGAGGACGCATTGGGTTCATTAAAACATTCTTAGTCCAGGTGTGGGGGCTCACGCCTGTAATCCCAGCACTTTGGAAGGCCAAGGCAAGTGGATCCCTTGAGGTCAGGAGTTCAAGACCAGCGTGATCAACATGGTGAAACCCCGCGTCTACTGAAAATATAAAAATTAGCTGGGTGTGGTGGTGTGTGCCTGTAGTCCCAGCTACTTGGGAGGCTGAGGCAGGAGAATCACTTGAACCCAGGAGGAGGAGGTCGCAGTGAGCCAACATTGCACCACTGCACTCCAGCCTGGGTGACAGAACGAGACTCCATCTCAAAAACAAACAAACAAATAAACAAACCTCATTCTCGGTACATTTCTGTGTGTTTGCAATATTCCTCTCTAACAAAATGTCTGGAAGATTCTACAAGAGGCTAGTAACAACAGTTATCTTTGAAGGTAGCTATTGGTAAATTTTTAAATTTTTCTTTTTTTTGTATTTTCTAAATTCTGTACTATTTTTACTAAATACAATTTTAGCAAAATAAAACAAAACAAAATAAAAACAAAAAAGTTTAAAATAAAAGCATATATGAAAAACCTTTGTAAATTGTCCGAGTCATATCAATGCACACTGCCAGTGATTCTCGTGCCCTTCTCTGGGTAAGAAAGCCATGGGTTTTTATAGTTTTAAATTATCGAATCTCCTTAACAATGCTCTGAAGTAAGCACTGTTATTATCACTACCGTGCAGGTGGGGAAATATAGGATTCAAGAGACAAGGAACTTTCTGGGATAATAGAGCCCCTAAGACGCAGAGCAGGGATTTGAACCCAGAAAGAGGGTCTCCTGGGCTTGGATAAACACCTCAGGGTGTGCTGGGAATGCTCAACAAATTCTAGTTACTCTTATTATTAATGGAAGTCCCTAGAGCTCACTTCACCTCCCCCAGCATTTCTTGAGCCATGCTGTGCTCTGCCGTGTAAAGTAAAGGTAATAGAGCCCGTGGTCCACCCTGGAGGCCAGGTATTAAGAGCTGACTTGAATCTTGTCTCTTTGAGGTAGGCGCAGAGGCAGGAGACATGCTCGAGGAACCTGGAGGAGGGACAGGGCTGCTCTGCAAGTGGTGGGGCTGGTGAGTGAGTCCAGGAAGGTATTGCCGGGGAGGTGCCCTTTGGGCCAGGACTTGAAGGTCAAGAAGCATTTCGCTGAGGCAAGGGGAGCAGATCCACATTTCCCGAGGACTTCCTCTGTGCCGAGTGCTTCCTCTGTGCCGAGTGCTTTGCAGACATTGCCTCATGGCTACCTTGTGAGGAGATGCTGTTATGAAACCCATTTTACAGACAAAGAGGCTCAGAGAAATTAAGTTCCTAGCTCATGGTCACATAGCCTGACATTGATAGAGCCAGAATTCAAATCCAAATTTGAATTTGTTCCCCAGATTCACTCTTTCTACTCCTCAGGTGCCCTCAACAAGTAGCAAGAGTTAAGAAGGCATTCTAGGGAGAGGGCACAGCTCCAGCAAACTCCTGGAGGTGGGACAGAAGCTGGTGGGCCAGGCTAGACACTCAAGGTATGAAATTCAAGAATAGAATTCCCCAGAGCATGGCCCTCTGTGCAAAGGCTGGGCTAGGTTTCTGCAGGCTGGAGGAGGGGAGTGAAGGCTGAAACTGCTGAGCTCTCAGCGATTTTCCAGGGGGCCTGCCCCCACCCACTGGCTTTCAGGAGGGGCCCTGGTTCTAGGTCTCCCAGAGCTGCAGCAGAAGCAGTTTTAGGGTGAATAAAGCTTGTGTGTGGGCAAGGGGTGAAAATCCTCCCAGCTCTGGGGGGTGATGCTGAGACCTTTCCAGCGTGGCCTAAAGCCCCCTAAGAGAAGGCCCCCTTGAGATCAGACATCCAGAAGCCATCAGACATCATCGGCATCCATCCTTGGAAGGAAACACAGCCTCTCCCGAGCAGGTGGGATTGTAGGCTGGGCTGGGACCAGAAAGTCTCCTTGGGGCGTCAGGGACTGGCCCTGGCAGCTACGCTCACCAGACACATGTTTTGTGCCCATCCATGTCCTAACAACAGCCCCCTCCTCACCTACCACTCACCTCCTCTCTTTAAATAAATCCAGGTTCAAAGAGAAGCTGGGGGAGGCACCGGGGATGTTCAGACTGATGCTTTGTGGCCACCTTGTGTCCTTAACAGCTGGGGGCTGACAGTGGCCAATGGCCACGTGGATCTATGTGGCTCAGAGTCCCACTGGATTCAGGAATTCAAATTCAGGAAAAAAATATGGGTTCCCTGGAAGGAAGGTAACATCTGAATACCCACCGTGTGCCCCAGCTTTATGTACACAGCACGCACTCTCTTATTCATCTCCATGAGAAGCCTGTGAAGGCTGTTTTCCAGATGAGAAAACTGAGGCTCCGCAGCATGAAATGACTCGCCCAAGGCCACAGTTACTAAGAGGTGGAGCCAGACTTCCGGTCTCTCTACATCTGATCTCATACTCTCAGCTATCAGCCCATACGATTGTCCCCTACTCCTCTCCACAAGTCACTTATAGGATGCTTCTGGGGTGGCTCAAAGTCCTTCTGCGTTCCCATCTATCTTAACCCTTAGTCAGGGAGATGCCACTCATTCATTCCATTCTCTCAGCTAGGCTCTGGGCCAGGCCCCATGCTCTGGTGGAGGATACAGATGCATTCGTAGTTGATTATGATCAGTTATAAATGCTATCCTCGGGCTTGGAACAAAGTACTCTGGAAAAAAAACAGAGTTAGGAGGGAATAACTGACTCCAAGGAACAGGGGACAATTGGGAAGGGTTTTAGAGGATGAGTAGGAGTTCTCAGGGGTAAGAAATCGATGGAAAGATACCTCTTTCCAGGCCTTTGCCAAATAACCTGAGAGATCTAACTTGCATCTCTCCAGAGGATGAGTGGGCTAGGAGGAGAGATCAAGTAGGGCAGTGACCCACCTCTTTCTCCATACCCCCCCACACTATACACACACACCACACACACATACATACATGTACACACACACGCCCTACACACACTACATACATTGCTATGAGTTGTTGAATTGTTCTCCTCCTCTTAAAACAGTCCTAATTTCCAGTACCCCAGAATGTGACCTTATTTGGAAATAGGGTCTTTATAGAGGCAATCAAGTTAGCATGAGGCCATCAGGGCAGGCCCCAATTCAATACGACTGTTGTCCTCACAGAAGGGGGAAATTTGGACACAGGCACATGCACATAAGGAGAACACCGTTTTAAGATAAGGCGGAGATTGGGGCAATGTTTCTATAAGTCAAGAAATGCCCAAGATTGCCAGCAAGCCACCAGCAGCTCAGAAGAGAACAGTTTCTCTCTTCCAGCCCTCAGAAGGAACCAGTCCCACTGACTCCTTGATCTTGGACTTTGAGCCTCCAGAACTGTGAGACAATACATTTCTGGGTTTTTTTGTTTTGTTCTGTTTTGTTTTGAGATAGAGTCTCGCACTGTTGCCCAGGCTGGAGCGCAGTGGTGACATCTCGGCTCACTGCAACCTCTGCCTCCCAGGTTCAAGCGATTCCCCTGCCTAAGCCTCCTGAGTAGCTGGGATTACAGGCACATGCCACCTCACCTGACTAATTTTTGTATTTTTAGTAGAGACAGGATTTCACCATGTTGGCCAGGCTGGTCTTGAACTCCTGACCTCAGGTGATCTGCCCGCTTCAGCCTCCCAAAGTGCAGGGATTACAGGTGTTCGCCACGGCGCCAGGGAGAGACAATACATTTCTGTTGCCCTGGCCACTCAGTTTGTTGCAGCAATTCTAGTAAACTAAACCACAGGTGTACCTGCAATAAAAGCTGCCTCCAGGGCAGAAGGTGGGAGCTGAGAAGAGCTTCTAGGGCATTCTGGATTAGGGGCCTTGAGAGCGGGGGAAGGAACCCGTGAGAGGGAGAGATGTGTCCCTCTTTCACTTCCAGATGCCGTAGAGTCTACAAACCCACAAGTGTTTCTCGGAACTGAATTTCAACACTATGTTGACACGGTTAGGGCTGAGGCAGCCCCCACATACACAGGTGATTAAAAGTTCCATAGAGATCTTCAGGAAAGGCTTTAGCATCTACCTAGAGCGCAAAAGCTGAAGAGTGACATGGCCACACCCATTTTACCTCAGAGAGCTTTGGGAACTTGCCCAAGGTCATGCGGGAAACGGTGGAGCCTGGAGTCGAGGCTGGGCTCTGAGCCACCTGACAAGTGTGGATCAACACCAGCTCGGCGCCCATCAGCACACCCACCTTCCTGCTGGTGAGACTGAAGTCCTGTGACGCTCCACAGACTCAAAAACTTCCTCCTTCAAGAACGAACAGTCGTGTTGTGAGAAGGTGCTGGCTGAGACTTCTTTTCTCTCTTTGCATTCCTTCTAATGTGGTTGTTATAACGTTTTTACAATAAGGATGACTAATGTTTACATCACATCTGAATTTTCAGCTAGCATTGGGTGGGAGTCATACCGAGGGTGAGTAGAATGGAGAGCAGCCATTATCAGGACCTTGGGTAAGTCCTTGCCCCGTTCCAAGGCTTCAGTTTCTCCATGGTTAAATGGGTGGGCTGGGCCTGTCAAATCCTTCCACCAGTTAGCAAAATGCTTCTCAAATCAGGTTTGAGTCAGAAAGACAATTTAACATATAAGATTAAATGGAATTGAATCATGCAGTAAACAAATTATTCCTTTTCCAATTTTTCTGTCCTGACTGCATTAAGGAGAAAGTCTCATTGTGCTGCTACTCAGTCTTTAACACCTAACACTTTTTTTTTAATTTTATTTTTGCAGAGATGCGGACTTGCAATGTTGCCCAGGATGCTCTTGAACTCCTGGGCTCAAGCAACCTGCCTGTATTGGCCTCCCAAAGTGCCGGCATGACAGGCATCAGCCACTGTGCCTAGCCACCTAACACTTTTTAACGAATGGAGAGACAGCTCAGGCTTGGACGGCAGGCTATTTAATGACACTTTTGTTTTCAGTGTTTTATTTGTTTATATAGATATATTCTATTTACTTAAGTAGTATTGGTTTGAGATACGTGATAGTGATAGAAGATTTCTAAGTTCAGATAAACTTAAGTTTAAAAAAGGAGAGGGTGGCCGGGTGCAGTGGCTCATACCTGTAATCCCAACACTCTGGGAGGCTGAGACGGGCGAATCACCTGAGGCCAGGAGTTCGAGACCAGCCTGGCTAACATGGTGAAATCCCGTCTCTACTAAAAATACAAAAATTAGCCAGGCAATAGTGGTGCATGCCTGTAATCCCAGCTACTTGGAAGGCTGAGGCAGGAGAATCACTTCAACCCGGGAGGCAGAGGTTGCAGTAAGCCAAGATGGCACCATTACACTCCAGCCCGAGCAATAAGAGCGAAACTCAGTCTCAAAAAAAAAAAAAAAAAAAAAAAAAAAGAGTGGGTGCAAGCTTTGGCAGTACATATACTAAAACTGGAATGATACAGAGAAGATTAGAATGACCCCTGTACGGGTATGACACGTGAATTCGTGAAGCGTTCCATATCTTTGTTTAAAAAAAGAAGAAAAAAAGGAGTTGATGTAAAGAATACTTAAGTAATTGTATATGCAGGAAGGGCAAATTAAATCACATCCTTCCACACCTAAAACTCTCTGATGAGCTCCCATTTCCCTTGGATTAATTCCAAACCCTATGATCTATGCCCTCAAGCCCTGCCAGCCTCTCCAACTCCATCTCCTTCACTCTCCCATCAGTCTGAAATCAATCTCATTCCTGCCTCAGGGCCTCCGCCCCTGCTCCTCCCCCTGCCAGGAATGTCCTCTCCTTGATCTCAGCATTCCCAGCTCATCTCATCACTCAGGTCTATATCCCCTCCGAGGTTCTGCCTGTGTCTCCATTGTAACCACTCTCAGTCCCCTTACTTTGCCTGATTTCCCTTGGTGCACATATCCCTCTCTGAAATGATACTATTTTAAAAATGTGTTTATGTTTTTGGTCTATTTTCCCTATTAGAATAGAAGCTTCTTGAAGACGGGGACTTTGTCCGTATCCTCAGTGGCTGAAAAAAAGTGCCTAACACATAATAGTAGCTCAACAAATGAATGGCAAAATTGTAAAGACAGAGGGAGAACTGGCCCTAAGGTGGAGAGGTGCTGACCCAGACTCCAATATCCGAGGCGGGGCAAGACAGCAGCCAACAGAGGCACAGTGTAAAGGGAGCTCAAACCTTGGCCTCATTAGTACCAGCCTGCCATGCACTGAGCCACCTGCCTCCCTCCCACTGAGGCAGCAAAGAGAGCCGAGTCAGCAATTATTAATGAAGAAGGAATGGTGGAATTATAATATCACCACCAGGTAACCATCCTTATAATACCTGATTCCGGCAAGAATCAACAATAATGTTACAACTAGTGGGCAAAGTTTTGAGGAAGATTAAGATATTTACGTATTCTCAAAGAATCTACCCACAAGATACACGTTAATTACAAAGGAGGAAATTATCTTTACAGCAGAGAAATCTAGCAGACAACACCTTAGCCAAGCAAGTTAGACCACTGGAGAGGGGACATGGAGAGCCCACGTGCCTCCTGATATGATTCACTGGGAAGGACAAAACTTGCTTCTGTGATATTCCTGCCAAACAGGCATGACTTAAATTGAACCATGAAGAACCATCAAACAAGGCCATTTTACAGAATAACTGCTTCTATGCTTCAAAAAGATCAATGTCATGAAAGAGAAAGAAAATCTGAGAAATCATTCCAGATTCAAGGAGAATAGAGAGACGAGAATTAAACACGGCATATTAAACAAAATTTTCTTTTGTCTTAGAAGATATTATTGGAACCATTGGCAAAATCTGAATAAATTCTGTCAATTATCCAATAGAATTGTATCAGTATTAATTGTCTGGTTTTGATAAGTGTACTGTGGTTATGTAAGAAAATGTCCGTATGTAAAAAAAACAAACAAACAAAAAAACACACATTGGGGTATTTAGGAGAAAGGGACATCACAACCTTCTCTCAAACAGTTTGCGGGGAAAGCAATAGAAAAACAGACACATTGAGAGGAAATAATAAAGCAAATGTGGAAAATTGTTAGCAGTTGGAGAGTCTGGGGGAAAAGCATGTGGAAATTCTTTGTATTGTTCTTGCAACTTCTCAGTAAGTCTGAAATTAGGCTGAAATTAAAAGTTAAGTGAAAAAACAGGCCAGGTGCAGTGGCTTGCGTCTGTAATCCCAGCATTTTGGGAGGCTGAGGCAGGAGGATCACTTGAGATCAGGAGCTCAAGACCAGCCTGACCAACATGATGAAACCCTGTCTCTACTAAAAATACAAAAACTAGCCTGGTGGTATGAGACTGTAGTCCCAGCTACTCGGGAGGCTGAGGCCCGAGAATCGCTTGAACGTGGGAGGTGGAGGTTGCAGTGAGCCAAGATCACACCACTGCACTCCAACCTGGGCAACAAGAGTGAGACTCCGTCAAAAAACAAACAAACAAAAAAGTTAAGTAAAAAAACAAAAAGCAGGCAGAGCCTGAGGACTGGAGGAGCCATTGGAGGGGCTGGGCAGAGTGGCTGCATGAAGCCAGCATGTCACTGCCCAGGGTCACCTGTGTTCATGTCAGACCATGTCAGGCCACATTGGGCCATAGCAGTCCCCTGCATTCTCTGTAGGGGTGGGGGTGGGGAGTTAAGCCTGTGCCTGGTTCACACAGGCCCCGCCATGCCCTGCTGGGCAGCGTGGGAAGAGGCCCTGGAAAGAGTCCCTGCAGACTGGGCTTCTCAGCCTTGCTCCAAGACCCTGGGGCATGTCCTTCCCTACTTCGCACCTCGCTTTCCTCCTCTGACAAACAGGAGATGGCTGGCAGCTTGCTGGGGTTTCTTCCAGCTCAGACACTGTCATATTACTAGAATCCCATCCCGGCAAAGCAACATATTTCTCCAAGGAGCTGAATCCATTTGGCAACTGTGCATCCTTTAGTTTGGTTGAAGGAGGGAGGGAGGGAAAACGAGAGCACACCAAGTGGAGTGGGGAACGGGCCTCCTCCAGGCCTGGGGGGGCTTCCTCAGCTCTGTCTCCCCCCGCCCGCCTGCTCCCAGGCACCCCTCCTGAAAGAGGTGAACACCCTAGCAGAAAGGGTACTGAAGTGCAGATAAAAATCCTCCCTCCAAACCCCAGTGACCAGAAGTGACTCTGTTCCCAGCTCTGTCAGCCACTGGCAGCGTTACTTAAGCTCTCTGGGCGTCATTCTGTCCTTCTGTAAAATGAACAGGGTCATGCTTGGCTTTGCATCTGACTCTGAGGACACAGTGACTTCATCTCTGCGTTCTCCCTGCCACAGGGCTCAGTACATGACTCCAAGTCAGAAGTGGGGTCCTCAGATGGGACCCCCAAGACACCCCAAGAAGCCCCTAGCCCCGAGGCCGCTCGTCACTCTTACAGCCTGTGTCCCCACATTACCCTGGTCCCCAGCCCCATGCACAGACCCCCCCCCCAACCCAGGCATCTGCTGTCCCCAGCCCCATGCACAGACCTCCCCCCCAACCCGGGCATCTGCTGGCACCTCCTGGAGACCTCAGCCCAGCTCAGGGTCCTGATGGAGATTGGGGGTGGCCTGGACACTTATTGGCCGGACTTTTGAGTGTGCCCCCACCCCGTAGCACACGGTGGAGACCCAGGGGCACCCTCCCATACAAGGGAAAACAGGGGACCACATTCCTATGACAGGGCCATCTCCCTATCTCTCAGCATCTCCCAGGGACCAGAGACCCAGCCCCAGAGCTTCCTCCTCAGCCCTGCCTCCTGCCTCCTGGCCTCTCTCAGCCGCCATTTTCAGGCAGAAGGAGTGCGGGCTGCAGGAGCCCACAAAATGGAGGGTGGGAACCTGGGCTTCCCTCTGCCTCCCACTGTTGTCCCTGGCAGCGCCCACCCAGCCCCAGTCGGAGCAGCAACTGTGGCCACAGGTCTCTCCTAACACCCTAAGGAGCCTGGCATTTCTCCAAGCATGTCACCGCCAACATCTAGGGAGCCCCACACAGCCCTGAGCTCCCGTTGGCCCTGCTTTACAGCCAGGGAAACGAAGGCTGGGCATGGCCACTCAGCCTGAAGGAGGAGAGCTCAGGCTCCATAAAGTTCCATGACAGCCCAGCTGATGGTGGGTGAGGTGAAAAGTCCCTGGAGGAAGGGCGGACCTTTCCTGCAGGAGTCTTGAGGTGGGGAGGGGTCCCCGGGGAGGGGTCCCTGGCCCAAACCTTACCCAATTCCCGGGCTGGGAAAAAAGCACCGGATTTGGAGTCATGAGGTCAAACCAAGTATCTGTCATCTATTAGTGGTGCAATCTAGGAAAAGTCACTTTATCTCTCTGAGCCTGTAACTTACTCAGTAAAATGGAAGTATCAAATAGTAGCGCATACCTCCTAGGGCTGTGATGAGGAAAAGGCAGGTTTACGTATTTGCAGAGTGCTGCCCTGGAGGACATGATCTTGTACTGCCTGCCTAACACTTGGAAATGTACATTTTGTGGCGCACCTTCCGTGGGCCAGTCCCTGTGCTTGGCGCTCATTGAATCCTCATGGCACACCAGTCTGGGTCAGGAGGCAGAAAAGAGCCTGGACCTCAGCTCCTTTGGGAATTTCAGTCCTGCCCACCCAACATGACCAACAGGACCAGCAGGACTGGCTGGTCAGCACCTCCCCTCAGCCGGCCCCTCGTAAGCTGTCCCACCTCCAGGTTTCTGCTCAAATGGGTCTTTCTTTCTTTTAATTTGATTAATTAATTAATTATTTTGAAACAGAGTCTCACTCTGTTGCACAGGCTGACGTGCAGTGGTGTGATCTCGGCTCACTGTAACCTCCGCCTCCCGAGTTCAGGCGATTCTCTTCCCTCAGCCTTCCGAGTAGCTGGGATTACAGGTGCCCCCCATCCCCCGAACCACACCCGGCTAATTTTTGTATTTCTTTACTAGAGACGGGATTTCGCCATGTTGGCCAGGCTGGTCTCGGACTCCTGACCTCAAGTGATCCGCCCTCCTTGACCTCCCAAAGTGTTGGGATTACAGGCGTGAGCCACTGCACCCGGCCTTCAAATGGGTCCTTCTTTCTGAAATACTTTTTTTTTTTTGAGACAAGGTCTTGCTCTATTGTCCAGGCTGGTGTGCAGTGGTGAGATCATGGCTCACTGCAGCCTCAACCTCCTGGGCTCAAGTCATTCTCTGCCTCAGCCTCCCGAGTAGCTGAGACTACAGGCATGAATCTCACACCTGGCTAACTTTTTAATTTTTTATAAACATGGGGGTCACACTATGTTGCCTAGGCTGGTCTGGAACTCTTGGACTCAAGCGATCCTCCCACTTTGGCCTCCCAACGTGCTGGGATTACAGGTGTGAGCCACCAGAAAGAGCTGAAATCTTTTTTTCCCCCTTAACTTCTTATTTTCAAACTATGGACTCGTAAGAAGTTGCCAAAGTAGCGAAGAGAAATCCTGTGTACCCATCAGCCAGCTTCCCCCAGTGATGACATATCATGACCTGGATTTAAATTCAGCATTAGCCACCAACCTGGGACAAAATACATAACTTTCTAAGCCTCAGTTTCCCCACCCATAAAAAAGGGGTGATTGTCCTCATGATGTCAAGGTGGAACAGCATACGCATAGCTGGTGCTTGGAGAACATTAAGTCCCCAGTAATGGGTGGTGGTTGCAGCTGTCACTGGATTGCACCTGTTGCCACACCTATCCTAGGTTGGTGCTGGTGTGTCTTACCACAACACTATAAACTGTTCAAGGGCAAACCTTCATGTCCTATGGCAGTGCCAGCACAGGGCCTGGTACTCAGCAGGTACTGAATGAATATGAAAATATGGAGCCTAGGCCGGGCACAGTGGCTCACGCCTGTAATCCCAGCATTTTGGGAGGCTGAGGCGGGCGAGTGGATCACCTGAGGTCAGGAATTTGAGACCAGCCTTGCCAAAATGGTGAAACCCCGTCTCTATTAAAAATACAAAAAAATTAGCAGGGCATGGTGGTGGGTGCCTGTGGTCCCCTTACTTGGGAGGCTGAGGCAGGAGAATCGCTGGAACCTGGGAGGCAGAGGTTGCAGTGAGCCGAGATCGCACCATTGCGCTCCAGCTTGGGTAACAGACCGAAACTCCATCTCAAAAAGAAAAAAAAAAAAAGAAAACAAAACAAAATATGGAGCCTCCTGCCCAGCAAGCTCTCCCCTGGCTCATGGTGCCTCTTTAATTTTGCCTTCCTCCTGGCCCCAGGGTGCAGGGCAACCCCCAGGCAAACCCCATGAGGGTGTGCCATGATGAGGGAGGCAGCCACACTTGATCCCATCTGTTGCTAAGAAGACTTCCAGGGTCCCTAGGACTTCAGAGGTCCCTCAGGGCTGTTCCTAGATTCAGTGGTGAGGCTGCAAGGCTAGGAGTTGGCATCTAGGGGAGAAACCCTATATTAGAATAGAGCCAGCCCACAGGACAGCCGGCTAGAAACAAGCCAGGCAACTCCCACACAATGGAAAAAGCACCGGCCTGCTGGCTGGGAGACCCAAGCTCTAGTCCTGACAGGTCTCTTAGCCTCGCTAAACATCAGTTTCCTCACCTATAAAATGAGGTCGCCATGTGGGTGACGGAGCTCATTGTGCAAACAGCACTATGTTAACCACCAAGTCCTGTATTCACATAGGCAAGGGATTATCTTTGGTTGTGCCGTAGAGCATTTATAAGCTAACATTTCTGAGCACTGCATTTTGTTAGGCTATTTTCAGATGCATCATCTACGTTAACTTGTACACTTTGGCGAGTTGGGGATTTTTATCTCTAGCATGCAGGCAAAGAAACCACCCTGGGGCCATGCAGAGATGCAATTCAGAACCCGCGTCTGCCTGACTCCAGGGTCCATGATTCTATACGACAGGATGCCGGCTGGGGTTGATACAGTGCCCTTCCTAGGGCTAAGTGTCTAGTGGCTGGATCTCTGCTCCATACCGCCAGATGCCCTGCTCCATAACCTGTAAAGCCTCAAGGAACATACATAAAGTACAAGCATGTTTAGGCTGGGTCCTTAGTGTTCCATTTACCCAGTTTTCCAGGAAGGAAACTAGGGCCAGAGAAAGGAAGGAACTTGACCAAGACTCCGCAGCAAGTTAGGACCAGAGCTAGTTCTCAAAGTCCACACCCACCTCACCCCTCCTCAAGGTTCCTTCTCCTCCCCAGGCTGCAGGGGCCCAGTTTCCCAGAGCAGAATCGAGGGACGTGAGCTCGGGTGCCCTCCAATCTCAGGGCTCACTGGGAAAATCCAGGGACTTCCCAGCGTACTGGGGAGCCCCTGAAATGGGGGTCTCGTGTCTAGGACGTAACCCCAGGCTGCTGAGCAGTCACCGTCCCCAGGCTTGGTCTTGTCAGGGGACACAGTGCCCACCCCCTTTGTCCTTTCTCTGGATCAGTGTTTCCAAAGTCCGGGGCACATACACGAAACTATGCAAAATTGATTTAGGTGGTCATTGACTTGGCATTATATACCACTATATTACATGATGAGGAAGTTGTGCATACTCTTTATTTCCCTTTCAGCCTTTCTAATTACAGACTTGGAGGAGGAAATCTCCCATGGGGTTAGTCTTTAAAGTCTCTCTGACATCTATGACCCTCCCTTTTGAGGAAAGGGAAAGCAGCAAATGCATCTGGCTGGAATTTAATAACATTGTTTTTTTCCATTATGTTTATTTTCACCATTATAATCATGATGGTGATTTGTAATGAATGGCTTTCCATTTAAGGGAGTGATATATAAAGTTTCTTCTCAAAATAAATGTATTTACATTTTAAAACATCAATTAAGAAAGAGTAGCCAGGCATGGTGTCAGGCACCTGTAATCCTAGCTATTTGGGAGGCTGAGGTGGGAGGATCCCTTGAGCCCAGGAGTTTGAAGCTGCGGTGAGCTGCACCACTGCATTCTAGCCTGGGTGACAGAGTGAGACTCCATCTAAAAAAAAAAAAAAAAAAGGAGGGAAATTACGTTAAGTAAATTGCCAGGTGGATGACACTTTGGCCAACACTGGAAAGGTGGTCTGGAATAAAGTGCTCTGGGAAGAGCTACTCTGGATAACTTACCATGCCCTGAGTCTGGAGAGGGACCAGTGCTGAGGACAGGATGGAGGGCCTGGAGGCCTTGGTAGCTGAGGAAGTAGATGCAGCCTGGGGATCCCAGCCCCACCAGGGGCTGCTCAGGGCAGACTGAGCACATGGCATGGATGTTAAAGCTCGTGGTGTCCCATCTGTGGTCCAGGCAGGGAGAGGACGGCCACGCACCTGGGAGGTCTACCCTCCAAGCTCCTGTCCCAAAGGACAGTTGGGGCCACCTGTTTATTCCTCCTTGCCCCAGGGAGAAGTCTGATTCCTTGGCTCAGAATCTGACAGCTGGGTGCCGAATTTAATTCTTGAGTGTTCTATAAATATAATAAATAAAGCCTTAATAAATGTGGTCTGAATGAGGAGGGCCATGGGCAGCGTTTCTCACTCATTCTAGATCCCTCTGTAAAGTTCGAGCTGCAGCACCCTAGGAGCTACCCCGTTCCATGGCCCCAATACAGTGAAGGCCATGCTAACTGTCATCAGTCATTGACTTGTGGCCAGACAGCCAAGCTAAGCCATGAGAAAGATGCAGAAGCCTGTCATAAATTATTAATGTATCTATGAGATGAAGTCTTGCCAGGCAGGAAGAGTGTGAAAAGAGGTCAGAATAGAAAAGTAAACACGTGTGTTTAATTCAGTCCAATCAAATGATAAGGCCAGATGCAGGGCAGATGTAGGAGATTAGGTTTGTATAACTTGGATTCAGAGGTCATAGGTCAAGGAGCCAGTCCAGTTGGAGGGCACGGACTATCAAAAAGGGCACAAGCGCATCCATCAGCAACACAGGGGAACAGTATCTTATGTTTTGGCAAAACAACAAAAACGCCGACCTCAGCTCAGTCCACTGAGATGGAAAAACTTCAACCTGCTTGGCATAACCCAAGTTACCTGCAATGGCACCACTGTTTCCTCCTTAGTAAGTGGCTTTTAAACCCAGGAAGATTAGAATTTAGAAAATAGAGATGATTAAATAAACAAACACTCATAGTGTATATCCATTGGTGTTAAATGTAAGTTGGGTCAAGTTCCGTGAGTTGTATAAAGTCCTGTATTTGTGATATTTAAAAATATTTGGCCGTTGAGTTCTTCATGAATGTGAGCAGGTAATTGACTTTGGTTCAATTTTGAAGTAGAAAATTTAAGAGAATTTGACAATGTCTGTAAACATTACAATATTAAAGAGAACTTGATATTCGCTTTAATAACCCAGAAACAGAAAGTCAAACACCACGTTCTCACTTGTAAGTAGGAGCCAAACAACGTGTACACACGGACATACAGAATGGAGTAATAGATATCAGACTCCAAAAGGTGGGAAGATGGAAGGGGAGTGAGGAATGAAAATTACTTATTGGGTACAATGTACAATATTCCAGTGCTGGGTACACTACAATCCCAGACTTCACCACTACATAATATATCCATGTAACAAAACTGCACTTCTACCCTCATATCTATAAAAATCTAAAAAATAACTTAATATTCACTTATGCTAGTTTTTTAGTTCTGAAAGCGTTTTCTAAAATTCTTGGGAACAGTTTGTTTCTTGCTCTATAAAATATGGAATTCATTATATTTGTAAATGTGCTTTAGAATATCAAAGGCAGTGCTATCCAATATAAATATAATGCAATTTACGTATGTAATTTTAAATATTCCAGGACAACCCTCCCCCTACTTTTTTATTGAGACAGGGTCTCCTTCATCGCCCAGACTGGAGTGCAGTGGCATAATAATGGCTCATTCATTGCAGCCTCAAACTCCCGGGCTCAAACCATCCTCCCACCTCAGCCTCCCGAATAGCTGGGACAACAGGCTTGCAACACCACTCCAGGCTAATTTTTGTATTTTTTGGAAATACGGGGTTTTGCCATGTTTCCCCGGCTGGTCTTGAACTCCTGGGTTCAAGTGATCTTCCTGCCAAAGTGCTGGGATTACAGGTGTGAAATACCACACCAGACCAGGAACCCCATTTTTAAAAAGTAAAAAGGAATATGTAAACTTAACTGTGATAATAGAATTCATTTAGCCCATCATATCAAAAATATTATAATTTCGACATATAAATCACATAAAATTTGTTGAAATATTTGACATTCTTTGTTGAAACTCATCTTCAAAACCTGTTGTATATTTTACACTTTACACATCTCAATTTGGACTATTGCATTTTAAATGCATGATCGTAGGGGCTACCCTATGGAACAGCACAGAACCAAGTGAGTTTGATTAGCTATATTTGTAAGGGTATTTATTATTTAAGGATGCTAGGTCTGTTCAACTTCATTTGCTCAAATATTAAAGGTGTATCAAAATCATTGATCAAAATTACAGGGCTTATAAAATAAGATATGATTAGTATGTTGAACTCACAAGTTAAGAAAAAACAAATTCTTAAAAAATTGTTAATTAAAGAAATACTATTTTTTTAAAAGTACCCACAAACAGCCTTTTCCTACCCAAAAGCAGCCCTCAAGGACCTCACCAGCCAGAGCACAGATGGCATTAGAGTCATGGAGCTCAGCACTGCCCTGGCGGGAAAGGCCTGGGTCTTTGTTACTGCGTCATAGTGTCACATCTGGAAAAAGCTTTCTTATAGATTGTCTGAACAGAGCACCCCCCCTTCCGCTGAAGAGAAAACATGGCTGGAGAAGAAAAGAAGCATAGTCAATGGTGAATTAGAGGCAGGACCAGGGCAGAACCTGGGGTCTCATGATGCCACCCCAACCTCCCCTGTCAAGGGCTCCTAATTCATTCTCTCTGTTCCTTCATCCTTAGTTGGCTGATCAGGAAACTGAGGCAGAGAACTGGAGGCTTGAATCTCTAAGCAACAGAAACCAACAACACAAAGCAAGCCAGGCCCAGAACCCGGGCCACCTGGGCAGAGGCCCAGGAGATAGGGCCTCGTGTGCTAGGGTTAGAAAGGGAAGAAGGAGGCTGGGCACAGTGGCTCACTCCTGTAATCCCAGCACTTTGGGAGGCTGAAGTGGGTGGATCACGAGGTCAGGAGATTGAGACCATCCTGGCCAACACGGCGAAACCCCGTCTCTACTAAAAATACAAAAATTAGCTGGGTGTGGTGGCACGTGCCTGTCATCCAAGCTACTCAAGCCTGGCAACAGAGTGAGACTTCGTCTTAAAAAAAAAAAAGGGAAGAAGGAGAGGGGAGGTCTGCCCAAGCACAGCAAGGTTTCAGCCAGGTCTGCCAGGACAAAGGAGAGCAGGATTCCACCTGCCTGTGGTCCCAGGGCAGAGCCAGGCGGCCCCACCCTGAAATAGTTCTTGGGGTAAAGGCCTGAAACTTCCACACGCACTTCATTCTCCCAGCTCCCTTTCCTCCCTCTTTGCCATCATTTTTCTTTCTCCTTCTTTTTCTCCTTGGAGGTCCTAGTCTCCTTTCCCCAATATGGTCGGCCCAACACAAACTCCCCACAAGCAGATGTGGGTCAACCTTGCCCTCTGAGGTCAGGTTCTGCTAGCGTTTGGGCCTGCTGAGCCAGACACAGAGGAAGAAAAGCTCAGGGACGCCTGGGGTGTAGCAGCTCAGCGTCCCTTATATCAGCCCCGGAGAGGGGCAAGGGGCTTCTTGAAGGTGCAGTCTTCCTCCTGCCTGGAGAGGCCATATATTTCAGCAGTAGGACATATACCCCTGGCAACCGTCAGGAGAGTTTACAGAAGCCGCGTTTAATGCTCTGAAATCGCAGAGTGAGGAAATTATTCCCTGCCCACGGTGTTTTCAGTCCTTCTGCAAAGTCAAGAAGAAAATAGCTACTAGAGCTAGAAGGCCATCTCCCCTCCCCTCCTCATCACCCCTTTCACAGAGAGGATGAGCTCTGGGTCTTCACGATCTTTTCACTTTTTGTTAAAGTGTAATAGAAATTGGGTTTTGCCACCATTTGTTTTTATGCTTCCCTTTACCTTTCACTTATGGCAAATGATATTGATTTTCCACTTATAATAATGATGTAAAGTTTCCTTTCAAAACTGAGCTTGCATTGTTAACAACAAGTGAGTCAAGTAAATATCAACACAGTTTCAAAACCATAAGGTGGATGACAGTACTGGGAAGGAGCAGGTCGGGCAAGAGCTGCCAGGGTGGGACAGACTGAATCGAAGGAGCTTGGAGGCTCCAGGACTACTTTGTTTGACCTCCCTGAGCTCTGCCCAGGTCTCTGGGTTCCCACCTCTCCTGTGGGCACCATTCAAATCCAGTTCTCCTGGCTGGCTGCTGGGCCAGCTGCCACAGCTCGGACGCCAAGGGCACCAATGCCTAGCTCAGCCCCTGGCCCTCATTCCTGCTGGGAAGCTGAGAAGGAGCTGGTCTGAAGCCCTGGGTTGGGGAAAATCTTTTGGACCCGACTTTACTCCTGAACCTGTGGCTGGGCTTCATGGGGAAGAGGAAAGGGGGCCACTCTCAGACAGTCTGTTTCAGCTCAGAGGCAGAAGGCAGCCGAAATCCCAGAGCTACTGCACTGGAAACTCCTGGTAGAGGTAGCAGGGCAAAGCTACATGCACAGAGCTGAAGGCACACAAACTCCAGCTCCCAGAGCTGAATGGCTTTCCCTGAACCAGTATGAGGCCACGGGCTTGGAACACATGCCTGGAGATCAAGGCAGAGAGGAGAGCACCCCCTGCCCAGAGACTCCCGACATGTACCCAGTCCTCCAAGCCAGCTCGATGCCCCCTCCTGACTGGGTCTTCCTGGGTCTTCCTGGGTCTCCTCCATCACAAAATGAAAGCACTTGGCTCCCTGGCTTCAGGGTGGACCCAGACTCCCCTGGCCCAGAATTCTGTTTCCACACCAGTCTCCCCAAACCCCAAAATGTGAGTGTTCAATGGGGTCAGGATCTCTTGCATCTCCAGGTCCCTGCCCAGCTCCGGCCAGCTTGGACCCTGCACTCAACAGGGGCCAGCAAGTATCTGGGGAGCACAGTCTAGTGCCCCAAACCTTCTGGCCATCTGATTCCCTGGCCCAGGTGGCCAGGTGCCTTGCCACTTGGGGGCAGCTTGAGACGTGGGGGTGGCCTTCATGCTCGCTTATGCCCTAGACTACCCCAGCTGGTTGTGCTGAAGCCATCAGCGCCTGGCTGTCCAGAACTCTCCCTGGCTTCCCTGAGTCCTGTTTTGGGCGGTGCTCTCCTGTGATTGGCCTAAGCCTACTGGACCCCAAGCCTCAGCTTCGGCGTTGAAAGTACCACCATCAATGGTCCTGCCTCTCTGGAAGGTGAACGGTTCGTTCTTAAGAGTTGGCAAGACATAGGAAATGGGGCAGTTCCTGAGTTTAAGGATGGGAGGGGCACCTCCCTCCTCACACCCTGGGGACCCATTGGTAAGGCACAAAGCATGCTTCCCACATTCTCTCACTCCAGCAGGCTTCCAGGCACAGCCCCGGCGCCTCGAGGGGCTCCTATGTCCTCTCCTAGCCCCAGATGCTGGAGCTCCGTGGTACCTGAGTATAGTCTTGGCTAAAAGATCCTAGAAAAGTGACCACAAGGAAACAACCAGAAAGGCAACTGAGAGGGCCGGACCCAGCTCCTCCAGCACCAGTGGCAGGAGATGAGGGAAGGGGGCCTACCTGAGAGGGCTGCCGTCAGCAATCCAGCGATCCCGAAGAAGAGCCACATGTCTGGAGCTGTCTCTGGCTGCTATGTGTGGCTGCCTGTGGGAAGCACCATCTTGGGGCCGGGAGGTGGACACGGCCGTTTTGCGCCCCTGGCGCAGGTCTGCTCTGCCCTTTGCTGTTCCTGTTCCTGTGTCTCTCTGCTGTCTCCTCTCCGACACGCATGTGATCAAACCCAACCTGTGAGTGGCTCACGCCTGCCTGTTCTGCTTGTGGTTTTGGTCTGTAGGAAGCTGGGCTGCTGTTACAGGGGCTGGTGGGGAGAGCCCCAGCTGCCTGTGCTGGGAGCCCACCCATCCAGGCTGCGCCCCAAGAGTCACGGAGCCGGACACATGCATGCACACGCATCCATGCAGACACACTTCCCCGAGGGTCTTCTAAGAAGAAGGGAAGTGGAGGGGCCATGCCTCATTTCTGGTGGCCCAGAAGAAAAAATCGATAACATAGTAGCTGCTCAATCAATACATATTGGAAGAGGGAGTGAATGACCCATTGCCTGTCCCAGTCCTTGTAATTTGGCTCTCTTGGATTAAATCCTGAGTTTTATCTTAATCTTAGGTGCAATGGTGGTTGGGAAGGAGGGTGTGGTTTTGCTGCACTTTTGGAGATAAGAGCCTAAGTCTCCCCTCAGAGAAATAGAAATTGGGAAGGGCCTGAGTGATGGCCATCCCACAAGTCCTTCTACAGGGAAGGGTGCCAAGGCCTTGTGGGAGCCACCCCCTCAGATGGCACAGTGGGGCCAGCTATCCCATCTCCAGGAACCAGACTGGGCATGCCTCTGTGGGAGTCAGGCATGGGAGCTGGGTCTACAAGGCTGAGCAGGATTTTGACAAGCAGCAATCATGGGAGGCCTCTGGGCCAGAAGGAACAGCAGGAGCGAAGGGCTGAAGGAAGGAAGCCCAGGGCTGCCTGAGAAACCCTGAGTTGCCCCATTGCACTGCAGCAGACTGATGCTATAGGAAGAAGGCAGGGACCAAGCGTGTTTAATTCCCATGGTACTCCCTGTGGAGCATACGGTAGGAGGTGAATAAATGTTTCTTGAACGAAAAAAGGAATAGATAATTTGGTTGTCCAAGCAGGACCCTGGAAGTGGTCAAATCCAGAAGGGGTTTGGTTCCAAATCCTGGCCCTGCCCCAGTTGGTCCCATCCCAGGTCCACCTCTCCTGGCCCTCCACTTCCTGCATCCTTGCTTGTCTTCATTTCCCCAACATGTGGAATGGGGAGGGGTCCTCCTTCATTGGGTTCGGTCCTAAAGGTGGGTGTATGCATTTGATGCGGCAAGTATTAGAGCCATGGGGGGCCAGGCGCCCCCAGAGTGAGACCCCTCCCAGTCCTGCCCCAGTGCTGGCACCTGCTGCTGCTGCCCTCTGGTGGAAGTCACTGGCAGCACAGGTTTGCTTGGGTGCCTGGAGCTCCCAGATGCAATTCCATTCATTTATAGAGACTTGGTGTGCAGAACTCTGGACAGGACTCTGTGGAAGCGAAAGAGAGGAAACCATATTCCTGCCCTCAAGGAGGATGGAGTTCACACACACACAAGCGACCAAACCACAGGCCAAGGTAGGACACACATAATGTGAGGTCTCCTGGTCCTAAGAGAAACCGGTTTGAAATGGGCTGGGAAGGATGGCTAGACTCCATTTCTGACAATATGGTAGACAGCAGATGCTGAAGAATTCTCCTAATACAAAACACCACAAAAATATTGTAAACCATCCTCTAAAATGTGTAGCTGAGGTGGTGAGAAATGAAGAAAATCATCAGAGATCAAAAACGACAATAAGCCTGGGCAACATGGTGAAACCCTCTCTCTGCAAAAGGTGCAAAAAATTAGCCAGGCGTAGTGGCACACACCTGTGGTCTCAGCTATTCAGGAGGCTGAGGTGGGAGGATCGCTTGAACCCAGGAGGTCAAGGCTGCAATGAGCCAAGACTGCGCCGCTGTACTCCAGCCTGGGCAACAGAGTGAGACCCTGTATATGTTAATATATAAAGACAACAAAAACCCAAAGAGATCACAGCCAGCAGAGAAGTATCTGTTGATCCAGTTGGCCAAGAGCTTCAGTCTCATGAACATGGACAAAAGTTAAAGCTGAGAAACAAAATCGAAGTGAAAAATAAAATCCAAAATCTCTGCCTTAAACAAAGAGCACTGAAATACAACATCCACAGTGGAGAACTCGGAGATAAAAATTCCTTAAAGCGAGCTGACACAGAGCTTGCCCAACTCGCATGGACTCTGAGTGGGAGAAAAATAAATGTCAACCCTGAATGCCCCTCACCACAAGTCTACCCACTAATAGGCCTGGAGGTGAAATTCATGGTGACTTTGTGGCAAAAACAACCACACAAAAAACAAACAAATAAAAAGATAACATAAGAATTTAAAGTAAGGTAAATAATAGCTCCTTAGGCACTTGGCAGAAAGAAGTGATAAAAATCTTCTCTGGAGTAACTCGTCCTGTATTCATGACTCAAAGAAATCCCACAGAAAAACTTCCATGGAACATGAGTTCACATGTTTGTAAAACAGAAAAATCATAAAACACAGGACACAAGGTGCTTTAGGTGAGAGGGGCACCAAGCAATAAACTAAACATGCAGACCTTTGAACACATCTTAGATGTTGGAATTATGGTATATATAATGTAAAATAATGATATTTCATATGCTTCAAGAATTAAAAGTTGGTAATTGAAAGTATAGATAAGGAACAAGAGACTATTTAAAGTGACCAGGAAGATTGAGGGAAAAAAAGCAAGCAGTTATGTAAAAACATAATTTTTGAAAATAGAAGCCCAGTGTACACATTAAACAGTAGATTAAGTCTCAGCAGTCTGGGAGGCTAAGGCAGGCTGATGGCTTGAGGCCAGGAGTTCAAGACTAGCCTGGCTAACGCAGTGAAAACCTGTCTTTACTAAAAATACAAAAATTAGCCAGGCGGGGTGGCACATGCCTGTAATACCAGCTACTCAGGAGGCTGTAGCATGAGAATTGCCTGAACCCAGGAGGCAGAGATTGCAGTGAGCGGAGATTGTGCCACTGCACTCCAGCTTGGGTGAGAGAGTCAGACTCTGTCTCAAATAAATAAATACATACATACATACATACATAAAAATAAACAGCAGATTAATATGGCTGAAGAGGCAACTACTGGGGTGAACATAGATTTGAAGAATTTACCCAGGATGGAGGACAGGAGGACAAAGTGATGGAAAATATGAAAGAGGCTAAGAGACATAGACAAGGAACAAGGATTTAAATATGTCTAATTAGAGTTCTAGAAGAAAATGGAAAATTTCTAGACTTGATGAAAGACACAATCCTCAGATTCTGGAAGCTCCCCCAATCCAAGCATGATAAATAAAAAGAAATCTACACCAAACATTTTTGGTAGCAAAACTGTTGATCACTAGATAGAACATGGATGAACGATGAAGTAGATGGGCAGCTAATATCTCAATACCAACAATTAAAGCCATGAGGCAATGGAACAATATCTCAAAGTACTAATAAAAAATAACTGTCAACCTTGACTATATTTCAAGTATAAGGTTTAAAAGACACATTTGCAGATGAAAATTGAGAGCATTTATAGCTAACAGACTCTCACCTAAGGGAATTCTAAAGGATGTTCTTCAAAAACAAGAAAAATAATCTCAGACAAAAAAGTCTAAGACTCAAGTAAGAATGGTGAGCAAAGAAATATGTAAACACAGAAGTGGATTAAATAAGCACTGATTGCATAAAATAATTACAAAAATGTCCAATTTGTGGAGTTAGAAAAAAATGAAATAGGCTGGACATGGTGGCTCATGCCTATAATCCCAGCACTTTGGGAGGCTGAGGTGGTTGGATCACTTGAGGTCATGAGTTTGAGAACAGCTTGGCCAACATGGCTAAACCCCACCTCTACTAAAAATACAAAAATTAGCCAGGTGTGGTGGCTCGCACCTGTAGTTCCAGCTACGCAGGAGGCTGAGGCAGCAGAATTGCCTGAAACTGGGAGATGGAGGTTGCAGCGAGCCGAGACTGCACCACTGCACTCCAGCATGGGCGACAGAGCGAGACTCTGTCTCAAAAAAAAAAAGAAAAAAAAATGAGATAAAACTAAAGAACCATAAAACAATAACAAATTGGTGAGGAGTGATCAGAGTGGGAAAGGTCTATTATTTGGTGTGAGGGCAAAATATTGACTAGCGTTTGACCTCATTCAATTAAACATGCATGTTAAACTAGTTGAACAATAAAATGGAAGTTGTTGGGGAGAGAACCCTGCTGTAAAGCCAAAGAGGGCAGGAAAGGAAAAGAAAGAAATGAAAGAGAGAATAGGACAAACTGAAGGGTTGGTAGGTTTCAGCAGGTAGCTCAGGTGTAGGGTGGTGGGAAGGGTGCTCTTGACAGGGCACAGGGTAAGTAGAGGCAAGACAGCATGATGTGAGTGTTGCTGGGGCTGGATTGACATGATACACCCTAAGCAGCCCATGTTTCACAGACTCGAAGCTTCAAAAATGAAGCTGAAAGGTGCACCCAGCTGGGTGTCTGAATCAATGAGCTCATTTTTATTTAGAACTCTTGGAGCAGGACCTTGTGAACTCAATTTGCAAGGGACACCCAGTGGCTCTGCACCCTGTGGAGAACTCAGGAGTTTTTCATTCAGACTATCTCTCTCCTGGCCTTGACCCAGCAAACTGGAATAGGCAACATTATTGAGGGAAGCCTGACTCTCCCACCAGAAGGAAGACAGGACCTAGAATTGAAAGGCCGCCATCCTCACCATGTGGCACATGGGAAAGTTTAATGCTGATGGGTACTTAGTGAGCACTTCCTATTGTGCCAGACACTTTACATGGAACCTTAACCCTCAGCTCTCACTACAACTCAACCAAGTAGATTGTGTCCTTAGCACAACCTTGCAGATAATGACACTGAAGTTAGAGAGGTAGTTAGCTCAAGATCCCACAGCTAAGAAGTAGTAGGGGTAGGCTCTGAACTCAGGTCTGTTTGGATGAAGACCCTGGGCTCTTAACCACAGGGGTGGGTTGTGGTACAAGCATAAAGGCTTTGGCTGAAACATGGCACCGTGGGCAGGAAAGGCTCTGGTTCTGTCAGACTCTAAATTTTGGACCAGCCCTGCTCCTGGGCCAAGACAAACCCACTCGTTAGTCTCTGGAATCCTGAAATTTCCCAGTCCTGACCACAGTCTCCAAACCAGCTACAGCCAAACCTTGTGTTTCCTGAGGCCCAGAATTTTCTACCCTGTTCTAAATATTTAGCATCTAAATGTACATACATTAGCTCTAATCACTTAGTCACTCATTCAACACAACTTTATCATGTGTTCTAGGTGCCGGGGACACTACACGGACCAAAACAGACAATATCCCTTTTTTTTTTACAGAGCTTACATTTTAGTGGGAGAGAAACATAAGCAACAATAGACATAATAAATAGGTTATATGCATAAAAAGAAACAGCTGTGTAAGAGAGGCTAGGAGTGCTGAACAGGGGTTACAATTGTAAATGGATAGTAGCTTAGCTTAGCCTCTTCCCCCTCAAACGGAGCCTGGAACAAGGGCTCGTTTGCGACAGGTTATTTGGGAATGTGATCCAAGGGAACAGGTTGAGGAACAAAGAGAAGAGAAATAGGAAAAGAAGGAAAGTCAATAAAAGGATGCTTCACTGAGTTGGCCACACTATGGACAACTAGTACTCGATCTCAGACTTCTGAAATGGTTCTCGTAACTATCTGCTCATGTGTGGTCTCCATTCCTACCACCCACTGCACCAGCACTGATATGGCCAATGGAGAGAAGCTGGCTAATGTCCTCTTGATAGTCGTAGGCCTCCATGTGGTAGAGCTTCCCTACTGGGCATTAACACACATCGTGTCCATCCACATCCCTCTACCCTAGATATCCTTGCTTCTGATTTTCCAGTCTTGTTCCTTCCAGGCCTCTGCCCAGGAGTCCACGTATATCCATACCTCCACTTGTTTCCATATACAGTGAATGACCAAAGGTACTATCCCATCTCTGCCCACTGCCAGTATTTCCCTTTACCATTGTCCTTCAGAGCCACCTCTGAGTGAGGCTATAGTATAGCTTCTATCCATTTCTGGCTAGTAATAACCTATTGTGCTGCCCCATTTGTGAACCAGGTCTGAAGTTTTCCACTTCTATTAGAAGGAGCTTTCTCAAGGCCATAGATGTGAGTTAAAAGAGAAATATGGGGCCGGGCATGGGGGCTCACATCTGTCATCCCCGCATTTTGGGAGGCTGAGGTGGGTGGATCACGAGGTCAGGAGTTCGAGACCAGCCTGGGCAAGATGGTGAAACCCTGTCTCTACTAAAAATACAAAAAAAAAAATTTAGCCAGGTGTGGTGGCAGGCGCCTGTAATCCCAGCTACTTGGGAGGCTGAGGCAGAGAATTGCTTGAACCCAGGAGGCAGAGGTTGCAGTGAGCCAAGATCACGCCACTGCACTCCAACCTGGGCAACAGAATGAGACTCAGTCTCAGGAAAAAAAAAAAAAAGGAGAGAGAGAGAGAAATATGGATGCAAAAGAGGCAGGTGCCATCTGTCCATGTAACTTACTTGTACCTTCTGGTTCTGTTTGGGTTTGAAGCGATTGTGCAGCTGCTGCCCCTCTCCCCAGATCTTATAGCCTGGTGTGTATGGCAATACCCAGTTTGTGATGGGGTCTTGTGGTCCCCTAGTTGTTGGTGACCCATCATCAGGCACAAGTCTCTATCAGGGCCCAGTAGCACCCTAGGATATGATTTTCAAGTGACAAGCATTTCTCTGCTGCAGGAGCCATGGCTTTGGTTTGGCACCCTAGAGGTTTGTGCTGCAAAATTCTCTTTTTTGGAGCCTTCCGGAGACTCCACATGGCACCCTTATCCATGTGGTATCTCAGATATGACTGAACACGATTGTTGTAGGGTGGCACAGCAGCTTGCACCATTGCCTGGACCTCCCACAGAGTCTTCTCTTGTGCTGGGCCCCCCTCGGCACTACTAGACCCCCAAGTCACATGATAAATGGTCCGACAGAATTCCCCAGGATGCTTTAAGATCCAGAAGGACCTACCCTGTGCTGTGCCTTGTTCTTACTGATGGGGGATGCAAGTTACGAAGGCTTGTTCTTTACCCTAGAGATAATGTCCCAGCATGCCCCAGACCTTGGGACCCTTAAAATCTTTCCCAATGTGGCAGCCACCAAAATCTTTTTGGAGCTTATTTCTCACCTTTTAGCATACAGAGGGCAGCAGTTCTCAAATTTTTTGGTCAGAAGAACCCTTTATATTCTTAAAAATTATGGAGGACCCCATAGAACTTTTGTTCATGTGGGTCATGTCTACCAACATTTATTGTATTAAAAGTTAAAACTGAGAACTCTGGAAGATGGAGAGTACAATCACGGGTACCAGAGGCTGGGAAGCGTAGTGGGGGCGGGGGAGTGGGGATGGTTAATGGGTACAAAAATATATAGAATGAATAAGATCTAGTATTTGATAGCACAACAGGATAACTACAGTCTACAATAATTTATTGTACATTTAAAAATAGCTAAAAGCGTATAACTGGATAGTTTCTAACACAAAGAAAGGATAAATGCTTGAGGTGATGGACACCCCATTTACCCTGATGTGATTATTACACATTATATACTTGTATCAAAATATCTCATGTAGGCCAGGCGCAGTGGCTCATGCCTGTAATCCCAGCACTTTGGGAGGCTGAGGTGGGTGGATTGCCCAAGCTCAGGGGTTCGAGACAAGCCTGACCAACATGGCGAACCCCCATCTCTACTAAAAATACAAAAAAAAATTAGCCAGGCGTGATAGTGCGCACCTGTAATTCCAGCTACTCAGGAGGCTGAGGCAGAAGAATCACTTGAACCTGGGAGGCAGAGGTTGCAGTGAGCCAAGATAGTGCCACTGCACTCCAGCCTGGGTGACAGTGAGACTCTGTCTCAAAAAAAAAAAAAAAAAAACTCACGTACTCCATAAACATATATATACATACACACACCTACTGTGTACCCATAAAAATTAAAAATTAAAAAAGTTTAAACAAAAAACTGAGACATTTAAAATATTTATTTAATACATTTTAAAATATAAACAACAAACTCATTACATATCAATATAAATAACACTTTCTGTGAAAAATTACTATATATCCCAAATCCCACAAAATTATTGGGGGCCGGGCATGGTGGCTCACTCCTGTAATCCCAACACTTTGGGAGGTCTAGGGGAGCCGATCACCTGAGGTCAGGAGTTCAAGACCAGCCTAGCCAACATGGTGAAACCCCGTCCCTACTAAAAATACAAAAATTAGCCAGGTGTAGTGGTGGGTGCCTGTAATCCCACCTACTTGGGAGGCTGAGGCAGGAGAAAAGCTTGAACCCAAGCTGCAGAGGTTGCGGTGAACCAAGATGGTGCCAGTGCACTCTAGCCTGGGTGACAGAGCGAGACTCCGTCTAAAAGAAAAATAAAATTATTGGGATATTATTGTTTTATATTTTTGCGCATGTCTTGAACATCCAGCTTTGTAGAAGCCACCCGGATTTTCCTATCTGCTTCTTCATTTAATTTGTGGAGATATGTTATTTAGATTGAAGTATATGGGAAAAAATCTGGTCTCACAATATGGAGCAGATAAAAGGAGGAGTATTTTAATAGGCTTTTAAAAATAATTGTAGATATTCTTATCTGATATTGAAAAGAAAAGTTGGCAAGTGATTGTTTCCAAAGGTTAGCTCCAGTGTGAAATCTGAAATCGTATCAAAGACCTTTTATATATTTTTAAAGTCCATTGTTCTATCTTGTACTTTGAATGCATCTCTTATCCAACCCATGATTTTGTAATAACATGTCTCAGTCATTGTGGAACATACTGTTCTACAGTCCATTTTTAAAGTCCGTTGTTCTATCTTGTACTTTGAATGGATCTCTTATCCAAGCATGATTTTGTAATAACATGCCTCAGTTATTGTAGAACATACTGGTTCACAGATGCAGAAGTTATTCCCATCTTCCAAATGTTGACATATTTCGTTACACAGTATCGAAAATCACATTCATTGATATCATCTCTGATCCCATCAGAAAACTTTGAGTATTGGGAAGATGTCAAGATCATGACACGGGTTTTCTAACATTTGAATTTTTACTTAAAAGTTCTGATTTCATCAATGGCAACAAACACTGTCTTTTTCTTTCAAGTGACAGGCTCACTTTGTTCATTTTCAAACAATTGTCTGCCAAATCTGTAAGTCTGAATAACCATAGTTTCAAGTAAAAATGGTGTTCCACGGGGGAAAACGTTTAGTTCAGCTGGCAAATCCAAAAATAGCACAAGTGCTTTTTTTCCCAGAGCAACCTTCATATTGTAGTACTCAGCAGGAGTGCTTTTTGCTTACTTCTCATTTGTCACATAGAATAAAGATTGTGCTTTAATAATATTAATAATAATTTTAACTGCTTTGTTAAGGACATTCTTAAATAAAAGAACGCATCCTCTGAATGCAGAGGATGAAAAAATCCAACAACTACTACTGCAGCTGGATGCCACTGCTTTTTTTTTTTTTTTTTTTTTTTGGCAAGGTGTCACTCTGTAGCCCAGTCTGGAGTGCAGTGGCGTGATCTTGGCTCACTTAAACCTCCACCTCCCAGGTTTTAATGATTATCCTGCCTCAGCTTTCTGAGAAGCTGGGACTACAGGCACGTGCCACCATGCCTGGCTAATTTCTGTATATTTAGTAGAGACAGGGTTTAGCCATGTTGGCCAGACTGATCTCGAACTCCTGGCCTCAAGTGATCCACCCACCACAGCCTCCCGAAGTGTTGGGATTACAGGCGTGAGCCACTGCGCCCAGCCTGGCACCAAGGCTTTGATTCATGTGAAGGCACAAGTGGTTTTACTCATCATTGCTTTTGCTCCAGGCAAATTATGTCAGTGAAAAAGGCAAATTGTATCTTTATGTTTATATGCAAATAATTTTGAACTCATGGACCACTGAAAGGGTTTCAGGGATCCTTAGGGGTTCATGAAGCTCCCTTTGAGAAGGGAGAGAAGAACCATGGTACTCAGAGCTGAAACTTAGCATCTTGAATATCCGACCTATTTCTTCTCCTAAGCATTACTTGAGACACGTAAGCTCTCTTCAAGGGGCAGCCCAGCTGTCTGTTCCCCCTTATGTATAGGATTCCAAGGTGCCTGATCAGTTTCCATTGAAGTGTGGTGTCCACTGAACCCAACACTCTATGAAGGAACTAATCAGCCTGGGGTCTAGCAGAGTGAGGTCTCTGATACCAAATTTAACCTTTATTATAACAATCAAAGCCTCCGAACTACATTAGAGGAACTCGGGAAAATTAGGAAAAGAAACAAAGTCACCTATAGTCACACTACCTTGACAACCACTGTCATGCTGTAGCCTAGGGTGGCCTAAAGGTTGACTCATCCTGAATTTACTGTTGTTGAAAAAATCCCAAGGGTATTTTTTTGTCTTGATGCTGCTAAGCCACATCATTCTGGCCCTTTCCAGTTGGGTCTTAGGTTCCCAAGAGGGGGACCTGATATTCAGATCTGTCCGCTTCATTCATATAGAGCTCCCCTGTCAGTGGTCTAGAATCCATTGTCCAATTGGACTAACCCTTCTAGCTTCATGTGATCTGCACATAGAATGCATCCATGTCAATGACTCTTTCCTAAATTCCCTGTTGGGGCTTAGAAAATGATACCCCAAATAAAGTCCTCCACAGTAGCCTCAGAAGCAACCGTTTTTCTCTAACCTTCTGCCCTCTTGTCTCTCAGTCCCATTCTCCCCCAAGATTAGCCATAGAAACTGGAATCCCTCTTCCCCAAGGCAGGTCATAGACACAGACCCTTTTTCCCCCAAAGTCAGCCATAAAACCTAATTATATTACTCTACTCTAAGTTTCCCTCCACCTTTCTTTATAAAAACTGGCCATAAAGAAATTATCTTGGTTTGGCTTTGTTTGACTGTATGCAGGTTGTAAGACACCCATTCCAGAGAGAGCCCCGTCCTACCCCCAGAAGGAAGGAATGCAGCACAGAGAGGCCAAGAAGAATCTAGAACCCGGGATACCTAGAAGAATCTAGTCAGACAGGTCTTGTTTGACTGTATGTAGGTCGTAAGACTCTCATTCCAGAGAGAGTCCCGTCTTACACCCAGAAGGAAGGAATGCAGCACGAGAGGCCAAGAAGAATCTAGACAGACGGGCCTTGCTAGGTTTCCCCACTCAGTCCGTTAGCATTAGATCATACCCTTAGGGAGCCTGGATAGCTCAGTCGGTAGAGCATTAGATCATACCCTTTTTGTTCAATTCTGTATCTACACAGCTGTCCATACTTTGCTGAACCTAAGCATCAAAGTGGACAAGTTCCCTCATCTCTTTGGGTCTTCACTCTGTAGCCTCCTGTGTACACAGGTTAAATACATCTGTATGCTTTATCTCCTATTTATCTGCCTCTTCGCTGAGATTTTTCAGTGAACCTTCAGAGGGCAAAAGGGAAGTTTCCCCTTGGTGCCCCCACACCCCATGGGAATCTTGGATTACAGTTCTTGATGGTGAAACCACCCACATTGATGATGCATCCCTTCTGTATTAGTTTTGTAGGCTGCTGTAACAAATTACCACAAACATGGTGGTTTAAAACATCAGAAATGTCTTCTCTCACAGTTCTGGAGGCTGGAAGTCTGAAATGAAGGTGCTGACAGGGCTGCCTTCCCTCAAGGGTCGCTAGGGGAGAATCTGTTCCTGGCCTCTTTTACCTCCTGGTGGTAGTGGGAGTTCCTCGGCATCCCTTGGCTTGTAGTCTCTCTTCTGTGAGGGTCTATCCAATCTCACTCTGCCTTTCTCTTGTTCGGGCACTTGATATTTTAATTTTTTCCCAAAGCTCTTGTGTCACTTCATAGGGCATTTCTGACAGCTGTTGGGGTCCATCCCAATAGTCAAGAATAAGCTCCCTTCTTCAAGATCTTTAATTTAAGCAAATATTTCACCCTACGAGGTAATATTCACAGGTTCCAGGGATTAGGATGTGGACATATACTTTTGTGGGGGAGGCACCATACAGCAGACATTAATTTGTAGCAGCAGTTTTCAGCCAGGAATAATTTTGCCCCCAGGGGATGTTTGGTAATGTCTAAGACATTTTTCGGTTGTCACAACTGGGGGGGATGGAGTGCAGCAAGCATCTGTGAATAGAGGCCAGGAACGCTGTTGAACACGCTACTGTTCACAGGACAGCTCCCCACAGCAAAGAAGTATCTAGTCCAGAGTGCCAGTGGTGTCGAGGTTGAGAAATTCTGAATTACTGTAAATTAGTATTATAGTATACTCTATCTGAAAAGCAACTGCTGTCATCCCTGTCTCTAACTCTTTTTCATTATCGCCTTTATTACGTGTGACATTAAATCTATTCTATCCTATATTTATTTGCTTGTTGTCTCTTTCCCATAACCACAAGGGCAGAGATTTTTATCTGTTTCATTCACTGTTGTGTCCTCAGCACCTTGAACAGCACTCAGCACATTGTGAGCACTCTCAATATTTACTCAATTTATTAGTTAATAACAGTGCAGATATTTCCTCTCTCTCTCTCTCTCTCTCTCTCTGTCTCTGTCTCTCTCTCTCTCTCTCTCTCTCTGTCTCCAGGGTCTTGCTGTGTCGCCCAGGCTGAAATGCAATGGCACAATCACGGCTCAATGCAGCCTTGACCACCTGGGCTCAAGAGATCCTCTCACCTCAGCCTCCTGCCTGGCTAATTTTTAAATTTCTTGTAGAGATGGAGTTTTTATTTTATCTTGTTTTTTGAGATGGAGTAGATGGAGTTTTTATTTTATCTTATTTTTTGAGATGGAGTCTCGTTCTGTCGCCCAGGCTGGAGTGCAGTGGTACAATCTCAGCTCACTGCAACCTCCACCTCCTGGGTTCAAGCAATTCTGTCTCAGCCTCCCCAGTAGCTGGGATTACAGATACACACCACCACACCCGGCTAATTTTTGTATTTTTAGTAGAGACAGGGTTTCACCATATTTGTCAGACTGGTCTCGAACTCCTGACCTCAGGTGATCCACCCTCCTCGGCCTCCCAAAGTGCTGGGATTACAGGCGTGAGCCACCGCACCAGGCCTGAGGTGGAGTTTTACCACGTTGCCCAGGCCGATCTCAATCTCCTGGGCTCAAGCGATCCTCGCCTTGATCTCCCAAAGATCTGGGGTTACAGGCATGAGCCACCACGCCTGGCAGGTACAGACATTTCTTGAGCCCTTACTCTATGCCAGTCACCATGCTGGGTTATTATCTCTTTTTGATACTCACCAAAACCCCTCTAAGTATCATTTTTCTCCTCCATTTCTCAGATAAAGAAACTGAAGAGGTTGGCCGGGTGCGGTGGCTCACGCTTATAATCCCAGCACTTTGGGAGGCCGAGGTGGGTGGATCACGAGGTCGGGAGATCAAGACCACGGTGAAACCCTGTCTCTACTAAAAATACAAAAAATTAGCCGGGCGTGGTGGTGGGCACCTGTTGTCCCAGCTACTCGGAGAGGCTGAGGCAGGAGAATGGCGTGAACCCGGGAGGTGGAGCTTGCAGTGACCCGAGATTGCGCCGCTGCACTCCAGCCTGGGCGACAGAGCGAGACTCCATCTCAAAAAAAAAAAAAAGAAAATAAAAAAGAAACTGAAGAGGTTAAGTTATTGCTGAAGATCACACAGCTCTTAAGAGGTCAAACCAGGGCCCTTTCTCTGGTGACCCAACTCCAGAGTATTCCCTTGGAGAGGATGTGACTTCTAGGTACCAGGCATGGTGTCAGGCACTGAAACACAGAGGAAGAAAACACGAGCCCTGTCCTCAAAAAGTCACTAGTCCAGTGGGAGAAACAGGCAAGTAAGCAGGCCCGTGTGACATGAGTTGCCGTGAGGGATGATGAGGGAGAACTGATGTAGGCTGGATGTTTGTCCCCCCAATCTTATGCTGAGATGTATTCCCTAGTTTTGGAGGCGGGGTCTGACAGGAGGTGACTGGATCATTGAGGCAGATCCTTATGAATGGCTTATCACCATCTCCATCCCTTATGGTAATAGGGAGTTCTTGCTCTGTTAGTTTATGGGAGATCTGGTTGTTTAAAAGACTCTGGGCTCTGGGGTCTCTCCCTTCTCTCTCTTGTTCTCTTTCTTGCCGTGTGACATGCTGGCTCCCCTTTGCCTTCCATCATGATTGCAAGCTTCCTGAGGCCTCACCAGAAGCAGATGCTGGCACTATGCTTCTTGTGCAGCCTGCAGAACCATGAGCCAATTAAACCTCTTTTCTTTTTCTTCTTCTTCTTTTTTTTTTTTTTTTTTTTTTTTTCTGAGACAGAGTCTTGCTCTGTCTCCCAGGCTGGAGTGCAGTAGCACAATCTTGGCTCTCTCTAACCTCCACTTCCCAGGTTCAAGCAGTTCTCCTGCCTCAGCCTCCTGAGTAGCTGGGATTACAGATGCCCGCCACCACACCCGGCTAGTTTTTGTATTTTTAGTAGAAATGGGGTTTCACCATGTTGGCCAGGCTGGTTGTGAACTCCTGACCTCGTGATCTACTCGCTTCGGCCTCCCAAAGTGCTGAGATCACAGGCATGAGCCACCACGCCCGGCACCTCTTTTCTTTATAATTACTCAGCCTCAAGTATTTCTTTATAGCCATGCAAGAACAGACTAACACAAGATCCCAGCCTTGAAAAATCAAGGGAGACTACTCAGAAGAGGTGACATCTGGGTCAAGTCCTGAGGGATCAGTATTCATGAGTCCTGGAAAGTTCTAGGCTAGAGGAGCAGCATGTGCCAAGTTCCAGATGAAAGGCAGCTGGAAGCTGACCGTGGCTGAAGGCAGGGTGGGAGCAGGAGACATGGAGAGAGAGCGGTCAGAGATGAACTTGGGAGTTGGTCTGGAAGGGGTTGATCCTGGAGGGCCTGCAAAGTTGGACAAAGAAGTTGAGACTTTGTCCCGGAGAATCCAGAACCAGAGGGTGCCCTTTCAGGGTTTCAAGCACGCTGGCTTCAGTGCTGAATGTGAACCGAAAGGTCCTACTGCAGTGGTCCAGGAAGGGAATGCTGGCTGCCCAAACAGGGACAGTGTTGTTGTGGGGGTGAGAGAGAGATGGGTGGACACAAAAGAGAGTTGCCAGGCAACACCAATGGAAATTAGGGGCAGGACCCTTGGGGATATCTGCAACAGGGGGCAGGCATGACTGCAATCCGTTTTCTAAAAGGTTGGTGAGAACGAACACTTAATAAAATTATGTAAGAAGGAAAAACTATCTTTGGCAAAATGTTGCCTCCCCCTCCAGATCCCAGTCTGTGGATGGCCTCACTCCTCCTGGGTGCTAAGGGACCGGGAAGACAATATGAGGATGTATCCTCTACTGTCATCCTCCCCACTGGGGGCCATGGCCTTCCGCAAGCCAGTCCACAGTCTTTGTCTCATCCTCAGCTGTGGCCCTGGGAATGTCCTGCTGATTCATTCTGGCCCCATAGGCTTGGAAAGGTGTCTGCTCTGTCCTACTCCTTTCAAGGCACCTGGCTGTCCTTGTAGTCATGGGGATGGGGCGAAACAGCAGTTCTCAACCTTGTCCTGCCACACCACAAGTAAATGATGTTCCACGGGCAGCCACATGTCTCCATTGGGAATGGGAATGATGTGTGGACAATTCAGCGGTAGGTTACCTGCAATTCCTGGTGCACCTGCTACACACCGGGGCATGCTGGGACTAATCACCCTGGCGTGAGCAGGATGTTGGGATTGGCCACTGCAGCATAAGAAGCTGCTGTGGATGAATTCCTGCATAGCAGTCCAAAAATTCCCCAGACTGTCACCGTCCTTCCCTCTGCTTTGCCTCTCCTCATTCTGTGGCTATTATGCTTTTATCCAGGTGGCTCAATTTTTTAATTTCCACCTACTGTCAAGCCCAGGATCACCCTATAGGTGTAAAGAGTAGGTTGGCCAGGTATAAGAGAAATACAAATTGTTCTGCAGGTGTGAGGCAGACCTTGGCTAGATCTGGGGGATAACCTTGCCTCAACTGCAGGGGCACCTCTCGGTCCTCCTTGCAGAGTCTTGGTGAGGCTGTGTGTATTTGATGCTCACCTGTGAACTATAAAACCTGTGGGCAACGTAGCAGGATGGTGCCAGGGCATTACTAAGAAAGTGTACCTGGAAAGTGAAAGTTGGATCAACGTTTCATTGCTTTATTTTTTTCAACCACATAAAGTAATTTTGCTGGGTTTTAAAAGGTAGAGCTGGGGGCCTAAGTGGTTAGTGAAGTCCTGCTTTTGAACTTCCTAAAATCTGAAGTCTCTCACCCTGCCCTGGCAGAGTGCCATCAGGAAAATCTAGGAGACTCAAGAAGCCACTGCACCTAACATCCTCATTGTGATCATTGTGATCTCTCTAAGAACGCTCGCTGATGACGCAGCCCCTGTGCTTCTCACACTCAACAGTAGCTGTGTTAGATGCACAGGTAAAAAGGCTCATTTTCACCAGCCTCCAACCAAGGCTTTGGCAGGGACACTTCAGCATGCCACCACACCAGACAGCGTTGCTGCCCTTGGCTGTCTGTGGGCATGCAGGCCCAGAAACGCCAGACCCTCTGCAATTTCAGGAGTAGCCAAAAGTCTGGATCTTCATGCTAATACTTCTGATTTTTTTTTTTTTTTTTTTTTTTTTTGAGATAGAGTTTCACTCTTGTCGTCCAGGCTGGGGTGCAACGGCACGATCTTGGCTCACTGCAACCTCCGCCTCCTAGGTTCAAGCAATTCTCTTGCCTTAGCCTCCTAAGTAGCTGGGATTACAGGCATGTGCCACCACGCCTGGCTAATTTTGTATTTTTAGTAGAGATAGGGTTTCTCTATGTTGGTCAGGTTGGTCTCGAACTCCTGGCCTCAGGCGATCCACCCGCCTCGGCCTCCCAAAGTGCTGGGATTACAGGCATGAGCCACCGCGCCCGGCCAATACTTCTGAATTTTTAAGGAGATAACTAAAACTTCAAAAATGTTTTAAAATTAAAAAACAATATGGCCAGGCACGGTGGCTCATGCCTGTAATCCCAGCACCCTGGGAGGCCGAAGTAGGTGGATCACTTGAGGTCAGGAGTTTGAGACCAGCCTGGCCACCATGGCGAAAGCCCGTCTCTACTAAAAATACAAAAATTAGCTGGGTATGGTGGCGGGCACCTGTAGTCCCAGCTACTCGGGAGGCTGAGGCACGAGAATCTCTTGAACCCAGGATGCGGAGGTTGCAGTGAGCCGAGGTCGCCCCACTGCACTCCAGCCTCCAGCCTGGGTGACACAGTGAGACTCCATCTCAAAAAAAAAAGAGAAACAATAACAAAAGCTACAACAAAACTCAACACCATGTGACTAAACACTATCAGAGCCAAACCACATAGGCCTGTGGGTCACAGCCATGGCCCACCAGCTCTGGGGCTCCTCAGTTCTAAGATTCTGCTCTCCAGCTCCCTCCCACTGGTCATCAGTGTTGTAACTCATGCCCTGGGTGACAGTCATGTCTGCTTTTGGAACATTACTTCTCCTATCTGCAAGAGGCAAGTCACCCCCACCTTCTCCCCAGCTAAATGTGTCCCCGGGACTTTCCCCAGTGAACCAGCCCAGGACCTGGCCCCCTGGTACCTTGGAGATGGAGGCTGGGCAGTAAGAAAGACGCTGGGCTGAATGCGGTAGCTCATGCCTGTAATCCCAGCACTTTGGAAGGCCAAGGCGGGCGGATTACCTGAAGTCAGGCATTTGAGACCAGCCTGGCCAACATGGTGAAACCCCATCTCTACTAAAAAATACAAAAATTAGCTGGGCGTGGTGGCACACGCCTGTAATCCCAGCTACTCAGGAGGCTGAGGCAGGAGAATTGCTTGAGCCTGGGAGGCAGAGGTCGCAGCGAGCTGAGATCGTGCCACTTCACTCCAGGCTGGCCGACAGAGTGTGACTCTGTCTCAAAAAAAAAAAAAAAAAAAAAAAAAAAGATGCTGCACTCCTCTTTTCTTTGCTACTTTCCTCTCCTGGGTTTTTCTCTGCAGGCCACACTGCTTTTAGAAGCCTTTCCCTTCATCTACCACCCACTGAACATCGCTGACGGCAGGCCAGCACTCTCTCAGCTCTCTGGGTAAGACTCAGCTCTCTGAGCTGAGTCTGAGCTCATCTGCCAGCCTAGTGATCTTGCCAAGAGAGGAAGGAGCTGGATGTGATGTGATCTGAACTTTGTCACCATACCGTCACAGCTGGTGACCTAAGCTTCCTCCAAGTCGAGGGGTGGTGCAGCTCCATTGAAGCCTCCTCTTCTCTTCTCCAGGCTCTGCCCACCTCACGAGAGCACGTGGTCCTGACTGCAGTGACCGAAGGAGACCCGGGATGGAGGGCTCTGCTTTCTCACCATCCTCTTGGCCTGGCTTCTCTAACATGTTAAAAACTTAGGGTGGCTCACAACTGTAATCCCAGGACTCTGGGAGGCCAAAGCGGGTGGATCACGAGGTCAGGAGTTTGATACTAGCCTGACCAACATGGTGAAATCCCATCTCTACTGAAAATACAAAAGTTAGCCAGGCGTGATGGCATGCGCTTGTAATCCCAGCTACTCAGGAGGCTGAGGCAGGAGAATTGCTTGAACTCAGGAAGCGGGGGTTGCAGTGAGCCGAGATTGTGCCACTGCACTGCAGCCTGGGCAACAGAGCAAGACTTGGTCTCAAAACAAACATACAAACAAACAACAAAAAAAAAACCCTCACTTTTTTTGCTGGTATCTACAGTGCTTTTTTTGCTGGTATTTATAGCTTTTGTGAGACTCAGTTTATTTGGCTTTTAGCTTTCCTGATATTATTCTTACAAATTTTGCCTTGGGACACTCTTTCCATTCATTGATTCAGGCAATGCTTATTGAGCACCTACTATTTGCCAAGTACTGGGAAGCCATTGAAAATAAAACAGTGAAGAGTTAGAAAAGTTCTCTGATCTGATGGAGGGCCTATTCTACTGGTGCTAACTGAACAAGTAATATGTGCTCTGAAGACATTAAAACAAGACAAAGTGATGGAGGATGCTGAGAATCCAGTAGGCAACTACTTAGATGGGAAAATCAGGGAAGGTCCCTACAAAGGAGACATATCTGCTGAAACCTCAATAAAGAGAAGCAGCCAGCCATGCAAGGATCTGGAGGGAGAGCAGTTATGGCAGAGGGGTCAGCAAAGACAAAGGCCCTGAGGCAGGGAGGAGCTTAGCATGGGAGGGGAACCTGGGAGGCCGGCTGGCTGGACTTGAGTGAACATGGGGCTGAGATGAGGTCAGAGGACAGCAGAGGCCAGATCCTCCTGGGCTCCTAGGTCAGAGTGGGGCTGGTGCTTAGGAGTGCTGAGGCTGACTCTGATTTAGTCTGAGGTCGGTGTCCTTCTCAATCCCGACTCACTTGTGGTCCTCTATGGCCCGCAGGCTTGTTGAAAGTGCCCCACTTCCTTCCTCACAGCAGCCTCTGTGCAATCTGAATTGCGCTGTGAATTTCCCTGCCACTCAGGAGCCCGGGCAGGGCTTCACCCCTAGTTCAGTTACCAGGAAGCAGTCTTTCTCCACCTTCTTGCCCTAGCCCCACTGGGTCTCAGTCTCTGCATCTGTGAAATGGCTGAGTGTGACCAAATGATGCAAATAGCCTTTCCACTTCTTTCTACCCGTGGCGCCTTGGAGTTTGACTGGAAGAGGATAAAGCAAAAGTGAAATCCTGGCGAGAAATGAAACTGAAAGAAAAAATTCCTCCTGGCTCTAAGGAGGCCAGCAGAGGGGGTTTGGGGTAGGAGGCAGAGGTAGAGAAGGAGGGAGGTTTTTAGAAAGCTGACCGGGCAGGAGCCCTGTGACCCAGGCTTTCACTTCTCCTAAACACCCAGTTGTGCCATGTGATGCAGGCAGGGGACTGCGGATAGCGCCAGTGAAAGGGGAAGCGAGGGGAGCCCAGAGTTTCTCAAGAAGCCGAGAGAGGAACAGAGGCTGAGCCTGGGGGGAGGGCTACAGGAGACTGAGAGGGGAGTGGAGGCAGTGGGGGTGAGGGGGACAGGGAGGAGGTGGAGAAGAAGGCAGGGGCAGCAGGGTGACTGGGGCAGAGGGAGCCCCCACCCCACCCCCAGGGCAGGCCAGGAGTCATAAGGAGAGGGGACAACAGGAAGGGGCGACAAACGGGGAGGGGAAAAGGGAGGCGGAGGGGCAGCGAAGTGAAGCAGGGAGGGTCGCAGTGTGAACAAGAGGAGTGGGAGGAAGGGTCAAGGTGGAGGGAGGAGAGGGGAGAGTTAGGGAGAAACAGCTGCAGAGGAGGCACGGGGAGGAAGCCTTAGGGGTGGGGGAAGAGAGAGGGGAGTTGAGAATTAGGGAGGAGGTTGCAGAGTCCGGGTAGTGAGCGGAGGGACAGGAAGGGTAGGGCAAGAAAAGGAGAGGGGACAGGAGGGAAGGGTGGGCCAAAGCGGTGAGAAAGGAGGGCCAGCCAGTTGGGTGGGGGAGAGGGCCGAGGCCCGGGGGCAGGAGTGCAGGGCTCTGAGGCGGGGAGAGGAGAAGAGAGGAGAGCCGCGGGGGGCCCAGCCCGGAGCCAGGATGCCCGCGCCGCGCGCCCGGGAACAGCCCCGCGTGCCCGGGGAGCACCGGCCGCTGCTGCCTCGCGGCGCGCGGGGCCCTCGACGGTGGCGGCGGGCGGCGGGTGCGGCCGTGCTGCTGGTGGAGATGCTGGAGCGCGCCGCCTTCTTCGGCGTCACCGCCAACCTGGTGCTCTACCTCAACAGCACCAACTTCAACTGGGCCGGCGAGCAGGCGTCGCGCGCCGCGCTGGTATTCTTGGGCGCCTCCTACCTGCTGGCGCCAGTGGGCGGCTGGCTGGCCGACGTGTACCTGGGCCGCTACCGCGCGGTCGCGCTCAGCCTGCTGCTCTACCTGGCCGCCTCGGGCCTGCTGCCCGCCACCGCCTTCCCCGACGGCCGCAGCTCCTTCTGCGGAGAGATGCCCGCGTCGCCGCTGGGACCTGCCTGCCCCTCGCCCGGCTGCCCGCGCTCCTCGCCCAGCCCCTACTGCGCGCCCGTCCTCTACGCGGGGCTGCTGCTCCTCGGCCTGGCCGTCAGCTCCGTCCGGAGCAACCTCACCTCCTTTGGTGCCGACCAGGTGAGTGGCAGGAGGCCTGCCCTGGCCGACTCCGGCGGGTGTGGAGGGAAGGTGGGCGGGCCTCCAGCGTGACCTGGGACAAACCATGTCCCCTGACTGCGCCTAATTTCCTGATTTGAAAGAAGAGGGGGGGCTAGCCCTTGCAAAACCGATGGCAACCGCAGTGGGAATAACCATGGTTGCTTTTTTGTTTATTTTTTGAGACGGAGTTTCGCTCTGTCGCCCAGGCTGCAGTGCAATGGCGCGATCTCAGCTCACGGCAACCTCAGCCTCCCGGGTTCAAGCGATTCTCCCGCCTCAGCCTCCAGAGTAGCTGGGATTACAGGGGCCTGCCACCACGCCCAACTAATTTTTGTATTTTTTTTTTTTTTAGTAGAGGTGGGGTTTCACCATGTTGGTCTTGAACTCCTGACCTCAGGTGATCCATTTGCCTCGGCCTCCCAAAGTGCTGGGATTACAGGCGTGAGCCACCAAGCCCGGCAGGTTGGTCTTCTTTGAGCTACTTGTAGGCCCTATGCTAAGCACTTTCACTGTTTAACTAATTTAATACTCTTCACCACCCAGGAAGTAGGAATTATTATGCCCATTTTACAGAGAAAGACACTGAGAGGTTTCATGGCATTAATCAACTTGTCCAAGGTGACATGGAGGGTCGAGGAGCCGAGTAAAGGCAGCTGGACTCCAGGTCCCACCATAAGCCTCCTCTCTGTGTGTTATGGGGATGTGCGGGCAGGGCAGGAGCAAGCCAGCCTCTTCCTACCAGCAGTGCTAGAGGCTGTCAGGCCGACTTGCTTAGATCCCAGCTCTGCCCTTCACTAGCTGGAGGCACATGGGCAAGAACTCATTTATATCATGAATGGGCTGCCTGGTCTTCTCCCTTAGCTCAACCTCTGAGCCTTGCTCCATTCCCCCTTGAACACAGCATGGCATGTAGAAGAAATTTAATAAATATTTGCTAAATGAATGAGTAAATGCCCAACAACACGGCTATATTTTGATAGCTGTTCCCAGTGGGATATTAGACAATAATTTAGACTAAAATGTAATATTATTAAAATAACCACATACGGTGTAAATGAGCAAAAGCAGGATGCAGGACTGCATACAGATAGGACTGCAGCCATGTGGAAAGACGAGGTGTCAACGAAAGGAAACTGGAGAAAGATTGTCACAGTGGTATGATCAGGCCACTGGACTAATTGCACTTTCTTCTTAATTGTCTCAGTTTATCAAATGTTCTTTGATTGCACATATTATACTCATAGAGGGGACATTTTTCAAAAGGATCGTTTCATCCAGTTGGCACCCACAATTCAGCACCTGGCAGTTTCCAATGTCCTTGACAAGGACTCACTTGTCCAGCTTGTTTAGGATCCTTCGATGATGACTTCATGCCCCCAGGACAGCCCTGGCCATTTATTTATTTATTTATTTATTTATTCCTTCCTTCCTTCCTTCCTTCCTTCCTTTCTTCTTTTCTTCCTTTCTTCCTTTCCTTTCTTCCTCCCTTCCTCCCTTCCTCCCTTTCTTTTTCTTTCTTTCTTTCTTCCCTTCTTTCCTTTCTTCCTTTCTTCCTTTCTTTTGACGGAGTCTCGCTCTGTTGCCTAGGCTGGACTACAGAGGTGCGATCTCAGATCACTGCAACCTCTGCCTCCTGGGCTCAAGCAATTCTCCCTGCCTCAGCCTCTCAAGTAGCTGGGATTATAGGTGACTGCTACCACGCTGGCTAATTTTTGTATTTTTTTGGTAGAGATGTGGTTTCGCCATGTTGGCCAGGCTGGTCTTGACTCCTGACCTCAGGTGATCCACCTGCCTCAGCCTCCCAAAGTGCTGCGATTACAGGCGTGAGCCACTGCGACTGGCCAACCCTGACCATTTCTTACTTGTTGTTGACATTCTTTCAGACCTAGAGACCCCCAATATTTGTCAATGGGAATCTCTCATCTTCCTTTAATCCTATTATTTCATTGACATCCCACTAGCACCCCCAACCCAGTACCCTTAACCTATGTCATTGACCCTATTGACCTCCAGAGAGCCTCACCCATCCAGTACCCCCTGTGGCAGAACTGATCTTCTGGAGGCCAGGCCACTGAGCAGAGCCTCCCGTGGCACCAACAGTGACAGAAGCTCCTGTACGTTCTCCCCTTGGCTGGGCAAGAACTTTGGGTGGAGCAAAGGCAGGCCACAAGGCCTCAGGAAGTCAGGACCTGATCCCTAGGACAGTGCAGAAACACCAAAACGATTTGAGGCAGGAATGGACATCACTGTATTTGAGCTCTTCAAAAATGGCTCTGGCTGCAGTGAAGACAGCATATGGGTTAACTAGAGTGGGTACTTCACAGCAGGCAGGAAGCGGCTGCAGAATTCAGGGGGGCAGTCAGATGGGGGATGTGGGGGTGGGTGGGACTGGAACCATCTGGCAACAGCTATACCCCAGGAGCTGCGTGTTTCACACACTTGCTGATTTCAGAAAGGGCCATCCATCACTCTCGACAAAGTGTCCGCTCATTCTAAAAGAACTCATTTATATCCTGAATGGGCTGCCTGGTCTTCCCCCTTAGAGTTACAATAGTCATATTCATTTACTTCCAATTAATAAATGGAAGTGGCTGCTTCTAATGGGACCTATTCAATTTTCTGCTTGAAAGTCTAGAGTGAGAATCATCAGTGAGCTGGCATGCCCCTCCCTCCCCATTTCCGGAAGGACCCCTCAGAATCTGCAGTGGAATGTGGGTTTAAGTGCATCTGTGTGGACTACAATTTTACTTTTGAAAAAGGAAAAATAAATACTTGTCTTTTCCCCAATGCAACTACAGAAAGTAAAGTTTGACAAAATCGCCCTAGCTAATAGAAATATAAATCTCTAGGTGAAAGACAGTAATGTATCCTGAGATTTGCAGGGGTATGGAAAGGGTGACTGGTTTAGCAAAGTAGAGAAGCATTTATTCTCTCCATTGAAATGGCCCTTAGTCCTCACTGCTTTTTTTTAAATGCAGATTCCCAGGTCCTGCCCTAGACCTGCTGAGTCAGAATGTGGGACCTGGGTCTGGGAGATTTGGAAGCAGCCAGTGCAGCTGACTGGGGCCAACAGACCAGAAGGGGCCTGGGGCCTGGCTGTTGCTGATTGATCCAAATCCTGGGTAAAGATTTTCAGCCCATCTGCCCTTGCTGGGAGGCCTGAAAAAAAATGTTTTTTTCACCAGGCCAGAACTCACTCTTGGGGCTGTGCCTGGGACCACCTCTGCCATATATCAGAGGGACAAAAGTTGGGTGAAAGGATGGGTCACAATAGGCTTCTCTGCTTGGCCCTCCGAACTGCAGAGGAAATTCTCGCTCAGACTTCTGTTCTTTCGGTAATATGCATACAACATTTTTAATAACGTGCAATAAAACTGAGATCTTATTGGCTTTTTTCTGATTATAAAAGTAATGAATAGGCCGGGTGCGATGGCTCAGGCCTGTAATCCCAGAACTTTGGGAGGCCGAGGTGGGCGGATCACGAGGTCAGGAGATCGAGACCACCCTGGCTAACAAGGTGAAACCCCGTCTCTACTAAAAATACAAAGAATTAGCCGGGTGTTTTGGCGGGTGCCTGTAGTCCCAGCTACTCAGGAGGCTGAGGCAGGAGAATGGCGTGAACCCGGGAGTGGAGCTTGCAGTGAGCCAAGATTGTGCCACTGCACTCCAGCCTGAGCAACAGAGCAAGACTCTGTCTCAAAAAAAAAAAAAAAAAAAAAGAATAGTGTAGGTTGCTCAGTGAAAGACAAAGGGATAAATCAACCAGAAATGAACAAGTGGCATCCGAGACATCCGTTGTATGTGTCCCTCTGCGACAATAAAAAAGCAGTGTGTGTCATGGGTATGCAAAAGCAGCTGGGCCAAATGTCCTGATCTTTAGCAAGTGACTCCCAAGAGAAGGATTCATTCATTCATTCAGCAAATATTTACTGAGCGTCTGTTTAGTGATCAGAGACTAGGAAAATGTCGGAACGCCCACCACCCACTGACCCAAGAAGTGTCTCTGTAGGAGGGAGGGGTACGGGTACAGAGAGTGCCCCAGACCCCTTTGGCCCTCACTCTCACTGCTTCCTGAATGGCAGGTGATGGATCTCGGCCGTGACGCCACCCGCCGCTTCTTCAACTGGTTTTACTGGAGCATCAACCTGGGTGCTGTGCTGTCGCTGCTGGTGGTGGCTTTTATTCAGCAGAACATCAGCTTCCTGCTGGGCTACAGCATCCCTGTGGGCTGTGTGGGCCTGGCATTTTTCATCTTCCTCTTTGCCACCCCCGTCTTCATCACCAAGCCCCCGATGGGCAGCCAAGTATCCTCTATGCTTAAGCTTGCTCTCCAAAACTGCTGCCCCCAGCTGTGGCAACGACACTTGGCCAGGTAAGGAGGGGCTCTGGGTGCAGGGAGCCTCCAAGCCTGGAGAAGCGCTGGATCGCTCCTGGGGAGGCATGGTCCAGGTTGCAGACATTCTGGTTCAGCTACAGTGATAGTTTTTTATGATGATCTGCTCTCCAGTGGGCCAGAGCTGCCCACTGTGACTGAAGATGGAGGTCAAGGTAGTGGTGGTGGTGGTGGTGGTGGTGGTGGTGGTATTATTGGTGGCCATCTATGTATAGAATGTGTGAGGATGGGGCTGGGAGCAGTAGCTATCCCTCTAATTCCAGCACGTTGGGAGGCTGAAGCTGGTGGCTTGCTTGAGCCCGGGAGTTCAAGGCCAGCCTGGGCAACATGGTGAAATCTCATTTCTACAAAAAAAATACAAAAATTAGCGGGGTGTGGTGGCGTGTGCCTGTGGTCTCAGCTACTCGGGAGGCTGACATAGAAGGATCAATCAAGTCCAGGAGGTTGAGGCTGGAGTGAGCCATGATGGTGTCACTGCACTCCAGCCTGGGTGACAGAACAGGAAAAAAAGAAAAAAGAAAAAAGAAGGAAGTGTGAGGATGATCAGGGTCTTGACAGTGAAGATGGTAGTAAGGACAAGGATGATGGCGTTGGTATCTACATTGAAGACACAAACATTGGCAATGCGGATGACAGTGGCATTAAAGGAGAGGATGATGGGGATGATGTTTCCAGTGAAGGCTGTTGGGATACAATGTAAATAATTCCACATTACCCTGTTACTAACCATCACAGTGTCTTAGGAAATAGGCCAAACTCGCTCCCTCTTCATTAGCTGACAACCAAGGGAGGAAGGTTCTGAATGACCTTGCATAGGTCCCATGGCTTCCTTGTGCCCCTCACCTTCCTAAATAAACTGTCTACTTATGCTAAGCAAATCTGTCTCCAGACCTTGCAGCCAGTTACAGCTCCTGTCAATAGGATCTAAATGAAAAAGGTGAAGAACATGCTTTCCCCAGTCTGGCATATTGCTAGAGGTTTGTAAGTTGTCAGGAACCAAGAAGTGTGGTGCTTTTCGTTATCTATCGCTGCCTAACAAACCACACCAGAGCTTAGTGATTTAAATGACCTTTTCATCTCCTCTCCCAGTTCTGAGTGACTGGGCTCAGTCGGGCCGTTCTGCTTCTCATGATGGCACTGGGGTTGCGTCATTTGGGACCTGGAAAGGGCTGGAACTTCTGAGTCTGCTCACTTATATGGCTGGCGGTCAATGTGGGCTGTTGGCTGGGAGCTCAGCTGGGACTGTGTGGACCAGAGCACCTTGGTTCCCCTTCATGTGGTCTTACCATGTGGCTTGAACTTCTCACAGCATCGTGTGAGGGTTGCAAGAAGAGGGAGCATTCCAAGAATGAATGTTCCGGCGGGGAAGAAAGCAGAAGTTATGGGTCTTCTTAAGGCCCTTAAGAGGCGTTGAAGTCCCAGACCACCACTTCTGCTTCATTCTAAAGGTCAAAGCCGTCACAAGGCCAGCAGGGAAACAATGGCAGGGAAAGTAAACTCCGCCTGTTGGTGGCAAAATGGCAGCACACGCTTGGAAGGGTGGAGTTGACAGTGGCTGTCTTTGGAGATGACCACACTAGTATTGTCCCTTTTGGAATCTCAAAGGACAATGCAAGGCTCTTGGACAAAAAGAGATCGGAAAGCTCTCAGGACAAAGGGCAAAGGATAAAGGTTGCAGTGGTGATTGATCAATCCTTTTGCCTACTGATGTTCCCTCTACCCCCACCTCTCCACTCTCTACGCCTTGTCATGGAGGGAGAGGGTTGTCATGTTGACTGTTGAGGAGGATGGACTTGAGACAGCAAGTAGGGGGAATTTTGGTGTATCAAATCTGTAACAGCGTCTGTCTCTGAGTCAGGCTTGGACTGGGACTCCCCTGGTTCCCATGGCAAATTGATGCTACGAGCTAAAAAATCCCTTCAGACTGTTTTCCACAGTCTCTGGTCTTACTTCCCTCGGGACTCAGAGGGGCCACAGCTCTAGAGCAGAATGAGTCTTGGCTAGGCACCTTTGCAGCAAAAGAGGATAGAATAATATTGGCAGTAGTGGTGCCAACATTGAAAAAGAGTGATGGTGATGGGAATGGAAACTCCGTGGAGGGGATGATTTTGCTGACAGCAGTCACCTTACTAAAGGTGATGATAGTAAGGATGCTGGCCTTGGCGATGGTGGCGATGGTGGCGAAGGTGGTGCTAACAGCGGGTGGAGGAGATGAGGGTACTGATTTCAGAGATGTGCTGATACTGGGAGGAGGATTAAATTAGGGGGTGATGGCGGAAGTGAAAATGGTGGCCGAGGTGGTGGGGAAGATTATGGCTGCTGTGTTTGTTGTGTTTGCCTGTTTTTTGAGATGGAGTCTGGCTCTGTTGCCCAGGCTGGAGCACAGTGGCACAATCTTGGCTCACTGCAATGTCCGTCTCCCAGGTTCAACCAATTCTCCTGTCTCAGACTCCCAAATAGTTGGGACTACAGGTGCACGCCAAAGCAGCCTGGCTAATTTTTGTATTTTTAGTAGAGACGGGGTTTCACCATGTTGGCCAGGCTGGTCTTGAACTCCTGACCTCAGGTGATCTGCCCGCCTCAGCATCCCAAAGTGCTGGGATTACAGGCATAAGCCACCAAGCCCAGCCTTGACTGCTGTTTTATCTGCTGCCTCTGGGGTCCCACAGAGACCATCAAGGTGCCCGCCTGCTGGCCGACCAGAGGTCTCCCCAGCCAGGGGCTTCCCCGCAAGAGGACATCGCCAACTTCCAGGTGCTGGTGAAGATCTTGCCCGTCATGGTGACCCTGGTGCCCTACTGGATGGTCTACTTCCAGGTGAGCACCCCTGCCCTTTTTCTCTGGGGGCCTGCCTCCCCATTCACCACCTGAATGGCCTCAGTTCTCATCATAGAGGCCCAGGGCATGTGGAAAGGGGGAAAGCCTGAGAATAAAGCGAGGTGCTGCCCCGTACCAGCTAGCATGGGGCCTGGCACAAAGCCATCTCAGCAATCCAACTCCCTCGGGTGGTATGGCAAGAGGAACTCTGGAGACGGCTTCCTCCTGCTATACCACCTGCGGGAGTTGAATTACTGGGATGGCTTTGTGCCAGGCTAGGTCCTTGAATAAGTCACCTCATCTCTCTGGGCCTGTTTCCTCATGTGTACAACAGGTGGCTTAAATGAGACACTTTTCCAGCTCTGCTGCATTCAAATTGTCCGACTTGGTAGCTGAGGCCTAGAGAGGGTGTGTCAGTTGCCCAAGGCCCCACGGGCAGGCAGCTCAGGGGCAAGCTCACAAAAGTGAGTACTTTGCAACAGTGGTTCCCCAGCCTGGCTGTGCTTCAGAATCACTGGCAGAGCTTTTAAAAATATGCTGTCTGTTTTAAAAACAGATTCCAAGTCCAACCCCAGGCTATTGAATCAGAATTGCTGGGGAAGTTTCTAGTTTAAGAAACTTTTCAGATGATACTGATACTCAGAGTTGAGAACTATTGCCTCCCACTCACCGTATTACTCCTCAGTGGGGAAGTTAGTGATGTGTGTGTGTGTGTGTGTGTGTGTGTGTGTATGTGGGTGTGATTGTTAGGAGGGTGGGCAGCAGCTTAATGCTAGCCCCCAGGCCATAAGGTCATTGCCTTCCATACCCCCTTCACAGGAACATTTGTTGGAGCTCCCAGCCTGCTACTTAGGGGCACACAAGAGTATGTCTATGATGAGACAGCGGCATGTGATAGGAGGGAGTCCATGGCTGATTCTCAGTCATACAAATCAGATACCGACTTCCTTCCATACCAGTTGGTAAATGGCTGCTGCCCTGAGCAGTCCACATGCTCTCCCCTGCCCCGGCCCTTCCTGTGGGAGTCTCCTGGATCCTACTCCATTATAGAGCAACTAAAGGGGCAATGCCTGGTATGGGAGGTGGCCCCTGGGCCCTGCTCCTGCAGCTGTGTCCAGAGCCATTCTGGCAAGTCCATGTCTATGCAGTGCTTGTGTCAGCCTGTGGGACTCAGCTTGGCTTCAGTGTCAGACGAGAACTCCCTGTGGGGGCAGCCGTTATCTTTCCCATTCAGCGAACATTTATCCATGCTTACTCTGTGCTGGGCCCTGGGGACACAAATACTAGTCAGACCAGCTGTGCCTGGGCTCTGGGATAAGGCTGCACGCACTGCCTACAGGCCTGAGAGCAGAGCGCAGGAAGCTCCCTGCCCAGCCCAGCTACCTAGGAGAAAGGAGGGTGGGAAGGTGACTATCTCCCTGAGACTGGGAGAGGGGACAGCTGCCCAGCTGCCCTGTGATACGGCACTGAGGAATGCCACCTGGGAGTTGGGAGGGGGCACGACCGGTTCTGTTCCAGCCTCACCCCCGTCTCTCTTGGCAGATGCAGTCCACCTATGTCCTGCAGGGTCTTCACCTCCACATCCCAAACATTTTCCCAGCCAACCCGGCCAACATCTCCATGGCCCTGAGAGCCCAGGGCAGCAGCTACACGGTGAGAGATAAAGCATGTGTTCGGCACCCAGTTCAGCCAGATAGCAGCTTCCTCTGAGAAGACGAGGAAACGAAACTGCCTTCACAATCCCTTTTCCTGGCTGCAAGGCAACGTCAGGATACAGGAGAAGCACCTGGAGGGTGGGAGGACTTGTGTCACAGCGCAGGGATCCTGCCAAGATGCTCAACTGCTTGAAAGAATTCAGGCCAGCTGCACACCCCCATGCTGCTGCTGTGAAGCAGGTCTCGCTGCCTAATTTGCACCCTCAGATCGAGCATACTCAGGTCCCTTTTCAGCTCTTCCTTGTCCACTCTTTCTCTGGGACCCTTAGATACCTAGATCTCTGCCTTTCCCAGAACTTTCTAAAGCAGTTCCTTGGCATTTCAGAGACTCATGAAATGAATGATCTGCAGAGCTGGCAGATAAATGAGAAATTTGCCATTGTACTCCATTTCCTTGCCCATGGCAGACATCACTAGTCAATCACTTTTTTTGATGAGTGACTTTTTTTATGCTGATCCCATAAATGTTCCATAATCAGCCACTACCAATTGATAAAAGTTAGAATACAAGAGGAACCTATTTGCCATCTCTATATAATCCCACTCCCTGGTTACACAGCTGAGGAGCGTGAGTTCCAGAGAGAGGAAGGAGCTGGACCCCAGGGTCACCCAGGGCCAGTCTAGAGTCCAGGTCTCCTGACTGCAGCCAGGCGCCTTGCACTCTGCTAGCCTGCCTCTCTTGACTTCCTCCTGCCCAGATCCCGGAAGCCTGGCTCCTCCTGGCCAATGTCGTGGTGGTGCTGATTCTGGTCCCTCTGAAGGACCACTTGATCGACCCTTTACTGCTGCGGTGCAAGCTGCTTCCCTCTGCTCTGCAGAAGATGGCGCTGGGGATGTTCTTTGGTTTTACCTCCGTCATCGTGGCAGGTGTGCAGAGGGGTGTGGGGCAGGGGGCTGAACTTTGGGCTTGGGGAAGTCTGCTTCCACCATGGGCTGATGCTGAAGTGGTAGCCTGGGCCAAGTTCAGCCTCTCCCAGTGGGCGTCAGTGTTGGCTTCCCAGACGTGCAAGCTGAAAGAGACCCTCCTATCTAAACCAGCTGCCCCTCATTTTGACAGAAGAGGAAACTCAGGCCAAGAGAGGAATAAATATTTTCCCCAGTGAATTATAAGCTCCTTGAAGGCAGAGATTGTTTTTCTTTTTTATTCACTGCTATGAACATGCACGTGGGCCCTCCATAAATGTGTTGAATGAATTTTCCACTTAGTGGCAAATGAAGACTTAAAAAAAAATTATCTTCCTTCTTCCATTTCAAAAGGATCTGAAGCCATTTGTTACAAAGTGGGGGTTGGTGGGGTGGGGGGTATCCAGCTAAAGAAGTCTTTCACACTGTTGCACGAACCTGAACCCTTTTTACTTAGTAACTTTATGACCCTGAAGTTCCTTAGAGTCTCTGAGCTGCATCTTTAAAATGGGGACAGGTGTCATTCGGACTCTGAGCAGGGCTCTGCCCTCGTGGAGCTCAGTCTGATGGGGGGTGTTGTGAGGATTAAAGGAGATGAAGTCTGTAAAGCACTCAGTAGTGTGCCTGGATCACCAGTATGAGCTGGAGAGATGAAAGCTCCATAAACGGTATTGTGTTGAAAATGTGAAAACCCAACTAGATTTTATTCCAGCTATATCCTTAAAGCAGTTTGTCCTATTTTATCCTCACAACAATCCTGGGAATGTTATTCCTGCTTCTTGCATAAGGGAACTGAGTCTAGAGAGGTTAAGTGATTTGCCCAAGGTCACACAGCCAGCCAGGCTGGGAACCCAGGTCCCCCAACTCCATGTCCAATGTTCATTCCACTAGAACACAGCTATCTCCCAAGCAATGCAGGAGAAGGAGATAACATAGTTAAACTTGAAAGCCAGGTTAGAAACACTACAGCAATACTTGACGTTGCAGTAGAGAAGTCATGTGATATCGTGGAAAGTAGGCCAGCTTTGAAACCAGACATACCAGAGCTCAAATCCAGCCTGACTACTTATGAGCTGTGTGACTGTGGGCTAGTTGCTTAACTTTCTAGTTAAGCACTTGAAAGTGCTAGTTATTTCACTCTCTTCACCAGCAAGGATGCATAGTAAATGCCTAGCACATAACAGTTTCTCCACTAATGAGAGTTGTTTCCGTTATTGAGTGCAAAACTCAGCTCGGAGCTTCTAGCAGCCAAGACCAAAAGGGAGGAGTTGGTCACATCTTGGCCTCCTCCTCCACCCCCCAGTCCAGTATTCTTTTCCTTGCCTGCTGCTCAATCTTTGGCTACTTCATGAGTACCCCATTCCCACCATGTACAAGCTCTTCTGTGGGCTAATCTGCCTGGGGTGGGCCTGACTATAATCCCCCTCTGCTTCTCCACCAGGGGTCCTGGAGATGGAGCGCCTACACTACATCCACCACAACGAGACCGTGTCCCAGCAGATTGGGGAGGTCCTGTACAACGCGGCACCACTGTCCATCTGGTGGCAAATCCCTCAGTACCTGCTCATCGGGATCAGTGAGATCTTTGCCAGCATCCCAGGTACCCTGGATCCCCTCCCCTGCTCCTGCACCAGTGATGGGCTCTGCCCGGTGGCACCTCAAAGTCAGGTGCCCCAGGGATGCAGCCTCCAGGGCCCATCTGCATGGAGGAAGGCAGTGTTTTCTGACCAGGGCTCATTCACCCAATGGGGGTCTATTATTAGCACCTGGTTCAAGTCAGCCACTATGTGATAGGCACTGGGGATTTGGAGGCGAGCAAGGCACTTCCCACACCAGCTCTCCACGTATTCCCCTGGTGCCAGGTTCTCCACCCTCTGTGTCTTTGAAGTTGCTATTCCCTCTACCTTAGATTGAAGGTGAACTCCAATTTCCCCTTCAATTCTGAGCCTAAATACCAAGGTCCTTGGGCAGAAGGGGTCCTCCCTTCCCGCCCCGTGTTCATCTCTCTATCATAGCACACAGTACTCTGGGTCACAGTAATGGATTTCTATGTCCTTCGCTCCCCACACTCCCAACCCCCTTCCCCGGGCTGGGAGCTAGAGCTGCAAGGCTAGGGCAGGCCCTTCAGGCAGCAAAAAAAGCAAGGGCTTCCTCAGCTGCAGGCCCAGGGCTAGGCTGGATCAGACATAAAGGAAAAACTGACCCTGGGAGCTCACTCAGATGGGGAGAGAGTCAGGCAGTGAGCCAGTGGATGCTGTGGAAGTCAGGGCAGAGTGCGGTGGGAGCCCTTAAGCATGGAGGGGAGGCGGGCAGGTGAGTGGGTAGGAGGAGGGGTCTCACAGGCAGAGGGAACAGCATAAGCAAAGACCCAAGCCTTCGGGAAGCGTGGGGGATAGGGCTGGAGAGGCATGGGAGGTGCAGGGAGCCGAAGTGTCGAAGGGCTTTGTGCACTGAGCCTGCACCTTGGGAGTTCTCCTGAAGGCAACAGCGCCCCTCCCCTCCAGGGGGTTTTGGCCGGGAAAGGACCCCATCTGAGGTGCTTTAGACAGATGCTCCTGGCTGTGTGAGGAGGACAGGAGTCAGGGGAGTTTAAGAGGCATTTGCAGAAAGTGACCAGGGCTGGGGTTGGACCCAGGGCAGAGGGAACAGAGAGAAGGACATATATTTAGAATAGATTTCAGAGGTTGTATCAAAACAATTTGATGATGACGTTGAAGGTGGGCAGAGAGGGTGGGGAGAGAGAGGAGGTAAAGATGGTGCTGTCACTGAAATGATAGACCTAGCAGGAAGGGGAGCAGGGGAGACAGAGCTATTGGGGCAGCGCATGGAGCACCCCGGTGCAGGGGTTGAGCCAGGAGGCAGGTGAGTAGGGCAGAGGGGAAGGCGGCACGGATGCATGGGTGCTGACATTGCCACTGAGTGGACAGGCATCCAGGGGAAGCCTGGAGGGTGGCTTGGCAGAAGCAGGGTCGGGGGCAGCAGGCAGGGGCCTGGGCCTGTTCTCTGCACCTGCAGCAGCCCCTGAGATCGTCTCTGCTCCCTCTCTGCAGGCCTGGAGTTTGCCTACTCAGAGGCCCCGCGCTTCATGCAGGGCGCCATCATGGGCATCTTCTTCTGCCTGTCGGGCGTGGGCTCACTGTTGGGCTCCAGCCTAGTGGCACTGCTGTCCTTGCCCGGGGGCTGGCTGCACTGCCCCGAAGACTTTGGTGAGTATGGGGCCTCCCCAGGAGTGGGACATGGGTGGAGGGAGGCTTGGAAAGGAGGTGGCAACTGCTAAGTGCTTTGACTCTGGGCAGAAGCAAGTAGAAGGCTAGACTTGGGAGAATGGGGTTCTAGCCCGGGCTTGGCCAGTCACCCACAGTGTGGCCTCCCTCCTTGGGCCTTTGTTTCCCCAAGTGTTGAACTTAGTGGACCTCCAAGGCTCCTTTCTGCTTCTGGAACTCTGTCATTTCTGGCTGAAGGGTTACCTTTCTCATGGTGTTTGTATTTCACACCCCCTTCTGAATAGCTGAAGAGGAATTGTAGACACCCCTGGAGATCTTCAGGAAGTCAAGCATTAGCGGGTGTCTGTCCAGTGTCTTCAGATCCCACCACTGCCCACATGGCCTCAGTTGCCAGCCCCAGGGCTGGGACATGGCAGGCACAGGGCGCAAGACAGAGGATCCCAGTCCTGACCCAAATCTAACCCCTCCTTTCCACAGGGAACATCAACAATTGCCGGATGGACCTCTACTTCTTCCTGCTGGCTGGCATTCAGGCCGTCACGGCTCTCCTATTTGTCTGGATCGCCGGACGCTATGAGAGGGCGTCCCAGGGCCCAGCCTCCCACAGCTGTTTCAGCAGGGACAGGGGCTGAACAGGCCCTATTCCAGCCCCCTTGCTTCACTTCACCGGACAGACAGCAGCAGTCCCAGCTCTGGTTTCCTTCTCGGTTTATTCTGTTAGAATGAAATCGTTCCCATAAATAAGGGGCATGAGCCCTTCCTCACGACCATGGTCCATGACAAGGGGCAGGGCAGAGGGGGCCTGGGTGGGAGTCCTTGCGGGGGACCAGGCAGGGGACTTGGATCAACAAGCACCAGACGAGCGGCGGGGGCAGGCGAGAGGCTCGGTGGGACCTCCACCCTCGTTGCCCCAGCTGGTGGCTGACCAGGTGGCTGTGGAGGGTCAGGAGCTGCCCCGGATCCTCTCCATGTAGTTGCGAAGCTCCTCAGGGTCCTTCAGCCCCATGTCCTCACACACCCAGCGGATGTCCTCCTCGCCTGCCACAAGGATGGACTGCACAGCAGGGGCCCCTACAGGCTCCTCAGGTGGCTGGGCTGGAGGGGCTGGTGCAAATGTCACGAACTCTACTCGCTTCCGCCGCCCCCCGGCCTCCTTTCGGGTCAGGGTGCTCGAGGAGCTGGTGGTGCCCCCAGGAGGGCCAGGGGCCAGGGTAGGGGCCTCCCCTCCTCCCCCACTCTCACAGGGGCAGCCCCCCTCCCCCTTGGGCGGGCCAGGGGACTGCCGGTCCAGCTGGCGGCTCAGTTCCTCCTGGTCAGTGCCCAGCCAGACCCAGTTGTGGGGCTGGGGGGAGGTGGGGTCAGTGGCATTGTCGGGAGGTTCTTTGCGCTGATAGCGCAGGACGAAGATCACACCATTGACCAAGAAGATGAAGATGGCCACGCAAAAGATTCCCAGCAGGGCATACATGCCCAGCTCTAGGTCGGTGACATGCTGAGGGGCAGGGACCATCTCCTCCTCCTCTTCCTCCTCCTCCTCCCTGGCTTCGGTCTCCTTCCTGGCCTCCTCCTCTGCCCGCTCAAACTTGCCCCTCACACCTATGTTGCCCCCGACACTGCCTGCCGCCTGCCGTTCACCACCCATGGTGGCCTCTGTGGCTGGTGGGCTCCAAGCAGGGCTGGATGGGAGAGCAGGGGCTGGAGTGGAGGCAGGGGGCAGCCCCAGCCAGGCGGTGCCAGAGGCCAGAGGCACACGGTGGCGGCCCCGGCGGCAGGGCTCGGGCGGGTGCAGAGCCACATGCAGTGGCAGCCCCTCGGCGCCTGCCCCACTCACCACCACCCCGAGCTGGGCGCCCTGCTCCTCAGCTGGCAGGATGGCACCAGGCTCCTCGGCTGAGACGGACAGTCCCAGGTCACGGCGGTCGTAGAGCTCAGCCGGGACCACAGTGTGATCAGAGAAGGACAGCCATAGGGAGAGGGCCACCTCCTGTGGGGCACACAGACACAGGCAGAGACATGCGAGGGCACGCACGCATGCACAGAGAAACCACTCCCACAGAGACAGGCCACATGGAGGAGAGACCAGAGAGAAAACAGAGACACAGGCAGATAGACAAAACACAGGGAGAGAGGGGACGCGTGTCAATCACCTGTCTGCCACTCAGCCCTAGGGTCTGAGTTATTGGGAGGGTCCTCAGTTAGAGCCTCTAACCAACCTCCCGCTGCCATACTCCAGCCACTGCTTGATCACCTCCAGCTGCAGAGAGCTCACTACCTCACAGAGTCAGTCCTCACTCTGAAAACCCTAAGGGGTGGAGGTACCAGGGTCCCCTTCCTCCCATACCCCTCTACCATAAGCCCCCATCTGGAGATGTTGACCTCAACCCCCTGACCCCCCAGCTGTCACCTGCTTTGGGGCGGGAAGGGCTGACTGTGCCCAGCACGTGGCTGTGACCTCCCCGGGGTGGGCAGTGCCCCGGCTCAAGGTCAGCGAGATGCCCATCACTGGCTGCACCCTCAGCTCCAGCACTGAGACCTTGTCGTCCGTCACAGCCAGCGCCTGCTCCCCCAGGATGGAGTCAGACAGTGGGGAACGCACCTGAGGGTGGAAAGGAGATGGAGGTGGGGGGGCCTTCCATACAGACAGCCCCCACCCAGAGGGAATCGGGTGCTCCCAGCACCCTCACAGGCTGCCCTCTGGAGGTGGGGGGGGTCTTCGCCATGGACAGCCCCCACTCAGAGGGAACTGGGTGCTCCCAGCAGCCTCATGGGCTACTCTCCCTCTACTTTTTGCACCCCAGTGCATACCTGGACCCCAATCCCACACCTAGGGGGCAGTTCCCTTTTCCCTCAAGACCTGGTCCCCACATTACACACACCTCAGCCCTTCATAGCTAGAGGGCTTCCCCCTTATGCAGCCACCACATTCTGAGCCTATCCCCAATCCCACCGCACTCAGACCCAGACCGCACAACTCCCCCACACACTCTGGGCTCTTGGCACACTCTTCACTCCCACCCGCGAACATTTTGGGGGCCCCTTCACCCTTCTTAGGGGGTCTGCTCTCCTGGTGCCCGGCTGCTTACCTCAATGGAGGTGACACCGGGCTCCCGGCCCACCAGGACACGGCCGCCCTCCAGAGAGGCTACACGCGGGTCCAGCACGCGGGCGTGTGGCGCCACAAGGTGGGACACGTCTAGCAGCCAGTCGGGGCCAAGTAGGTGCGTGAGGCGGCGGCCGCCGTCCAGCGGGTGGGCCGCGAAGGGGGCGAGGAAGCGCACACCGGCGCGCTGATACTGCAGGTGGCAGCCGCGGGCGCGCCGCTCGGCCTCATCTGACGCCTCTGCAGCGGGTTCCGCAGGCCTGCAGGGCGGGGAGGCCAGGACTGGCCGTCAGCGCTGCGCAGCCCCAGCCTGCCCGGGGCCCAGTGCTGGAGACCCCCCAGCTCCTCCCCGGCGGCTCCTAATCGCCAGCAGCTCCTGTTTCTCAAACGCAGAGATCCGCCCCTCTTGGGGTCAGGCCCTTCCACCCGCAGGCGAGCCGCCCCAGCCCACTCCCGACTGGCGCTGTGCCTCGATCACCGCTCTTGCTCCCAAGTGGACCCCAGGGGAGACGGTCTCTTAAGGGGACCCTGGGGGCGCTCACTCTCTGAAGGGCCTGGAAGCTAGATTCCAGAGGCGTGGGCCACCTCGCCTGGGTTTTGGGGAGCCCCCTCCGAGGGTGTTCATTTCCTGAGCTCTGTGTCATCTTAGGCTCTGAGGGTACGACCAGCACAGACAGACCCCGGCGTCAAGGGGCTGACATTCTCGGGGGAGGAGCGTGGAAAGGATGGACAGGCAACATTAACCAGTACTGATGTAAATTAGGAAGTGGAGGGTGCTACCGGAGAAGTGAGGCGGGGAAGGAGGAGAGGGATGCAGAGGTCAGCAATTTCACAGAAAGCGGTCATTGGTTGGGCGGTCTAGGGTGGAGGTGGACAGAAAGAACCGCAAGCAACAGGGCAGTTTTTCTGACCCCGACTTGGGCCCATGGCTGTGTCCCCTGAGCCCTCTCCGTCCCAGTGTGACTCGCCAAGGCCTGCCAGCTTCCTCAGGCCTCCACTCACCCTTCGGCAGGGCCAGGTACCCTCCAGCCGCGGACCTGCTCGAGGGTGGTGTCGGTGAGCTCGATGCGCAGTGGTAGCAGCGGGGCCCACACGGTCAGCCGCAGCGAGGCGCGGAGCCGGCGCCACCAGAAGTCCACCCGCACCCCCCGGGCGCCCCGGCTCTCCTTGCCAGCCACGAACACGGCATCACAGGCCTCAGACACCTGTGGAAGGGCAGAGGGCAGGCGGGCGGGCTAAGCCACTAAAGACAGGTGTGAGGCTGGGCCCGGTGGGTGGCTCATGCCTGTAGTCCCAGCACTCTGAGAGGCCGAGGTGGGTGGATCGCTTGAGTCCAGGAGTTTGAGACCAGCCTGGGCAACATGGCAAAACTCCCTCTCTACAAAAAATACAATAAATCAGCCGGGTGTGGTGGCACGTGCCTGTAGTCCTAGCTACTGGGGAGGCTGAGGTGGGAGGATCCCTTGAGCCTGGGAAGCTGAGACTGCAGTGAGCCAGACTGTACCATTGCACTCCAGCCTGGGGACAGAGTGAGACTCTGTTTCAAAATAAATAAATAAATAGATTAAAAAAAAAAAAAAAAGGCATGGGCCAGAAGAGAGCAGCCCTAACCTCAGGCCATAGGACGGGCTCCCCCTGAGTTCAGCTCTGTGTGTCACTGGAATGCATGTTGCAGCAGGATTGTTTGTTAAGCCCCTGTTCTTTGTTTAAGATTTTACTGTAGGGGCCATTCCTTGAGGTTCCCTGGGGCTCAGTCAGGGGAACTGGCCATTGCATACCAGTCTTCCTCCTAGCAGAGCAGGGGTGTGAACCCAAAACTTTGGCTCCTTATTCATGCTTGCCTTTGACATTGCTCTTGGAGCCACCTGGCAACCAGCTACAGCCAGGTAGGCAGAGGTGGGGCAAAGCAGATCTCCCTACCAAGGCCCTCCAGCAGGAACCACACACATTTGAGCAAAGGGTGCCACAAGTGGGGAAAGGCACCTTCTCCCTTCAGGTGGCTGGGATTTGCATACATGCAGGCTCCATGCTTCCCCACTTAGAACTGAAGTTGCTCTACCACCCACCTTTTTTTTTGCTTCACAATCACCAGTAATACTAATAATAATTTTTACCATTGTATAATTATTACATCATATTATAACAGCAATAGCTGCCATTGTTTCAGCCCCTGCTATCTGCCCAATACTGTCCTAAGGTGTTTTTAATTCTTAGAGCAACCCAAAGATACGTTCCCATTTTAAAGTTTAGGTAATGAGGCTCAGAGAGGTTAAGAGATCAGCCCATGATCACACAGCTGGTTGACAACAAAGATGTGTTTCAAACTAAAACTTTCTGATCCCAAAGTACGTGCTCTCAACTCTCTCAGGCCAGCTCACTTGCCAGTGCAATAATGAGCGTGAAAGTGTCTAAGGTGGGGGGGCTGTTAGGGTTGACTCGGGAGAGAGGTGGCTGGAACAAAAGAAGTTGAAGCTGTGGTTCCTCCCATGAGGTTTCTGGTCTCAGGAAGAAGCTGTTCTCTTGGGGACCCACATGAGGAAGGAGGAAAGGTGTGCGTGTGTAACTGCGCCCACACGAATGCCGACTCACATGAGCTGGGCACCTGCCACTCACCTGCAGGACCTGTGTGTTGGCCGACTCGCAGCCGACATGCTCTGTCACCTCCACCAAGGCCCCCCCACCATCCACAGTGACAAGGCGCACAGGGACACGCTGGGGCACTCCAGTCAGTGGTGCTGTATTCACCAGCTCCTCAGCCTGGGGGTGGAGAAGGGGTGCAGCCCCAGACCCCTCAGCTCATAGGGCTCCTGGGACTTGGCCTCCAGCCTTCCTGGGCAGAGATGGAGGTCTCCTTACCTTGGCCAGTGGGATAAGGGCTCTGATGTCTCGCTCAGACACCAGGATTTCCCACACCATTTTGTCCTTCTCTGCTTCAGGGGCCTGGCCTGGGTACTCCAGCTGCCATGTGACAGGGCGAGTGACTGCTACGCCCCCACCAGTGCTATTCTCCACCACAAAGTCCACCCATAGGAACTCAGACAGTTCAAGGGGACTGCTGGCCAAAAGAGAAAGAGAAGCCAAATGCTTGCTAGCTGCCAGGCATGGCCTCAGCACTTCCTGCATTCATGATTACCCCCATTTTACACAGGAGGAAACTGAGGCACAGAGGTTATGTAGCTCACTTAAGACCACACAGCAAAAAGTAGCGAGGCTGGGATCTAAACCCAAGCATCTTCGCTCCAGACCCCAAACTCTGATCCACTCTTGGCCTAAGATCCATGAAGCCACTTAACCACCTCCCACCCGGCAAGGTGGCTCACTCCCCTGCCTTCCCCGGGCCCGCTTGCCCCAGACTTCCACTTTCCATAGCCACTGAGGTGGCATGCGGGAGATTCACTTCCAGGTCCCAGGACCAGACACTCGACCCTCTGAATGATAAGCTTCCTTTGATCAAACAAAAACCTATGTGCTGGGAACCGTCCTGGGTTCTTGATATGCAGCACTTTATTTTATTTTCAAAAATGCTAAGGGATGCATTATTATTCCTATTTCACAAGTGAAGAAACTGAGGCTTGGGTAGGGGAATGTTAACCGGCTTGCCCAAGGTTTTGCCCATCCCAAAAGCATCAGAACCAGAATTCAAACTGGGGCTACCGAGTCCATGGCCTTGACCCAGGCTCTGGGCATGAATAAGAAGAGTTCACAACTGCAGAACTGCAGCTGGGCTTTTTGGGGGAATGTGAATGGCCCAGAGAAAGGACCATTTGGTGGAAGCAGGGGGATGGAGTAGTGGCTATGAGGGCTCTACCTGGGGCACAGGATTGGTTGGCATCACTTAGAATAAGACTCACAGACACTTGCTATGCCTGGCACATGGCTGGGGCTGGGAAGATAGTGGCTGAATGAATGAATGAAGGAATGGATTATGCCTGCTTTGTGCTGCTTCCTTGAAAAAGTCTGTCCTTCGGTCTGCTCACCTGGGGATCTAGAGGCAGCATGGCAGCCCCCACATCTGCCCAACTGAATTCTATAACCAACCCTCCCTCCCTTGCCCCCTGGGTGGAGGGAAACTGCCCACCTGGAATCTGGCTCTGTGAGCCCAGCACGGTGGCAGGTGATGAGGGTGGTGTGGTGCTTGGAGCCCTTGAAGCGGTCCAGCTTGGCAGTCCACAGTGTGGGCTGGGCTGGGCGGGCGGCTGTAACATGCAGCCCCTTCTTCACCTTGATCCTGGGGAAGAGGGTATAGGCTCAGTTTGGCAAGGTGGATGCTGAACTGTGGGCTGGATTGAAGGGGAAAGACAAGGGGCCAAAGCCATATGACCTCCCTAGCTCCAGTCTGAATCTCCTCTTCACCATCCCTCAACCCAGAAAGACCCTGCCTCAGTGCGGCTCACTCCTTACAGCTCTCCCCAACCCAAAGGCCACTTACGACTCCCCATTGCCCATAAGGTCAAAGCTTAGCCTGGCATTCGGGAGCCCTCCAGGGTCTGGTCCAGCCTTACCTTTGGCTGTGACATCTCTCCATGCACTCTCTGCTTCAGCTACACACAAGTTCCCCCCACACACGGCACCCATTGATGACTCCAAGCCTTTGCCAGTCTCTGCATTCAGCCTGCTCTGCCCTTTCTTACTTTACCTGCTGATGCTTTAAGCCTCCAACAACTCACAGACCATTTCCTTTAGAAAGCTTTTCCAGTGGTGGGATGAATTTCCCCCTTACTGCACCCACTGACCCAAGCTCCCACTGCACTTTGAACCTCCCTCGGCGCTTACACACCCACATGCCTTCTAATCCAATTCATGCCCATCCAGCCCCCTTCCCTACCACTGGGGGCCCCTTGGTGCCAGATAGGGACTGGGCCTAGCTCGTGTTTGGATCTGCAGAGTGAAGACACAGGGCTTGGCAGGCTGTAAGTGTCTAGGAAAGATCTGCTTAAAAAGAGTGAGCATAGGAGGGCATAGGAGATGGGGAGACACAGAGATGGGACATGCGCAAACCCAGGCAGGGCTTGAAACCAGGTCTAGGTTTCAAAGCATGTCCGCAGACAGCTCTTCAATCCTCAGGAAAGGTCTCACTACAAAGTGAGCCAGTCCCAGTGCCTCACCCTAACCAAGCCCAGGACTATCCTGCCTAGAACTCAGGCTTCTCAGAATCCTAAAGCCTAAGAGATGTCTCTCCCATGGATTCCTGCGCTAGACTCCAGAAGCAAGTCATACTCTGCAAGCCCTTGCTGGGTGAACTGGGTAGGTGGGTGGGGGCTGCTTTGGGGGAACTTATTACAGGAAAGGACACAAAGAATCAGGGCCTTCCTATGGGGAAGAGCAGGCTCTGTCCAAAGGCTAGAGACCTATGGCAAGGGTGGCAAGGAGGGAGAGCACGTAGGTGAACGTGATTGGGGCAAATATCCCTCTCTGCAGCACTGGAGCAAGAGCCCACGCTGAGGTACTGCATTTTCCAGTCTCTAAGCCCTTTGTGGGTTCCCCTCCCTGGAGCCTTGCAGCTGCCCTGAAGGTGGACCATGTTAGCCCCACTGGACAAAGGAATCTCAGGGAGGTGCCAGGGGGAGGGGCAGCTTCCTACTTCTGACTCTAATTCCAGGGCTGTGCCCATAGTGGGCTCCTACCAGCACAATCATGGCTTTTTACCTGGAAGGAGCTTGGTGGACACATGTTTTGCAGAGGTCAAGGATTCCAGCAAGGACCCCAAGAGAAGCAGGTACCTGTCCCCAGTCTTCCCGCAGAGGTCCCCACCCTCACCCATCCCCATGGCCTGGTGCTCACCGCAGGGTCAGGAGGCTGGCTGTGAAGTTGTGCCAAAGTAGGAGGGTAGCACTAAAGAGCTGGCCGGGCCGCACTGGCACGTCAGGCACCCGCAGAGTCACAGCCTCATCCAGAGGTACCTCCTGGTACTGCGGGGGGTCTGCTGGGCGCAGCTCCACACCCCCCACTGGGAGGGCCTGCTCCCCAGGGTCGTTCTCCTCGCCGGAGCCACAGCCCCCTGGGCCCTCAGCCGCAGGCTCAAGCGTGTAGGCCAGCTCAGCCCGTGTGGTGGAGGCCCGGGAGAACCAGTGAGAGGGAAGCTCCAGCTCCACCACGCAGGCGCCCAGGGATGGCTGTAAAGACACGACAGCAGTAATTGGCATGGGGGTGGGCGCAGGGTGAGGAACAGGATTCTCAGCACCCATGGCAGGAAACCCAGAGCTGGAGGGGCTCATGAAAGGGAGGCCCAGCATGGGCCAGAGACATGGCCTGGGTGACACAGCAAACCAGTGACATGGCTGGGGCTTCAAACCAGGTCTAGGTTTCAGAGCATGTCTGCAGACCACTCTTCAGCCCTTGGGATAGGTCTCATTACAAAGTAAGCCAATCCCAGTACTTTACCCTAACCAAGCCCAGGACTATCCTGCCTAGAATCCAGTCTTCTTCTCAGAATCCTAAAGCTCAAGAGACGCCTCTCCCATGGATTCCTGTGCTAGACTCCAAAATAGTGGAAATAGCAATTATAAAAGTAATACTACTAATAATGCAAACACACTGGCTGAATGATTACTCTGCCATAAGCTATCCTTACATTCATCTCACTTATTCCTTACTCCAACTCCAGATGAGGTAGGAATTGTTATCACCCCATTCTTCAGATGAGGAAACTGAGTCTCAGAGAGATTAAGTTACTTACTCAAAGTCACACACCAAGGACTGAACTCCCTCTGGGGCCCTAAATAACCTTTTCACAGCACTGAAAGCTAGTGGGGGCAGAAATGGAGTCAGGTGGTCCACAACCTCCACAATTCCCAGGAGTGGGGGTTTCCTCTCTGCCACGGGCCCACCACCCGGCTGACACAGCTGCAGCAGGACCAGCCTAGGTGGGGCCTGTCTACTCACCTGGAAGCGGCAGGCTTGGTGAGCAGTGCCTGCAGGGTGTGTGGCATGGAGCCGGGCACAGGGCAGGCTGCCAGACCCTGGTGGCCAATCCTGCCCTTTGAGGTGGAAGAGAACCCGGGCATGGGGCTCCGCTGGAGTCACAGCCGCTTCCACTGAAACGGCCCGCACGTCCCATGGGACTGGCCGTTGGTGGGGCTCAGTGACTCGAGGGGGGACCACCTGGAGGGAGAATGAGAGGGCTTAACAAAAGAGGAGGTTGCGGGGGAAGATCTAGGAAGATGGGATCCCAGCTTGGCAGAAGAGAACCTTTATGGGCCTCAGTTTCCCCCTCTGGAATATGGGGAGCACAGCCGGGGCTGGGGAAGGTTCCCAAGCCATACCCAGCAGACCCCAGGCCCTGAGTCCTGTTAGCCTGAGAGTCCCCAGTGCCCCCTCCTTACCTGCTGAGTGGCAAAAGGTGGGTAGGAGGCCCGGAGAAGTGGCTGGGCCCTGGGCCAGGGCTGTAGGAGCAGAAAGGTCTCAGATCGGGAGCTGAGAGAGGAGTTGGCAGGTGGGTAGTGGCCCACCTGCTGCACACGGAAGTGCTCAGGGGCGTCTAGGAGCTCCAGGGCTGCCGGCAGGTAGACCGGGTCCAGGGGAGCCTGGCCACAGTCCACTGAAGAGGCATAAGAGGGAGAGATGATGACAGCTCCAGAGCTGGCAGGGACTGACCTGAGCACCAGGTTGGGGCACAGTAGTTGTGGGCAGGGGAGGGAGAAAAGGGCTGTAAATGTCCCTTCCCCTCTCAGCACCATTTCTCAGATGAGGTCACTGAGGCTTAAAGAGCCTCACACAGGTAGTATGTAGCAAGGCCAGGATCCGAATCTGAGTCCAGGACTAGATGCTTCCCAGCCATTCCTTCTATTTTCCACAGACCTTGGCCTTCTTCTCTCCAACAGCCTTCTTAATGTCTCCTTTTCCCCAACTCCTGCCCTCCATCTACTCGCCTCTGATACCAAGGCACTTCTGGGGTGCAACCATCAACAGACTGGGCCAGCGTAGTAAAAGATGGTAATGAAGTGAGCTTTCTCTGCCCTGAATCCTTGGCCAGGCTTTGCTGGGCATCCACCCCTCCTCCCCCTTGATTGTCATGGCAACCTGTACCATCTTTCCAAGCTTGCTCCCTTCTTCCCTGAACCGACTGGTATCGAGTGCAAGTATGGGATGGGTGGGTGTGGAAGGTGCTGAAGAGGTCTGTGAAGGCACTTGCTTGCCCTGGGGGTGGGGTGGGGACCAGGATCCTGGGGAAGACAGTCAAAATAGTCAATCATCACAAGTACAAAAGACCACTAAGGCCATACTGGTTTGCTCTAACTATGAGCACTAACAATAATAATTAGCATTTTGTGAATGCTATATGCAGGTGAGAATTTAAATACTGTACGTGTATGAACTCTTTGAGTCTTTCTAATAATTCTGTGAACCAGGTTCTATTATGATGAATCCCATTTGGTGGATGTAGAAAATGAGGCGGAGAGGTTAAGGTATTTGCCTGTGGTTCCACAGCTGGAGAGTGAAGGAGCTGGGAGTCCATCCCAGGTATTAGTCACTAGACCATCCGGCGTCTCCACCTGCCACCTCTCTCTCCACTCTCCACTGCCACGGTGCACCCTGCAGGCTTCATGCCCTGGAGCGCACCTCCCTCCTCATTCAGGGCCATGAGTGAATACTGCTTCCTTACGAAGGAAGCCCTCCTTGGTTACTCGCCTTCCCACCAGTCTCCTGTCTTTTGCAACCCTGGGTGCCTCCTCTGAATTAGTAATCTTCCTATCAACAAGGGACCCTGTCTTGCTCATCCTGGAATTCCCCCAAACTAGGAAGCGCTCCCTAGAGAGGATTTCCTGGGAGCCTGGAGACCTGAATTTAAATTGATGAAACTTGGGTCAGGCATTAACATGTTGAAGCCTGTTTCCTCACTTGTAAAAGGGGCAGGAGCATTAGGTGGCACTGTGGACAGGACAGGGCTGTGTAAACTGTGGAGTGCTGTCTGGAGGGAGGAGGCATTATTGCTGCTGCATAATGGATTTGACAAGGTTTTCCTCCTCTCCCCACTGGGTCCCTCGGGGTGGGGAGCAGGTGGCTGAAAGCAACCCCGCAGCTAGCTCCCTCTCAGCCCCACAGCTGGACTCTGGGTGGGGGTGGGGGAGTTGGTTTCAACCTCCTTCCTGGCCCTCCCCACCAAGGAGCATATGACTGAGAGGCTCTCCCTGCCCCCTGCCCCAAGCGTAACAAGTGACCACTGCTCCCTGGGGGCAGCCACTGGCTTCAGGTTCGCCTCCTACTCCATTGCCTCCATAATTACAAGATGCTCTTAGCCCGACTCCCACGGACTCCCATCACCCAGCGCTCGGCTCTCTCGGTGGGGAGGAGGGCAGAGAATGTTTCACTATCCCCCTGTCTTCTGTGGCATCCTTTGCCTTGCAACCACAGCCCACCTAGCCCAGGCCAAGGGAGTCCGACCCCCACCCCGAAGCACAGGGAAGTTGCTGCCCTTTCCCGCAGTGACAGAAATCCTCTCAAGGGCTCTGGAAGACAAGGATGCGGCCATCCCTGGAGACGCCAAGGTCAGGGAGTCCTGGGGGAAGGGGGAGGGAGGGCTTGCGTCTCTTGCAGGTCCCAGGCAAAGGGGCTGCTTTCCACTCCCGAGGGGGGTGGGTTGGTGGCGGCGGAAGGAGGCTAGGAGGGTGCAGCGCTACAGACCACAGATGAGGGAGTGGGGATGACGCTAGTGCGCCCGGGACAGGGGCCGCCGGGTTCGATGCCCGGGCTGAGGGGCTCCTCGCAGAAGGTGCGGGACGGGGAAGCCCCTGCGCCGGACTGCCCCGGGTCAGGAGGGAGTTGCCGGGTCGTGCAAGGTGAAGGAAGCCTTAGGAGCGAGTGGCTGGGGGCAGGTTCCCGAAGGCAAGACCTCTCCGACCTTCAGGGCGCTGCGGGGCGACCCCGCTCAGGGTTCAGTCCCTGAACCCAAAGGTTGGTGGCTCCCGGGCATCACTCGCTCCCACACGGCCAGGCCTGGCCGCCCCTCGCCCCGGCCCTCCCCTCCCCTCCCCTCCCCTCCCGCTGACCTCTCACGACGTCCAGGGCGAGGGCCACCAGGAGGGAGAGCCAGGGGCCGTAGGGCCCCCGAGGGGCCGCTGCCGCGCGCCCGGCCATCCGCGCGCACATCCTTCCCACAGAAGGCGGGGACGAGGCGGTCGGCTCAGGTAGCCCCGGTCCCGCCCGGCATCTCCCGCACCCGCTCCGTGCCGGCCCCACCTGGCCCGCTGGGTTCCGGCCGCCGCCGCCGCTGCCGCCCGCCCGGCGGCTGCAGTTCCCAGACAATGGAGCGGGAGCAGTGGGGTGGGAGGGAGCGAATCGCAGCACATGGGCTGCCCCTCCGCCCCGCCGGGTCCTAGTGCCCTACGGATCCCCAACCCCTGCGCGCTCAGGCGACCGAGGTCGGGAAGAGGGCCACATCCCTGGAAGCAACAGAGGACGGCCGCCTCTGCCAGGAGGGACGCGGTGAGTTCTGTGTGGCTTCCTCACGGAAGCTTCTGACCAGGGAAGAAAAAGCCACTTTCTCTGCCTCACCCACCCCCACAAGCAGCTCACCTGTGAAGGCATCTGACACCTGAATCAGAACCAGAATTCAGGGACATATGGGATGGGAGCTGCAGGGACAGGAAAGGAGGGAGGGGGCCAAACGGGGCCAGATGCCAACCACCTGAGCTGCCCTGACAGAGCCAGGCCACCGCCGTGGAGGAAGGGCTCTAGGTACAAGCAGCTCTAGTCTCTCGACCAGCTCCACCTGGGGAGCGTCCGGCAGAGCTTAGGAGGGTTGAGGGTTGCCCAGCACTCCAAGGCCGGCCTCAAGGGTCCTGACCCAGCGTTGCCTACCAGCCAGTTTGGGGACAGGCCCAGAGCAGGGGCCCCAGCTGCACACTCTCATGCCCTGGGCAACTTACAAAGAAAAACGTTATGTCTGAGGCCCTCTGCAAAATTGGTCCAGCCTGTGGGCCAACTGGAAACCTTGGCACAGGAAAGTCCTCAAGTGGGTGGTGAAGGGGAGGGCAGGCAAGTCTTCTCCAGGCTGCCCACCCACCTCAGCACACCGCAGAGAAGGGGTGTCCCCTCTGCCCAGCAAGCACACACATTTCCAGCATTGCCGGTCGTTCCTATGTTTTGTAATGGAGGCACGCCTTCCTCATTCCTTGTGCCCCTGGAGGGAAGGGTACCTGGTACTAGCCTGCCTTTTCAGCTCTCCCTTCTGCCAGCCTCACACTGCCCCAACAGGGAGAAGTCAGGAGGTGGAGCTGCACTACAGAAATGGGTTTAGCAGTAGAGGAGACATGGAAGCAATCCAGACTTGGAGTAAATACATTTTATTCAGAACAAGATAATAAAATAGCGTGCACTTTATTTTAAACCAACCAAGCACTGATAAAAAATATGTATCACTGCAGCTCTGATTCCACATCAAACCTGAACAGTAAGAATTGGGCATTTATTCTTCACATCATGTGGCAGGCCTGGCAGAGAAGGACATCCACCTCCACCAGAGCCTCCAAGGAAAAGTGGCCCGTAACCACCTAGACGGGGCACCCTGGTGGAGAGGGGCAGCTGGCAGCTCCCCCTGCTCTCTGCAGACCACATGAAGGGAAAGGAGCTGCCTGTGTTCCTCCTGGGCTGCCAGGGTGGGTGCTGGTCAGCAACTCCTTCTCGGCTTCAGGTTGTGGAGTGATGGGGAGAGAAGTGCATGCAGTTGTGCAGACAAGGAGGTGGGTCCTCCTTCCTCCTTCAGGGTCTCTGAAACCCCCACAGGGCATATAATGCCCAGCAAGGCCTCACTTGCAGGCACATGCCTACAAAGCAGCAGCCATCTTTTGCTTTGGCTGATGGGGAATCAAGATTCTGAGAGTGACTGCTCTTTTCTTGACACAAAGCAGCCACAGAGCACTTTCCTACATACAGTATGGCAACGGGCAAGCAGGGGGCCCTGCTGGCTCGGATTAAGGCACTTGAAAGAGACACAAGGTACATCCTCCTCCCCTCCAGCCCCCACAGGCCTCAGGGGACCCTGTTTCCCCACCCTTTATCCTCAGGTCCCATTACCCCTGCCCCTCCCCACTGCTGGGCAATGAAGAGGACAGGAGCGTGCCTTAAAGGACCATGGTTTGGTGGGAGTACAGGGTAGGAGGATGAGGAAAACAAGAAGGGAGCTGGAGATTTGGCCAAGGAGCAACTTCAGAAGGACAGGAGAGCACGAGCATTAGGAGAAAGCCAAGGCAGCAGCAGAGGGAAGCCAGTTAAGTCATGAGAGACCAATGGCAGTGATATGTTTGCTGGCGCAGATGCAGAAGCCAGAGGGAGGCCCCTCCAACCTTCCCTGGTGAGGCAGGCTGGGAGCAGAGAAAGGGTTAAGAGAGCCAACTCCAGACAGAGAACCTCAGAAGACAGGGCCGCAAGGACTGGCAGGGGGAATGGCCTTTCTCTGTTTCTCCTGGCTAGTGGGGCTGGGGCAGGGATCAAGGTTCTGAAGGTTCAGAGACAGGGCAAGAAAAGGGCAGGGGGCTGGCAGGAGGGCTGCATGGCCCCGAAGCAGCTCAGCTCTTTGGTATGACACCGGCAGTGTGTGGGGAATCTGGCTCACTCCTCCTCCACACTGCGGGCCCCCTTGGCTGCTCGCCTCTGGCGCCAGCGCAGCTCCTCCACCTGGCGTTCCAGCCCTCGTACCTTCGCCTCGAGTTGGGCCCCAGAGGCTCGGGAGCCAGTGAGCCGGCTCAGCAGGGCGTAGAGGATCAGCAAGGCCAGGAGTAGCAGGGCCCGGGTGGAAGGGTCAGGCACCGACCTCATCAGGGCCACAAAGCCGGCCAGGAAGATGACAAGCTTCAGGCCCCACAGGATCCGCCCCAGCAAGGCCAAGACCAAGCCGAGGAGCAGAGACAGCAGCCAGTAGACGACCAGGGCCCCTGCTCCCCACAGCAGGAAGGTCTGGACCTGGCCAGGGCTGAGCTTCAGGCCCTGGGCGAGGGAATCACCTGGAAGCCAAGAGAGTCACAGAGTCAGCCAACCTGGAGAAGTGGTGAGGGGAGAGCGGGGCAAGAGCTAAAAGGGTGGGAGGTGCTAGCCACATTGCAAAGGAATAAGCTGTTCTCACAGACTCAGAGTGATATGGGTTGGAATCTCAGCTCTGTTTCTTGCTAGCTGTGAGGCCTGGAGTAGATTACTTGCTTCTGTTGAGCTGCAGTTTCATTTACTAAATGGAAACAATTCTACTGCCTCCCTGTACTGTGGCTGGCAATTAAATGAGATACTACAGCTCAGCACAATGCCTGATAGGAAGTGAACAACTGGCACGTGGTGGTGGAAGTTCTTTTTCAGGGGGTCTAGGTGGGACAGGGTCTTGCTCTGTCGCCCAGGCTGGAGTGCAGTGGCGTGATCCCAGCTCACTGCAATCTCCACCTCCTGGGCTCAAGTGATCCTCCCACCTCAGCTCCCAAGTTGCTGGGACAACAGACACACGCCACCATGCTTGGCTAATTTTTTATAGAGACGAGGTCTCATTATATTGCCCAGGCTGGTCTCAAACTTCCGGCCTCAAGTGACCCTCCTGCCTTGACCTCCCAAAGTGCTGGGATTACAGGCGGGAGCCACCACACCTGGCCATGGTAGTTCTTGGCTTGCTCTTTGGCCATGTCTCTGCAGAATCCTGGGAAGGGTTAAGCAGCTTGGGGAAAAGGCTAGACCCTGACAAAGATGAACTCCCACAAGTAGGAAAGTACAGGCAAAGCTCTGGCTGACTACCCAGCACTCGAACACTCACCAGCTAGCCCCAAGGCATTCAGCAGCTGTGCGGTGATCCCCGACAGAGCAAAGAAGGCCACAGAAATGGCTGATGAGATGGCCCACAACACTTGGGACGAAGACTGTGGAAAGAGCATGGAGTGAGATGAGTTCATAATGAACAACGGTCCTCGCCTTCACGCCTGATCACCACTGTCCAGGCAAGAACTGCAGGAATGTCTCAGACCTGTTTCTCACCCAGTGGTGACAGGCCTGGGTCAGAGGGTAGGGGCCTTGGGCCTGGCTGAGGGGTCCCTTCCACATCCACCTTCTAGTGTACAGGGATGGCCAACAGGCTGTCTCTCCTTCCTGAACCAGAAACCAGGGCATCTGGGACATAATTTAACTGCTTTGCTGGGATACTTTGAAGGGAGTAGTAGGTGTACTTGTGTGTGAATGACGGAGACAATCAAATGCTTTTAGTCGTCATCCTGTAAAACTGGAGGCCTGCTAGCCGTCCAGGGAGTCAGGAAGGTGCGTGGAGAACATCTGTAAAGGGATAGGATGTTCCAGTGAAAAAGGAGTCTATCAGCTATACTATATTATGGATTTAATAAATGATTGTCTCAGCCCTTCAGTCCAGCCTATCAAAAGTATGTGATACCACGCTTGGGATGCCACTAGGTAAAAAAGATAACCCTGCCTTAGGCTCCCAATAAGCTCAGCCCACTTCTACAGGTGAAGGAATGGATTCAGGACTAGATATTTTGCCATTTCGAGATTCTAGGTCAGATTTAGACCAAAGTGAGACTCTACAGTCACCCAGTAACATGGGTGTATAAAGATGGCTCATTTCCCAGCCTTTCTGGCAAGGAAAGGGCAGGAGCCAGGAAAGGATAGGGGTGGAGCTAAAAGGCCCTAGGACAGGAATCAAGTAACGAGGAATTCAAAGACAGTTGCTGTGTGGCTTCTTTTTGTGGAATTTGGGGCTGTCTGCAGCAGAGAGGATGTGGAACTAAGATGAGGTGGCCATTACCAACCTCTCTTCTTTTATTTTTCCTTAATGTATGTAGTCACACAGGGACTACCTTCCTTACCTCTGACACCAGGTGCATGGTCTCTGGCCCAATCCAGGCATCCAGTGTCCCTCGCACAGATCGACCTATCTGGGTCAAGACATCAACTGGGGCCTCTCTCTTCTGTTGGCCTGGTGGTGCAAAGTCTCGATGGGACTGGGCCAATGCTGAGTGGAGGAGGATGAGGGCCACTAGGACCATCAAGATGGCTTTGAACAGATGCTTTCCCCATGGTGAACTGATGCTGGAGGCTGCCATGACTGGGTCTGCCAGGAGAGAAGCACAGCGTGAGCTGAATGCCATGGCAGACACACTCACCCTCTCAGCTCTGATTATCCCAGCATCCTTCTCCACCGCTACCCCAAGCAAGCACCAAGCTAACCCTGGAAAGAAAGTGCTGTTAGCTGGGAGAGGAAGGACTGGGACTTCCAATTGAAGCTGGGCACAACCATCTGACTCACAGGTTCCTCTTTCACGTTCTTTACCACTTGCATGTTAATTAACCAGCAAGTATTACTCAACATTTTAGAGTTGGCGAGAAGATCTCTCTAAGGTTTGTGCCAGTTCTAAAAATCTGAAGGCCTGTCCCTGTATCTTAGGTGCTATAGGCATAGAAGAATTATAAGACTCTATAAAGGCTCTGTCCCAAGGAGCTTATAATCTACTTAAGATACAGCTGGTATAAAAAACAACTTAAAAATAGCACACAAGTAGGATTACTGCCATATAATGGTATAAAGAAAAGTGCTCAGTTATGTGCTCAAACAAGAATAACTGCACATATGTCATCTTCTCTGCAGGACCATCATGTGAGGTGGCTTTTATCCTCCTCGCCCCTACTGGTACAGATGAGAAGAAACTGCGACTCAGAAGTTAAGCATTTTCCCATGGTCACTGGGCTACACAGAAAGGCCAGGATTTGAACCCAAGCTTCTGCTTCCACCCATCTTCATTAGGAGTCAAGTTATATTGTGGGTCTCAACCATGGCTGCTCACTGGAATTACCTGGAAGCTTCACAAGTACTGATGTCTGTGTCCCCAGCCCAGAGGTCCAGAGGTTCTGTTGTCATTGTCTGGGTGTGGCCTAGCCTTAGTTCTGCAAAAGCTCCCTAGGCAGTTCCACTGTATGAAGTTGAGAACCACTGATACAGAGTGACCTCACCTCCCCACCCTCCATGGAGGTGCTATGGTTTGAAGAGCAAAACTCATGTTGAAATTTAACTGTTCTTGCACCTCCTGCAGAGCCTGGGAGCTCCCAGTCCAGCCAAGGATGTTGGATCTCATGGTCCTAAGTACTTCGTTGACACTCCATTCCCCTCAGTAAAATAGTTTGACCCCTTCTCTGCCAAAAAAAAAAAAAAAAAAAAGAAATTTAATTGCCATGATGATGGTATTAAAAGGTGGGACCTTTAAGAGGTGATCAGGTTATGAGTGTTCAGCCCTCATGAATGGATTAATGCCATTATCTTGGGAGTGGATTAGTTATCCCAGGAATGGAGTTCCTGATAAAAAGGATGACTTTGGCCTGATTTCCTGTCTCTGTCTCATGTGCTGGGTTCTGCCTTCTGCCATAGGATGACCCTTGCCAGATGCCAGCGCCATGTCCTTAGACTTCCCAGCCTCTGGAACTGTGACCCTAATGAATTACTGTTCATTATAAACTACGCAGTCAGTGGTATTCTGTTATAGCAAGCAGAAAATGGGTGAGGACAGTGGGCAAGGGTATAATGAACAATCTTTAAAGAAAGATACTATTAATAAAAAGCTAACATTCAGCTAGGTCTTGCCATGCACCACCTCACTCATTTAATTGTCACAACAGCCCATCAGGTAGGTGCTGCTATCATCCCCAATTTTACTGAAGTAATTGAGGCAGGTTAAGTAGTAACTGGGGAAATCAGCATTTGAATTCAGGTACTTCTGACATTGGACCCCTCACACACAACAACTCTGCTGTACTGTCTCCAACTAAGTCTCAGAAGTGATTTAGAAAGTCATACAGGCCAGGCACAGTGGCTCACTCCTGTAATCCCAACACTTTGGGAGGCCGAGGTGGGAGGATTGCTTGAGCCCAGGAGTTTGGGAGCAGCCTGGGCAACATAGGGAGACCCTGTCTCTACAAAATAAATAAATAAATAAATTAGTGAGGTGTGGTGGTATGTGCCTGTACTCCCAGCTATTTGGGCGGCTGAGGGGGGAGGATCACTTGAGCCCAGGAGGTCATGGCTGCAGTGAGCTATGATCATGCCACTGTACCCTATCCTGGGCGAAAGAGCAAGACGCTTAAAAAAAAAGTCACACAACAGATTATTCATGAGTTAAAATAAACTTGGCATCTACCAATCATCTCAGTGAATTACTGGTGAAAATTACCTAACAACTTTGTGCTTTGTGCTCTGGTCTTGTAACACAATGCCACAGACAAGTTAAGACCCAACAAGTGCCAACTCATTGAAGCAGGTAAGGATCAGCCAAGAAAAAGTATGCAAGTTCAACTTCTACTTGCCACTGTGCTTGAGAAATGTCAGACAGTGCCAGCAAATTCCCTGTTCCCCTCCAGGCTCAGAAATGAACCTGTAGCTCCAGGAGTTTTCATGATTCAGATCTGATGATCAGAGGCTAAGCCATGCCCCTGAGGTAGGGGCAGTCAGCTTTTTGAAGTTTTTGCAGTTACACATGCACTCAGGGAGTTGACCATAAATCCAGAGCCATGAGGGATGGATGAGACGGAAGAGAAGGATGTCCTAGTCTTGCTTAGGGGGAAGGAGGAGAGTCTAGGAAAGGGTTCTAAAAATACTATATTTAGGGTACTTTTTGGCCCAGAAACAGTTGCTCTAAGCCTTTCCAGAAGCCTGGAGGGTCAAGCAACACTGAAAAACATGCAATTCATGTAGAAGGCTCTCAGGCTGGGAAAGCCTTCTACTCTGTTTGGCACAAATCAAGAACCAGATGGTTCCTGCCTGCCAGTGGTCGCAGATGAGGAAAGCACAGGTCAGTTCCTGAGCTATCTGGGTCATAACCATGTTGGGGACTTAAAGAGCAGGGTTGCTATCTTGGGTTGGATCCTTTATCCAAGGACCTCCACCAGCAGGGATCAAATGTCATTTCCTCAGCCCTAGGAGGTCAGGGTGCCATGAGCTGCTCCTCCCACAGCAGCCTGCCTTGTTCTGTGCCAGCCCCAACTCTCCAGTGCCTGTCTGCCCCAGTTAAGGGGAGCTAGGAGACCTTGAAATAAGCCCTCTACAGTGAGGCTGGCATCGTCATGCGGACCGATGTTCTGAAGTGCAGCAGAAACCAAATCTAACAGGATTGTGTAGTGTATCCTTTGGAAATAATGAGTGCAGAGACTGGCTGGCTGGTCTGCTTTTTCAAACTGTTTTCTTTAACAGGATTCCTTCTCATTTTTTTCCAGGTGAATCTCAGGCAGTATGGACTCACTGCTATTAGGCCTCCTCACTTTGGCCTAATCAAATAGTTTTACTAAAGGCATGGAAACAGTCTCAGCCTCTAAGATGAGGAAGCATGTCTTAAAACTTCTTCACCTTCTGCAATGCCTGGCTTCAGACAAATAATAGGCACTCAGTAACAACTCATAATAATACAAATTTTATACATATCTATACGTATACATATGTTATAATAATTTTTGTGTGGTGCTTTATAATTCACAAAGTGCTTATTGTTTCATCACTTCGTTTAATTCTAACAACAATCTTTTAAGGTATTATTACCCTCTTCATCTTACTCAGAAAAGTATGGCTTAGAGAGGTTGAGTGACTTATCCAAGACCACACAGCAGAGCTGGGACTTGACTCCAGTACCCAGGATCTCAATCTTGCCTTTTTGCTTGTCCCATACCCGCATGCTGCCTTGATAGGACATAGTCCCTGCCCTCATGGAGCTGAAGTTCACCAACAAGCTCAAAGTGGACGGACATCCAGACTCCTCCGAGGGAACACATACCAGGAGATCATCTGCCTTCTGGGCTTACAGGCCATGGTTTTGTACCAAGAGGTATGAGAGGACAGCAAAAGGTGAGAGACAAAACCTGCCACTTCTGTTCGGCAGCTGCAATATGGCTCAGGTGGGTGTGGAGAGCCCAGCCTGGCTGGGGAAACAGCTTTACTTACTGTGTTGGTGAGAAGGCGCCACTGCTTATGTTTAGCTGTGGTTTGCTACAAGGGTTAGGATGGGGCATTTCGCGCCCCGCTCCCAATCAAGGCTCCTTCCTCCTCTTCTCTTTCCTTTTGTTACTTTCATTTCATGCTATGAATCACCAGGTGGCAGGAGGGGCGGCAAAAAGTGCCCTCTACCGGCTCTGACTGTCCCGCCGCTGCTCATAGCTGCCCCTAAGGAGCGGCGGTTCTCAGCTTTGGCTGCCCATCGGAACTGCCTGTGCAGCCTGTTCAACAAGGACGTCTGCCCCACCCAGGGCTACTCACTCAGACTCTTCCAGAGAGGGACTCAGCCCTTTGTTTTGCAAAGCTCCCTAGGAATTTCTAATGCATAGCCAGCAGCTCAGGGAAAAGTCTAAGCAAAGCTTCAAAAGTGCAGCAGCGTACAAAGGACCCCTGACTTCCGTCCCAGGCTCAAGTGTGCCACGGACTAGAAGCTACTGCCTTTATGCCTGTTACTTAACCTGCCTGAGTTGCAGTCTCCTCAAACGTAAAAGGGAGTGAAGCCAGGTGAAGAGTTGCTGTAAGGAGTTAAGATATTTCTGCAGCAAGCGCTTTGTAAACTAAACATCTATAGAAATGTTGCAGCACACACATTACCACTGACTATATATCGTAGCATAATTTAGCAGTTTATCAACCTGCCTTCCCCATTAGACCGAGCGACTCCCGGTTAGACTTGACATCTTGGAATCCCCAGCGCCTAGTAGGAAAGATGACTAATAAATGCTTGTTAAATGAATATTAGCAACCTGCCAAGAAACCGTGAGGGTAGAACGAGAAAGCCACGGAGAGGTGAGGAGGGAGGTTATTTTAATAGTAGATCCAAATATACAGCAGCCACAAGAGAAGCACAGCTGAGTCTAAAGGAAGGTCCTAAACAGGGTGACGCCGCCACTGCAGAGAATGAAGTCAGCACCCTGGCAGGTTGGGGGAAGCTCCCACTAAACCCCTGACAGCTGCTGCCCAGCAACTGTTTGGGGGCAGGGCGACGGCAAAGGGGCAGCTTCCCTGCCGCTCCGCGCCCTAACCAGGGCGCAGCCTCCCGGAGACAGGGTGTCAGTGGCATGTGCTATTTCGAACGGCGCGTCCCCTGCCAAGCGCTGAGGAGCAGCGTCGCTGGCAAGGAACGTGGCGCGACCCATGAGTTCGGGGCCCCCCGAAGGGCTCGAGCCGAGGCTGCAGGAGGCTGGGCCATGGGTCGGGGCTCGGGGACTCGGGCTTGGCGCTGGCCTGGTCCCCATGCCCGGGAGCCGCTCCACCTCCGCGGGACCTCGGAACCTCGCTGCAACCCTCTTCTCCCCGGAAACGTGCGCCTCCCGGGTTGCCTGGAAACGATGCCCCCGGTTGCATAGCAACGAGGATCCGGGTCCCGGGTTTGTTTCGCCCGCTGGGCGCGCAGACCCCTCCCCACTCGGACTCTCCAGGCCTCGCGGCTCTGCCTGGTGCCGCCTGCAGCGGCTGCTGTCTCCCCTTCCCGTGCGCTGCCCCGCATTCCGACCTCGGCCCGCACTCACCTTTCTCAGGCCACTGCTATCCTTCACTTGCGACTTCGCTGAAACGCGCCACCAAACCCGCGCCTCAACTCGGGGCGTTGGTTTACCTTCTCCGCATGCGCAAGGCGGGATGAGCTCGGAGACTAGCCGGCCTTCCTCACAATCGAAGCCTGTGCCGGGAGCGCATGCGCCCCGCTTTATCTATTGCGTTTCTTTTTCCCCCCGACAAGCATTCCCACCGAGAGAAGAATGGGATCGGAAGTTCCAGCAGGGAACGGAAGTCTCTGGCTGGAAAGGGGAAATAAGTAACTATATCTGGGCTGTAGAGTGGGTAAACTGGATCTTTGAAATCGCAGTGGAAGCTAATCCCCCTCTTGCCACCGCTCGGCATTTTGGGTAATGTAGTTCTCGAGCTACAAATGTTCCCTGGGGCATTGTGGGCAATGTAGTTCTAACCGAGCCGCTAACGAGCACTTGGTCTTCCCATACACTTTTCGCGCTAAAAAGGCACAAAAGAGAAAGGTATTAAAGGAGCAATTAAGAGCACACTGCGCTAGGAAAACGATTGCGCTCCCCCAGAGAGAAAATTCATGCCTGAATACTGTAGACGGCTCCCAAATGTTAGCTCAGAATTTTAGAGAAAGAGAGGAATCAACTCCCACTCTCCTTTTTCGGCCACAAAGGCAGTGCACAGGGACAGGGGGCAGATAAATGCTAGGTAGAAAAGGGCGGGTTCCCGGTGAAACCCCACCCTCAAGCCAAAAAGCCTGAAACCATGGCCCAAAGTGAGAACTTCTATCCATGTTTTTCCAGTTGAATGTTGCCTTTTCCTAAGCCACCCATGGCTCTGCCCTGCCTCATCCTGTGCCTAGAAAGACCCCAGAGTCATCTGGCAGAGAGGAGAAGCAGCTGGATGAGGGGACGACCATGGCCGGATGTCAGAGAGAAGCAGCTTGTCTTCAGAGGGACAGCTTGAGGCATAACTTCTGAGACGAATCTGGCTGGAGATAGCTGGACTTCAGGGGAAGACTACATACTCGCCTGTCCCACCCCCCTCTTTTCAGCTCCCCTTCCCTCTGAAATCCACTTTGATCAGCAATAAAATCCCAGGCATTTGTCCTTTAATTTGTTCGTGCAACTTTATTTTTCTTGGACGCTGGACAAGAGCTCGGGAGCCACGAGTGCGGATACAAAGGCTGTCACGCTGGCCCTTTGCCCTCGCTGGTGGAGGGCAACCGCAGGGCCACGGAGCTGTTAACACTTAAGCTGTCCACGGACGGCAGAGCCAAAAGAGCACTGTAACATGCCCTCTGGGGCTTCAGGAGCCTCAGGCACCCTGCCTGAACACTGCCACGGGGCCTGCACGGAGTTCGCTCCTGCTGGTGCCCAAAAGCGCACATTCTGGCTCCTGCACCCACTCACCTGCATGCTCCCTCCTATGAGAGGTGGAACACGGTGAATCTTCAGTGAGTGGAGTGTGATCCCACTGGTGCCGTAAAACGGCTGGCTTGTTCCAGCGCTTGTGCACTCCAGTTCCCGCCTTGTTCACTTGCGTACTCCCTCCCACGAGGAGTTGAGAGCAGCGGGCTGAGTAAACGGGGCATCCCTGTTGTGTGAGTCCTGTGAAGGGTCAGGGCAATATCCTGCTTCAGCAGCACCGTGAAGGAGAACGAACAGGGCTTCAGAATGAGGTGATCCCTTGCCTGTCGTGTGATCCTGAGCACACAGCTTCATTTCTCTGGGCCTTCATTGCTTGACGTTCAAGAACTATAAAGGACCTAAAAATACCACTTCACAGTAGGTGTGAAGTTTCAAGGAAGCAACAAGCATGAACATTACAAAAAAAAAATCCAGGTTGCTGACTGAATGTTTTTATCACCATCAAGAGCTGCCATAGGAGAGCTTCCTTTTGCTGTTAAAACTTGTTTCTCAAACTCAACCCTCTAAAACGTAACTCTTCCCTCCCACCCCCAATCATTCAGCCTTCCAGTTCTGCCTTCCTCCCAGCGTACACACTCTGTAGGCTCCCAACCTGTCACCTCACCCAGTTGTTTCTTTCCATCGGATGTTCCTCAGACACATCCATCTTCATCTGAGCTCTTGTCACTTCCTGCCCCTCAGCTAAGAGTCTTTCTTCCAGGACAGGCTCTGGTAGCATCCTGAACCTCACCTTCCAGCTTTTCTAACAGTTTCAATTTTACATTTGCTTGTGAGATCCTTTCTGATGTGTAAGATTAAAAATCTCAGGTCACAGACTTTCCTGGGAAAGAAATTTAACCTTTTTTTTGTTCTATGACAAATTACTTTTCAACTCTCTTTTCCATGTGGGTAGTAGAAACTGTCTCAGACAGTTCAGGGTTCTTCCCATCCTTGATTTTCGGGTTGTACACACCTTTTGGAAAATGAACATAGGGCCAAAGTTGGGGGAGAAAATTTATTTAATCCTGGCCGGGGGCAGTGGCTCATGCCTGTAATCCCAGCACTTTGGGAGACTGAGGCGGGCGGATCACTTGAGGTGGAGGAGTTCAAGTCCAGCCTGGCCAAAATGATGAATCCCTGTCTTTCTAAAAATACCAAACAAAACTAGCCGGGTGTGGTGGTGTGTGCTGTGTAATCCCAACTACTCAGGAGGCTGAGGCAGGAGAATCACTTGAATCCAGAAGGCAGAGGTTGCAGTGAGCCAAGATCACCCCACTGCTCTCCAGCCGGGTGACAGAGTGAGTGAGACTCCATGTAAAAAAAAAAAGAAAAGAAAAGAAAAAAAGAAAATTCATCTAATTATCAGTGTCAGTTGTTTAAGCTGGCAACTTCTCCCTGACTAATCTTCTGTCACTTATCCACACAGATTGCCACTGAAGATACCTGGGAAATTAAGCTTCTTCTGGGTCTTTGGCCAATGTGTCCCCATGCTCCCCAGGCAGCAACAGCAGCTTTGGTCTGGGGGAACAAGGCATAGAGTTCCTTCCTCAGGGACCCACCAGCACCAATGCATGTATCTCTTTTCCCTTAACTCTCCCTGTTTCTCCGAAACCAAGTGCCCTGAATTTTTTTCTATTCCCTGTGGGCTGGCTTATGAAACGGAAAAGACTTGATGGGACCTCCTTTTTCCTGCATCCTGCTATCATAGCCATAAACTCCCCAGTAGAGGGGCACCTCTGGTTTTGCTCATTGTGATACTACCAACACCTAGTATCGTGCCTAGCTGACACACTATGGGTACTCAATAAAGATTGGTTCAACAATTAATTACTGAGTCTCCCTCCTCCTAGTCTGTCCCACTCCAACCCATCCAGTAAGTGTCTTCCAGAGGAAACTTCTGAAAGTATGGTTATCACTCCATAGCTCAAATGCAAACACATGCTGTTGTGCTGCCAGCCCAATCACCACCCAAGTTTTACCATCTTGGGTTCAAGGCCTCTCCTAAACAGATCCATTTTATTTCCTACCACACATCCAAGTACAGTACTTGAGTTGCCTGGCCTGTCAGGCAACCTGTCTTCCAACCAACAATCATTATAAAGTTCCTGCTATGTGCCAGGCACAATGTGGCATTCTTACGCTCTCAGAGCAAGAGTAACCAGAACAATTATGGTTCCTGCCATCATGAAGTTTATAGTCTAGTGGAGAACCCAGACATCAGATACTTATAAATAGATATTTAAATGATTACAGTTCTTTGAAGTGGTTTGGAGGACAATTACAGTTTGCTGTATGGAATAAATTTAAACCGGGGACCATGAAAAGGGCTCCAGAGGAAGTGACATTTAAGGTGAGACTGAAGTTTACATTGGAGGGTTTGAGACAGGAGGGGGAAGAGGGACGGGGGAGATGACAGTGGTCCAGGCAGAAGTTCTGAAACCAGCCAGCATGGGTATGTTTGAGGAACTGAAAGACCAATGTGGCTGGAAAGAAGATAAAGTGAGACTGTGATGGTCCGCATGGGCCAGATGGTGCAAGACTTACGGGCAAGTTTCCTCAGCCAGAAACTCTCTCCCTCATTCATGGCCTCAGGAATGACCCCTGGTTGGGGCTCAGAGAATGATACCCCAAAGTGTGGTGCTTTAGTATTGTTTCTGAGCAAATAGGCTCACTGCCTGATGCACATAGAAGCCAATACTATGGTACCAGCCTTTGAGAAGAGAAAGGCTTTATTGTAGGGCCACCCAGCAAGGAGACTGGAGGCATGGCTCACATCTGTCTCCCTAATTTGGGGTCTGGGGCAAGTTTTAAGGGGTCAGAGGGTGATATGGTTTGGCTGTGCCCCCACCCAAATCTCATCTTGAATTCTCACATGTTGTGGGAGGGACCCAGTGGGAGGTAATTGAATCATAGGGGCAGGTCTTTCTTGTGCTGTTCTTGTGATAGTGAATAAGTCTCACGAGGTCTGATGGTTTTAAGAAACAGGAGTTTCCCTGTGCAAGCTCTTTGTTTTTGCCTGCTGCCGTCCATGTAAGATGTGACTTGCTCCTCCTTGCCTTCTGCCATGATTGTGAGGTTTCCCCAGCCACATGGAACTGTAAGTCCAATTAAACCTCTTTTGTAAATTGTCCGGTCTCAGGTATGTCTTTATCAGCAGCGTGAAAACAGACGAATACAGAGGGCAAGGAAATGTATTAGGAATTTTGGCTTGGCAGGGTCTGATTGGAGGGTGTCAAATTTGACTACACGGGTATGTTTAGGTGGATTTTAGCCCTGGATCTTTCTGGTCAACAGACCCTTTGCTCCTGAAAGAGTTCCAGCATTTAGGTTCTGGTCGTGCCTAGGTCTTCTTGGTACCACAGGGAGGAATCACTGGTTCTGGGTGTTGTTAGATGTCAAAGCATTTTCTACTGGGCATGCCCTACTGACATGACTTGGAGTTTTGGCTCTGTCATACCTACAAGAGAACATGACATTCTGTTATCAAAAGAGTAGGCCCAGTTTGGATTGGTCCCGAGGTTACAGCATGCTGAGCACTTTTGAATGAAAAGAAATGGGAAGGTCTTAGAAAGCTGCCTTAGAACCAAGGACTTTCTAACCTTCTCTTGCCTCCTGACCCCCACCCTAAGTGCAGGGAGAAGCTCTCTCTAGAAGTTCCCTTATCTGACTGAGAAAATTTCTTTCAAAAGAAATGCAATTATCTCAAATCCCCCTCCACAGGAAACTCATCAAATAACCAGGAAAGATTAACCACTGGAGAAGAATAAAAACTAAAAGTCACCAACTCACCACTACACCTAGAGAGACTTTTAATCTATTCTTCTGAGGGGAGCTCTAACAGATTACCTGAGAGACTTTATGTGCATAATAAGACAACCTTTGTTCACAATGGAGTTCTGCCCCTCACCTTCCCACAATTTGTTGCCACCTCCTCCAGCACTCATAAGAACTTTGTCCCAAGGCATTGTCTGCCCTTGGGGCTCATTCATTTCCCCTAAAAATTATTTGCTAGCCCTCAAAATTGCCTACGTTTCCCCCATCTCCGTCTTTCCTAGGTGCCATTTAAGTAAGCATCAGCCACCTGTTCCTTCTTTGAGCCTCATATTTTGTATGACTCCTGTGCACACTCACACACTAATACACTTGTGTGCCTTTTCTCCTGTTATTCTGTCGATTGTCAGTTAATTTCAGCAAATATTTAGAGGGCAGAGGGGAAACTTTTTTGCTTCATACCCTCATTCAGTTCTCAGCAAAAAAATCAGCTCCTCAGAGATGCACTCTCTAAGTGCCCTGCCTAAAGCAGCCGTTCCTCCAATCCCCAGCACCTCTGTCTACCTTGCTCTGATTTGTTGTATTCATAGCACTTACTACTCTGGAATTTTCTTCTCAAGTGTTGTCTCTGTGCTCCCACCACCCACAGTAGAGTGTAAGCTCCAAGAGAGCAGAAACTGTGTCTTTCTTGTTGACCTTTTCTATCTCCAGTTTTTAGAATAGGGCTTGGCACATAGGAAGCACCCAATCAATATTTGTTGGATGAATGAAATGCCTGGGGAATAACATGAATAGATATTTCGTTCAAAGTGGATCACTGTCTGCTCTGTGGAAAGTAGATTAGGAGGAGGAGGCCAGGCTGGAAGCAAGGAACAAGTGGGAATTTACTTTGTTGGTGCAAGAGAGAGATGAGATGCCCTTTTGCATATTAACTCTTCATAAGAGTTCAGTGAGTTAGTTCTACCCTTGTCATCACTCCCTGTGTTTTACAGATGAGGAAACTAAGGCATAGAGAAGTTCATACTGCCAATCACCTGAGTGGTGCTAGGATTTGAGCACACAGTCTGACTTCAGAGTCCATGTTCTTGGCCACTATGCCATACTGCCTTTTGTACCTGTAACTTTTATTTTTCTCTCCAAGCTTTTGCTTACGTTGTTTCTCCTTCTGGAATGCCTTTCGTTCTCCTTCTCCTCTGAATACTGCCCACCTGTCAAAGTCCCTCACTCACATCCTGTTCATCCTGCCCTTTTGTCTCAATACCTTGTAGTCCACACCAAATGTCTTTTGCATGATTCCTGAGAGTATCTTATCTTACAGATATCCACAAAGAATTATACACTATCTGAGCTGGAAGAGAAATAGAAAATACAAAATAAATAAATTTATAGGAGGCCATTGGTTTGGACTGAGCTCTTGTGCTAGGCCTAACAGACCAAGCTAAAAAGAGTTAGTCCTGCTGAAGCTCCATGCCAATGAGCTGAAACTCAGATCTTTATGACCTTCTGAGTGTGTGTGTGTGTGTGTGTGTGTGTGTGTGTGTCGGGGTGGGGGGAGCTAAATTCCCAAACAGGCAAGTTTTAGGTGGCATGATAAAGAAGTCCCCTCCACTTTAACCTTTACAAGAAAAGTAATTTTGAAATTACCAAATGACCAATCCGCTTTTTGTTCTCTGTTTGTTTTCCTCAGTCCTTTTCTGTCTATAAAACCAAGTTCCCCTGTTCAGCTCATTGGAACAACCATTATATTTTATAGCATGAGGCACTGCCCAATTCTATAGAATCGCACCTTAAGTCTCAGCTACTCCGGAGGCTGAGGCAGAAGGATCACTTGAGCCCAGGCGTTCCAGGATGCACCTGTGATAGCCATGATTGCTATGATTGCACCTGTGAATAACCACTGCGTTCCAGCCTGGGCAACATTGCCAGAGTCCGTCTCTTAAGAAAAAAAAATCTTTAAACTAAATTTGTTGTGATTTTGTCTTTTGACAAAGAAGAAAGGGCAGGGAAGCCAGTGTGAATTGCCCCAAATCACAGAGCGAAATGGTAGTAGTCAGGAGCAAAACACTTTCTTAGCCGTTTTCTTAGTTCTTCTACCCATCTGTCTCTGAATTTTCTTCACCAGGCCATCCAGCAGTGTCTCTTAAAGGGTAGCCCGAGAAACAATTGACTTAGAAAAGCGTGGGGCACCGTCTACGCAGACCCGAGGAATCTGCATTTTAACAAACTCACTGGGAAATTCTCGCGCACGCCAAGGTTTCAAAGACCGGGGTCCCGTGGCACAGTGCCTCACACTTGTCAAAACAAGTGCTGTCCAATTGTTTTGGTTTTAAATTCTCACTGCTTCATGGGAAATGTAGTTTCGAGCCTCCTCTCTCCCGACGCCCCGCCAAGCCTCCGGCGCTTTACGGAACGAGCCGAGTCAATCCGGAAATAACCGAGTGTTCGTGGCGGGCCCTTTCCTGCCCGACTGCATTCTGGGAAAGGGCAATTTCCGTTAGGTGCTGAAGGCTGTGGCGCGCGGCTGACCCCACTCCCACGTGAAGCGCTGCGCTAGCATCGCTCGGCTGGCGGCTCCCAGCTCGCCGCGGAGCAGCCCCGGCAGCAGCGGGGGACCGGAAGTGGCTCGTGGAGGCTCAGAAGCTAGTCCCGGAGCCCGGCGTGTGGCGCCTTAGAGCGCGGTGACGGCGCCATGTCCCTAATCTGCTCCAGTGAGTGTTGGTTGCGGCCAAGCGCGGGTCGCAGGAGGCCAGAGAGCGGAGCGGGAGCGTGTGCGGTCCGCTGCGGCGCCCGGGCCGGGGTGGAGGCGGGAATGGGGCGCTCCGGAGGCCGAGCGGCAGCCTGTCAGTCCCGGAGCCCTCCCCTCGGAGCGGGGTGCATTTGCGCAGTGCTCCGCAGTTTACATAGTGCCTGAGGTTTATTGTCGCAGACATTACTAAGGCCGGTCGCCTCATTCTACAGAGTGGAAACAGGTCTGGACAGAGAGAGCTGGTGCAAGGGAAACAGCCTTAATGTAGGAGTCAGGAAACCCGAGGTCTTGTCCAGGGTCCGCCTCCCATTGGCTTTGTGAATTGGCTCAAGGCTCTGGGCTCTCGGTTTCCCCATCTGCAAAATCGAGAGCCTTGCATTGGATGTTTTGCGAGGCCTCGCTCGGATAGTCGGGGCTTTTGCAATTTGCAAAGGTCACATGATGAGTTAGAGGTAGAGGCAAGGCTGGCAGCTAGGTATCTGGCTCCTAGCCTTAAACTGTATGACTAATAAAAACAGCGCACATTTATAAAGCCCTTAGTGGTTTACAACGCGCTTCCAAGTCTATGATCTCATTTTATCCTCACAAGAACTCCCCAAAGGAGAAATAAAGATCCTGGTTTTGCAGATGAGGATGCAAGGCGCAGGAAGAGCGGGGCTATCTAAGGATGCGTAGCTAGTCAGTGGCAGAGCTGGGTGACGTAGTTAGGTGACACGGAGCTTGGACCCTGAATCCATGCTTTTTCCATACCTTCCACTATCTTTCCCTTTGATATTTTGTCATGACGTACAGACGTTTTCCTTTCCCTTTTCGTTGTTTCATCAGATTACTCGTTTCCCCTCCCTTTTGCTGTTCACTTCCTTCTCTTCTCAGAACCTGTACGTTGTTCCAAAGAGGGGGAAGAAGGAAGGGAAATGATGGAAAAGGAATCCCTCACATTGAAGAAATTACAGCTCGCAAAGTACCTTCACATTTATTGTTTCCTTCCAATCTTGGGGAAGCTCTCTTTTACGTTCCCCAGCACCATCCTTCCTGGCATGGTTCACTCATTTGTTAGATGTTTACCGAGTGCTCCGGGGGCATCTGCATTGTACTGGAAGTGAGAGACCAGCTGTAATCCTTATCCTCAAGGGGTGCACAGTCTACGCAGGCAAGAGTGTAAATGATACCTCTATTGCGGGTTGTTGTGAAGATGAATTACTGTACTGTATGCCTAGAATTGTGCTTGGCACATAGAAATGTGCCATGCAAATGTGCCATGTAAATATTTTAAAATATTTTTATTGTAGTGATTGCCACTTTGCTCCTTGGAATCTTCCAGGTGATAAGTGTCTGTCTGTATGCTAATCAGTTGACTGGTAGCTGGCAGATCTCAATAGCTTCAGGATGGGGACTGGTCACCTAGGAAGACTAAAGGGTATTTTAGGTTGGGATTTTCAGTCCTACCCCTCACTTACCTGGGGGAACGAGAGGAACTGAAGTTGTCACTAGTGACCAGTGATTTATTGAATCATGCCTTTGTAATGAAGTTTTCATAAAAATACAAAAGGACAGGATTCTAAGAGCTTCTGTATAGCAGAACATGTGGGGGTTCTTGGAGGGTGGGGTACCCAGGGAAGGCATGGGAAGCTGTGTACTCCTTCTCCCATACCTCATCCTATGCACCTCTTCATCTGTATCATTTGTAATATCCTTTATAATAAACTGGTAAACATAAGTGTTTCCCACAATTCTGTGAGTCACTGTTGCAAATTAATAGAACCCAAAAAGGGGGTCATGGGAACCCTGATTTACAGCTGGTAGATCAGAAGAATAGGTCAAACAACCTGGGGCTTGCGATTGGCATCTGAAGGGGCGGGGGAGTCTGGTGGGACTGAGACCTTAACCTGTGTGATCTGACACTATCTCCAGGTACCTGGTGTCAGAATTGAATTGGAGGACACCCAGATGGTCACATCTGAGGTCACAGAAGTATTTTGTTTTGTGAGAGAATAGGAGAAACTGAGTTTGTTATTCCTATATTCTCAGACTTTATAATTTCTTTGATAATCCTTCTGGAGCTAGACTAAGATGGATGGCAGAGATTTGAATGGCTTCATGTATATCTCCATGTCATGGAGTAAACTGTATTCATAGAGTACACGATCATTGTTCAGATATGAGGTGGCGATAATGGACTGCTGTTCTCTATTGGCACATAGTAGTTGTTAATAATTATTTGTTGACTATCTGATTGTCAGGAGACTAAAGGAAAAGCTAGTTCCATAGCTGGAAAGCATTCTGGGGCCTGTACAGAGCTGGCTTAGGGTCAAATGTCTTGCTTTCTGCTAGTTGAGTGTGAGGATGCCTTGTCTTGTTGGGGCTAATAGCAGGTGAGGAATCCTCTAGGCCCAAGATTGCCTTCACTCCAAGCTCACTGCTGGCCTTTTCTCTACAGTCTCTAACGAAGTGCCGGAGCACCCATGTGTGTCCCCTGTCTCTAATCATGTTTATGAGCGGCGGCTCATTGAGAAGTACATTGCAGAGAATGGTACCGACCCCATCAACAACCAGCCTCTCTCCGAGGAGCAGCTCATCGACATCAAAGGTGCCTATTGGCTGCCTTAGTCTAGGGCCATCTTAGCTCAGAGCCTGAGAGGATGGGAGGTGGTGCCAGTGCACTGGAGGAAGAGATGGTGGGCTGTTTATGGCTAAAAGGAAAAGATGTGATGGCGGGGGAGGCCCCTGGGTTATGTTCTTCATACCTGCTTTCCCTTTCGGCAGTTGCTCACCCAATCCGGCCCAAGCCTCCCTCGGCCACCAGCATCCCGGCCATTCTGAAAGCCTTGCAGGATGAGTGGGTGAGTTCCTGCAAGAGAATCAGCATCTTCCCCACTTGAAGAGAATGTATTGCTGGGTTAGGACTTGGGGGTGGGAAGGATGGAGCATTATTTAGAGGGTAAACTTGGTGACATCAGGGATTTGTTTTATTCTTCGTTGTATCCCCAGCACTGAGAGCAGCACCTGCTACATAGTAGGTGCTCTAGAATTATGAATTGAATGATTGAATACATCCTGCAGGACTGTCTGGCACAGTGCCTGTGCCTGACACAACGAGGGCGATCAATAAATAGCAGCAGCAGCAGTGTTGTTATTCTCTTTTAGAGAGGTGACGGCATGACAGCTGGGATTTGCCAGTAAATTAGGGAAGGTGGGGATGGGAAAGAGCTGGCCCCCCCTCCTGTCTGTGTGCCCAGTGGTTGGCTTGGGGTAGGAGCTCAAGAGTGTCTGCTGGCACATTCATATTTGCTCGGATATTGTTTGGGTCACTGATACTGGTCTAGGCTCTGGGATAGGAGGCAGCATCCCCTTCCCAAGGGCTGACTCCACTGGGTACTCCCTGCGCCCCCCACTTCACCTTACAATGATATTTGCCTCTCCCAGGATGCAGTCATGCTGCACAGCTTCACTCTGCGCCAGCAGCTGCAAACAACCCGCCAAGAGCTGTCACACGCCCTGTACCAGCACGATGCCGCCTGCCGTGTCATTGCCCGTCTCACCAAGGAAGTCACTGCTGCCCGAGAAGGTGCAGCCTCTCCCCTGCCATCCCTCACCCTGGGCTGGTTCTGCTTTGTAATATCCCATTTCTAACATCGCCTTTTCTCTCAGCTCTGGCTACCCTGAAACCACAGGCTGGCCTCATTGTGCCCCAGGCTGTGCCAAGTTCCCAACCAAGTGTTGTGGTAGGTGTCCCCCTTCCCTTACCAGCAGCCCATTTGTGTACAGTGGCCCACAGAACTGTTCTTATGTAGGTGTCTTTGGTGCTCTGTGCCCCTCACCCTCACCTTTCTTCTCTTCAGGGTGCGGGTGAGCCAATGGATTTGGGTGAGCTGGTGGGAATGACCCCAGAGATTATTCAGAAGGTAAGTCCTGCTCTCACCTGGTGGGAGTGCTGATGGGCCCTTACTTTTCACCATCTGTCTGGAGTCCATTGTGACTAAAATCGCTGTGCTTTTGGGAGTTGAGTGGTGCAGAGCATGGACCCTGGGACCAGATTGCCTGGGTTTGTATTTTGATGCCACTACTTGTAAGCTTTATGACCTTGGCTTACTTAGCCAACCCTTCCGTGTCTCATTTCCCTAGCTTCTAAACTGAGAATATAATCATATCCACTGTATAGGCAGGCTGTGGGAATTTAAAAGATTTCATTACTGATAAGTGCACCTTTTAGCTCTTATTGTTACTGGGATTCTTTGCAGATAGTAAACTACTTTTATATGTTTTCTTGCTTTTTTTCTATGAGGGCAATAAGACAGGAATTATAATCCTTATTTTACAGATGAAAGACACATCTGAGAGGCAGAGCTGGGCTCCTGGTTGCAAGTTCAATGGGATTCTCATTTGCAGGGCTTCTTAGTGTCTTTCCGAGCAGTTCAAATTGTCAGCATATGTCTGAGCCCCTGGCTTAGTGGTGTGTAGACCTATGGGAGCTCTACAGTCCTGGCTTCTATTCTTGCTCTGCTGTTTATCACCTCTGCGACCTTGGGCAATTGACTTCACTTCTCTGAGGCTCAGTTTCCTCAGCTGTAAAATAAGGTCGTCAACACCCCTCTCATAAAGCTGGGATGGAAGTAAGAAAAGAGAATGCCTTTAAGCCTGTAATGTGGAAGTTGGCAGATAGCAAGTTCTTGGTGCTGCTTTTGAAAGCACAGGTGTGACCAGCATCTAATGCACTTTTCTCCTTGCAAGATAATTTGTCTCACATTGAGCCTGTTCTTCCCCAGCTTCAAGACAAAGCCACTGTGCTAACCACGGAGCGCAAGAAGGTGAGTTCTCTTCTGAAGCCAGGAGAAAGCTGGCCTGGTGGGAGGCGGTTGACCCCTTAGGAGAGAGAGGGCGGCTGAATCTTGGATTCATTGCTGCTCTTCTTTGGGGGCTTTTCATTTTCTCAGAGAGGGAAGACTGTGCCTGAGGAGCTGGTGAAGCCAGAAGAGCTCAGCAAATACCGGCAGGTGGCATCCCACGTGGTGAGCGTCTGGGTCTCCACTGTCTTGGAGATAGCCCTCCCGTTTTGTTTCTGGGGTGGGCGGGCCAGCATGGGGAGTGCTGAGTGCAGAGCTGTCCCAGGCTCCTGGCACTGTTCCTGGCGCTGTTTCTCGCCTGGGCTGCTGAGTTGTCAGGGCTCCTCTTCCTGCTCAGCTGTGGGTTTCCCAGTGATGCAGTGAGGGAGTTACCGTACCAGGCAGATAGCCAAGAGGTATGGATAAGGAATAGAAGTAATCTTGCTCCCCTGAGAACATGGGTGACTGGGGATGGCAGTAGGGGAGGTCTGTGGCTTTGTGGCCTGCTGTGATTTGGCTGTGACAGGGTTTGGTGTGTCTCTTTGCAAAGGGGTTGCACAGTGCCAGCATTCCTGGGATCCTGGCCCTGGACCTCTGCCCATCCGACACCAACAAGATCCTCACTGGTGAGAGTCTGGGCCTAGCCTGGCAGGCCAAAGTGGGGAGGGGCAGCAGGGAAGGTGCATGCTCCTTGTCCTCTTCATGGGCATGGGGACAAAAGCATTTCCTTGAGCAAAAGGGCCTGGGTGGGCCTGGCTCATTGGTCTTTTTGGGTCTTCTCCAGGTGGGGCGGATAAAAATGTCGTTGTGTTTGACAAAAGTTCTGAACAAATCCTGGCTACCCTCAAAGGCCATACCAAGAAGGTCACCAGCGTGGTGTTTCACCCTTCCCAGGTAAGGGGTTCTCCTCGCCACCCTTGGTTCTTCTTTCCTTGGCTGTTGTTTATCCCTCACCCCGCTGCTGTCTCTGTGAAGTGGGGCTGGGAAAGAGCTCTGACTCTGATTCCTGAGTGGGCACTTGGAGGGGCTCACTCTGGAGTTGTGGAGATTGCCCTTCACTCTGTGTGAGACCTTCTAAAGCAGTGGTCTTCCAGCCAGGGAGAGAAAGGAAATGTGTAGTTTGACAAGCATATTCATTGAAATATTTCATATTAGGGAAAGAAAAAATCTTACAGTGTTCCTAATATAAACTACAGAAAACAAAGCTCAACACAATCTCAACTCACACTTATGAGGAAGACAGATATATCTGCTTTCCCATGATCCTCCAAGATGGGTAAAAATCATGTTGACTGTTGAAAGTGGTGTAGGTTGTAAACAGAACCTCTGGTTTACAGGGTAAAGGTAACTCATGGGACCAGATTAATGATATTATGGGATTCGAATTTTAAGCCTAAGACAGTTTGGGTTTGGGGCTGCAGGACAGTGGTTGGTTTAGTGCTTCCCAGTCAAGATTTCCCTTGGACCTTAGGGAAATGAGAAATATAAGAATAACATGGTGAATTTTTCATGACTAAATTGGTTCAAATCGAGAGCACTGTTTTCTTGCTTATGGGGTATTAACAGTTAGATCTCATGAAATTGTATTGATAAAAAAGATGGTAGTTATTTTTACCTTATGGCTTTTAATATCCTAACTAAAGAAAAAATTGGTGAGTGACACGAAATTCTCTCCCTGCCCCAAATCTGTTGGAAAATTAACTTACCCTGGAAATCCATAAAAGTGGAATGCACTGAATACAGCCATGCAGCCCCTTCCAGTCCCAATACTACTCAGACCTGTGCCATACAGTACAGTAGCAATTAGCTGCATGTGGCTATTTAAATTTCAATGAAATAGAATAAAAAATTCAGTCCCTCGATTGTACTAGCTACATTTTTCCTTTGGTCCTGGAAATGGGAAAATTGCTCTCTGTTGCAGTTATCCTTTTTACCACTAGATGGCGAGGACACCTCCACAAGCCCTGATGCTGTATGAGTTAGCACTTTAATAGTGTTTACCATTGGCTGTCTTGGGCACCATTGGGTGGGTAGGTGGTTCCAGGGAGGGCAGGGCTGAAAGGAGAAGCAATTGTTGGCAGTTGTGGGCATCCCCAGCCCTGTTTTATGATTGTTTTGGTCTGTATCTCTTTTCTGACTCTGATATTCTGTCTTTGTTTTCCTTGTAGGACCTGGTGTTTTCTGCTTCCCCTGATGCCACTATCAGGATTTGGTCGGTCCCCAATGCCTCTTGTGTACAGGTGGTTCGGGCCCATGAGAGTGCTGTGACAGGCCTCAGCCTTCACGCCACTGGTGACTATCTCCTGAGCTCCTCTGATGATCAGGTGCGGTCCCAGCCAGTGCCCTGGAGAGGCCTGCTGGTCCCCAAGCTTGAACATCCTGGGTGGCAGGAACATCTTCCCACCTCAGCTGGTTCCCCAGAACCTCAAAGGAGAATGTTTGCCAGGGTTTGCCAAACCAGGGGATCTGTCTTGCTGAAGGGCCACCAGAGCCTGGGACCCACTTTCTCACTGACTCCATTGTCTCTCTTTTTTTTTTCCCTAGTACTGGGCTTTCTCTGACATCCAGACAGGGCGTGTGCTCACCAAGGTGACAGATGAGACCTCCGGCTGCTGTAAGTTGCCTCGCAGGCACTCAGCTTTTTTGTTTGCTGTTTATTAATTTATTTTTACATTTTATTTAGTCATTCGTTTATTTGTTCTAAAGATACATTTACCATGAGCACCTGCCTAGTGCGGGCTTTGTGCTGGGTGCACTGAGGAATGTGAAGAACAAGGAACCTACCTTCGCTGCTCTTAGTCTCTCCCTGGTGGGCTCTGACCACAGATCCATCTTCCCTCCTCCACAGCTCTCACCTGTGCACAGTTCCACCCTGACGGACTCATCTTTGGAACAGGAACCATGGACTCTCAGATCAAGATCTGGGACTTGAAGGTAGGACATGGTAGGCCTGCATCTGAGGCCCAGAGACAGAGGGAGTGTTTGTGACAATGCAGTGCTGATTAGGTGCTTGTGACACCTGGCCCTGAAGGTGGAGAGACACTGGCTATGCGTATGTGATATGATGGTGTGGTCTAGGGGGTCCTGCTGGCTGTCCTTCCTGGAAGGACAGTGAGGGACATCTCGTAGGAGTTTGGTGAGCCCCATTTTCTTCCTCTCATGATCTATGGGTGACGTATTTTACTACCCACCGCCACTGTAGGAACGTACTAATGTGGCCAACTTCCCTGGCCACTCGGGCCCCATCACTAGCATCGCCTTCTCTGAGAATGGTTACTACCTGGCTACAGCGGCTGATGACTCCTCTGTCAAGCTCTGGGATCTGCGCAAGCTTAAGAACTTTAAGACATTGCAGCTGGATAACAACTTTGAGGTGTGCCCTTCCCCCCATCCCGCCCAGCTTTCCATTTTGTCTCCTTGTTTGTCAATTATTTATTGAATTAATCTAATTGCTTCTGCTTATCCACAATTGCCCCATAGTTTCTGTTCCCCTTGTGTGACCTTCTCTCTTTCTGTTTCTGGCAGGTAAAGTCACTGATCTTCGACCAGAGTGGTACCTACCTGGCCCTTGGGGGCACGGATGTCCAGATCTACATCTGTAAACAATGGACAGAGATTCTTCACTTTACAGGTAGAGGCTGGTCCTGGGCTCCTGGGGTCTCCCTAGGTGCCCAGGCCCGGAGGGAAGGCTCACTGGGTTAGGAATTTCTAGGGCTTGCATGAATTTACCTAAGCAGCTTTTGGTTACCACCTGAGGCAGAGCTTTATGACTAAGGAAACAACTGAGTCAGACGGCATGGCAGTACATGCTAGTGCTCGCTCTGCCACTTCCATGCCCTGTGGCATTGGGCAGGTTACTGAAGGGAGAGAAAACTCCCTCTGAAGGTTTGATAACTGAATCTAAAATAAGTGAACATTAGACAGTGACAGGAGGAGAGCCATTTTAATTACTTGCATATGCATGGGAGGCCCACATTATATTAGACCTGCAGAAGGGTCAGATGATTGAAGCTTATACAGTCTATATGTCACTTAATAATGGGGATATGTTCTGAGAAATGTTAGGTGATTTTGTCATGTGCGACCATTGTAGAGTGAACTTACACAGATCTAAACGGTGTAGCCTACTACACACCAAGGCTATTGCTATAACCTTAGTAGAGTCTATTACTGCTCCTAGGCTACAAACTGGTACAGCATATTAAATGTAGTGAATACAGTTATAGCCCAATGGTAAGTATTTGTGTATCTAAACAAGTCTAAACATAGAGAAGGTTCAGTAAAAATAAGGTATAAGAGATTTTTTTAAAGTGGTACACTGGTATAATGCTTGCCATGAATGGAGCTTGCAGGACTGGAAGTTGCTTTCAGTGAGTGAGTTGTGAGTGAATGTGAAGGCCTGGGACATTACTGTATGCTGCTATAGACTTTATAAACACAGTACATTTAGGCTTTACTAAATTCATAAAAAACTTTTTCTTCAGTAATAAGCCTTAACTGACTTTTACTTTATAAACTTAAAAATGGATTCTTTTATAATAACATTTAACATAAAACAAAAACACATTGTACAGCTGTACAAAAATATTGTCTCTCTTTACATCCTTGTTCTATAAGCTTTTTTCTGTTTTCTAATTTTTTTGATTTTGATTTTTTACTTTTTAAACTTTTCTTGTTAAAAACTAAGACACAAGCACACATTACCCTAGGCCTACACAGGATCAGGATCACCAACTGTATTAGTCCGTTCTCACACTGCTGGGAAGAACTGCCTGGGTAATTTATAAGGGAAAGAGGTTTAATTGACTCAGTGACTGGGGAGGCCTCAGGAAACTTATAGTCATAGCAGAAGGGAAAGCAAACATGTCTTTCTTCACATGGCAACAGGAGAGACAAATGCTGAGCAAAGGGGCTAAAGCCCCTCATAAAACCATCAGATCTCGTGAGAACTCACTATCATGAGAACAGCATGGGGGTAACCACCCCCATGATTCAGTTACTTTCCACCGGCTCCCTCCCACAGCACGTAGGGATTATGGGCACTACAATTCAAGATGAGATTTGGGTGGGGGCACGAAGCCTAACCATAGCACCAACATCACGGTCTTCTACCTCCACATCTTTTCCCACCGGAAGGTCTTAAGGGGCACCAACATGCGTAAACCTCTCATCTCCTATGATGATAATGCCTTCTTCTCAGATACCTCCTGAAAGGGCCTGCTTGGTGCTGTTTTACAGTTAACTTTTTTTTTATAAGTGGAAAGAGTATACTTAATACCAAAAAAAGCATAGCATAGGCATACCTTGTCATTGCACTCAGCTTTATTGTATTTTATGGATACTTTGCTTTTTGTAAATTGAAGGTTTTTGGCAACCTTGCCCCAAGCAAGTCTGTCAGTGCCATTTTTCCAACAACGTGTTCACTTTGTGTCTGTGTGTCAAATTTTGGTAATTCTCACAGTATTTCAAACTTCTTCATGATTGATTGTGTCCGTTAGTGATCTTTGATGTTGCTATTGTAATTGTTGCGGGGGGGGGGGGGGCACCATGAAATGTGCCCATATAAGATACTGAATTTATTCGGTAAATGAAATGGTGTGTGTGTTCTGACCACTCCACCCACCAGCTGTTCCTCATCTCTCTCCCTCTCAGACCTCCCTATTTCCTTAGACACAACAATATTGAAACTAGGCCATTTAATAACCGTATTATGGCCTCTCCGTGTCCAAGTGAAAGAAAGTGTCCCATGTCTCTTACTTAAAATCCAAAGCTAGAATTGATTGAGCTTAGTGAGGATGGCATGTGAAAAGCCAAATAGGCCAAAAGCTAGGCCTCTTAACACCAAATATTAGTCAAGTTATGAAAGCAAAGGAAAATTCTTGAAGCAAATTAGAAGTGCTACTCCAGTGAATGAATGATAAGAAAGCAGAACATCCTTATTGCTGATATGGAGAAAGTTTCAGTGGTCTGGATAGAAGATCAAACCAGCCACAACATTCTTTTAAGCCAAACTGTAATCCAGACCAAGATCCTAACTCTTGAATTCTATGAAGGCTGAGACAGGTGAGGAAGCTACAAAAGAAAAGTTTGAAGTTAGCAGAGGTTGGTTCATGAGGTTTAAGGAAAGAAGCTGTCTCCATAACAGAAAAGTACAAGGTGAAGCAGCAGATGCTGATGTAGAAGCTGCAGCAAGTTATCCGGAAGACCTAGCTAAGATCATTGACAGTGGCTGCACTCAACAACAGATTTTCAATGTAGACGAAATAGCCTTCTATTGGAAGAAAGTGACATCTAGAACTTGCACAGCTAGAGAGAAGTCAATGCCTGGTTTCCAAGCTGCAAAGATCAGAGTGATTCCCTTGTTAGGGGCTAATGCAGCTGGTGATTTTACGTTGAAGCCAAAGCTCATTTAGCATTCTGAAAATTGTAGGGCCCTTAAGAATGTAGGGCTAAATCTACTCTGCCTGTGCTCTATAAATAGAACAACAAAGTCTGGATGACAACACATCTGTTTACAGCATGGTTTACTGAATATTTTTTAAGCCCCCCATTAAGAGGTACTGTTCAGAAAAATAGATTCCTTTCAAAATATTACAGTGCACCTCATTACCCTGAAGCTCAGATGGAGATGTTTCATGCCTGCCAGTATCCGATCTTTGGCTTACGGATCAAGGAGTAATTTTGACTTTGAAGTCTTATTACTTAAGAAATACATTTTATAAAGCTATAGCTGCCATGAATAGTGATTCCTTTGATGGATCTGGACAAAGTAAATTGAAAACCTGGAAAGGATTCACCATTCTACATGCCCTTAAGAACATTTGTGATTCATGGGAGGAGGTTAAACTATGAACATAAAGAGGAGTTTGGAAGAAATTGATTCCAACCCTTCAACCCTCATGGATGACTTTGAGGGATTGAGGACTTCAGTGGAGGGAGTAACTGCAGATGTGGAGGAAGTGGTAAGAGAATTAGAATCCGAAGGGGAGTCTAAAGATGTGACTGAATTGCTGCAATCTCATGTTAAAGCTTTAATGGATGAGGAGCTGTTGGGGATGACCAAAGAAAGTGGTTTCTTGATGGAATCTACCACTGGTGAAGATGCCGTGAACATTGTTGAAATGATAATGAAGGATTTAGAATATTACATAAACTTAATTGATAAAGCAGGTGCAGAATTTGAGAGGATTGATTCCAGTTCAGAAAGTTCTACTGTGGGTAAAATGCTATCAAACAGCGTCCATCACAGATAAATCTTTTGTCAAAGGAAGAATCAAATGATGTGGCAAACTTCTTTGTTGTCTTATTTTAAGAAATTGCCACAGCCACTTCAGCCTTCAGCAAACACCAGCCTTGTCAGTTAGCAGCCATCAGCATCAAGGCAAGACCCTGCTGGTGGGTCTTGGAAAAAGATTACAACTCACTGAAGTGTCTGATGGTTGTTAGCATGTTTTAGCAATAAAGTATTTTTGATTAAGGTATGTACATTGTTTACCAGACATAATGTTATTTCACACTTAATAGACTACAGTATAGTGTAAACGTAATGTTTTTTTTTTTGAGATGGAGTCTAGCTCTGTCGCCTAGGCTGGAGTGCAGTGGCACAATCTCGGCTCAATGCAACCTCCACCTCCCGGGTTCTAGCACAGATGGGCACCATCACACCCGGCTAATTTTTGTATTTTTAGTAGAGATAGGGTTTCCTCATGTTGGCCAGGCTGGTCCTGAATTCCTGAACTCAAGCGATCCAACCGCCTCGGCCTCCCAAAGTGCTGGGATTATAGGCATGAGCCACCATGCCTGGCCAACATAACTTTTATATGTACTGAGAAAGCAAAAAAATGTGTGTGTCTTGCCTTATTGCAATATTTGCTTTATTGGTGGCCTGGAGCTGAACCAGCGATGTCCCTGGGATATGTCTGTACATAAACTAGTAACGTACTGTACCTAATTGTGTTATACTTTTTTTTTTTTTTTGAGATGGAGTCTTGCTCTGTCACCCAGGCTGGAGTGCAATGGCATGGTCTTGGCTCACTGTAACCTCCGCCTCCCGGGTTCAAGTGATTCTCCTGCCTCAGCCTCCCGAGTAGCTGGGACTTCAGGCGTGTGCCACCACATCTGGCTAATTTTTTTTTTTTTTTTTGTACTTGTAGTAGAGATGAGGTTTCACTATGATGGCCAGGCTGGTCTCAAACTCCTGACCACCACCCAGGTGGGCTGATCTGCCCACCTCAGCCTCCCAAAGTGCTGGGATTACAGGCGTGAGCCACCATGCTCAGCTATGTTATACTTTTATACAACTGGCAGTGTAGTAGATTTGTTTATACCTGTATCCCCACAAACATGTGAATAATGCATTGCACTGTGACATGATGATGGTTATGACATCACTTGGTGATAGGAATTTTTCAGCTCCACTGTAATCTTATGGGACCAGTGTTTATGTGGTCCATTGCTGATGTGTCATTATGTGACACATGACTCTATGGCATCCTGAGCTACAGAAGGGAGTAGGGGGCCTAAGGCTTCTAGGGGGTGGTGGTGACACAAGTTATGTGGGGGATGGGGAGGAAGTGCACTACAGAGTCTCTCAGGTAATAAAAGTTGTCTCAGAGCAGACCTTAGATAAATAATGCATGACAGTCTGTGACAAAGACTGGCATCTAGTCTTCTGTCTTGTGAGACCAGTTCATTTTCCCTGGTTGAGAGTCCCAGGAAGGGGATTCATGATGTTCCTTTCAGATGATCTGCCCTTAGTCAGATAAAGAGGGGCAAGAGACAGGAGGGCAGGACATGGTCAGAGAGACCTTGGTTCAAAGCCCTCAGCATGCCAAACCACCATACTTTGGGGTATTGTTTTCTGAGATCCAACATTACTTAACCTCTCTGGAGCCTCAGAAAAGTGGGAATGATAACTATAGACTCAGTGGGGTTGTTGAGGTTTAGATGAAAATACATACAGGTGCTCCTTGATATATGATGGAGCCACATCCTCATAAATCCATCATAAGCTGAAAATATTGCAAGTTGAACCACAGTAAATCGGGGACCGTCTGTGAATACATAGGTCAGAATGGTGTCTGGCACATAGTCAGGATTTGTAGTTGTTCTTACTCAGCACTGGGTCTTAGTCTTTTGTGGGATAGAGCAGTGAATAAGACAGACCTGATTTGGGCACTGATGTGATTTATAGTCCGGTTAGTAAGGCAAATGTAGATTAATTTCACACGTACACATTTAATTGCAATTATAAGTGCTAGAGAAGAAAAGTATGAGATGCTGAGAGAATGGGTAACAGGGTTTCTAACCTAACAGTTAGGTGGCCCTGGGGGTACGTGACTTTCCCTTTCAGATCTTTAGCTCCTTCATCTAGAAAATGGGAATACTGGCACAGCTTTGTAGGGTGTGACAGCTGGTGTTGTGGAGGTGGCATGCTAATATGCTGGTAACAGGGTGCCTGATGCTCACTTAAGATGCTGCGTGAATGGGAGCTACTGCTGTGTGTGTTGATGAAATTCTCGTCCTCGTTAGCAGGTTGTGAGCAGGATACAAGATATTTCTTCTTGCCCCGTATTCTCCTGAGCCCTGCTCAGTGTGTTTGTGTAACAAAGGTGTCCATCCTCACAATATGGCTCACCGGTTTTCACCCTGTACTGTACCTGGTGTTTTGATTTGGAGCCGAGTTAGGTAGCTGAAAATACAGCGTGAGCTTTTTAATGGGGAGTTAGTTGACTCCAGGTGTGATCCTAAATCTAGAAGGAATTTGGCCAGATGTTCATGAATTTCCAGAGTCCCATGAGGAATGTTGCCCAGCCTCATCTGCCTCTTATCTGGTCCTGCTCTGTGTTAGGGGCCTGAGTGCCCTGGGGTTGGAACTCTATGAGCTGAAACATGCCGATTGACTGTTCCACTTAACGAGCAAGGAGTGAGCACTAGGCATAAACAAGCTGAGCTCTGAGGTTTTCAACTAAACCTAGCCGAATCGCAGTTGCCCAGAAAGCTCAGGTGAGAAGGGGGGCTGGCATTGCTTTATTCATTCATCCCACCAGTGAAAAATGCCAGGCACTGAGGGAGGCACTGGGGGTAGTGTGCAGGTCAGCCTAGGGAAAACAAACAGGAGCCTGCGGTATGATAAATACTAATTAGAGAAGGCCTGGTTGTTTGGGAATATGTTATTAGGGATCAGTGTTCAGACTAAAGGAGGAAAAGCCTTCTCACAGTTGCCTCTTATCTTTCTCCTCAGAGCATAGCGGCCTGACCACAGGGGTGGCCTTCGGGCATCACGCCAAGTTCATCGCTTCAACAGGCATGGACAGAAGCCTCAAGTTCTACAGCCTGTAGGCCCTGGCCCTTCTGATGGAAGCTGGGCCTCATCTCAGTAGAGGGGTAGAATTAGGGTTTGGGGGGTGGGGGGAATCTATGGGGGAGGGGGCTCTGTGGGGTGGGACATTCACATCATTTCACTCTGGTCTGAGTGGTGGCCTGAGAACCATGGTGGCATGGACCACCCTCATCCATGCACCTCCAGGCCCCATGGGAACGGATGTGGAAGGAAGAACTGTCACCCTCTAAAGGCCCAGGGTTGGAGCCCAGGGCCTCTCCCTTCCTGTCGTTCAATGGACGTGGTGGTGGCTGTTCCACACCCATTTTGTTGCAGTTCCTGTGAGACAGGAGAGGCTGAGCCAAGGGAACTGTGAAGGGGATGGGCAGGAGGGCTTGTGCAGGGTTTTGTAAGCAGTGATCTAGTTTCATTAAAAAAAGAAAACAATAAACATAACCACCTCCCCGTGTCTGTCTGCACCAGGCGCACCCGGGGCTGGGAAGGTGAAGGGGAGGGAGCACACACTGGGACACTGGCTTCCGGGAAGCCCATCTTCCTTTCCTTTCACAGCTCTTGCCCTTTTTGTTTGTTTGTTTTCTTTTAATTGCACAGCAGAAATAAAAATAAATCTGCAGATGAAATCTGCCATGTCCCTGCAGTTTTTGACCTTGTGTTTCAAGGCCTCAAGTCACTAGTCCTGCTGCTTGCCTTGTGGACTTGGTTTCCTACACAAGCCTGGAAGGGAGGGAGACCTGCAAGGAAGATTAGCTGGATATTGCTGGTGGGGAGGTCTGAGCATCTCCATCAGGGTTCTTTAGTTGTAGGTGCTAGAAAGCCTGTCCTCAGCTGGTGTAAGTCAAAAAGGAGATTTTTTTATTGACTGTGGCGATTGAAAAGCTGAGGTAGGACTGGTTTTGGGACAAAGATCTGATAATGAATGTGCCTTATAGGGAATTCCTGTAGGGTCACGTGACTGCTTTAGATTGCAGGTCAGGAAAGGCGTCTGAAGTGATGGTGAAGCTGAAGCTGGAATGAGAGGGACCTAGGGGGGAGGAGTGTTGCAGGCAGAGAGTAGGTTCTAGGGCTGGACTGAGCGAGATGTATGGAGGAACAGGAAGGAGGTCATGGTGGCTAAGTGGGGGGAACCATGGCGTGCAGTCTGGGGTGATTGACAGTCCCCTGACAAGGGCCATCCCAGTGGAAGGTCGGGGCTGGCTGCTTGCCTGGAGTGGGGTAAGAGGATATGAGGTGAGGAAGTGTGGGAGTCAGTGATTATAGACAAAAAATAGTGCTGAGAAATGGAGCTGAGAAATGGGGTATTACCAGGAGGGGAGCTTTGGGGGCAAAGTATGGTAGGCCGTATTGTGGACGTAACAGGAGACCTCCAGGCATGTTTTGCTGGGGCAGTGTTCTGTTGTCAGGGAAGCTTGGGCATGCCGTATCTGCCTGGGAGGGTCAGGATGCGTACTAGCTAGGGAAAGCTGAAAAACCCTGCAGTAAAGAAACCACTTAACTTATGCAGGTTGAATATAAACCATTTAACTTACACCAGTGTTTATTATTAAGAAAAAACCTGGGCCAGGCGTGGTGGCTCACACCTGTAATCTCAGCACTTCCAGAGGCCAAGGCGGGTGGATCACGAGGTCAAGAGTTCGAGACCAGCCTGGCCAACATGGTGAAACCCCCATCTCTACTAAGAATACAAAAATCAGCTGAGCATGGTGGCGGGTGCCTGTAATCCCAGCTACTCGGGAGGCTGAGGCAGGAGAATCGCTTGAACCCAGGAGGTGGAGGTTGCAGTGAGCCGAGATTGTGCCACTGCACTCCAGCCTGGGGGACAGAGCAAGACTCCATCTTGGGGGAAAAAAAAAAGTCCAATCATACAGTTCTCCCAAGACAGGACATACTTAAAAAAAAGTTAGGACAACTGCCTAGTAAAAGGTGGGTTAACGACAGCTATGGTTTGCAGGTGGTAGAATGGGTCACTAGAGTGGGAGAGGGGTGAGGGCATGACTGGTCAGGAGTCCGCCAGCCTCAGCCTCCGAGAGTCCTGAGATTACAGGTGTGAGCCACTGCGCCCAGCCACTCATTTAATTCTTAAAACAACCTTGCCCTTAGCCGGGTGTGGTGCCTCACGCCTGTAATCCCAGCACTTTGGGAGGCCGAGGTGGGTGGATTGCCTGAGGTCAGGAGATGAAGACCATCCTGGCCAACGTGGTGAAACCCCATCTCTACTAAAAATACAAAAAGTTAGCTGGGCGTGATGGTGCATGCCTATAGTCCCAGCTACTCTGGAGGCTGAGGCAGGAGAATCGCTTGAACCCGGGAGGCAGAGGTTTCGGTGAGCCGAGATTGTGCCACTGCACTCCAGCCTAGCGACAGAGCGAGACTCCATCTCAGAAAAAAGAAAACAACCTTGCCCTTTGCTGTCCAGCAACTCGGCAGATTCTTGGTCCCTGCATAACATGTGGACTTCATATCTCTCTTCCTTTGCAGAACGGAGCAGAAGGTGGGAGCATAGTCCTGGCACTGGACTCTCTGGCTTTGAATCCCAGTTCTGGCACTTAGTAGCTGCAAGACCGTGGACAGATTATTTAACTTTTTTCTGTTTGAGTTTCTTCATCCAAAAGATGGGGATAGCGTACTTACTAGAGATATAGTAAGGATTAAGTGAATGTAACAAGTGCTTAGAATAGGGACTGCACATCATAAATGCTGCTACTATTACTATTACCACTCTACTGCTCACTCTCCCTGGAGTCTGCCCTCCCCAGAGACAGGCCAAGTCCTTCAGGAAGCCTCTGGAGCCCATTGCTGCCCTGCCAGGTGAGTGAGCTTTCTTGGAGCCCATGGTTCATGCCTTTAGCATAGCTCTGTGTTACCTTGAAGGTGTCTGCACATTTGTCTTCCCTACCTAGATTTTAATCTTAAGGGCAGAACCGTGTATCCGTTGCTATCATTCATCTCTTCAGCTCATGTCACACTGCTGCTAAGTAGCAGATTGAGAGATTCAACCTTGGGGCTCAGTCCAATGCCCAGGCAGTGTCTGTCTCTTTCTTTGATAAGTAAACATAGAGGGCTTGACAGAATGTTAGTTATATCAGCCAAAATGAATGAAGAGCTATCACCTCCTGCCACAGCTCACCAGATGTTGGCCCAGCTGCCTTGTAGGTGAACCTTCTGGAGGTAGATCTTGGTTGGGGGTTGGTGGATTCTAAAGGACTCACCCATATTGTCTAACTAGTGAGTTTTGTATTTAGGACCCAGCAGCAGTCAGTAGTCCCAGGTGTCCGTAGGGAAATTGTTAGGTGGTGTAATCAGTGATTACTGCATCCTTTGTGCACTTGAGCCTTTGGTGATCAAGCCCTGCCTAGCCTCCACTATTGAAAGTGAGGAAGCATCTGTATTGTTCCTGAGCTTGGAGCACTAATCAAAGAGGTCACCTGGGGGCAGTGTAGTCACACCAGTCTCCCCAGTAACGTTGGTACTGTGATGGAGCTCCTCACAGTGAGTACCACAGAATGACCCTGCCAGACAGGTGGTGGTGTCCCCATTCTATAGATGAGAAGACAAGCTCAGAGAAGTGCCTTGTTTAGGCCACCCAGTAAATAACGCAGCTAGGGTTTTTAAGCTGTGTGGCTTCAGAGACCAAGCTGATTAAGATAGGCATGGGCAGCTAATGACCCACTGCTCAGCTTTGCAAGAGGTAGTGTCATAGTTAAATGCAGGCTCTGGAGCCAGCAGCCCAGGTTTGAATCCCAGCTGTGCACCTTTCTGTGATGTGCATCTTTATGTCTCAGTTTCTTCATCTGAAAAGTCAGTTCCTGGTGCCTACTTCGTAGGGCTCTTGAGAATTTTTATTTTTATTTATTTATTTTTTTAAATAGCATTTCTAATAGAATCTAGATATTGATTGGTCTGACAGGTCTTCTGTGTGGCACTTTTTTGTGTATATGTTAAACTTCTTAGTTTTTTTTTATTATTATACTTTAACTTCTAGGGTACATGTGCACAACGTGCAGGTTTGTTACATACGTATGCATGTGCCACGTTGGTGTGCCGCACCCATTAACTCGTCATTTACATTAGGTATATCTCCTCATGCTATCCCTCCCCCCTCCCCCCACCCCAGGACAGGCCCTGGTGTGTGATGTTCCCCACCCTGTGTCCAAGTGTTCTCATTGTTCAATTCCTACCTATGAGTGAGAACATGCGGTGTTTGGTTTTCTGTCCATGCGATAGTTTGCTCAGAATGATGGTTTCGAGCTTCATCCATGTCCTTATAAAGGACATGAACTCATTCTTTTTTATGGCTGTGTAGTATTCCATGGTGTATATGTGCCACATTTTCTTAATCCAGTCTATCACTGATGGACATTTGGGTTGGTTCCAAGTCTTTGCTATTGTGAATAGTGCCACAATAAACACACGTGTGCATGTGTCTTTATAGCAGCATGATTTATAATACTTTGGATATATACCCAGTAATGGGATGGCTGGGTCAAATGGTATTTCTAGTTCTAGATCCTTGAGGAATCGCCACACTGACTTCCACAATGATTGAACTAGTTTACAGTCCCACTAACAGTGTAAAAGTGTTCCTATTTCTCCACATCCTCTCCAGCACCTGTTGTTTCCTGACTTTTTAATGATTGCCATTCTAACTGGTGTGAGATGGTATCTCACAGTAGTTTTGATTTTCATTTCTCTGATGGCCAGTGATGAACAGTTTTTCATGTGTCTGTTGGCTGCATAAATACCTTCTTTTGAGAAGTGTCTGTTCATATCCTTTGCCCACTTTTTGATGGGGTTGTTTGATGTTTTTCTTATAAATTTGTTTCAGTTCTTTGTAGATTCTGGATATTAGCCCTTTGTCAGATGGGTAGATTGTAAAAATTTTCTCCCATGCTGTAGGTTGCCTGTTCACTCTGATGGTAGTTTCTGTTGCTGTGCTGAAGCTCTTTAGTTTATTTAGATCCCATTTGTCAATTTTGGCTTTTATTGCCATTGCTTTTGGTGTTTTAGTCATGAAGTCCTTGCCCATGCCTAGGTCCTGAATGGTATTGCCTAGGTTTTCTTCTAGGGTTTTTATGGTTTTAGGTCTAACAGTTAAGTCTTTAATCTGTCTTGAATTAATTTTTGTATAAGGTGTAAGGAAGGGATCCAGTTTCAGCTTTCTACATATGGCTAGCCAGTTTTCCCAGGGCCATTTATTAAATAGGGAATCCTTTCCCCATTTCTTGTTTTTATCAGGTTTGTCAAAGATCAGATGGTTGTAGATGTGTGGTATTATTTCTGAGGGCTCTGTTCTGTTCCATTGGACCATATCTCTGTTTTGGTACCGGTACCATGCTGTTTTGGTTACTGTAGCCTTGTAGTATAGTTTGAAGTCAGGTAGTGTGATTGCTCCAGCTTTGTTCTTTCGCCTTAGGATTGTCTTGGCAATGTGGGCTCTTTTTTGGTTCCACATGAACTTTAAAGTAGCTTTTTCCAATTCTGTGAAGAAAGTCATTGGTAGCTTGATGGGGATGGCATTGAATCTATAAATTACCTTGGGCAGTGTGGCCATTTTCACGATATTGATTCTTCCTATCCATGAGCATAGAATGTTCTTCCATTTGTTTGTGTCCTCTTTTATTTTGTTGAGCAGTGGTTTGTAGTTCTCCTTGAAGAGATCCTTCACATCCCTTGTAAGTTGGATTCCTAGGTATTTTATTCTCTTTGAAGCAATTGTGAATGGGAGTTCACTCATGATTTGGCCTGTTGTTGGTGTATAGGAATGCTTGTGATTTTTGTACATTGATTTTGTATCCTGAGACTTTGCTGAAGTTGCTTAGCACTTTAAGGAGATTTTGGGCCGAGACGATGGGGTTTTCTAAATATGCAATCATGTCATCTGCAAACAGGGACAATTTGACTTCCTCTTTTCCTAATTGAATACCCTTTGTTTCTTTCTCTTGCCTGATTGTCCTGGCCAGAACTTCCAACACTATATTGAATAGGAGTGGTGAGAGAGGGCATCCCTGTCTTGTGCCAGTTTTCAAAGGGAATGCTTCCAGGTTTTGCCCATTCAGTATGATATTGGCTGTGGGTTTGTCATAAATAGCTCTTACTATTTTGAGATACATCCCATCAATATCTAGTCTATTGAAAGTTTTTAGCATGAAGCGCTGTTGAATTTTGTCAAAGGCCTTTTCTGCATCTATTGAGATAATCATGTGGTTTTTGTCTTTGGTTCTGTTTATATGCTGGATTACGTTTATTGATTTGTGTATGTTGAACCAGCCTTGCATCCCAGGGATGAAGCCAACTTGATTGTGGTGGATAAGCTTTTTGATGTGCTGCTGGATTCAGTTTGCCAGTATTTTACTGAGGATTTTTGCATCGATGTTCATTGGGGATATTGGTCTAAAATTCTCTTTTTTTGTTGTATTTCTGCCAGGCTTTGGTATCAGGATGATGCTGGCCTCATAAAATGAGTTAGGGAGGATCCCTCTTTTTCTATTGATTGGAATAGTTTCAGAAGGAATGGTACCAGCTCCTCTTTGTACCTCTGGTAGAATTTGGCTGTGAATCCGTCTGGTCCTGGACTTTTTCTGGATGGTAGGCTATTAATTATTGCCCCAATTTCAGAGCCTGTTGTTGGTCTATTTAGGGATTCAGCTTCTTCCTGGTTTAGTCTTGGGAGGGTGTATGTGTTGAGGAGTTTATCCATTTCTTCTAGATTTTCTAGTTTATTTGCGTGAAGGTGTTTATAGTATTCTCTGATGGTAGTTTGTATTTCTGTGGGATCAGTGTTGATATCCCCTTTATCATTTTTTATTGCGTCTATTTGATTCTTCTATCTTTTCTTCTTTATTAGTCTTGCTAGCAGTCTATCAGTTTTGCTGATCTTTTCAAAAAACCAGCTCCTGGATTCATTGATTTTTTGAAGGGTTTTTTGTGTTTCTATCTCCTTCAGTTCTGCTCTGATCTTAGTTATTTCTTGCCTTCTGCTAGCTTTTGAATGTGTTTGCTCTTGCTTCTCTAGTTCTTTTAATTGTGATGTTAGGGTGTCAATTTTAGATCTTTCCTGCTTTCTCTTGTGGGCATTTAGTGCTATAAATTTCCCTCTACGTGCTACTTTAAATGTGTCCCAGAGATTCTGGTATGTTGTGTCTTTGTTCTCATTGGTTTCAAAGAACATCTTTATTTCTGCCTTCATTTCGTTATGTACCCAGTAGTCATTCAGGAGCAGGTTGTTCAGTTTCCATGTAGCTGAGCGATTTTGAGTGAGTTTCTTAATCCTGAGTTCTAGTTTGATTGCACTGTGGTCAGAGAGAAGTTTGTTATAATTTCTGTTCTTTTACATTTGCTGAGGAGTGCTTTACTTCCAACTATGTGGTCAATTTTGGAATAAGTGCAACGTGGTGCTGAGAAGAATGTATATTCTGTTGATTTGGGGTGGAGGGTTCTGTAGATGTCTATTAGGTCTGCTTGGTGCAGAGCTGAGTTCAAGTCCTGGATATCCTTGTTAACTTTCTGTCTCGTTGATCTGTCTAATGTTGACAGTGGGGTGTTAAAGTCTCCCATTATTATTGTGTGGGAGTCTAAATCTCTTTGTAGGTCTCTAAGGGCTTGCTTTATGAATCTGGATGCTCCTGTATTGGGTGCATATATATTTAGGAGAGTTAGCTCTTCTTGTTGAATTGATCCCTTTACCATTATGTAATGGCCTTCTTTGTCTCTTTTGATCTTTGTTAGTTTAAAGTCTGTTTTATCAGAAACTAGGATTGCAACTCCTGCTTTTTTTTTGCCTTCCATTTGCTTGATAGATCTTCCTCCATCCCTCTATTTTGAGCCTATGTGTGTCTCTGCATGTGAGATGGGTTTCCTGAATACAGCACACTGATGGGTCTTGACTCTTTATCCAATTTGCCAGTCTGTGTCTTTTAATTGGAGCATTTAGCCCATTTACATTTAAGGTTAATATTGTTATGTGTGAATTTGATCCTGTCATTATGATGTTAGCTGGTTATTTTGCTCGTTAGTTGATGCAGTTTCTTCCTAGCATCAATGGTCTTTACAATTTGACATGTTTTTGCAGTGACTTGTACTGGTTGTTCCTTTCCATGTTTATTGCTTCCTTCAGGAGCTCTTGTAAGGCAGGCCCGGTGGTGACAAAATCTCTTAGCATTTGTTTGTCCGTAAAGGATTTTATTTCTCCTTCACTTACGAAGCTTAGTTTGGCTGGATATGAAATTCTGGGTTGCAAATTCTTTTCTTTAAGAATGTTGAATATTGGCACCCACTCTCTTCTGGCTTGTAGAGTTTCTGCCGAGAGACCCGCTCTTAGTCTGATGGGCTTCCCTTTGTGGGTAACCCGACCTTTCTCTCTGGCTGCCTTTAATATTTTTTCCTTCATTTCAACCTTGGTGAATCTGACAATTATATGTCTTGGAGTTGCTCTTCTTGAGGAGTATCTTTGTGGCTTTCTCTGTATTTCCTGAATTTGAATGTTGGCCTGCCTTGCTAGGTTGGGGGAAGTTCTCCTGGATAATATCCTGAAGAGTGTTTTCCAGCTTGGTTCCATTCTCCCCATCATTTTCAGGTACATCAATCAGACGTAGATTTGGTCTTTTCATATAGTCCTATATTTCTTGGAGGCTTTGTTCGTTTTTTTTTACTCTTTTTTCTCTAAACTTCTCTTCTTGCTTCATTTCATTCATTTGATCTTCAATCACTGATACCCTTTGTTTCACTTGATCAAATCGGCTACTGAAGCTTGTGCATGCGTCACGTAGTTCTTGTGCCATGGTTTTCAGCTCCATCAGGTCATTTAAGGACTTCTCTACACTGTTTATTCTTCACGAAAGTTAGCCATTCGTCTAATCTTTTTTCAAGGTTTTAGCTTCTTTGCGATGGGCTCGAACATCCTCCTTTAGCTTGGAGAAGTTTGTTATTACCGATCATCTGAAGCTGCCTTCTCTCAACTCGTGAAAGTCATTCTCTATCCAGCTTTGTTCTGTTGCTGGCGAGGAGCTGCGTTCCTTGGGAGGGGAAGAGGAGCTCTGATTTTTATAATTTTCAGCTTTTCCGCTCTGGTTTATCCCCATCTTTGTGGTTTTATCTACCTTTGGTCTTTGATGATGGTGACGTACAGATGGAGTTTTGGTGTGGATGTCCTTTCTGTTTGTTAGTTTTCCTTCTAACAGTCAGGACCCTCAGCTGCAGGTCTATTGGAGTTTGCTGGAGGTCCACTCCAGACCCTGTTTGCCTGGGTATCACAGCAGAGGCTGCAGAACAGCAAATATTGCAGAATGGCAAATGTTGCTGCCTGATCCTTCCTCTGGAAGCTTCGTCTCAGAGGGGCACCCGGTCGTATGAGGTGTCAGTCGGCCCCTACTGGGAGATGTCTCCCAGTTAGGCTACTTGGGGGTCAGGGACCCACTTGAGGAGGCAGTCTGTCCGTTCTCAGATCTCAAACTCCGTGCTGGGAGAACCACTACTCTCTTCAAAGCTGTCAGACAGGGACGTTTAAGTCTGCAGAAATTTCTGCTGCCTTTTGTTCCAGGGCTCTTGAGAATTAAGTGAACTGATTCATGTAGAGATTAGGCACTCAGTAAATGTTGACTACCATGCGTCTTCCCTGCTCTGCCTGCACTGGCATTGTCCTTGAGATTTAACTGTATTGACACATGTAGCCAAGGTCATGGTGGTCCTTGACACTTGACACCTATTGAATAAAGGCATGGTCTGACTGCCTTCTCTGCTGCATTAGTAAACCTAGGGCTCTGTTGACACAAAGTGGCTGGAACATAATCCAGGCACTGAGACAGGAGTCAACAGAGCAATACAGACATGATGCTAGAGTTCTGATAGAGGTGCCAGCACAGAGGACAGGATGTGCAACTGTTGAGGATGTCAGGTGGACCTAGGGGAGGTGGCACAGCCGCATTTTGAAGTGGAAGTTCCCTAGGTGGACATAGGACAGAGGAACAGAGTAGGGGTGTCTGGTGTGAGCAAAGGCACTGGCAGCCCCACTGCCTGGGGAAGGGGTAAGAAAGCAGGTTTGAGGGAACAGGCAGCTGGGGAAGGAGGAGCAGCACTGTGGTTGGAGACAGGCCCAGCAGATTGTAGTAAGGCAGGCAAGGAGGTTAAAAGTTTTCTGAAATATTCACCCAAAGTGTCTAAAAATGTACCTGTACAGTTTAAAGAATAGTAAACATCCTTGTATCCACCAGCCAGCTGAAGAAAGCATTAGGGGCCATCAGTGTGTTCCTCAATGAATGCTTCGCTCCCTGCCCCTGCAGAGAAACCCACTACCCTGAAATTGGTGCTGACCATTCCTTTGTTTTTCTATACAATTTTACTACTACATTGGGGTTTTGGGGACTGATTTTTGAACTTTATATAAATGAAGTCATTCAATCTAGTTTCTTTGATTTCATCTTCTCAGCATCGTCCTTGAGATTTACCTGTATTTACACACATAGCCCTAGTTCATTCACTACTGGGAAAACAAAGGAAAATGGCCAAACAGAACTCACACCAGGGTACTGTGACAGCATTTATTGAAGGTAGGAGCAGCTGCAGATGTGCCGGTCCTGTGTGGCCCATTCATTCTAGGACAGTGCACGCTGGGAGAGGGATCCTGGCCATTGGGCTACGGGGCTTTTAAGCTGCATGATTAGGAAGCACAGCTCCTCCTCCTGCTGTGATCAGGGCTCTAGGGTCTGAGTTTTGCTGTTGCAGTTATCTGATGTGGTCAGCCAGCAGCAGGATTTACTGCAGTGTGTTCATGGCTGGAGAAGCATCAGCCCTTCCTCTGATATGATTAAAGGGCTGGGGTCCAAACCTTGTAGTTGATCAGTGTCTTAGGCACTTAGCAATGCTAGATTCCATGGAACCTTGTAAGGGGCCAACTCCTTTTCTGGGAGGCCAGCCTGCAAGGGACAAACAGGTTAACTCTTACCTCTCATTCATCGTAGAATTTGATTGTAGGAATATACCAGAGTGTATTTATATGTTCTAGTGTTCATGATGGACGTATGGGTTGTTTCTAGTTTTTTATTTTTATTTTGCTATTATAGTGTTTCTGTGAACATTCTGGTGCAAGAGTTTTTCTAGGATAGTTAGGAGAGGACTTATATATTAGGGAATAACAATTTTTCAACATAGGTATACCAGTTTATATTCTAATTAACATTGGTAGAATGTTGCTGTCTTCATACCCTCACCAATGCTTATTTTCTGGCTTTTTAATTTTTGCCACTCTGGTGGGTGTATAATATTATCTTGAAGTTTAATTTTTCACATTCATGATTACTGTTGAAGTTGAGCATCTTTCCAGCCACTTACAGACCATTTGAGTTTTTCCTCTTGTGAAATGCCTGTTAGTGTCCTTTGCCTGTTTTTCTATTTGTGTTATCTTTTTCTTGATTTGTAGCAGTTTTAAACATATTTTTGGATAGTAATCCTTTGTCAAGAGTGTATTGCAACTATCTTCTCACTTTGTGCCCTGACTTTTCACTATTTATTGTATCTTGTGACTTCTTATTGTGAGGTGTTCATCTTGTTTGCAACTTGATCTGTCAGAATTCTCTGAGGCTTTGGCTAAAATCACCTTTCAGACAGGACCTGCACTTGCTGCTTCCTGAAGCCTGGGAATCACTTTAATTATGACCTCACCTGGGATCACTTTAAATTAAATTCAGCCCTTGAGGTTTGTTGCTAGATTGAACCTGAGGGGTTCTTTCTCTTCTCTCCTTCAGTCTGAGGATTTGACTGCACACACCGGAGAAGAGGGAATTACACTTTTCATTCTCAAGGTGATTTTTTTTATTTTCAATACATCCAGCCCCATGATAAAAATAGGCAGGATTCCTTGCTGCCCACTCTTGCCAGAGGCTTGCTTCTCCTTCACTCTTGCACTGAGGACTGGGCCCTCTGGAGTTCCAGCTTTAGAGGAGGCCCTGCATCTGGACTTATTGCCTTTGTAGGTTCCAGGCTTGATCTGCAGTTCCCTGGACTCATCAAAGCAGAAGGCCAAGGTCTCCAGGGTCCCGTAGAACTTCCCAGAATAGAAGCTGATTTTACTTCCCAGAGTTTTTGCTTTTTATTTTTGACCTATCTGCATGCCTCATTCCCCACATTAATTCAACAGTAGTCTAAGAATATTTTAAAATATTTATAATCTGGCATTTTAGTTGTTTACTTCAGGTTAATCTGAGTATCTAGTGTTCCTACTGCTGGAACAGAAGTGGCACTTTTCCATGAAATGTTCTCACATAAGTGTCCAGACAGGGAGTTGAATTCAGCTGAACTAACAGGCGGTGAAGTATTCTGTCCCCTTTATTAAAAACAAAGCACCATGAAGTTAATTTGCTCTCAATGTATAATGTAAGTATATGGGAGCTGGTGGGAGCCTGGGGAATGGAAAGACAGGGGATTCCCTTAGGTCTTATGTAGATACAGCCACAGCCTCTGCCCCCGTCCCCATCCCATCCCCACCTCCCCAAAAGGGCAGGAAGAGACAAAACCTGATGGGCCCTGAGCAGCTCTGCTTCCTGCCACGGTCAGAGACAGCTCCTGCCACAGCCAGAGACAGCTCCTGCTTCAGTCAGAGACAGTTCCTGCCACAGTCAGAGACAGCTCCTGCCTCAGAGACAGTTCCTGCCACAGTCAGAGACAGCTCCTGCTTCAGTCAGAGACAGTTCCTGCCACAGTCAGAGACAGCTCCTGCCTCAGAGACAGTTCCTGCCACAGTCAGAGACAGCTCCTGCCACGGTCAGAGACAGCTCCTGCCACAGGTCAGAGACAGTGGTCATTGTCCCCATCGGGTCTGATGAATTGTTCTCCAGGCCCAGCAGGGGCCTGCTCACATCCGGAGGCGGTAAGAAGGGAGGAAGAAAGCTTTAAATTGGGCAAAATTTAGACTAAATTTTGTTATCTAGGAAAGCCAAAATTTAGATCGCTTCCCCCGAGACAAAGCTAGCCCTGCAATGAACTTCATTGTTCATATAGTTTGTATATTTGTTTCAGTAAACAGACTCCTTTGACATGGAATTGTTGACAAAATCTATGCACAATTTATCAGTTGCCAAAATCATGTGCCTATATACACTTGGAAGTAGGAGATACACAATTACATTGTTACTGGAATATCACAATAAAGCAAATGGATACTTGGATGATTATATAGGATAGGGGAAAGTCTTTGCCTTACTCAAAAATACAAATATGAGAGGGAAAAATTCATTGTTACATAATCCTTCTAAGATAAAAGAATCCGGCAGAGAAAAGCCAATAGCCAATTAGATGGAAAATTTATAAAATGAGGATACTGGCCCCTTGATTTGTGAAAGCTCTTTCCAGATGAGGAGAGAAATAGTGGAGAGTAGATAAAAGACATGAAGGGTAACTTATGCGATACCAATGGCTAGAAAGATGCTTGACTTCTAATCAAAAAGAGCCCCTTCAAAACAGCCAATGCCATTTGCCTTATGATGCTCAGATAGGCAAAGATTTAGAGTGTTACCGGCCTGTGGTGGCAAGCCTGCACAATGGCATTGGGTGGGGAGACACTCAGACAGTCCCGAGCCCCACAGTCATAAGAGGTGTGGTCTTGACCCAGCAGTTCTAAGATTGTCTTTCAAGAAAATAGTATACAAAGAACTATATGCTTAAGTAATTGTGTTCAACACTCATCATCCTTAACCCACTTGGTCTCTATCAACAGATCAAATATCATAGTTCAACCACAGTTTAGAGACTACATCTATTTGAAATGATAGGAAATGACACAAGACATCTACCCTTGTGTTAAAGCAAATTCAGTTACACAGTGTTATTCCAATTGGTACCCTGGAAGTTTGAAATCCTTACATGAGCTTGTATGATGGAGGGAGGGGAAGAAGGAAGAGTTAATGCTGGAAGGAACCAGAACCCAGGCCCCTAAGACCAAGTCAGCCTGGCTCCTCCAACCAGTCAAGCTAAGAATCCTCACCTATGTCACACTGACCCTGCAGGATATATCCTGTGTCTCCCTGTACAAGCCAGGAAGTTGGGTAGGGCAAGACTGGCCGTTGCTAGCCATAGATGGGAAGACAGGCCCAGAAAAGGGAGGTCACTTAGCTTCCATGGCAAATGTTTGGGCCTTCCTGCCTTTTATTTTCTCCCTCTAGCTAGAGGAGTCAAAAGACAGCAGTTTCTCCTAGCCCCTCTTCGTATTGGTCTGTAAACTTGTACATATAAAACCGAACCAAAACATTGACAACAAAAACTAGGTAAGCATTAGGCTTGGGGCAAGGGGAAATGAAATTCTAGTCAGTAGTTAATAGCACCCAGTTACTATTGGCTGTTATGTACTATTCTAAGCATTCTTATCTATTAACTCATTTTAACCAATACTTTATGGGAATAGACATTAACCTCATTTTACAGATGAGAAATCTGAGGCCCAGGGAAGTTGAGTAACTTACTGAATATCACACAGCTAATAAGCCAGCTGTGGGATCCACATGCTTGACCAGTATTCTGAAGACAGGAAAGGCTGAGTAGGCCAGAGCTGGGTGAGTAGGGGGTACATGCAGTATCAAGGCCACAGGCATGACTTGAGTACCTTAGCTCCCCTTGTAACAGCTCTCTAAGCTCGTGCTCTACCTGAAGTCCGGAAAAGTGTCTGAAACCAAGTTCAGGCTTCCCTACCAGATTCTTCTCCCTGTCCCATTGAGGCCAAACCCTAGCATCCTGCCCCCTTCTCCACCTAGAGGATCCACATGTCTGGAAAGGGCTTTGCTGCCAAGTCAGAGATGAAGGCCCATGCCATACATGGGCAAACTGGGCTCAGCGGCATAGCCAGCACTGGCACGGACCTGTCTGGTGGCCATGCCCACCATGGCAGCCAGTGTCAGGGCCAGCAGGCTGCCATTCCTCCTGTGCCAGCCCTTCCCACATGGATAGTCTTGGGAGGCCAGGGGGAGGGGATGGGAGGCTGTGGTCAGAAATGCAGCCTTTAGCGGTAGGCTGGCAGGCTCAGGGGGTCTGTGAAGTGCTCCTTCAACTCAGCCTTAGAGTAACCCTTATCCATGACAGCAGCTGCTTAGGGTGCTTTGAGGATGCCCTTGTCAGAACTCCTGTGTCTGTGAGGAGGTGACAAGCCTTCACAAGCCATTCATTCCTGCCAGGGGCCCGGTTCCCAGCTGTTGCTGTTCTTTGACTGCCAGCGTCTTAACCTCCAGTATCTTTGTCCTGTTTGCTCTGCCTGAAATGCCACCATTCCTTGTGGAGAGGCAGAGGCTCCCGAGTTGAGCCTTGGGGGACATTGGCCTCTGTGCAGGGTGTGGCATATATGAAGTATTTGTAATCGACATCACAGTTCTGGAAGGACAGAGCTGACTTGGAGGAAGTTTCTCACATAAGAAATAGTTCTGTTCTAGTGGTCACAAATAACTTCTCCACACCTGGTTTCAGTAGGTTTGAAATGATTGTTTATTGAGCCCATTCACTGTCTGTTGCTTTCCAAAGCTTCTGGGCCCAGGTCTGGCTCAGGCCCACAAAGACACCAAACCCAAGGACCAGGGCAACAGCTGGCAGTGAAAGGACCACCCAAAGGAGAGGCCTCAGGCTGGAGTTCCCATTGGAGTCTGTCAGAGAGAAGGGATCGGCAGGGCTGGGTGAGGCCCCTCCAACACTCCCCTCCACCCCAGAACTTTGTATCACACTGGGCAGAGCTGAAGCTGCCTTTCTGCAGATGAGGTGGACTGTGTCTGTCTTCACTTAGTTCCCCACTGACTGCAGTGACACCATCTCTTGCCCTCAGCTATGGCTGGAGCATCCCTGTTTTGTCAGCACAGTCTTGGGGGCTGAGAATGGGTAAGGCCTGAAGGGCCCACCCAGAAGCCCTCCTACCTGTGGGCCCAAGTGTGGGCTCCTGCCCATAAGAATCCTCAAAGCCCACTGGCCCCGGAGAGCTCACGATGTCCTGGGGCCTGGCAGTGTCATTACCGTGACCTGAGGATCGTCGCTGTCCTGCCCAGGGGAAGAATGAAATCTTGGGCTGGTCTCCTGCCCCTGTGGCCCAAAGGCCAGGCACAGGCCTGAAGATGTATGAAGGAACAAATGCCACTTGCACCCCAGACTCACTTGTAGTGCCAGTGCTGCATGCAGTGGAGCAAGTCTCCAGCCCTGAGGTGTGGCAGGCAGAGGTGCTGCAGAACAAGTAAACCTGGTGGAAGGAGAAGAATATCAAAGTGGCTGGCTCAGTGCCACCGGGCAGGAAGCACAGAGGGACATGGGATCCCCGAGCTGGGCCAAGTCTAGGCTGCTGCTGGCCAGGCAAGGAGAAATCTGAGCTTCTTGACCAAGATGACTGCTGCCCATGCTGAGGGAGTGCGGAGCTGAATGTGTTCCTTCCAGATTTGAAATCCACACCTTCCCCGCTCCCCAAGGTCCAAGTCTGCAGTGGAGTGCCCTGCAGGCGGGGACCACCTCACTTCATAATGCCCCAGTCCTTGGTGGGCCTGCTCCACCAATGCTGCCTCTGGCTGCACAGCCCCCGGGAGGGCTGGATCTCTCCCACCTGCCCTACTGAGGGAGACAGCAAATTCCAAGGAGGTGGGACTTGGTCAGGCAGTAGGAGAATAGGTGTTTGCCCTCCTTTTGTGACCCCTGGAGACCAGTGACTGGGGGCAGAGGGGAGGGCAGATTACCACTGCTTCCAGATACACAAGGGCAGGGGCAGTGCCCTACGGGAGCAGAAGCAGGAGGAGCTGACCCGACCCAGCACCCAGGAGGCCCCACCCATGGGCACCCCTCATCCAGGCAGGTCAGTGTCTCTTGGATCAGGAGGCAGCACACAGCAGATTGAGAACGAAGCCACACTAACCAGTGCTTACCAGTGAGATCAGTCTACATCTGACATAATAACAGGCAGTGATTTAAAAATCTAGAGATTTGGGTATGTGATGTGAAAGATACGTTGTTCAACAGGACAAGTGCATCTGTCACCTCTGAGGCCATCTGTATATTACATAGAAAACCTAAATACACCCTAAGTTTATCTACTTTTACCTTCTGGAGAAGTTGCTGAGTTAAAGAAAATTCAAAGCAGAATTACATGGAACACATTATCATTTGTGGAATCAGAAGTGAGGCGAGGCTACCCTAGAACGCCATGATCAGAGTTCAGATTTAGGGCTGATTGCAGCACAGGCAGAATCTTCCTTCCTCCTGGTGGTGGTTATGGGTTACCTCTTGCTGACCCGAAGCCCGCTGCTTTCCACGACACCTGGTAGACGCCAAGCCCCATCCCAGAACTTTGTCCACATAAGTTCACGGGGTCAGAGGGATTTGGCGACCAGCTCCTCCCCACTTAACAGATGGGGCCAGGCATGCGGGGCTTCTTACCAGTCCTCTGAGGGCTCTCTGGGAGCCAGAGTCCAGGAGGGCGAAGGTGGCAACAGTGAATCGCTGGTAGTGAGACTGGAAGGGTGTGGCCCCGTCCAAGGCTACCATTTGGGTTCTGTAGCTGTCGCCCTCGAAAGGGCATCTGAGAAGAGAAGTCAGAGAGGCTGTTTACAGGAGGCAGAGCAGGTAGGGGGAGCATGGGGGCACTCACCCGTCTGACAGGATGGGCCACTGGGGCTGCTGGAAGGGGTTGGCACTGGGAGTGCCCCAGCACTGGTGCAGCAGCAGGACCAGGTTGGGGTCTGTCCTCTGCAGAAGCCGGACCTCCACATGGACTGGTTCTCGGAGCAGCCTCACGATGGGATAGTCGTCCTCCCCATAGTAGGAGCTGAAGGTCTCGTCTGCAGGGAGAGTGACTCATGAGCCAGGGTGGGCTGTGCGTCAGGGAAGTGGAGGCCAGAAGAGGGCAGGGATAGCATAGCATACCCTTGGCAATCCGCAGCTCAAGCCGCAGGGGGCCGGGCTGGGTCACAGGGGCAGACGATGGGGGTGGGAAAATGGACGCCTGAATGGGCAGGAAGTCACTGGCGTTGAAGACACAGCGCACATGAAGCCTGAAGTCCACGTGCAAGAGGGTAGGGGAGAAGACACAGAATCAGAGCATCCTGTTTACGTAATAAACTAGGCACCAACTCCGTGGGTGCAACAAATATGGTACTGTCCAGTGGGGCAGATGGATGCTACTTAAGCAATACTCAGCATTTCCAAGGCGGGCTCAGGAAGCTCACCCTGCCCCATCCTCTGCCCACCTGGTCTCCCTGGGATGGCTCAAGCCTGTTATGCCAGGCCCTGCACCCGGTGGGAGAATACAGCAGGATAGAGATAGGCCCTAGGGGGGCTGGCACCTTGTTGGGTCTGCCCTGGCTACCCACAGCTGCCTGCTGTGCCATTCGAGGCCCCTGGAGCCTGACAGTTGAGGCTGGTGAATGAGCCTAGGTGCTCTGCCTCCCGACAGACCTGGGTTTGAGTCTTCTTAGCATTTACAGGCTTTGGGACCACAAGCAAGTCTTTTAACCTAAGCCTCAGTGTCCTCATTTGTAAAATGGCTGTGACTGCCTCCCTTTGAGGGCACTGAGACTGAATGAGATCACAAGATAATGCACCTGTGTCTTCATTGTCCTTGTAGTTGCAGCTGGTCTGCCACAGCCTAAAGGCCACAGTGTCTAGCATCTTCCTCACTAGCCTAAGGGCCATGGTGGCTACTCCTCCACACTCTGGTGGGGCCCACACCCTCCTACCACCCCAGAGGCCTGGCACCAAGGAGATGCTAAGTAGGTATAAGTGGGTCACCCCTGTTCTGAAGGCCTTGTGTCTGAGGAGCTCTCTGGCCTAGTCCTGCCGGCTACAGCTGTTTCCCCGATTTCTGCCTCCCTCCGGGAATCCCTAGGCACTCTGTTGACCTCTGGCTGACTCCCATGGCTCTTACATCAGAGAGTCTAAGGCATGACACAGACTTGTCCCCCACGACTTGGCCATAAGAACTTATGGGTTTTTTTTTAATTAAAATAAAAAATAGAAATGGGGTCTCACTGTGTTGCCCAGGTTAGTCTTGAACTTCCAGCAATTGTCCCACCTAGGCCTCCCAAAGCGCTGGGATCACAGGCATGAGCTACCACCTCTGTGGTACTTAGAGCTTTAAAGCCAAATACATTTGAACTGTGATGCAGTCCCCTGCTCCCCAACCCTCACGGCAGGGCGGGAAGGGGAAGGAGATGCCCGGCAACCACGCAGTGTCAAGCACAGGATTTCTACAACCCATTGGCTCTGTCCCACAGGGTGGAGGTTAGGTGCTTTGCTCCTGGTCACACAGGTTCAGAGCCAGGCGTGACAGACAGATTCCCTTGGGTCACCCCCACTGGCATCCTGAGAACCTGGGTTGGTTTTGCCTCTTGAGTCAGCAGGTCCAGGAGGCCCCTAACAATGAGGGGTTCCTCCCCCACCCAGTTCCTCTCCCACCACATCCTCAGAGAGGTATCTTCAACTTCATCTGTGGCTTCTTAACCTGACATTAGGAGGAGCAACAGCCGTAGCCTCAGCCTCCTCCTGGGACCTGAAGGGAACGCTTTCAGTTGCTTTGAGCTTGGTTCTTGGAGAGACCAAGACAGGGCTCTCTCAGGACTCCAGCTCTCTCAGGACTGGCTATGGGTTTCTAGCCGAGCCCTGCAGGCCAGGCATGGAAGGGCTCCACTTAACACTCACGTCTGCCCTGAGAGAGGGACATTTACCCTGCCCAGCAGGGGAGGCTGGGAAGAGGTGGCCCCTTGCCTAAGATCACATAGCCAGGTAACAGCAGAGCCTGGGTTTGAGCTGAGATGGCTCCGAAGCCTGTACTGAGCTCTCCTGTGCCCCCTGACACCCTCGCACACAGCCACGCCTGTAGGAGGAGGGCTGCCCTTACTGGAAGGTGCTGTCCCGCGTGATAGAACCCTGTGGCCCCTTTCGGATGTGGATGCCAGACACCAGCCAGTTCTCATAGATGAGCTGGTCGCCAGCCACCTGTGGGAAGAGACAGCTGGGTGAGGCTTTCTGGTGGGGTACCAGGCCCCAGCCTGTGGTCCCGGCTCCTACCTGCATTGTGGTTCCACAGTGGGTGAGAGGGAAGTAGAAGACCACGAAAGCTTCTGTGTGCTGTGCTGGGGAGCAGCTGGTGGGGGCATAGGCCAGGTGGATGTTGGCCAGTGTGATCCTGTGTGTCAAGGCCATTTCTTGGGACACCACAAGGACGAAGTAGCCATCTCTGAAGCACTGGACAGTAGCTGGGACAAAGGCAGATGAGGGCCTTGGGGTTTGGTGTCCATCCAGCACAGAGACGGGGGATAGCTGGGTGACAGCTAGGCTTTAAGTGCGGGTCTGGGAGTCTGGACGCTTACTCTCCACTTAGGCTGGTGTTGGCCCCAGCAAACCCTTTATGGACTGATTTTCTCATCCATGTGACAAATTGAGTTGAACTACACTCTAAAAGTAGGTTCACCATATAATCTGTCATCCAAACCAGGGTGTTTTAGATCTGAAAGTCCAGATGTGTATAAGGTAGATCTATTAATAGTTCCCTGGGACAGTTGTTATAAGGCCAGCTGGGACATGTGACCACCCCATCTGCTCTGGGAGTTGGGCTGTCCAGGAGGAGGATAGGAAGCAGGTTCTACCAGCTGGAGGAGACAGCTCTCCTTCCGCTTCAGAATCCAGGGGACCAGGATCTTGCTGGGGTGGGAGGTTGTACCTGTGTTGCCATAGTAACAGGGAACCTCTCTGGTGTTGTCATAGCAGCAGCCAGCCTGCTGACAGGCTTCCTTTGAAGTTCTTCTCACGATGCAGGGGAGGTGCCCTGAGGCCACCTGGCACTGCTCCTGGCTCAGGTGGGTACCTAGGGTTGGGACAGAGTGATTAAGCTGAAGGCACACAGTTTGCAAATCATGGCCCTGGAATTGCCTCTGTGCTCCAGAGCTTGTGCTCTTAGCCAGCACACTAAATGTCCTCCCTCAAAACTGCATATTACTGAAATTTCTAGAAAATATTTTCTGAGAACCAGGTGTTGCTGGCAATGGTTTCAGTGAGTTTCTGCCTAAAGTTAGGAAACAAATTTATAAGACCTCTTCTAGCTTTAGTATACCTATACATGTTTAAAGCTGTTTTCCAAATACTACAAAGGAATAAAAGAATCATCTTTTTCTTAAAAAAGGAAAAAACAAAAAAAATGGCTTAGAGGCCAGTAAAAGGCTGTTAGGCCACCCTGTACTCCAGAAGGCCCCAGACAGAGGGTAAGTACACTCAGATGTCCTGCGTACCTATGTAATCTGGTTTGTTCACATCCCAGTGTTCCAAGGTGCCCCAGTGGGGTTGAGCCAGGGTGGCGAGGGCAGGTCCAGGTCCAGGGGATGGTAAAGCAGGGGTTGGGCGGACAGAGCTGTGCCCTGGGTCCAGTGGGCTGGGAAAGGCATGGCCAGAGCCTGGGGAGGTATGGCCAGAGATGGGGAGGAAGGAAAAGGTTTGTGGGGTCGAGACAGAGAATATGGCGGGTGGTGCCAGCTGGGAGTCCAGAGTCCAGGAGTGGTCAGGTTTGGGACAGATCAGAGTAGTGTCTTGTGCCACATCCACACGACCATTGGGCAGCACAGCCTCCATGAACACCCTCAGGTGGAAACGCCCATCCTGCAGGTGAGAGGCCATCAGACAGCAGCAAGGTGAGGCCACCTAGCATACCCAGGCAGGGGACGGGCCCACGAGAGCTGAGCTGGCCGTTAGGCAGGAAGCTGGATTCACGGTGGATTCCAGAAAGTACTTTCCAGGACTTAGTTTCCCTCACCCACCAGCTCAACAGATCTTCGGCTTTGGCTCCTTTCTGGTCCATGAGGGGCCTCTTCAGCCTGACATGACACTAGGACAAGCTGACTCCTGTGCCAGAGCATGAACAACCCCTACCTTCTCCAGCACGTGGCAGCCTCTGTAATCAGCCGAGAAGACTGCAGGCTCCTGCGGCCTGGAGGTGACCCAGTGGTAGCAGATGGAGCAGTTGTTGACATCAAATCTGTTCCCAAATTCATCTGCAGTAGGGGAAGGGGAGGGGCCAGGGATGTTGAAGGGTGCAGGGAGAGGTTGCTGGGGTCTCGGAAGGAGTTCCCACTCAGCAGCCAGGAGACCTGGGTTCTTGCCTTGGCTTTGCTATTAGTTTGTTGTGTGGTCTTGGGCAAGCCCCCTCCCCTCTCTACTCTCAGTTTCCACAGCTGTAAGGGGATGGGGAGTCTTAGGATCTTTCTAGCTAGGGTTCCCTGCTCGTAGCACACGACAGCAGGCAGGCACGAAGAGGAGGTGGAGAAGGGATACACAGGGTCTCAGGCACTGGCCTGAGTATTTCACATCACTTCTTTTAAGCTTAGTTATCCACATCCTGTGGCTGAGGCAGCTGAGGAAGGGAGGGTGCGTGAGCTTTCTCAGGTGCACACGATGAGGGGCAGAATGAGGATCTGAATCCTGGGCTTTGTAGAAAGATCTGAACCCATTTCCCAGGTTAACTGTGGCTGCTGCAGTTGCTTGGAGACACCCCCTAGGTGTCCACCCCGCTTATTGGCCCAGAACAGCCTGGGCACTCTCTGGGTGCGGGCATGTCCCCATGCCCTTGTCCCATGAGCATAGCCAGGTTCATCTTCCCCACCTTGCAGATGAGGAAACAGAGGCTTATGGGTCAGGTCAGTTGTTCAAGATCACACCGTTTAGAAGCTGCAGATCCAAACCCCAGTTCCAAACCCACACCAGGCCATGCCTACTAGGTCCTGCTGCTGAAAGTGGTTTATGGACCCTCAGCCTCAGTTTTGACTGAGTGTGGTTAGAGATGCAGAGCCTAGGCTGGGTGCAGTGGCTCACGCCTATAACCCCAGCACTTCAGGAGGCTGAGGCAGGTGGATCACCTGAGGTCAGGAGTTCGAGACCAGCCTGACCAATATCGTGAAACCCCATCTCTACTAAAAATACAAAAAGTAGCCGGGCGTGGTGGCACACACCTGTAGTCCCAGCTACTAAGAGGCTGAGGCAGAAGAATTGCTTGAACCTGGGTGGTGGAGGTTGCAGTGAGCTGAGATTGTGCCACTGCACCCTAGCCTGGGGAACAGAGTGAAAGTGAGACTGTCTCAGGAAAAAAAAAAAAAAAAAAAAAAAGAAGAAGAAAAGAAATGCAGAGGTTTGGCCCTGCCCCAGGCCCACTGAATCAGAACCCGCATCTCAACAAGGTGGCCAGGTGTTTCCCACGCACACTAACGTGGGAGAAGCTGCCCTGGGTGATGATTCTCCTTGCCCTTTTCTGTGGTGAGGGGGTGGGGGGCTGGACACCCCCAGGCTGGAGGGAGGCCTCTGTCCTTGCTCCTTCTCCAGGGGAAGGGTCCCAGCTCCCTTCTGGCAGCAGCCCGTGGCCAGGGAGGCAGGGGCCAGGACTCTGCCAGCACTCACCCACCACCTTGAAGCGGAGAGTCTGGCCTGGCCTGGGGAACACCAGCAGCTGCATTCCCTTGATCCCACAGTCATAGCTGTGCTGGAGGCCTGGGAGGCCAGGGTCGGTCTGGAGCCGCCTACCCAGCCCCAGGGTGGCGACCAGCAGTAGCAGGGCCACACGGTAACCCCAGGTCGTGCCTGAGCCTCCTGCCATGAGACACCACAGACACACCCCCTACCCCGTCGCCACCAGAGCTGGGCCCAGGCCTTTTATGGAGGAGGTGGGTGCCTCTAAGGGCAAAGGGGGCCCACCTGGAGGAGCACCCACCTGGCCACCAGGGGCTGTGGTGAAACTCCTGCTCCAAAGGCAGCGGGAGGCAGAAAGCTGCACGTGGCCCCTCACCCTGGCTTTCTGTCCCACACCTGTGGCTTTGGAAGGGAGGAGGGAGCTTTCCAGAATACTGAGGCTGCAGATGGGCTGTGGGAAGGGATCCAGGGCTGGGAGGTGGCCCTGCAGACCTCAGGCCCTCCACTGTCTCCCTCCCGCCCCAGCCTTTCCGAACTCCCTTCCTGCCCCAACAGGCTCTCCAGGCCCTCCTTCCTGCCTTGAGGCCTCAGGACCACTGGGAGCTGCCGGCCTGGTTAGTGCAGTCACAGCTCCTCAGGCAGGGCTTTAGGGGCGTTAGAGCAAGACCAGGAAGACACAGTCCCCAGAGCTGGCAGCGGAATGGGGGCTGCAGGTGAGTAAACAGACCAGTAGCACCTCCAAGGGCTCTCCTGAGGATTCAGCCAGTCAGTATGACGATGACTATGACTAATAAAAAATAACAAGGACAACTAAATGTAATGTGGCATCTGGATGGGATCATGGAACAGAAAAAGGAAGTAAAGTGAAGAAAGTGGATTTTAGTTAATAACAATGTGTCCACATTGGTTTGTTCATTAATTGTAATAAATGTAACATACTCATGTAAGATCAGTTATGAGGTAAACTGGGCCTGCGGTGTATGGGAACTGTCTGTACTATCTTCTCAGTTCTGTAAATCTAGAACAGTTCTAAGACATAAAAGTGGCTGGAAACAAGAATGGCCTGCGGTCTGCCGTGATTACAGCGCCAGGCCTTGCTTGTGTTAGCTCCTTATACCGCCTGAGCATCCTCTGAGGGAGGGACTGTCACCAGCCCCACGTCCTGGCACTAATTCCTGCAAGTGATTAGCCTAGGGACCAGCAGCGTTTGAGCTCAGCAAACATTAGAAAACGCGGCTATTATAATTAGCAGCTGCTGGAAGGGGAGAGCAAGAGCCTTGATAGCTAACAGCCGGGTTCTGGTGAGGTTGCAGAGAAAAAGGAGTGCTTATACGCTCTTGGTGGGAGCGTAAATTGGTTCAACCATTGTGGGAGGCAGTGTGGTGATTTCTCAAAGAGCTGAAAACGGAACTATCATTTGACGCAGAAATCACATTACTGGGTATATATCCAAAGGAATATAAATTTTTCTATCATAAAGACACTGAACATGCGTGCATATGTTCAGTGCAGCACAATTCACAATAGCCAAGACATGGAATCAAATACTCATCAATGGTAGGCTCAATAAAGAAAATGTGGTACATGCCGGGCTCGGCGGCTCACGTCTGTAATCCCAACACTTTGGGAGGCCAAGGCGGGCGGATCACGAGGTCAGGAGATCGAGACCATCCTGGCTAACATGGTGAAACCCCATCTCTACTAAAAATACAAAAATTAGCTGGGTGTGGTGGCACGCACCTGTAGTCCCAGCTACTCAGGGGGCTGAGGCAGGAGAATTGCTTGAACCCAGGAGGTGGAGGTGAGCCGAGATAGCGCCATTGCACTCCAGCCTGGGCGACAGAGTGAGACTCCGTCTCAAAAAAATAAATAAATAAATAAATAAAAAGAAAAAAAAGAAAATGTGGTACACATACACCATGGAATACTACGCAGCCATAAAAAAGAATGAAATCATGTCTCTTGCAAGAACATGGATGGAGCTGGAGGCTATTATCCTTAGCAAACAAATGCAGGAACAGAAACCAATACCACATGTTCTCACTTACAACTGAAGGCTAAATGATGAGAACACATGGACACATAGAGGGGAATGGCACACACTGGGGCCTATTGAAGGGTGGAGGGTAAGAGGAAGGAGAAGGGGGGAAATAATAACTATTGGGTGCTAGGCTTAGTATCTGGGTGATGAAATAATCTGTACAACAATCCCTCTGGACATGCGTTTACCTATGTAACAAACCTGCATAAGTAACCCTGAACCTAAAATAAAAGTTTAAACAAGAAAAGTCGGTTCTAATGGTGCCCCAACCACTTTCTTAGCTGTGACTCAGACGCATTATCTATTCTGAGCCTCAGGTTTCTTGTTTGTAAACTGGGGGTGATAATGCTTTCCTTGCCCGCATGGTGGATAGGAAGACACAAAGAGACAAGTCATGATCACCAGGTTTAGTAATGATTTAACGCTTGGCAATAATTCACTTCTACTGTGATTAGAGCTCAGCTGGGAAAGCTTGGTGCGGCGGGGTGGGAGTCCCTCTGGGAGGACAGTGGGAAGAGGCACCCAACACAGCATCGAGGGTGGGTGACATGGAAGTGTTTTTTGAGGAAAGGGGTCCTGAGCAGAGGTGGGAGGAGGCGGGGAGGACAGGGATGGTGCGATGGGGATCTGGGGAGAGCAGGGCTGGAGGAGGAGGGAGGAAGCAGGTCACACAAAGGTCCAGGACAAGGGCTCCAGGCAGGCTGAGGGTGCTGGCGAGGGAAGGACTAGGAGGGGAGGGAGAGGAGCCAGGCAGGAAGGGGGAGTGGGGTGGATTTTCCCTGAGGGACGATGTGGAAGTTTTAAACTTTTAATTTTGAAATCATTTCAGATTTGCAGAATTTCCATATAGCCTCCTCCAGATTCCTCAGATGTTCACTGTTCACTTTTTACATTTGCTGTAGCTCCCGCTTTCTCTCTGTGCATGTGTGCAGACACACACACACACGCACGCACACGCGCACACACACAAACGCACACACACGCACACATTCTTCCATGTCATTCAAGAGTCAGTTGCAGAAATGACAGATTCCCCTTTACCTCTAATTGCTTCAGTATACATTTCCTAAAAAAACAAATCACCCCTACAGTCAAGTGATCAAAATCAGGAAACCAACACTGGTATAAACACAACGATCTAATCTGCAGACATTATTGTAAGAATTAAAGAAGAAAGAAACATGAAAGGGCGGTTCAACAGGCAACAGGGACAGGTTTATTTTGAATAAACCTGAGAGGGGCGGCTGGCCGAGTTAGGTCAGAGCCCCACTTTCTTACAAATTAAGAGTTTTTAAGGATTCAGGATGGGAGAGTTTATCAGAGGCTTGGACTGCTTCTGTGTCTCTTTGCTGTGTGTATCTGGGAGGGAGAGTTGTGTGTGTTCCCATAGATCTTTCTGCAGCTACGGGCATATCCCCCGAGTCTTATTTTATTTTACTTTATGGTTTTTTTTTTTGAGACGGAGTCTTGCTCTGTCGCCCAGGCTGGAGTGCAGTGGCGCAATCTCGGCTCACTGCAAGCTCCGCCTCCCGGATTCACGCCATTCTCCTGCCTCAGCCTCCCGAGTAGCAGGGACTACAGGCGCCCACCACTACGCCCGGCTAATTTTTTGTATTTTTCGTGGAGATGGGGTTTCACCGTGGTCTTGATCTCCTGACCTCGTGATCCGCCCGCCTCGGCCTCCCAAAATGCTGGGATTACAGGCGTGAGCCACCGCGCCCCCGGGCCCGAGTCTGCTTTTAGCTTCCCTATCTTAGTGCCCCTGAAGGGAAAGGAATGTGCTTATTAAGGCCCACTGTTTTACTGGGGCTCATTGTGTGAGGGTGAAGTTTGGCAGTTACCCAAGAGACTTTCTCTCCACCCGACTCTGTGCTGGAGCTGTCTTATCTGTATTTTACTGTCTGCTCTTTCCAGCTGTTGTAGTTAGAAGAGAAGTGATTTCCTTGAAATTCATGAGGCTAGAAAGGGAGCTGGAGCTTAAAGTGGCAGTATGTGTCCGAGATGACGGTGCTCCTGCTCTGGCAATTATTCAACATCTGCCGACTGTCCTAACCGTGACTTTCATGGCAAAAGAGTACAGTGGTTTTGGGAGTCTGCAGGATCCAATCCAGGCTCAGAGTCTCGCTGGCGTGCCTCTTGGCCTTCTCTGATCTGGGACCACCCTTCTATCTTCTTTTTCTTGACATTTTTTAGTACAGCCGGATGATTTTGCAGAATGGCCCTCAGTTTGGGTTTGTCTGGTGTTTTCTCCTGGTTACATTAGATTTAGTTGATGCTTCTTGGCCTTGTGTTAGTCCATTTGGCTGCTGTAACAAAATACAGACTGAGTGGCTTAAATAACAGTCTTTTTCTCACAGCTCTGGAGCCTGGATGTGCTAGGTCAAAGTGGCGGCAGGTCTGGTTGCTCCTGAGGCCTCTCTCTTTGGCCTGCAGATGACCTTCTTCTCACTGAGTCCTCACGTGGTCTTTCCCCTGTGCTGGTGCATCCTTGGTGTCTCTTTGAATGGTCAAATTTCCTCTTCTTCTGGCTGGCACAGTGGCTCATGCCTGTAATCCTAGCACTTTGGGAGGCTGAGGTGGGTGGATCACCTGAGGTCAGGAGTTTGAGACCAGCCTGGCCAACATGGTGAAACCCCGTCTCTACTAAAAATACAAAATAATTAGCTGGGTGTGGTGGTGCACACCTGCAATCCCAGCTCCTCAAGAGGCTGAGGTGGGAGAATCACTTGAACCCGGAAGGTGGAGGTTGCAGTGAGCCAAGATGGCACCACTGCACTCCAGCCTGGAAGACAGAGTGAAACTCCATCCCAAAAAACAAAAACAAATTTCCTCTTTTTCTAAGGACACCAGTCAGATTGGATTAGGGCCACCTTAAGGGCCTCAATCTTAAATCACATCTTTAAAGCTCTATCTCCAAATACAGTCACATTCTGAGGGATGGGTGTTGGGGGTTAGGGATTTAGCATATGAGTTTTGGGGGGATACAATTCAGCTTGTACAGAAGTGATGTTGTGTCCTTCTCGGTATCTGGAGGCACACCCCGCTGGCTTGTTCTGTTATTGCTGATGTGACTTTGATCACTTGGATGAGGTGGTGTCTGCCAGGTCTCTCCACCATAAAGTAATGATCTTTCTCTTTGTAATTCATGAGTATCTTACAGGGAGATACTTTGAGACTATATAACTAATACTGCTCCTCTTCAGATGCTCACCGGCTAGTGTGGAGGTTGCCAAGTGGGTGGTGGTTCTGTAACTCTACCCTTCCTTCTGCATTTATTTGCTATCATAAGACAGAACTTTTCCTAATGGGGGCTTTTAGGGGCCAGAGAGAGAATCAGCTGGAGTCTTTGAGAGGCCTGGATTTTGCCTGGTGCTCACTGTTTATGAGCACAAGGGCCCTGGGAAGTCACTTACCGGCTTTTTTCCTCTATCTGGAGAGTAATGATGAGAATGATTATGGTGGGGATGCAATTAGATAAGACACAGAGAGGTGTTTCCCCACTGGTCATGGACCCATGGGGAAAGTATGTCTCCCAAGGTGCTGGAAATGGGCAGGGAAAGAGAAGGGGGGCTTCCTCAGGGCCAAGGGCAGAACACCTTTGGGAAAAGGGTACCAGAGTATCCGAGAGAGAGAGAGAGAGAGAGAGGAGAGAGAGAGAGAGCATGAGCGCCCTGAGCCCTCGGTTACGACTCTACGTTCTTGCAAAGACTCATGGACACCAAGACTCATCGGCCTGGGAGGATCCCAGCTCCTCTGCTCACCCACTGGAGACCTTGGAAAAGTCCCTTCCCTCCTCTGTGACTTGCTTTCCTCATCTATTAAATGGGGTTATAATAGTACCTAAATTGTAGGGCTGCTCTGAGGATTAAATGAGATAATCCACGTGAAGCAGGCAGAACAGGGTCTGCACATGGTCATCGTTTGAACACGATAGCCATTACAACCATGATTATTTTTATTGATAAGGAGAGAGGGTCAGATGGAGGTGACTTGACTTGGAATCTTGGCTTTATCCACTTGGCTTCTGGTTTTTGGTTTTTTTTTTAGAGATGGGGTCTTGCTATATTGCCCAGGCTGGTCTCAAACTCCTGGGCTCAAGCAATCTGCCTGCCTCTGTCTCCCAAAGTGCTGGGATTACAGGCATGAGCCTTCACACCTGGCCACTTGGCCTCTTTGTAAACCTGTTTGTTCATTTCTTTCTTTCTGTTTTTAACCTATGAATTTTTTTTTTTAAATGGAACTTCAGTTTCTTTTCTTTCTTTTTTTTTTTTGTTTTGTTTTGAGACGGAGTCTCACTCTATCGCCCAGGCTGGAGTGCAGTGGCACGATCTCGGCTCACTGCAAGCTCCGCCTCCCAGTTCATGTCATTCTCCAGTCTCAGCCTCCCGAGTAGCTGGGACTGCAGGCACCCACCACCATGCCCAGCTAATTTTTTGTATTTTTAGTAGAGACGGGGTTTCATTGTGTTCGCCAGGATGATCTCGATCTCCTGACCTTGCGATCTGCCCACCTTGGCCTCCCAAAGTGCTGAGATTACAGGCGTAAGCCATCATGCCCAGTTGGAACTTCGGTTTCTTAATCTATAAGATGGAATTAAGAATACAGTCCACCTAAGTGGGGCACCGTGAGATATAAGTATCAGTTGCTTGCCCTGTCTCCTCTGCAAATAGAGCCCAGGGAGGGCCCTGGAGGAGGATGGAGCCTCTCTAGGCTGGAAAGACAAAATCCCCTTTCAGGGGATCCATGCATGCCAGGAAACCAGCAGGGAGCAGGCTGCCTCACTCTGGGGCCTGCAGAGTAACCCAAGAGCAGCGCCAGCTGTGTGTGTGTGTATAGATCATGCTCATGGCAGAGATGCTCCCAGAAGGCCAGTGGGAGCGCATTTAACTGAAGACAGGCAACCCTGCTTCCCCTGAGGGAACAAAGAACCTCAGAGAATCTCGTCAGCTGGAAAGAGCTGGGCTCTGCCGCTGGACCACATGGCTCTGAACTCCAGCTCCTCTGCTCCCCAGCTGAGCAGGCTTGGTGGGGTTGCTTACGCTCTCTCAGCCTCAGTTTTCCCCTTGGTGAGTGATGATAGTGGTACCTAACTCAGAGGGTGCATGTGAATATTTGATGAGCTCATCCATGTGAAAGTTTCAGCCTTATGCTGGCACATAGTAAGTGCCCCGTAAGTGTTAGCTATTACTGTTTTCTTTTTTTTTTTTTGAGATGGTGTCTTGCTCTGTTACCCAGGCTGGAATGGAGTGGTGGGATCTCGGCTCACTATAACCTCCGCCTCCTGGGTTCAAGTGATTCTCCTGCCTCAGCCTCCCAAGTAGCTGGTATTACAGGAGTGCACCATCACACCTGGCTAATTTTTGTATTTTTAGTAGAGATGGGGTTTTGCCTGTTGGCCAGGCTGGTCTCGAACTCCTGACCTCAAGTGATCTGTCCGCCTCGTCCTCCCAAAGTGCTGGGATTGCAGGCATGAGCCACCGTACCCAGAAGCTATTGTTGCTTTCAATGTGTTGAATGGTGGCCCTCAAAAGACATGTCCACAACCTAACCCCTGGAACCTGTGAATGTGGCCTTATTTGGATAAGAGGACTTTGCAGATGTAATTGATTTAAGAATCTCAAGATGAGAGCACCCTGGATGATCCAGATGAGCCCTAAGTCCAGTGACCAGTACTCTGTGAGAGACACATGAAAAGAGGGAGGGGGAAGGCCAGGTGAAGAGGAGGTAGAGATTGCAGTGATGCAGCCCCAAGCCAAGGGATGCCTGGAGCCACCAGAAGCTGGAGGGGCCAAGAAAGGCTCCTTTTCTAGAGCTTTTGGAGGAAGTGCTGACATCTGATTACAGACTCTGGCTTCTAGACTGTAAGAGAATAAGTCTCTATTGTTTAAAGCTGCCATGTTTGTGGTAGTTTGTTCTGACAGCCCAAGGAAACAAATACACCACTGTTGTTTCTGCGAGGATTGCCTGGCACATGTGTGGGCCTGAGCCCAGGCCAGGGCTGCCTCTGCCTGCTCTGCTTTCTTGTCTTCTTTCCTACTATAAAGCAATCAGTCCCCCAGGTTGTACCCACTGCAGGTGAAGACAGAGCCATGGAGAATTGCACCAGACCATGGGTAAGAAAGGTTCCAGAATGGGGCCGGGCTCAGGGGCTCAGGCCTGTAATCCCAGCACTTTCGGAGGCTGAGGCAGGCAGATCACCTGAGGTCAAGAGTTCGAGACCAGCCAGGCTAACATGGTGAAACCCCTTCTCTACTAAAAATACAAAAATTAGCCGGGTGTGGTGGCGCACGCCTGTAGTCCCAGCTACTTGGGAGGCTGAGGTAAGAGAGTCGCTTCAACCCGGGAGGCGGAGGTTGCGGTGAGCCAAGATAGGGCCACTGTACTCCAGCCTGTGCAACAGAGCGAGACTCAGTCTCAGAAAAAAAAAAAAAAAAAAGTTTCCAAAATGGGTCACCACGAGGGACTGGGGTCCTTTGGGGTCTGCACAGGGAAGCCAATTTTAGAGATTCATTCTGTTCAGCAAATATTTGTTGGGACCCTTCTCGTGTCAGGCCCTCTGCTTGCCTTTGGAGGTGAGGAGATAAAATAGGAATAAGTCTCTGTCTTCAGGTGGCTCATGAAGGTGGTGAACAGTTGTGTGAACAAGAGTTACCAGGGAAGACAAGGGGGGCTGCAGGTCAAGTGAAGTGGAGATGTGGGAGGGAGGGACAACATGTGGGTCTGTCTGAGAGAATCAGCAAAGGCTTCCTAGAGGAGGCAACCTCTAACCAGGGTTTTGAAGGATGAATAGGAGTTCACTGAGAGGCCAAGAAAAGAAAAGGCATTCCAGAGCAGGGCACAAACAGCATAAGCCAGGGCACAGAAACAGCCTGGTGTGCACAGGACAGGAGGGGACAGTGGTGAGTGCTGGCTGATGACAGGATGCCACCAGGGAGTGGCAGCAATGCCGGGGGAGGCTTGGGTGGGACTGGATCACCGAGGGGCTTGTTGGCCATTTGAGGAGTGCTGTGGGTGATGGTGGCACCAGGGAACTCAACCTGGGCCTCCCCAAGGAGGGGGCCCTCCCATGCTGCTCCTCTACTGGGTGTGGGTAGCTCGAGGGCTTCGGAGCAAGGGGCTGGAGGATCCCAGGGCAGGCCTCACCCTGCTTCCTGCCCTGCATCTCACTTCCTGTTTGACTGACTTCTTTAAAGTGGCCAGAATGGAACATAAAAAGCCCTCCCGCTAAGGCAGGGCCAGAGGGAGAAGAAAGCCCATCTGGGCTGGGCCTATGCCTGGGGGCTCCACTGGCCCCTCCTCCATTCTTTTGCTCCCTTGGCTGTATTTGTTAAACATTGATGCTGTAAGTATCCTCTGAGTATCTAGTGACATTGGTGGTCTCAGAAAGAGGCCCTGCAGGATGAGTCGTGGAGGGGAAGTGGCATTCCCAGCAGCACGTGCCAAGGCATGGAGGTGGGGAAAGAAAGGATGGGGTAGCTGCGGACATGAGGAAGGGGGTGCAGGGACTGGTGGTTGGTGCACTGGATCCTGAGAGGCCTTGAATGCTAGGTTGGGAATCTGGACAGCTCCCATGGGCAGCAGAGACGCAGCAGAGGTCCGTGTGCCAGGAAGCGACAGGCTCAGATTCATCTCCTCCACGGCAGAAGGTGATGCTGAGGCAGCGAGGGACCCGACTTCGCCTATTACTGCCTCTGATGTTAAGTTCCAAGCCTTGGAGGAGGTTGTAATTTAGGGACTAGGGCCTGAGCCTGAGTGCGGCTGCATCTTTCTCCCAGTCTTGGGGGATGCAGGCCATGGGATAAGGCACGGCATGGCTTTTCTTCAGAAAATGCCTCTGGGCCCTGCTCATCTGGAACTTGTTTTGGTTTGTTTTGGTAACTTTAAGCTTGTAGCTTTTTTTGTTTACTTAGTAATACATTTTCTCTAGAGAGATCTGGACGTGAGTCACTACAGTGATTACAGGACTGGAAACAAGGACTGAGAAGGGGCAGATGAGTAAGGGTTTTTTAGCCAGAAAAGAAGCACCTCAGCAGGGCGGCCAGGAGAGGTTGTGCAGGATGTTCACTGCACAAGGGTACCAGTGGAGGGGGCAAGGGTGGGCTGAGATCCAGAGGAAGGGCTGTGCCTTATCTTAAGCCTGATGCCCTGGTGCTGAGATGTGTCTGTGGGGTGGGGTGGTGGGGAAGGGGTGATTCTTTTTCTTAGTTCAAAGAGAAATCTGGGCTCCAACCCCTGTCCTTTGAGGGTGGGACTGTGCAGAAGAAACACCATTTAAAGTTCATATTTTACTGCTGTGAAGTTACTTGCCCAAGATCACATAGCTGAGGAGTGGCAGTGCCAGATCCAAACACTGGTGGTCTGGCCCTAGAGTCCCTGGGCTTAACCACAGCCTGACACTCTCTGTGCGCAGACAAGGCACACGTGGCCTTGTCTGTGGTTCAGCGGGTTGGGCGTTGGGGGTGGGTGGAAAAGAGGGCACTTTCCCCAAGCAGAATGGAATCATCCACGTATTTTCTCTGGAAGGCTGCAAGCATTTGTCTTTGGAAGTCAAGCCTTCCCTGACCTGGGGGAGAGGAGACATTTTCCTGTTGTTAATGATTTGGATCACCAAGCCTCTTACTGATCTGCCATATTGGGCTACAATGAGATGTATTATATCCATCACAAGGGCATAGCATTTTACTCATTTTCCACTCATGATGGTAGCCTCTCAGCAAGAGCGTATTATGCATCAGGCTCTGCATTAAGCCTAGGCCTAAATGGAAGATGTTTGTGCTGTCCATCCCATGGGAGGTGCCTTCGCCTTGATACAGGGATATTGAGTTCTTAACATGTTTTAATGAGTATCCATTAGGTGCTGAGATGCTGAGGTTGAAGGGATGGTCCTGACCCCAGGAAGCTTGGTCAGCAAATGAGAGTAAGGAGTTAGGGAACAATGAAATGCAAACTTCTCTTATCCTAGGGCTTTGAACCTGTGTGTTTTTTTTGTTTGTTTTTGTTTTTTAGTTTAAATTTCCACTTTTTTTTTTGAGATGGAGTTTTACTCTGTCATCCAGGCTGGAGTGCAGTGGTGTGATCTTGGCTCACTGCAACCTCCACCTCCCGGGTTTAAGCGATTCCCATGCCTCAGCCTCCCAAGTAGCTGGGGTTACAGGCATGTGCCACCACGCCTGGCTGAGTTTTGTATTTTTAGTACAGACGGGGGTTTGGTCACGTTGGCCAGTCTGGTCTTGAACTCCTGACCTCAAGTGATCCATCCGCCTCAGCCTCCCAAAATTGAGCCTGTTTTAAATAAAAGCTATTTGATCTTTGCCTTAGAGCCTATATTCATTTTTCCCTCAGAGGGGAAGGAAGCTGATTTTTACAAGCACTTACTGTGTGCCACGAGCTTTGTGCAATCCACCTCATTCAACCCTTACAATAAGTCCGACATTACTGCTCCCGTTCACAGATGACGACCCCAGGGCTCAGCAATCAGAAGTAACTGACCTCTTGGCCCGCGTCCTTGCCACTGCCCCCACTACCCCACTGTACTTTCCTGGCCTTAGAGCCGTCGAGTCCCTCATGGACAGGCCCCCACACTGCCTGGGAAACTGAGAACAGCTGGAGGGGTTTCTTCTCTGAGGATGCTGGTGTCGGGAGATGGCAGCCCAGGACCAGTGGACAGATGGATGAGACATTCTCCTTCTCACATACTTATCCTACACACTGGTCACTCTCAAAAGCACACCCCTAGGCACACTTGGGCTCACACTCTCTTGCACACATCGATTTTTTTCACGTGCACTTGCACTGCCCTCTGGACTTCTGCAGTCTCCTTCATGAAGCGGGGGTGGGTGGAGCAGGGGCTGCCGGCACTGATGGAAATTGATGATATTTGAACACCCGTGTGGCAACTCACTCCCTAGCTGTCCCCGCCTCCCCCAACCCCACCCCTAAACACACATGCACTGGGGCTGACAGCTATTTCCTCTCTCAGCCTCCCTCTCCCACCTCTGTCTGCCCGCTGCCTCTCGTCTAGCTGCTGTCAGGAGCTGACTGCCTCCAGGGCTGGAATCCTGTGCTCCCTCTGTGCCCAGGTAAGGAGGCAGTGGCCCAGGGGCTGAGCAGCCTAGTGCCCTCTCTAGACCCACAGGAGAAGGCAAAGTTTTACCAGGTGAGAGGGCTGTTACCAGCTAGGATGGCAGAAGGTTGAGTTTACCAAAGACTGGAGGGGACTTGGTTCTCAGAGGAGGGAAGGACTAGCTTCTCTTAGGCATTAACTAGATGTCGGGTATGAAGGGAAACCACTCAACTGTCTGTCAATATTCACAAGCAGTCTGGGTGGGAAGATGACACCAGCAGGCTTAGAGTAACTGGCCCAAGGTCGTGCAGCCAGGAAGCCGAGGAGCTGGGATTCAAACCCAGGTCTTGGACTCCCACAGTTTGCACTCCACTCTCTGTCTCTCTCTCTTTTTTTTTTTTAAACCTGCCAAAGCTGGACCTTAGCTGCTGGGCACCTGAGAATCCTGGGAGGCTGGGGGCTGTCTCTATAGAGTCAGAAGGACTGATCTGGCGGTTCCCAAGGGTGGCAGGACTGTGCTCTCTGATCATCCCCATGGGATTTGGATAAGCAGCAGCTGGTCTGCAGGGAATGTTTCAGGGCAGACAGGGGGTGGTACTTGGCTGTCTGCTGGGAGTGAAGTCCCAGCCGCGCTGCTGCAGCTGAGGAATGCTGGGCAAGTTGCTGTGCTTCTCTGAACTTCATCAGTTTCTTCTTCTGAAAAATGGGGTCTCATAGGTTCATTGCAAGAGTAACTACTCTGCACATTCTAAAGCTTAGGAAGTATGCCCATTCTCAGGAAACACAGGCTCCTCTTCCATCTACCTGCAGATCCCTCGCTCCAAGGGGCTCATCTGCCAGCAGAATTATAATTTGATATCCCAGGACCCCACTCTATAAAGGACTGTGGTCTCTGGAAGGGAGTGGGTTTTCTCATCCTGGCCAACACTGTTTTCCCTAAAAAGATGAGTACTGAAGACCACTGCTCCCCTCTCCTGCTTTTCTTCCTCCTCCTCCATCCTCTCTTCCTTGGAGTAGGGGTAGAGGAAAGAGCACAGGCTGAGCATGAAACTTGCTCCCCCACATGTTTGTGCCGTCTGGGTGGCTCTGGGCCAGTTGTCTAGCCACTTGAGGTTCAGTTTTCTCATCTGTAAAATGGGATGGAGTACTAGCACCATTTTTCTAGAGCCAGAAAGACAGCACCTATGTGAAGGACCTACCATAGTACCTGGAGTGTCATTGGTGCCCAGGACAACCTGAGTCCCTGTCCCCTGCTACTTGCCCCCTACCTCCTTCATGGAGCCTCATGCAATTTCCTCAGCCCTCACTGGTCTTGACCAGCCTCACATCAGATGGTCTTTCGGGCTTTCAATGAGGATGTGAGCATGCACGTCTTATTTGTTGGATGAATGCATGATGGAGTAAGTGAATGAACAGGGGTGGGTTTCCTGAGGCAGAGAGAGCTGCTGTGGCTGCCCCTGAGAAGGGAGAGATCTTTTGGCCCCATTGGGCCTCCAGAGCCTCATGTGGGAGTTCCTCCTACCCAGCTCTCCCGGCTCTTATCTGATTTCCTCTCCAACCATCAGAGGAGGGGCTGGTTCCACTGTTTATGGTCAACACATCTAACCAGCCACCACTGACTGCGGGGAGCTCCATGGAGGATCTGTAGAGAGGCAACGTCTGGGGGCGCTGTGGATGCTGTGGGTGGGAAGGGGCAGCATCTCCATCGCCCAGGCCAGCAAAATCCTCTTGCCCTAATTGGGGCCTCCTTCACCCGCCAGTGCTCTGGGGATGGGAAAAAGGAGTCCTGTGTGGCCTGACCTTGTTCCTATTTCTCTGTGTGATCTTAGACCATTTGCTTCATAATCATCACAATGACACTGATAAAGTGCTTGCTGTGTGCCAGGCCATGTTCTAAATGCTTTTATGTATTAAACTCACTTAATTCTCCCAATAACTCTAGGAGCTAGGTGCTGTTAGGACTGACATCCAAGTTTCAGAGGCAGAAAAAGGCTCAGGAAGGTCAAATGACTTGCCCAAGCACAGCAATGCTGGGATATTATTCCCCCCGCCCCCACCGCCCAATATATTCGTGGGTCACATTGGCATCTCCTGGGGAAGGTCCCACTCCAGGCCTCTCTCTTGGTTCCCCCGTGGCCTCTGCACTTCCAACCTAGGCGCCTCCTTCCCTCCACTACAGAGCCCCACGATGTCGGCCAACGCCACACTGAAGCCGCTCTGCCCCATCCTGGAGCAGATGAGCCGTCTCCAGAGCCACAGCAACACCAGCATCCGCTACATCGACCATGCGGCCGTGCTGCTGCACGGGCTGGCCTCGCTGCTGGGCCTGGTGGAGAATGGAGTCATCCTCTTCGTGGTGGGCTGCCGCATGCGCCAGACCGTGGTCACCACCTGGGTGCTGCACCTGGCGCTGTCCGACCTGCTGGCCTCTGCTTCCCTGCCCTTCTTCACCTACTTCTTGGCCGTGGGCCACTCGTGGGAGCTGGGCACCACCTTCTGCAAACTGCACTCCTCCATCTTCTTTCTCAACATGTTCGCCAGCGGCTTCCTGCTCAGCGCCATCAGCCTGGACCGCTGCCTGCAGGTGGTGCGGCCGGTGTGGGCGCAGAACCACCGCACCGTGGCCGCGGCGCACAAAGTCTGCCTGGTGCTCTGGGCGCTAGCGGTGCTCAACACGGTGCCCTATTTCGTGTTCCGGGACACCATATCGCGGCTGGACGGGCGCATCATGTGCTACTACAACGTGCTGCTCCTGAACCCGGGGCCTGACCGCGATGCCACGTGCAACTCGCGCCAGGCGGCCCTGGCCGTCAGCAAGTTCCTGCTGGCTTTCCTGGTGCCGCTGGCGATCATCGCCTCGAGCCACGCCGCCGTGTGCCTGCGGTTGCAGCACCGCGGCCGCCGGCGGCCAGGCCGCTTCGTGCGCCTGGTGGCGGCCGTCGTGACCGCCTTCGCGCTCTGCTGGGGGCCCTACCACGCGTTCAGCCTGCTGGAGGCGCGGGCGCATGCCAACCCGGGGCTGCGGCCGCTCGTGTGGCGCGGGCTGCCCTTCGTCACCAGCCTGGCCTTCTTCAACAGCGTGGCCAACCCGGTGCTCTACGTGCTCACCTGCCCCGACATGCTGCGCAAGCTGCGGCGCTCGCTGCTCACGGTGCTGGAGAGCGTGCTAGTGGACGACAGCGAGCTGGGTGGCGCGGGAAGCAGCCGCCGCCGCCGCCGCACCCCCTCCAGCACCCGCTCGGCCTCCTCCTTAGCTCTCGGCAGCCGCCCCGAGGAACCGCGGGGTCCCGCGCGCCTCCTCGGCTGGCTGCTGGGCGGCTGCGCAGCGTCCTGGCAGAGGCGCCCCCTGAACCGGGCGCTGAGCAGCACCTCGAGTTAGAACCCGGCCCGGGTAGGGCAGCGCTCACACGCGAAAGCATCACCAGGGCGCCGCGGTTCAACTTGATATCCGGACTCCAGCCGCAGTCATCAAAGTCCGAGGGGCAGGACCCAGGCATCTGCATTTTAAAGCGCCCCAGGAGACTCTGAATCTTTTTCAGAAACAGTGAGTTAAAGCAGTGCTTCTCAAACTTTGATATGCCAGTGAATCACCTAGGGGTCTTGTGAAGTGCAGTCTGATTCAGGAAGCCGGGGCCAGGTACTGAGAGTCTGCACTTAACAAGCTTCCAGGCCGAGAAGCCACTGCGGCAGGCTCACAGGCGAGGCCTGGAGTAACACAAAGTGAAACTCATAATAGACTTCCCACTCTAGGGCAGTGGAGTCGGAAGGGCACACGGGGTGCCTCTCCCCGGAGCTCAGTTTTACCAGATGATGGGGGAGGGGGGAGGGAGTTTTATGTTAAACCATCCATGTATTTTTGGAGGAGAGGAAAGGTTTGAGAAGCACTGTTCCAGCCTGCCCTCTTTATTTAGCCAATGCTTACTGCGCTAGACGCTTCACATCCCACAATCTTAAGGGGCAGCTTCTATTAGCCAGTCTTTACAGCTGAGCACATTCTGGCTCAGGGAGGTTAAGTGACTTGCCCAGTTTCAGGGCTAACGACCACAGGGTCTGCACTGTAACCCTAGGCATCACATACTCAATGACTCTCTGGTGAGCGAGGACATTCTCTGACCTACTCAAGGGACTTAAGATGCTACCTTGTGACCCAGCACTGCCCAAAGTGCTTCCAAGGCAGAAGCAGCAGGGGATGGTGTGGTCAAGCACTCGGGAAACCTGGGGCTAATCAAATCCAACGGGGGAAATGACTAAAAGTCTTCGGTCGTTAGAACTTGAATGGGCACAGCAACTCTGAGACTACAGCACATGTCATTTCTTAGCTAAGCTGACCAGCCTCCCTGCCGGCCTGGTGTTCTGTGGGATCCCTCTGGGCACTGGTAATCCCAAGATCTGTGCAGCCCTCGCCTCCAGGCTGCATGGGGCTGGGCAGCTACCATTTCCCGTTTATGGATGGGAGGGGTAACGTGCACCTCCGAGCTAGCACTTCCACTGCACCGCGTCTCATTCCTCCACCTGCCATGGACTTGGGGTCACAGACTGCTGTGTTTGAGCTCTGCAGCCCAGGGACTGAAAAGTTGATGCCAATGAATTTTGCTTGGTGGATGAAACGTCAGTGGAAGAAGCAGATGAGACACTCTTGAGATCTTCGTCCTGTGTTTTTTCTGCCACCAAAGGCCAGGATCACTGAAGGCCTGGCTCACAGCAGGTGTTGAGCAAAGGGAACAGTGAGGTGCCCAGCTAGCTGCACAGCCACCCTGTGTTGACACCTCACCCCTGCTCCCTCCCATCCCTTCCCCCTTTACTCATAGCACTTCCCCCATTGGACACGTGGTGCATTTTGCTTGTTTATTATGTTTTCTCTCCATCAGAATGAAAGCTCCTCGAGGGCAGGGGCTTTGGTCTATTGTCTGTATTTGCCGGTGCCTAGGATTGTGCCTGTGTGCAACAGGCACTCAATAAATATTTTTGCTGTAGACTGGACAGGCATGAGTTAGATTCTCTGGGGCTTCTGCAGAGACTGGTTTGGGAAAGGGGGTGCTAGGGAAAAACTCTGCTCCCTGCAACCTCCCCATTTTAATCTTTCAGTGTTGAAAAGTGGAGAGGAGCCGGATTCAGTTTGCTGAGGACAGAGGCAGTGGGGTGTGGAGGTGCTCAGAGCAGCCTTTGGGAAGGTGTGGGGGAAGCTGGATTCCCAACCGCCAGCCTCCAGGCCTGGGATGGACCTAGGATGCTGAGAAAGGGCATAGACTGCTGGGGGAGTCATCTGCCAGTCACCAGCTCACTGAGGAACCAGAAGAGTGTACGGTTCTTGGTTTGAAGGCACTTGGAGAAGGAGAGGAAGGAGGGATGGGAGCTGAATCTCTTCCCGCCCCCATCTCTGCCAGGTCCCAGGCACCCTCTGGCCTTCTGTCCCACACAGACCTGCCTGGAAGCCTTCAATGGCTGAGGAGCCCCGGTTGGGGTGGGGGTCCCTGTTCTGGAGCCATGGGGTTGGAGTGCCGGCTCCAGCAGAGGCGTCTGAGCAGTGGCCTGAGGGGCTGTGTCTGACATGGTTGTTGGCCATGGAAGGCCTCGGGCCATCCTGAGCTCAGATCTTGGCTGCCGGCCGCTGGGGCGGCTGCTTCTGCAGCAGGGCCAGGGTGTCCCGCTTCTCAATGGAGCGCAGCTGCTTCTTCTTTGCCCGCTTGAGCTTGGCGGGGTTTCGGATCTGGGGGTGGTATGAGGGGAGGGCATTAGTACGGCTGCAGCCTCGGTCCAAATTCCCAGGGGAGAGGAAGGCCGCCCCACAGGGGCCTGAGATCACAGCATGAGAGTGGGGGTACATGAGGCAGGGGTCGAGGCCCTGGTTTGCACCCCCAAGTGGGGCAGATGGGCAGAGGGGAAAAACGAGACACTCACCACTTGGACGACCTCTGCCTTCCGCTCATTCTCCAGGCGGCGTTTCAGGTTCTCGGCCCGGCGCTGTTTCTTCTCCTGGAACATGTGGGAGAAGGGGGATTTGAGTCGGGGAGCAGAGGCAGCCCTGGTCTCTCAGGCCCCAGAAGAGTGTGAGTGGATAGAATTCCCAGGAGGAAGGGGAATGGCCCTCTCTGCCAGGCTCCAGGTTGGTGATGTGTAGGTGGAGGGCCAGCGGGAGCAATCCTGTGCCATGGGCTAGTGCCAGGGGCCCACTGTGGTAGAAGCTCCTGACAGCATGTTGGGAGGTGGGTATGGGACAGGCAACTGAGGACAGGGGCTGAGACACAGGGGGTGCCCACCTGGAGATTCACGCACATGCAGACAGTGGTCCCTCGTGCCACCCTCATCAACTGCCAAGGGAGAAACGGGTGCTGGCCCTTCCCCCATTCCCACCCTCTTGGACAGTCTCCCCCTCTTCCCCTGGAGTCCCGCTGCTGCAGAATGCCAGGCTAGGGGTGAGGGCTGGGTCCCTGAGATTTTTGCAGGTGTGGGGCTGTGCAGGGGCTGCACTGCACAGAAAAGGCTATGGAGCTATCTGGGCTGGGTTCGAATCTGGATCCTGTTATTTCCTAAACAGGAGACCTTAGCTAAGTCTGTGCCTCAGCTTCTTCATCTTTAAAGTGACAGTGACCACAGTATCTACCTTGTAAGATAGTTTTGAGAAGTCAATGAGGGAATGCACATGCAGGGTTGGAGCAGCCCCTAGCTCCTTGGGCACACTGAGACTCTAGATGGACTCTGTCTTGGGAGGGGAAGCCCAGCGCTCTCTAGCCATGCTGACTGTGTCCCTCAGCAAGGCCAGGGTGGGGACGTCGGCTCCAAGGCTGCTGCATGGTTAGGAGTCTCTGCTGGCTTTGGTGACGTGGGGTAGGAGGGGTGGCCTAGGCCCCTGGGAAGGAAGGAGAAGTGAGCCTTGGCCTCCTGTGGTCAGGGCAGGCCTGGGCTGGGGGCTGGGCAGGAGCACCTCTGCAGTGGACGGTGAGAAGTGAGATGGCAGCTCTGTCTTGCCCAAGAGGGAGCCAGGGCCATACAGGAAAAGAGATAAGGCCTTAGCATACAGTGGCAGACACACCGTTCCTCAGATGTCAGCTGTAAGCTGAACTGGGGTGACTTAGAGCAGGGGACGCCTGACTTGAGTGACTGGCCCACCCCTTTTCTCAGTGGCCAGCCTGGGACCACGGGCCATGGATGAGTTGTCTGAATCCCGTTCGGCACTCCTCCTACACCCCTGGGGTCATTAGAGGAGTGGAGGAGGAATCTCCCACTGACTGCCCTGCCCTGGGGGGCAGGTGCTGACCAATGCCACTCCACTTTCTCTGCATGCTGCCTGCTGAGCGCCCTCCTCCCCACCGCTGAAAAGTCCCTGGCAGATGTGGGTGAGGCTGTGACCCTTTACAGGGGCTTCCTGGCTCTGGGATGGGTGACAGGGGACAGAAGTGGAGGAAAGGTGCGGGGGCCATCCACATTGCTGGTGTGTGGGCTGCTTCTTGGAGAATGACAGCAGCCATACCGGGGACATGGATTTCCAATCTGCAAGCCCTTCCCAACTGAGAAGGTCCCAGCAAAGGGCCCTCGACTCCATCTCACTGACTGCCCTACCACCCAGGACTTCCTCCTGGCCTTCTCCCCAAGGCCGACTTCTGGTCCTCCCCCTCCGTCCCTGTCCCTGAGGCTCTTTCAGCGGCCCAGGCTAAACTGCATGGTCCCCTGGGCCTCCCTGCCCTGTGGTCCCAGACTGCACTTCTGCTTCTGGCCAGGTGCCCTTCCTCCCTGGGGCCTTCAGATTCAAGAACGTTTTTTAACCAAGTCGGCCTCCCCTAGGCACCCGTGGAAGCCCCCACCTCAGATCTGTACCAGCAGACACCAGCTTAGCCCTCTGAGCCCCAGCCTCAGCCTCAGCCTGGCTGGCCCCTCACCTGGCGGCGCCTCTCCTTCTCCTCCTCCAGGTGACGGGCAAAGTCCTTGGCCAGCTTCCTCTCCTGCCGTTCCTTCATCTTCCGCTGCCATGATGTGTGCAGGGGCTTGTCCTGAAGCATCTGGGAGAATCTGAAAGGGCGAGAGTGGGTGCATACAGGGTCTGTGGGGCAAGCGCCACCCATGCCCTGTCTCCTCTCGGCCGCAGGCTCCGGACCTTCTTCCCCAGACCCCAGGCAGAACCACCTCTTTGCTGGCCTGACAGGCGGCCTTCCAGGGCTGCAGAAACTTGGGGCAGGAGGGAACCCTGATCATGCTGGCTGCCATTTCTCAAGCCTTGGCTACATGCCTCTGAGGTGGGTACTCCCATCCTTTCCACTTACAGAGGAGCAGGCCAAGGTGCGGAAAGGTTAAATAGCTGCCTAAAGATACCTTGTGGCAGTCAGGACTTGAATCCTGTCAGCAAATGCAGAGTCCAGGCTATGCGGCCCCTGCTGTAAAGTTCTGCTGCTTCCGCCAAGCGCATTTGGCCCGGGTGTGAATGCCTCTGGAGGTGGGGCGCTCAACCCCTATGGAGGTGGCCCATTCCATTTCAGAGCAGTGTGAGTAGTTAACGTTCTGGGTAATGATTCAGAATCTTCCCCACCAAGACCGGATGCAGTAGCTCATGCTTGTAATCCCAGCACTTTGGGAGGCCAACGCGAGCCGATCACGTGAGTCCAGGAGTTGGAGACCAGCCGGGCAAACATGGCAAAACCTACCAAGCCTACTAAAACCTACTAAAGTTTCTACTAAAAATACAAAAATTAGCTGAGTGTAATGGGGTATGCCTATAATCCCAGCTACTTGGGAGGCTGAGGTACAACAATTGCTTGAACCTGGGAGGTGGAGGTTGCAGTGAGCCGAGATCACGCCACTGCACTCCAGCCTGGGTGACAGAGCAAGACTCGGCCTCAAAAAAAAAAAAAGAAAGAAAAAAGAAAAAGAATCTCTTTCCCCAGTTGGAGATGAAGTGGGCATCAGGGCTCTCAGGGAAATCTGAAAAGAGCAACGATGATTTTAGAGTTACAGGAGAACTGAGCTCATCTCTGTAAGAATGCATACTACAAAGATTTATGAATGGGATGAGATATCTAGGATGTACTTTAAAATATTTCAGGGGAAAAAAAATGCCAAAGATCAGCCGGGTGCAGTGGCTCACACCTGTAATCCCAGCACTTTGGGAGGCTGAGGTGGGCAGATCACCTAAGGTTGGGAGTTCGAGACCAGCTTGACCAACATGGAGAAACCCTGTCTTTACTAAAAATACAAAATTAGCTGGGTGTGGTGGTGCACACCTGTAATCTCAGCTACTTGGGAGGCTGAGGCAGGAGAATCGCTTGAACCCAGGAGGAGGAGGTTGTGGTGAGCCGAGATTGCACCATTGCACTCCAGCCTGGGCAACAAGAATGAAACTCTGTCTCAAAAAAAAAAAAGAATAAAAGCCAAGGATCAAAGATGAAGCTAGACTAGTAAAATGCTGAGCTGTGTTGATGCTGATAATGGGGACTTGAGAGCTTTGCTCTTTCTTTGTATGCTTGAAAATTTCCATTCAAAAAAAGTAAAAACAAAATGCAAAGAAGTCTCTCGGTGGCCTCCACATGCTGAAATTAGGTCTTTCTCTTTTAAAGATTCAAGGCCCATTTTGGTGTCCCTTGGCCCTGTCGACTTCTGGCCCCAGCTCCCTGATTTCCTTCTCCCCTTCCCAAGGCCTTGCCACTGAAGGCCTGGCCTCCTAAGCACTAAGAATGGGGCGCCACATGGACTTTCCCCATAACTGTAAAGCTGGGCTTCCCAAGCTGGGGTACGAGAACCCTGAAGGGACAAGGTGGTGGGAGCCTAGAGACACACAGAACCACAAGACACAGCGCTGCATCTCTGTAGAGCAGGGCTGCCAAACAGAACTTTCTGTGATGGCGGAAACACTCCACACTGACACTGTCCAATAAGGTAGCCACTAGTCATGGGTGTCTGCTGAGCGCTAGAAATGCGGTTGGTGTTGATAGAGAAACTGAATCTTAAATTTTATTTAATTTTAATTAATTTAAATGTACATAGCCACATGTGGCTGGAGGCTAAGGTACTGAGGCAGGGCAGTTCCAGACCATTGGTTCTACCTGAGTATTGAAGAAACTCAGGCCTGGGTTCCAAGTCCAACCACTTACCACCTGGGTGACCTTGAGCAAGGCAGCCTCTCTGAGTCTCAGCATCCTCTCCAGTGGAGATGAGAATCATTCCTAACCCAAAGGGTGGTGGGAGATTTAATCAACACACACACGTAATAGGTGCTCCATAAATGCTACTCCTCAGAGAAGGCAGACAGCATGCCCAAGGGGCACTATGGAGAAGATGGCGTTTGGCATGAGCATGAAGACAGGGCTGCGGCCAGGTCTCCCTCACCACACACACTTTCCCAGCTGTGGCTGTCTTCCTCCCTGCAGCAGGAGCTGCTTCCCACCCATCTCCAGGCTCACTTACCACCCACTGAAGCTGCTCCCTCAAAGATCCCAAACATCCATTCAGTGGCCGTACTGGGCCCCTCCCCACAGACCTGCCTGCAGCTTCGGAAGCTGTTTTAGTTCTCCTGAGACAGCCTCCTCGTGGGTTTCCCTGTCTTCACCCCTGCCCGCCTATGTCTGTGTTCAGTAGCCAGGCTGATCTCACAAGTCAGGTCATTTCATTCCTTTGCTTGACACCCTTCCATGGCTCCCAAGCTCACTCAGGAAAGCCGGAGTCCCTGCAAGGGTCACCAGGCCCTGCTGTCTCTCTGACCTCATCTCCTACTGTTCCCCTTCTCCCCCTCATTCCAGCAGTGAGACCTCTGGAATGCCTCTCAAACGGGAGCTTGCTCCCACCTCAATAGCCTCTGAACTTCCCTTTCCTCTTGCCTGTTTCCCCAGATCTCTGCCTGGCTCCCTCTGCTCAGGCCTGTTTATCTGCAAGGCCATCTCTGAGCACTGTGGCGATACCCTGCCCTCCCTGTTATTCTCTGGTCCCCATCCTGGTTTATTTTTCTTTAAAGTCTTTATTACTGACATATCATGTGTGTACTTGTTCTTGATCTGTTTCCCAAAATGAGAATGTTTGCTTCAGGAGAGCAGAGACTTTTTGTTCACAGCCATGTTTACCCAAGATCCAAGCAATGGCTGATGAATGAATGAACTACCTTCTGTCCTCATTCATCCACTTGTTCAGCTTAGTGCCCTACTCTGCGCTGGGATCTGGGGGATCTAGTCATGATAGGTAAGTCCCCACTCTCACACTCTCATGGAGCCTCTGGTTTAAAGGAAAACAGGCAGTCAATAAGAATCACGCAAATAAATAAACGTTTGTGTAAATGGAGGTGTTACAAAAGAGAAGTACAGCACACAATGATAACATAAAGCTTGGGGACTTAACCCTAGCTGGATAAGCCAGAGAGGCTTTTCAGAGGAGGTCACATTTGAGCTGAGCCCTGAAACATGAGTGGGGGATTGGCCAGGGGAAGAGCCTTTCAAACAGTGGGAACAGCACGAGTGAAGGCGCTGAGGAAGGAGGGAGCGTCACACACGGGAGGAACATGGAGGGGACATGTGTGGAAGCTCTAGCGATGGAGGGGAGAGGAGGGTGGGCCTGCGGACCTCATTAAGGAGGCTGGAGTGCGTGCTCTGAGTGAGCAACAGCGAGTCAGGAAGGGTGTGCAGTTGGGCAGGGAGCTGGGACAACACACCCTCTCTCCAGACTTCTTAGTCAAGTGATCTGTGGCCTCCTACTCTGCTCCAGCTGCTGATCCTGTGTCTTGTGCGGGCCCCTCCCTTCTCTCCGCCTGTGCATGGGCCCAGCCCCCTCTAGCTCAGCAAGCCCATCTCCCCACCTGCAGCGTGAGTACTGGGACCCCAAGCTTCACCCGCTCAACTTGTTCATCACCCTCTTCCCACCTGAACCAGCCTCCTCCGGTTCCACATGGCCATCAATGGCCCTGCCATTCTCCTGTGACCCCCCGGGACAGGGCAGAGGGGTAGTGCCATCATCTACTTCTCCAACAGCTACGGTCACTCTAGCTTCAAAGTCTCTCCCATGGGAGACTTGCAGTAAATTACTCTGTAAGCCTCAGTTTCTTCTGTTCAATCAGGGGTGGGGGGATAATACCCACTGCCTAGGGTTTTAAGGGCCTAGCATGAAGAAAAGGGCCTAGCACGAAGCCTGGCACAGAGTCAGCTTCTTCCCTAAAAACACCCTCCCTCCTCATGGTCCCTCACAGGCATACATCCCTGACTCCCCTGTGGTTCCCATTAGCTCGAATTGGAACTGAACCCCACGCCTCTCTTTCATGGCAGCCTACACTCTTCCTTCTTCACATGAGCTACTTCGTTCCTTCACTAAATAAGCATTCATTGAGCATTTACTATGCCCTTGGCACAGAAAGACAAGAAAGATCTCGTGCCTGCCCCTTAAGAAGGTTGCAATCCAATTCAAGGTGGATCTACAGGGACTGGGTAAAGGGGTTTTTTGCACACAGGCTTCGGAATCAGATCTGTGCTCAGGTCCTGTGCCTACCATTCATTTAGCCTTGGTTTCCTCACACAAAAAACAGGAATAATACCACCACCTGCTTCACAGGGCTGACGTGCAGATTAAGTGTGATGACACATGCTGTTCCATGTTTGAAAGGCTGTTGACTGGTAAATCCTTATTAAGGACACGATGTCCTATATAATCAGTGCTCAGTAATACTTTTTATCTTAAAGGCAAATAACTGTAACAGACTGTATTGGATGAAGACCTCACTGCTTTGATCAAGTAATGGCTGGTTTACTTGCTTCTGCCTCCCTCACTAGAGAGGGCAGACAACGGTAAATGTCTGTTGAACGAATACACACCTGAGGTGCTACAGGAGAGGCCCATAGGGACCCTGAGGAGGAAAGGCATCAGAGAAATTGATCTTTGAGGGCCTGGCCCCACCCTCTCCGGGATCCCAGGGCATTTTACCACATTCTGATTGTAATTACCTTTTTGCTAACATCCTCGCTAACGTGAGCTCTCTCTAACCCTGGGGCTATTCTCCAGGCTGCAGCAGGGCAAAGGCGGGGTCCCAACACCACAGAGAACGCAACCCCTGTCCATGCTGTCCCCCACTTCACCTTTTCTTGGAGCGGTCCTTCCACACTCGCCCCGATTTGGGCTTCCCCTTCGGGATTACAGGAAGCTCCTCTTTGTTCAACTTCTTGGACGCTGGGGCCTGGGATGAAAAGCCTTTTCGCTTCTTTGCCCCGAAGCCGCCTGTCACCGTCTCCCCAGCTGGAGGTGGCTTGCTTGGCTCATGCTGACCCCGGGGGGCGCCAGGTGCCCTGGGTGTCAGCTCCAGTAGTGGCTGAGAGGGCTCCGGACCGGGAGCTTGCTGACCGGGGTAAGGCTCTGGTGATCTTGGGCCCGGCGGTAGCTGATGCTGGGGGACTCCCGAGGTCAGCTCCTCCTTACTCTGGGCCAACTCTGAGGCCAGTACTCCCTGGTCCTGAGAACACTTTGGTGCCTCCTCACTTGGCTTCGGCTGACATCGTGGGGATTCAGGACTGGACTCCGGCTGTCTTTGAGGCGACTCCAGGTGTAGGTCTTGCCGACGCTGGGGGGACCCTGCGCCTGGCTCTGGTTGCCTTTGGGGGGACTCCAAGCCTGCACCCTGCTGCAGACGGGGTGATCCTGGGCTTGTCTTCGGCGGCCTTTCGGGGGACCCCAGGCCAGCCTGCTGCACACTCGGAGGAGACCCGGGCTCCCTGGTTTCTTCTGGGTTCGACTCGAACTCCACAAGGGTTCGTCTCGCCCGCGCAACTGAGATGAGGCTCTCGGGGGATTCGGGCCTTAGGCCTCCCAGCCGTCGGCTGCGCCTTAGCGGTGTATCCATGGCTCAGCCGGTAAGTTTCCACACCCTTGCACGCGTGCAGCCCCCACCGACAACCGGCGCCTTCCTATGACGTCAGGAGTCGCCACGTCCGTGACGCACAGGAGGGGCGGTTGCTGAGGCGGCCATGTTGGTGAGGGGTGGAGGCGGGACCGGGGTTGGGGCGAGTGGGGCTCAGCATGCTCATGCGCAATTCGCGCGGACGCAGTTAACATGTGGTTGATGAACCAGTCTTTTTCCTGGGATTCGCTTTTACCTTTCTTGCAAAGTTTCCTGGGGAAAGAAGAGCGAGCAAGTAGAAAAGGGAAAGTGGGAGGACCCATTTCAGGGAGAGAACAGAGTTGAACAAAGGTCCGAGGAGCCCCTAAGCAAGGCCGGGTGGAAGTTTTGCGGCCAACTCCGGTGCGGTTGGGCAGGGTCCTGCCCTCCTTGGGCCTGTTTTCTCATTTGTAATATGGGTCATTTTGCACTAGCTTCTTGCATCCCAAATGATCCTGTCGGAGTCCTCCTCCCAGCTGCCTGAGGGAATGCTACCTGGGGGTCCTGGAGGTGGAAGATCGGTCTTTTCTGTATTAATTGTTCACACTCTTGCTTCTCCCGTCCTGTGCTTCCGTATATAATCCATGGCTCTCCCTCCCTTTTTAGCGTTTTCCACGTTTATGAGTGAAGTTGAGGTACCAATAAGATGCGCCACCTTTGTCCTGTGGCTCACCTGGGCCCTCGACCGGCTGCATACCCTCCCACGTCCCTCTTCTTCTGCCCCAGTTCTAGAAACGTGTTGGATCATCTCCGATCTTCCTTTCAGCCCAGACAGTGGTTTTTGCTGGTGTGTGAACCTGCTTCGCCTCCCCTCCCTTCCCTTGCTATTCACCTGTAAATGTACTTTGCTTACTAAGCACTTTGGGACCTCACCAGTGAGCAGGTGTTGCCTTCTGGACCTCCCAGGGCCTAGAGAAGACTCGGGATGTGGGGTTGGGGAATGTGGGGCTGTGGAGACCTTCCTGTGAGACCCAGGAGTGGGGCTTTGATTTACTTACAGCATGCTTCTTAGGAAGAACATCTTGGAAGTGGTCCAGTTGTGAAATTCTTGGAATTGCCTGGGGTTGGACATTAAAGGTCCCAGGGCCCGTGTCCGACATTCCAGTGGTTTCTTTTAGAAATCATTGTTTCTCCAACTGGGGGCTTGTGAGAGGGCCTGGGAAATTGTTTTAAGAATATCAGGAGTCAGAGTGCCGTCATCTCCCTCATGTTCTCGAGCCAAGGATACCCCTGCAGGGGGACTTTGCCTGCCTCACTGCTCCTCCCCTGCCATGCAGCTGTCCACAGCAGAAGCAGCCGGGACACCTCCTCGCTCAGCTCTTCCACCCCGCAACTGTCAGAGGAGTGAGTTCCATTCAGTTCCTTAAATGCCCTGCCGCTGCCTGGAGACCCCAATGATCCGACACTCAGAACCAAGCCCGGCAGGTGTTGCCAGGGTGCTGGAGGAGACTGTACGCCCCTCTGCCCTGCTCCAGTCCCCCTTGGCTTGCCCTGCCTCCTAAGCTCTTGTCCCCAGCTGGAGGGATCACTCTCCACTGCCGATTGGATCATATGCTAGTCTAGCCTGAAATACTTCAGAGGGTGATCTCAGGTTTTCACCAGAGAGAGGGAGATGTGTTTTAGAGGAGGCCTTTGGGTGGCCCCCAGACATTTGGAGGCACTTTGTCAACCTCAGCATCAGGTGGGCTCAGTTTGTCATTGTCATTGTACATGGTGTGCAGAGGCCCAGAGGAGACTCCTGAAATTTTCAGAAGAGCCTGGTGTGGTGATCGCTGTTGGGACCCTGTCCCCTTACACTCCTTTGCTTTCTTTTAAAAATTATTATTTTTGAGACAGGGTCTTGCTCTTTTGTCCAGGCTGGAGTACAGTGGCACAATCACAGCTCACTGCAGCCTTGACCTCCCAGGCCCCAGGGATCCTCCCACCTCAGCCTCCTGAGTAGCTGGCACCACAGGCCCGTGCCACCATGCCTGGCTATTTTTATTTTTTTGTAGAAACGGAGTCTCCCTGTGTTACTCAGGCTGGTCTTGAACTCCTGGGCTCAAGTGATCCTCCTGCCTCGGCCTCCCGAAGTGTTGGGATTACAGGCGTGAGCCACTATGCCTGGCCGCGCCTTTGCTTTTATTGCAGCTTTCTACATCCCAGCTTTCTTGCCTTTAGGTGGTAGGATACTGAGGGGCTTCTCTGCAGCCCCCAGAGGCCCCCAGCAGGATTGAACTGGCATTGCCCACAAAGGTAACCTGCTCATGCACCTTCTTTTGGCTTCATCCCTGTCTCTTCCCCACTTTCTTATAGATGCTTGCTGAGGTCATTCTCAGAGCAGACAAATATTGTACTTAATCCTCTTCTCAGAGTTGGCTTCTGCAGAAACCTAGCCTGAAGCACTGGTGCCAGCAATGATTGGTCCAGGCATTGTTTCAAGCACTCTGCAAGTACAAATCCATTTCTTAATGTTTCTCCCAACAATCCTGTGAGGCAGGTGCAGTTGTTATTACTCCCAGTTTACAGATAAAGAAACTGAGAGGCCGAGTGCGATGGCTCACACCTGTAATCCCAGTACTTTGGGAGGCCGAGGCGGGCGGATCACTGGAGGCCAGGAGTTCAAGACCAGCCTGGCCAACATGATGAAACCCCATCTCTACTAAAAGTACAAAAATTAGCTGGGTGTGGTGGCCGGCGCCTCTAGTCCCAGCTACTCAGAAGGCTGAGGCAGGAGAATTGCTTGAACCTGGGAGGTAGAGGTTGCAGTGAATCGAGATCATGCCACTGCACTCCAACCTGGGTGACAGAGCAAGACCCTGTCTCAAAAAAAAAAAAAAAGAAAAGAAAAGACAAGACTGAGGCACAGAGAGGCTGAGACACTTGTAAAGGTCACACAGCAAATAAGTGGTAGAGGCAAGATCCACACCTAGACTGTCTGATTCCAGAGCCACAACTCTTAACAGTAAATCTGCCTGTTACCCAGGCAAGGAAACAGGCATGGGAAGGCTAAGTGCTTGCCCAAAATCAGACAGCGACACATTCAGGAGCCAGGATTGTGGTTCCAGAGGTGGCATGCTTAGCTGCCTTGCAGCTGCCCCCACATGGGCCTTGTTCACCTATTCGTCACACTGATCCTGGTCTGTGTGCTGGGAGGTGCTGGGTACCACCTGGCACACACCATCGTGCAGAATGTGCTGAATCAGCAATACCAACTTATTTATGTAAGCTGAGATCTGCTGACTGACGGAAACCAAGAGCTGGCAGATGGATGGAAGATAGGGATCAGGTGTTCTCCTCTGAGTCATTGACATCCCCTCAGCTAAGGGGTGCTGCAGTTGAGAGAGTCTGACAGTCCCCAGATGTCAGGGACCTGGGTCCCCATGACTTTCTGTTCAACACCTAGACTTGCCTGAAATACTTGAGGGTGATCTCAGGTTTTCACCAGAGAGAGGGAGATGTGTTTTAGAGGAGGCCTTTGGGTGGCCCCCAAACACTTGGAGGCACTTTGTCAACCTCAGCATCAGGTGGGCTCTGGCCCAGAACCCCCTACTCCCACCTGAGCTCAGTTTGTCATTGTTATTATACATGGTGTGCAGAGGCCCAGAGGAGACTCCTGAAATTTTCAGAAGAGCCTGGTGTGGTGGTGTACTTGCAGAGTGCTTGAAACAATGCCTGGACCAATCATTGCTTGCCCCAGTGTTTCAGGCTGGGTTTCTGCAGAAGCCAACTCAGAGAAGGGCAGAGAAAGGGCCCCTGGCGGTCACCGGCAGCGTTAATTGAGCACTTACCACGCGCCAGGCCTCTTCTGGGTGCTCCTGTGCTCCCCAGAGCTCCAGTTCGGGAGGCGATTTTCAGCAGGAGCACAGTGCTCGACATGTGTTTGTTGAATGAATGGATCCTCATTACGACCTTACAGGGCTGGGGTGATCATCCTCATTTTACTGACCAGGAAATCCCACTCCCAGAGAGGCTGCGCTTTGGGGCCAGGGTGACACAAAAAGAGGGTGCAGGGTGAGGTCTGGAGCTCAGGGCTTCTTGACTCTAAGCCCTAAACCTCCCCCTGCACCAGGCCCAGGACTGGGACATGGGGCTGACTCAGTCTGGGGTGTCATTGGCAACCAGCACGTTGAATGAAGGCAGGACCCAGATGGGCAGAGGTGCAACTGGGTCTCAGCTAATCTTCATTGTGCTGCAAGGATCCAAGCTTGTCTTTTGCTCAAAGCTGTCTCAAGTATTTGAAGTCAGTTTTCTTGTAGCTTTTCCAGAATTGTCTTTTATCCAGGTTAAACATCTCCTGTTCCTCCCATAACATGATAAGTCTTTGGGAAAGACACCAGTTCTCTACAGTGCTTCCAGAATGTGGGACCCAGAGCTCCTAATGGCGCTAAGGTTGACTGCCCCATGGACGGCTGAGTGGATTTGTCACCTCCCTACTCCATGATCTGTATCAGTGTGGTCAAGATCGCATTCAAGCCACCCCGTGGACATCTGATTGAAACCCTCAGTCTGGTTCCCGTGGCTGTCAGGCTCCCCTGCTCCCTACATCCCCTTGCTCTGATCTTGGACATGAACTGTTGGCTTTTTTGGGTAGTGCAGGATCTGTCCCTGTTGCATTTTGTTTTTGCCTCTCCTCTTTCAGTAGTTACCCCCACTTTCTCTTTGGCACGTGTGAAGAGCTGCTTCTAGGTACCTTGAATCAGGTGCCGCTGAGAACGTGGAACACGACCAGGGTGATCGTGTGAGTTCTTATCGTGCATGCTTATCTCAGAGGCTCATCTATGCTGTGTGCTTCCAACAGCTCACTATCAGTTTCAGACCCTTGAGAGGAGGTGGGAAGAGACCTCAGTAGAGGGGCCAAGGGATGGGGGAGGATGGAGCGGTACTTGAAATCCCAGCTTGAGACCTCCCAGCTGCCCCTACAGGGCATTGCCAGGGTGCAGGGAAGCTGCCTGGCTGGGAGAGGCCCACTTTGCAAAGCTCTCATTTATCTGCCCCTGCTCGGGGCTGAGGAGAGCAGAGCTTATCTCCTGATCCTCTCACGGTATCTGCAGGTTCTGCTAAAACAGGAAAGGGCCAGACCTGCTACCCCCAGGTCACCATGGAGAGGGGGAGGAGGAGGCAAGACCTCCTCTCCCTCCTCAGGCCCCTGCCAGCCTCCATAGCATTTCTCCTGCTCCAAGGCAGGCCAAGAAGAGGTGGGGTGGGTTGGGTAATGAACACCTGAACCAGGTAGAAAGTAGTTAACTCAAGAAGGGGGCATGGCATCTCATACCCCATTCCAACCTCACCCCAGTGTGTCCAACAGCAATGCTTTTCAAACGTCAGTGAGTGTTGGAATCATGGAGGGTGTGTTAAAACACAGATTCCTGGGCTCCGACCCCCCCAAATTAAGATTCATGAATTTGCATTTCTTTTTTTTTTTTTTTTTGAGATGGAGTCTCACTCTGTCACCCAGGCTGGAGTGCAGTGGTGTGATCTCGGCTCACGGCAACCTCTGCCTCCCGGGTTCAAGCGATTCTCCTGCCTTAGCCTCCCAAGTAGCTGGCACTCCAGGCATGCACCACCACGTCAGCTAAGTTTTGTAATTTTGGTAGAGACAGGGTTTCGCCATGTTGGCCAGACTGGGTTCAAATTCCTGACCTCAGGTGATCCGCCCGCCTCCGCCTCCCAAAGTGCTGGAATTACAGGCGTGAGCCACCGCGCCCAGACTGAATTTGCATTTCTGACAAGCTCTCAGGTGATGCTGCTGCCACTGGTCCACAGACCACACTTTAAGGAGCAGTATCTGGTGGGAAGGAATGAGCAATGCAAGAGCTTTCTTTCTTTGCCTTCTGTCTAGGGCAGAGGCTGAGTTCATCATACTATCGTTCATTTGTTCACCAAGTCTTTTTTGAATGTTTATGACAGGTGTCATGAAGAGGTACAACAGGGAAGAGAGCAATCATGGTCCCTGCCTTAGCGGGTCTTATGGCATCTTGGGGACACAGATAATAAACACCTGAATCTGAAAAGTATCCTTTGAGGAAGGCTGAGCAAGAATGAATTCCCCCATTTTACAGGCGAGGAGATGGCATCTCAGAGAGGTTACCTGACTTGCTGAATGTTACCCACATGTTAAGTCACAGGACTTGAACTCAGGACTTCTCAACTCAGAATCTGGCCCTTATTCCCTGGCTATGAGCCATCTCAGCTTCATGGGGCTGCATTTAGATGGGAGAGCTATAGACCCTGTGCATATGTTGCCAGTGGGTGAAAGCTGCGGGTTTCATCCCTGGGTATGGAAGAAGAGCTTAGACAGACAGATGCGTAGGCACACATATTTACATCCCATACATATGGACTCTCAGTTCCTAAGACCTGAAAAATCACAGTTTCATAGTGAGTCACTTCCCCTCTCTTCCTCTCTGTTCACTTATCCCTATTCTCTCATTTCCTCTAATATTTGGCTTCCTCTCTGTTCACTTCTCCCTATTCTCTCATTTCCTCTAAAGCTCTGACCCTTGCACAGTGCGAGATCTGCCTAAGTGATGGTCACCCCTTTCAATCAATATGGTGGCTTCATCTCAATGGCAACCCCCGGAAACCCTGCCTTGGTGACCAAGGAGGAGCATACCAGTAGCAAATTATGAGACCTTTCCTGAAGCATGGATCAGCTTGGTTCCTGGTTTCTTGATTCCTTGGTTCCTGTTGACCATGTGATAGGGAAAATCTCTGCTTTCTCTACCACTGAGTTTCTCTGACACTCTAGTGGTGACCGAAACCAGCCCCAAATCTGATTCAGCGGGCTCATACAATGCCAGGTTGGTGAGATGAGCCCTCCCCTGAGTCAGCAGTCTTCCTTCTCTGTTCTCATGGAGCAAACAGAACCCTCAAGGACAGAGCAACTCCACTGGATCAACGAGGCTCATTCTTCTGGATCTCCGATGCCATGGTGCGTTCTTTCAAAGGGCAGTTATAGAAACAGAGCAGATCATTTCCCCAAAAAGGCCCATTCCCATGTTTACCAATTGAAAAGTACGTCACTTAGGGTAAGCTTTCAGGACATAAGAGTGGTCAGCAGTCTTGATGAGAACACATTTTATTGCAGTTAATTAAACATCATAAAAATGGATCACTTCCACTGGCAGTTTAAATGATTGAGATTCTTTCCAGAGTAGCTACGAAGGCTTTGGCAGATATTACCCCATTTAATTCTCACAGTAACCCCATGAGGAAGTTAATATTGCTGCCCTATTTTTCAGAGGTGGAGAAACTTGCCCAGGGACAGGCAGCTGGTAAGTGGCACAGTGAGGATTTAAATCTAGTATTCTGCTTCCAAAGTGTGTACAGTTTTACCCATACTGCTTTGCCTCTGTGTCTTAGGCACTTGACCTAAATCAAGAACGAGTCTCCTCTCTAGCCCAGGCCTAATTTTTCTATTCTTTGAAAATAAGCCAGAAATTTCAGATCATTACAAGTACCTTCTATACAGGGCAGGGGCTGATCGATTGAAGTGTTATTCTGCTACTCTTTTGTTCTCTGCTCCAAACCAAAGATTATGCAGCACTCATATTATCTTCTGCTTGAGTGGTTTTTGCTCTCTGCTTTCAAGATGACTCTGGGTAGATCGAGATATCCCACTTGTTCGGAAATTAGACACAGGTGGAGTGGAGCTGACCCCGCTGGTACCAGCAGCCTCCGCAGGTGCCCGCAAATGTCTGAGACTGGTATCTGCCTGGCCAGGGCGTTCATGAATTCTTTGCCCAGAGCAGGCGCTCAAGTTCAGTGCTCGATGCTACGCCGCCACCTGGTGGCCGTATATTGCAAGTCTCTGGAGCTGCCTGTGTAGAGAGCCACTCTACCAGGGTTTACAGGGATATAATTTATCCTCCAAACAGAAACATCTGTTTAGATGGGACATTGGTTGCAAACTAGGTCTATGCCACGGGGACATATGTTTTGGAGTCTCCCAGTTACTGCGATATGCATTCTGCTATAGGCTGTCATGTGACAGAGGTAGGAACCAGGAAGCGCTGCTCTGAATGTTCGTCAGTGGCTCTAGTCCTCTTGCTCCTCCAGGGCGAGGTGTCTGGGTTGTGTCATTTCCTTCTGAATCAGTGCTATGCAATTTGCTAATGTGAGGCCTTGGGCAAGGTATTCAATCAGGCAGCACTTTCAGAGTGTCTTCTAGAAGGAGTCTCTATTCTAAGGTAGAGCTTTGCATATATTAACTCATAGAGTCTTCACCACAACCCTATGAGGTGGGAATTAGCATTAGCCCTGTTTTACATTTGAGGAAGTGGAGGTCCAGAGAGGTTAAGTAACTTGCCTAGGATCACACAGCTAGGGAAGGAAAGAGCCGAGAGTCAAACCCAGACGGTCTGGCCCCCGAGTTGGCACTCTTGGCCATCATATCTTCTGGGACTCAGTTTTCTCATATACATAGGCTATGTATATCCATAGACTATGTTTTCTCCAACATGTACATACCTGTGATAAAGTTTAATTTATAAGTCAGGCTCAGTAAGAGATGAAAAATAATAGAATTAAAATATACTGTAATAAAAGTTTTATCACTTTGGGAGGCCGAGGTGGGCGGATCACTTGAGTTCAGGAGTTTGAGACCAACCTGGCCAACATAGCAAAACCCTGTCTCTACTAAAAATAAAAAAAAAAGCCAGGCGTGGTGGCACGAGCCTGTAATTCCAGCTCCTTGGGAGGCTGAGTCAGGAGAATCACCTGAACCCAGGAAGTGGAGGTTGCAGTGAGCCGAGATCACACCACTGCACTCTAGCCTGGGTGACAGAGTGAGACTCCATCTCAAAAAAAAAAAAAAAAAAAAAGAAAAAGTTATGTGAATGTGGTCACTCCAAATATACTGTACTCAACATTTTTTTTTTTTCTTTTGAGACAGAGTCTCACTCTGTTGCCCAGGCTGGAGTGCAGTGGCACGATCTCGGCTCACTGCAGCCTCTGCCTCCCAGGTTCAAGCGATTGTCATGCCTCAGCCTCTGCCTCCCAGGTTCAAGTGATTCTCATGCCTCAGCCTCCCAAGTAGCTGGGATTACAGGCACGTGCCACCACACCTGACTAATTTTTGTATTTTTAGTAAAGATGATGTTTCGCCATATTAGCCAGGCTGGTCTTGAATTCCTGACCTCAGGTGATCCACCTGCCTTGGCCTCCCAAGGTGCTGGGATTACAGGCATGAGCCACTGCGTCCGGCCAGCTATTTCTGGACTGTGATGGACCACGGATAACTGAAATCACGGAAAGTGGAACCTCATGTCGGGGGGACTCCTGAATACATTCTGATTGCTTACTACCTATACACTTGTCTGCACTGAAAATTTTTCTGAGAATTGCTTGGGTGCCTTGGGTTGAGATGGAATACATTTTTCCCATTTGCATTCATGAAAATATATTTCTTTTTTAGACAAAGTCTCACTTTATCACCTAGGCTGGAATGCAGTGGCGCGATCTTGGCTCACTGCAACCTCTGCCTCCCAGGTTCAAGCAATTCACGTGCCTCAGCCTTCTGAGTAGCTGGAATTACAGATGTGCGCCACCATGCTTGGCTAACTTGTGTATTTTTAGTAGAGACGAGGTTTCGCCATGTTGGCCAGGCTGGTCTCGAATTCCTGACTTTAAGTGATCTTCCTGCCTCGGTCTCCCAAAGTGCTGGGATTACAAGCGTGAGCCACTGTGCCTGGCCGCATTCATGAAAATATTTTTATTTAACAGCTTCTCATTTAGCAGCAGGGTTTCCAGTAACAAATCCATTAAGTGGGAGAGCAGGTGGATACTCTTGCCCACTTGTCCATCCACACATACAGACGTGAGACACCTTAGGGTCCCTGCTGTGCACGCACATGGACAAGATATGCAACTTTAGTCACTAAATCCAGGTGGATGTGACCCGAGCCACATGTCAACTTTTTGTTGATAGCACAACAGCAACATTGAGGGATGTTTCTTAGAAAGAGCAGACCGGTCTCCATGCTGGGGTGTGTATGAGGGTGGGTGTAGTGACCTCTGGGGCTGGGTGTTACAAAGGGAAGGCCAACCCCGCAGCCAGGAGAAGGGGAAGATCGCAGAGCCCCGGAGGTCAGATGCTGGGAGGAGCTCAGCTCCCAGGAGCAGCAGATGCCTTGAGTGCAGGCCATGGCTGGGGGCTGTGGCAGCTGCGTGGGTGGATCCTGGGAGTGGCTGCTGTGGCCGTGGGAAGTTCCTGAGCTGGGTTCAGGTACTGGAGCCGGGAGAAGAAGGAAGGGCCAAGGCCACTCGCCTTTAGTCAGCCCAGAAGAAGCCCGTGTGACCCCATGATCCTTTTAAGTTTTTCCTTCCGTGCTTTCCCTGGTGATCCAGGCTTTCTTCTCTGCCCACAGCCCTCCACAGACCAGGTGGCGGTAGCCTGAGCCCCCAGACCTTGTGCTTTGGGCTGAGTCCTTCTCGTAGCTCTGGTCTTCCCTGGGGAGAAGGTTGCCCAGGAGTCGTACCTGGATTCTGGGGATGGATGTGATCTCAGCCAGGTCACCTTAGTTCTCTGGGCCTCAGTTTCCTCATCTGTGACATGGGGTCAGTCTCTTACCTGCCCCCTCAGGCCTGTCATGAGGGTTGGGGAAAGGAGCTTGTGGAAGCCCCTTGATGGAGGGAGCTGCTATAACCACCGTCTCCCAGCACATGTAAGGCTATAGTTGTCAGCCAGGATCCAGAAGCCTCACCGCTGCCCTTCCTTCCTGCAGCATCGGCTGCCACCACCAGAATCTGGCAGCACCATGGGGCACTTGTCCCAGCCGGTTCTACCTTGGCGCTGAGCTATAAGCTTTTGTAAACATCTTCTTCCCTAGCCACCTCCCTGTTCTCACATGTCCCTCAAGACAGCATCTCCCCAGTGTAGACCAAGTGGGTCTCAGCACGGCCACGGTACAGACAGTTTAGGACAGCACATGGGTTTAGGCACCCACGTCTTGGTGCATGTTCAGATGGGGATGCCCAGTGACCAGAGAGGCCAGCCAGATGGCTGGAGTGTTCCAAGAGCACTGGTATGGAGGAAGCCAGGAAGGAGAGAGTTTCGAGGAGAATTAAGATGTTAATTTGGAAATTCAGTTACGTTGTCAACAATACTTTGCCATTCTTTAGGGATTCTAATTCATACCCAGACCATGACAGAGATTTGGTGAGAGCTGTGACCATTGCCAGTTCCACCCAACATGTTGTTTCTCCAGGATTATGTGCAAAGGCACGGTGGAGAAAATCTGAATTCAGTTTAACCTGCCAAGCCCTTAATCTGTGTTTTATTATAAAAGACAATAAAAGATGTCACTGTGCTGAAGGAGCTTGTGGTTCAGTAGGGAAGATATGCATAGACCAAAGGGCAATTGTCTGTGGTCCTTGGAATTTGACCTTTCTGCTTCTTGGGTTTTGCCCATTTATTTTTTTTTATTTTTCGGAACTAAGGGACAAGCCCTTTCTAATTGACGGCCACTCACTGTTGTCTTGCACCCACTTTATAACTCATGCCACTTACCTGAGCCCTGAAGGGCTGTTTGAGATCCTTAAAACTGGACAGTAAAAAAGCTGGGCATGGTGGCTTATGCCTGTAATCTCGGCTACTCGGGAGACTGAGGAGGGAGAATCACTTGACCTAGGAGGCGGAGGTTGCAGTGAGCCCAGATTGTGCCATTGCACTCCAGCCTGGGGGACAGAGCGAGACTCCATCTCAAAACAAACAACAAAAACCTGGACAGCACACATGAGAGCCAGGCCACAACAAGGCACCACACACACAACAAGGTGTGTATTGGGGATAAGAAGGAAGGATGAGGAGGGGGATGGGGTGGGATGTGGGCTGCGAGATTTCCAAGCAGAAGAACCAGACAGAGGGGAGTGGAGACCCAGGACATTTGGAGGTGGCGGTGCGGGTGGATGCCAGGCTTTGGGTGTGGCTGGAGCAAGAGATTTCTGAAAAGGAGAGGAGGCTGGTGGGGTTCTCTACTGGCTGCAGAGGCCACTACTGAAGGGACATGTGGATAATACACATGCTCTTCCAGGCTTTTCTCTTTGCCCCACCCAGAAAGCAGCCATGCCTCTGGGGCAGGTGGGTTAGCTGCATTGCATATGGCTCTCTGGACTCACAGGTGAGTCAGACTCAGAGATAAATCAGGCTGCCAAGGAGCCCTGGCTCCGTTCTTCCTTCCCTTCCTGTCTTCAGAGCCCCTGAAGCCACATTCTCCCACAGATGGGGGGTGGGGGATCTGTTGTTCTCTGGGAGCTCCTCTTGGAGGAGTCTTGCAGGATTTTGGGTGGCAATGATGGCCTGGGGAGGAAAGTGAGTGGAGGCAGCCACGTGGATGTCCAACGAAGTCGTGTCCTGGGAAGGCCTGGTGGGTGGCGGGGGCAGGGAGGCAGAGGCTGTGGCTCACCGAGGGGCAGAGCATGTGGGGTTGGGAATGGGAGGACGGTGTTGCCCTGCTGCACCCACAGGCCAGAGACCTCGCACAGTCCCCTTGAGCTCAGGCCTTCGTTTCCTCCTCTAGCACAAGAGTAACAGGCCATAATCAGCTCACAGACAGGGCCTGTCCCCTTCGCAATTGGAGTTTCCCTGAGCATTGCCCTGGAGTCAGGACAGGTGCCAGGGAGTCTCTGCAGCAAAGAAACAACTGCCTTTCCTGCTCGTTGGAGGGGCAGAGGCCAGGAGAGAAATCAGCTGTGCCTTTTTTCACCTTTGTGCTCCAGCCTCTAGGCTCACTGCCTCCCCTTCCTGGAGAGAACGGAGAAATCTGTCAAGGTCTGAGGTCTAGGGTTTTCTCGTCTGAGTGAGTGAGGAGACAACCAGGGCAGCAACGTCATCTTTGAGTCTCGAGGACTGCCCTACTTGTTCCCAAGGCAGGTATTCTAGGGAAGATTTGGCCCATCAAAAAAATAAAATGGAGTTGTCTGAAGGGGGCTGAGGGAGAAGAGAAGAGAGATGGGAGCTTGGCTAGGAAATACAGACTGGCCATTTCTGGGGGAGGTGGGAGGCCTGGAAACCTGGAGGGTGGTGGATGCGGGTTCACAAATGGTGGCGCGTGGGGATGGATCACTCTGCACCTGGACTCTAGGGCAGGGGGGAGGGGCTCACTGGCAGGCCCAGCCCAGCCCACCCCGAGGGTGTGAGGGGCATACCCAGGGTGGTCAGCAGCATTGTGTAGCCAAAGGGGCAACAGAGCCCACCATGGATGTGGTCCTGCCCCCTCCCCACTATTATAAGGACAAAGCCCTGGAGTTTCCATAGGACCCAGTGGAGCTGGGCAGAACGCAACAATGACTGAGAAAAGCAGGCGGGTGGGGTTCACAGCCAGGTTTCACTCGGTTAAGAAAGGTAGAGACATGGAAGGTTTTATTTGCCCCTGGTGCCCTTTAATTCCATGGTGGAGCGTCATGTGCCTCAGCCCGTGGTTTCCGTGTGAAATCATCCTGAGAAGGCGGGGAAGTTACTTTATTTGATAGGTGCCTGACAACATTGCTGTGAATAAAGAGGGTGATGATGCAGCAGGACACACACACCTCCCACACATACACAGGCACACACCCACGCACACGCCATTCATGTGTACAGGCAGAGGCACTCGCACACGCTCTTGGGCTGTCTTCTTTCATCTTGGAATCATCCTCACCCCCATGGCTTCTCTTGCTTCCCATGGCCACACCTCCCTCTGTCACTAGTTTTTTCTCAGCCCTCTCTTCCCTCCGTCCCTCACCTTCCTGCATCCTTTTGTAGCCAGGCTGGCTCCTCACCTCGTGTGGACTGGCCCTAGCTTTGATGGCTAGGGAGGCTTTGGGCAGACAGGTCCTTTGTGTGGCCCTGTGTGAGCCCCCTCACCTGGGCAAGTCCCTTATAGCCCTGACCCAGCTCTACCACTCACCTGCTGTGCCACCTTAGGCAAGGCACTTGACCTCTCTGAGGGCAAGAACTGCTGGCCAGAGCAGGGCAGGGGACTCACTGTGGGAAGGGTAAAGGGCAGGGTTAAATAGGAAAGAAGTTCCTCAGAGCCTGGAATGTGGTTTGCACAGGAGCTGATGAGCCAGTGGGGCATTGCTGGCTCCTATCCAAGTAGGAAATTATCCAGACTTTCTATAATGCGGTCCTAGACAGATCTTCCCAGGACACAAACCAATGGCTCCCTATGGCCTACAGCACAATCTGGACTCTGGGGCCTCATCCTAGCACAAGGTTCCCCAGCCTCAGCAGTACTGGCATTTGGGACTGGGTGCTTCTCTGTTGTAGGGCTGCCCCTAGCATATAGGATGTCTAGCAGCGTCCTCGCCCTCTACCCAAGATGCCAGTAGCATCCCCATCCCCATCATTACAACGAAAAATGTTTCCAGACGTTGCCAATTAGAACCACTGCTCTAGACTAAATAAATGGGAGCTGTTAGAGGTGGGGGCGGGTTGGGAGGGGGCTGGGGATTTTAAAGGCTTCCCAGGTGGTTCTGATCCATGTGGGACCTCTGAGCTGGTCCCACTGCTGCGACATCCCTACCAGTTGTCATGTCAACTTCGAGCAGACCCCAGACAAGATGTGGAACCTCCTCAGAGGTTCAACCATCATGCTCTGTCCCCCTTACCTCCCACCCTGCCCAAGAGGTTGGGGTAGAAAAAAGTAAGGTTTAAATAGCTAGGGCATTCCCACGAGCTTCCTCTCCGTGAGCTGATGCCCGGAGTGAGTCTGTGCGGGAGAGGGAATGTGGTGTTCCCGCAGTTGGTCTGTGTTGTGTTATTAAACTATTTGGGAAATTTAAGAGATCTTCAAGGACAACTTTGACCCCACTTGATTTTTTTTTTTTTTTTTGAGATGGAGTCTTCCTCTGTCGCCCAGGCTGGAGTGCAGTGGCGGGGTCTCAGCTCACTGCAACCTCTGCTTTCTGGGTTCAAGCAGTTCTCCTGCTTCAGCCTCCCAAGTAGCTGGGACCACAGGCGTGCACCACCGTGACCAGTTAATTTTTGTATTTTTAGTAGAGACAGGGTTTTGCCAAGTTGGCCAGGCTGGTCTCGAACTCCTGACCTGAGGTGATCGCCCGCCTTGGCCTCCCAAAGTGCTGGGATTACAGGCATGAGCCACTGCGCCCGGCTATCCCCTACATGATTTTTATCTTATCCATTGGCTTGGGATGCTAACCTCTGTGTAATGGGAGTTTCCTGTGTTTGGAGGCCACACTTGCTCCCTGCTTCTCTCATCTCATGCCTTTGCCCATGCTCGCCCTGTGCCTGGAATATCATTCTTCCCCCTGGGACTCAGCTCAGGCATCTAATCCTGCTACAGCACTTCCCTGGCTGCCCCAGCCCAGGCCGAATGTGGCTTGCTCCTCTGTGTTCCTATGACACCTGGTGCCCGGCCTCCTAATTTCACTGTGTTGTCTTGTGTTGACTTTTTCACTCCCTGGAGCCACCTTGCAGAAGGGCCTTTTCACTTCTGTTTCAGAGACAGAAGAGCCTGGACTTTGTCATTATCAGACGAAGGCTTGAGTCCTGTTTCTGCCACCATGAAGCTGCATTAAGCAGCCTCTCTAGGCCTCCATATCTTTATCTGTAAAATGGAGACAACCACAGCCCTTTTCTGAGAAGATCCTTGAGGATGACCGGGCCTGGTGGCTCATGCCTATAATCCCAGCACTTTGGAAGGCTGAGGCGGGTGGATCACTCGAGGTCAGGAGTTCGAGACCAGTCTGACCAACACGGTGAAACCCCATCTCTACTAAAAATACAAAAATTAGCTGCGAGTGCGTGCCTGTAATCCCAGATACCCGGGAGGCTGAGGCAGGAGAATCGCTTGAACCCAGGAAGAGGAGGTTGTAGTGAGCCAAGGTCATGCCACTGCACTCCAGCCTGGGCAACAGAGCGAGGCTCTGTTTCAAAAAAAAAAAGAGAAAGATCCCTGAGGACGAAGAGATGCTGATAAACTGCTCAGCCACTTCTGGCACAAATAAACTGACAAATGGAGGCAGCATTGCAGAGCAGCCACGAGTCATAAATTCAGGTTCTGGCATCCAAAGGAGTGTGATTCCTGGTTCTACCACTTTCTTGCTATGTGACTTTCAGGAAATTACTTAACTCCTTTGTGCCTGAGTCTCCTAATCCATAAACTGCTTTTTGTGAGGACTTCTTGCCAAAGTGCTTAGAATGGTGTCTGGCATAGAGTAAGCACTCAGTAAAGGTTAGCTATTGGAGTGGAATAAAATTTAACGTGGGGATGTTTGACGACTTCCAGCCTCCAGGCTGCCAAAGATAATTCTGTGATTGCCAGTCCTGTCCACTTGTTCTGCAACTTCTCTTGCCTCTGTGTGCCTGTGATGATCTTCTGATGTGTCAGTTTGGCTGGGCTACATCCCCAGCAATTTGACCAAGCATTAATCTAGGTGTGAAATCTAACCTGTGAAAGTAGGCCGGGCACAGTGGCTTACGCCAGTAACCCCAGCACTTTGGGAGGCCGAGGCAGGCGGATCATGAGGTCAGGAATTTGAGACCAGCCTGACCAACATGTTGAAACCCCGTCTCTACTAAAAACACAAAAAATTAGCTGGACGTGGTGGCACGTGCCTGTAATCCCAGCTACTCAGGAAGCTGAGGCAGGAGAATCGCTTGAACCCTGGAGGTGGAGGTTGCAGTGAGCCAGGATCCTGCCATTGCACTCCAGCTTGGGCGACAGAGTGAGACTCTGTCAAAAAAAAAAAAAAAAAAAAACAAACAAAAACCTGTGAAAGTATTTTGTAGGTGTGATTGAATCCACAATGAGTTGGCTGTAAGTAAGGGAGATTTTCCTAGATAATCTGGGTGGGCCTGATTCCGTTGGAAAGCTTAAAGAATAGAACTGAGGTTCCCCTGATGAAGTTATTCCCCCTGTGGACAGCAGCTCCAGCTCTGCCTTCCTGAGTGTCTGCTCTGCCAATTGTACACTTGCTCCTGCAGCTCCCCCTAATCGTATAAGCCAATTCCTTGCAATGAATCTTAGTCTATGTGTCTCACTGATTCTGTTTCTATGGGGGAACCCTAACTGATAAGAGCGTCCAGCACCTGGCAGGGGCCTCTGACACACCTTGGGGACAATCTGCTTCTGAACGGATGCAAGGCAATCGAACTGTTTGGAAGGAAGTGAGGAGGTGGGGAGGAAGTGATCACAGCCATGAGGGGAGGTGAGGGGTAGGCTAAGGGTTTTCGCTGGGAAGAGCTAAGTCTCTGTGCAGAAGAAATGTCAGGGCCAGGACAGCTCAGACACCTGCAGGCCTCTTCTCACGCAGCCTCTCCTTCTGGCCATGCCCTGTATTCCAGATTAGATCTCCATCACATTCTCTCATAATGCCTCTCAATTTCCCTTTATGGTACTTATACGTTCGCAGGTGTGATCGTTGGATTAGTGCCTGTCTCTCCCACCAGAGTCCAAGCTCTGAGAGGCTGGGGTTTGCTCATGGTGGTTTGCCCCTGGATGTAGCATTGTAGGGACTCAGTCTTTACCTGTGGAATGAATGAAGAGTAAATGAGTGCAATGCTGTCCTGCCTCTGTGACCTGCCTTAAGCTCATGGAGACGGAGAAGGAAGAGGGTGTGGCTTTGAGGTTTCTTCAAGGCTTCCGGGGTGGGGTTGGGGTTAGAGTTTCCAGAATTATCTCATAGGCTAGGGGAGATGATAAATTTGGGAACCAGGAAGTCAGAGTGCTGGATGCAGATAGGAGTTGGCCTTGTTCCTGCTCTCAGGCTCCTAGGAAAGCAGGTGGGGCAGACTGGGGAAGGATGTCATGGGTAGTTCGGTGATAGCCCAAGCCCTAGGTTCTAGCCTCATGTCCATCAAAGGTCTGCTGGGTAACTTCGCTCAGCTCCATCTGGGCCAAGTTTCTTCATCTGTCTCATGATGGGTTAGGTGAGATGATCCGCAAAGATTCTTCCAACACCAGAGTTCAGTGAGATTAGGAAGTAGAATTCTAGGTTCAAGGGCCACAGTAAATTTTTAATCTCAATTGCAGAGTGCAAACCCTTGCACTTCCCTTCTGCAAACAGAGTGGAGTGAAGAGATCTACTTGCCTTGTTTTCCAGACTTCAGTCCTTCAAACTCTAACTTCGTGACTTTATTTTTTAATATTTTTATTAATTAATTTATTTGTTTTTATTGAGACAGAGACTCTTGCTGCCCAGGCTGGAGTACAATGGCAAGATCTCAGCTCACTACAACTTCTGCCTCCTGGGTTCAAGTGATTCCCCTGCCTCAGCCTCCCGAGTAGCTGGGATTACAGGCATGCGCCACCACACCTGGCTAATTATTTTGTATTTTTCGTAGACACGGGGTTTCACCATGTTGGCCAGGTTGGTCTCGAACTCCTGACCTGAGGTGATCCACGCACCTCCACCTCCCAAAGTGCTGGGATTACATGTGTGAGTTACCACACCCGGCCTAACTTCATGACTCTAAAACATTTGTGTTTTGTGTCATTATTTGTTTAATAAGTTTCCTTAAGTGGCCTATTTTTTAAATCAATGATTTTTAGTATGGGCAGACTTATGCAAGCATCATTACAATTAATATTAGAACATTTTTGTCACTCCTTCAGAAAACCCCATATCCGCTATCACTGTTTTAACTTACATATGTATATTATAAAAGAGCACTTCATACCATTACCATAAATAGAAATTTAGTATCACTTGCCATAAATGGAAGGTATACATAAAAGTAAACCCCATGGGCATTCTGGCTAATACGGTGAAACCCTGTCTCTACTAAAAATACAAAAAATTAGCTGGGCGTGGTAGTGGGCACCTGTAGTCCCAGCTACTCGGGAGGCTGAGGCAGGAGGATGGCGTGAACCCGGGAGGCAGAGCTTGCAGTGAGCCGAGATCGTGCCACTGCACTCCAGCCTGGGCGACAGAGCAAGATGCTGTCTCAAAAAAACAAACAAACAAAACAAAACAAAACAGCACACACACAAAAAAAAACCAAAAAAAAAAAAAAAAAAAACCCAATGGGAACAAAACGGTGTTGTGGAATTCTGGCTCTATACGATTGCCTGCTGCACGCTGGGCTTGCTGTTTTAGTAAAAGGAAGGAAGAACAAGTGTTAGGTGTTAAAGATATAGCTGTCCCAGGCTGGGCATGGTGGCTCACGCCTGTAATCCCAGCACTTTGGGAGGCCAAGGCGGGCGGATCATGAGGTCGGGAGATCGAGACCATCCTGGCTAACACGATGAAACCCCTTCTCTACTAAAAATACAAAAAATTAGCCGGGCGAGGTGGCGGGCGCCTGTAGTCCCAGCTACTCAGGAGGCTGAGGCAGGAGACTGGCATGAACCCGGGAGGCGGAGCTTGCAGTGAGCCGAGATGGCGCCACTGCACCCCAGCCTGGGCGACAGAGCGAGACTCCGTCTCAAAAAACAAACAAACAAAAAAGATATAGCTGTCCCAAACCAAGATTTTGTCCTTCAATAAATCTAACAGATTGAAAAAGAAGTAATCCCTAAGAGGTTTCCCCTCAGCGTCTCACATTTTGGGGACCACTAAGGTTGGGCTTTCATATCCATAGTCTCTTCTGAGCCTCACTATAACTCTGTGAGGGAGGGATTATCATTCCCATTTTACAGATGAGAAAACTGAGGCTTGGGGAAGTTAGCTGTTTTACCTGAGTTCTGCAGAAAGTGGTTGAGGAAGTTCTTAGTTCCAGGTGCTCTTTCTCCCTGAGAGCTGCTGCCGCCCACTCCTGCCCTAGACAGGGTACACACAGCCTGTCCCTCCCCAGGCTCAGGGATACTGTGGTAGTGTCTTTGCTAAGGAATGAAAGGATCTGTCTATGGGGACCCAGGGCCCTGAGCCTTCTGGTTTATTTGCCTCAAGGCCATTGAACTGACATCTGTAGGTTAGAGCATCCTGAGGCCAGATGTTGGCCGTGACATCGTCCTTTTGTCTCATGGTAGAAACCTCTAGTGCTAGAGCTGGCCAGGAACAAAACCATCATCTGGTTCAGTGTCCCCTAAACTTTATCCAGACTTGTGAAGTCCCTGTACATTGTGATGGGCTTCATCATCATATGACTCCTCCAGAAATATTTCCAATGACTGCATTTTGCGTGGCCCAGGATAAAAAGACTCTAAGTAAAAAGAAAAAAAAATAGAGTTCAAGTCATTGGTTTTAATACAGTGTTATAAAGCTAGGGTTTAATACATGTGAAAATTTTCTATAGTACATGTTCAGATATTACAGAAAGACACACTTCAACATTTCCCTACTTGGCAAGTGATGCCACCTGGTTCATCTTCTGCAAAGAAACTTTGTAGGAGAAGGAAGAAATGAAAAATGACGCTGGCCATGGAGAGACATGACAGTTCCTTGGGTCCAGCCGCTAATCGAGGGGTGAGCTGGCCCTCAGTACCCCGGGTTGGGTGCAGGGTGAAGGCCACACCATCACCTCTGGAGTGTTCTCCCCAACCGTGCTTACCCCACATTGAACCAAGCTTCGAGGTTCTTCTAGATGTGACTACCAGGCTACAGGAAAGAGGGAGGGCGGAGGAGCAGGGGAAAGACACCATGAAGAAACCATCAACATGCTGCAAGACAACTGGTCTCAAAAGTCCATATCATGAAAAAGGTGAGAGGGCTTTTCTAGATTCAAAGAAAATAAAGTGATGTAACAATCAAATCTAATGTGTGAAACGTGGCCAGATCCAGGTTAAAAAAAACACATAAAGACATTTTTGGCCTAGTGGGGGAAATTTGAATATGGACAGGGTATTAGGATTATAGAATTATTTTTAATTTTCCTAGTGTGATAATAGTATTATGATTACATAGGAGGATGTGCTTATTCTTAGGAAATAATGCAGGTAGAAGAATTTAGAGAGGAAAAGTCATGATGCCTGCAACTTACAAATGGTTCAATGAAAAAGTATATATACAAATGTATGCCTATCTATGCGTACTATATACATACTCTATATACACACATACATATATATAAAGAGATATATATATATGTGGAGAAGGAGGGAAAGCAAATATGCAAAATGTTAACACTGTAATCTCAGGGGAGCTATAAGGGTGTCAATTTGTACTATTAACTTTTCTGTGTGTTTGAATTTTTCATCATGAGTAAAAATGATATTAGGCTTCATTTAGGGCTGAATCCATATCAAAATTAGCTGGTGTGGCAGCTCACACTTGTAATTTCAGCACTTTGGAAGGCCGAGGCGAGAGGACTGCTTGAGACCAGGAGTTTGAGGAACCAGCCTGGGCAGCATATCGAGAGCTCTGCTAAAAATAAAAAAATTAGCTGGGTGTGGTGGTGCACACCTGTAGTCCCAGCTACTCAGGAGGCTGAGATGGGAGGACTGCTTGGGCCCAGGAGTTCAAGCTGGCAGCGGGCTATGGCTGTGCCACTGCACTCCAACCTGGGTGACAGAGCAAAATCCTGTCTCAAAACATTGAAAAAAACAAGGCTGCGCATGGTGGCTCACGCCTGTAATCCCAGCACTTTGGGAGGCTGAGGTGGGCAGATCACGAGGTCAGAAGTTCGAGACCAGTGCGACCAATATGGTGAAACCTTGTCTCTACTAAAAATACAAAAATTAGCCGAGTGTGGTGGCACACGCCTGTAGTCCCAGCTACTCAGGAGGCTGAGGCAGGAGAATCGCTTGAACACGGGAGGTGGAGGTTGCAGTGAGCAGAGATCATGCCATTGCACTCTAGCCTGGGCGACAGAGTGAGACTCCATCTCAAAAGAGAAAAAAAATTGAAAAAAAAAAAGTCAAAATACAGACTAAAATTTAACCACAGCATTAACAATAGTCAAAGATTGCTTTCTGTTTCTAGCCTGGTGTTAGAAATTCTGCATACTGTGTAGAAGATACCAGCCATTCTAGCAGGTCGCAGTATTGATGAGCCACTCAGGGACTGGGCTGTGGCCATGCTCCCCCGAGACCAGCTAACCCTGCCTGGGCTTCCACCACGCACCTGCGGAGGCAGTGCCCTTTCAAAGGGAACATTGACAAGTCTTCCACTGACTTATTTTTGAAAAATAGAAGTCGAACCAGAAGCCGTTTCGACCTTTATTGATGTAAACCATCAGTGTAGCACAATTGCTTGTTTTACAAATGGAGAAACTGGGACCTAGTGAGGGGAAGGAACTGAGTCAAACCCACACAGTAAGTGATTGGCAGATCTAGAGTTTGCACCCAGGTCTTTAGACAAACAAGCTAAGGTTTTCTCCATTACCCCCTTTCATCTTTTGAAAGATTGGGTTTCAGCCAGAGGCGGTGGCTCACGCCTGTAATCCCAGCACTTTGGGAGGCTGAGGCGGGCTGATTATGAGGTCAGAAGTTCGAGACCATCCTGGCTAACATGGTGAAACCCCGTCTCTACTAAAAATACAAAAAATTAGCCGGGCGTGGTGGCGGTCGCCTGCAATCCCAGCTACTCGGGAGGCTGAGGCAGGAGAATTGCTTGAACTCGGGAGGCGGAGGTTGCAGTGAGCCGAGATCGCACCACTGCACTCCAGCCTGGGTGACAGAGCGAGACTCCATCTCAAAAAAAAAAAAAGAAAGACTGGGTTTGTCCTAAACATTTGCATGGCTCTCTCTGCCGCTCTCTCAGAACCTAATGCCTTACACTTTACAATCTATTTTAAAGCCAGCTGCAATCTATAGAAGGTTAGAAGCAGCAGATCGGAAGTGGAGAAGAGAGGTGCTACGGCCAAGCTAGTGACCACAGCCAGAAGTGGCAGTGAAAGAGATGACAAAGAAGGAGAATTCAAAGAACCTCAAACCCCAGGGATATTCTGTGCAAGGGCAAATGATACTGAGAGCATCCCTTCACACAGGGATTTTATAAGACAGTAGAGAGCAGACTGCTATCTCGGACAACTTCAAAACCTGGGCTGGGCACAGTGGCTCACGCCTGTAATCCCAGCACTTTGGGAGGCCGAGGCAGGTGGATCACCTGAGGTCAGGAGTTTGAGACCAGCCTGACCAATATGGTGCAATCCTGTCTCTACTAAAAATATAAAAAATAGCTGGGCGTGGTGGCGTGTGCCTGTAGTCCCAGCTACTTGGGAGGCTGAGATAGGAGAATCACTTGAACCAGGGAGGCGAAGGTTGCGGTGAGCTGAGATAGTGCCACTGCACTCTAGCCTGGGCAACAGAGCAAGACTCCATCTCACAAAACAAAACAAAGCGAAAGAAAACAAAACAATCTGGGTTACCACATGTATCGAGCCGTCAACTGTGTAAGAAATGGCTTATCCGAGAGGACAGGGTTCCCAGGAACTATAAGGGCTGACTTTGCTGTATAGACCATCGCACTAGCCTTTTGTATGTGCAAATCTCATCTTCCCAGTGAAAGTGCAACTTTGGGAGAGCAGGGGCTATGCTCCAACCAAGTTTGGGCATTGTCAGGCAGTGGCTCTTCAGTTTGCAGTCTGGGTCCAGATCCCAGCTCCGTCAGTGATGATCCATGCGTCTGGGGCAACTTGCTTAACTTCTCTGAGCCTGCATGAAATGGAGATATTAATAGTAACAGCAGCTATGTCACAGATTGATGGGAGGATTAAATGACATTGAGATGAAATGACATTTACTTGGCTCAGAGTCGGTAGCCCAGTAAAGATTCAAAGAGTGAGCTCTGCCAATACCTGGGGGAAGAGAATCCAGGTGGAGGAAGGGCAAGGGTGATGGCTCAGAGGCAGGGGTATCCCTGGGGTGTCTGTGGAACCTCAAGGAAGCCATGGTGGCTGGGGCAGAGCTAGCAAGAGGAAGGGAAGCAGTGGGTGAGACCACGGGATTGGAGGGGAAAATTGTGTTTTATTTCACGTGTTTGTTATTTTTGGGGTTTGCTTCTGTTTATGGAAAGATACTGATTTCCCATATCTTGCTGCTACAAAGTGCCCCTTTAAAATAATATAGAAAAAAGAATCAGTGTGGAAAAAAACCAGAATACATTGCGGCTCACAAATAAGCAAAAATCCTGAAGACTATCCTCAGATGACTGAAATTAGGAAAATGAGGAAGGCAGGCCCCTCTCCCTCCCATTATTTACTCAGCACAAGTAGGTTTGAAATTCCGAGGCTGAAGTTTTACTGGCAACCTCGATGTGACAACTGCGAACCTTGAATTCTCCTGATCTCAGAGCTTTCAAGCTTGGAGACTCCTGGATCATGTCATCCTTGCACCTCCACTTTACAGATGGAGACATTGAGGCCCAGGAGGGCAAAAAGATTCAGGCAGAGGGTCTGGTTCAGAGGGAAGAACTGTACACAGTTTCTATGGGACTCAACTCCCCAGCTGCCCTCAGCCCAAATCCAGGGATTCAGACACACAGGCTCCCTCAGAGACGTCTTAGTAGGTTGAGGCAAGGGAAGCCCCTGCCTGTGCCGCTCTGGAGACCTTCCTTCCTGGCCGCCCTTATATCCCCCTGTGCATCCACCATTGATCAGAGAAGGCAGGCAAGGGAGGCCAGAGGACATGGGGGGCACCTGGGGGCTGCAGGCCCAGGAGTTTGCTCTGGAGGCTGGCAGGGAAGGTGAGGGGTCCTGGTTGCGCTCAGGTTCAGCTGAGGTAGCTCCCGTCAACAAAGTCAGGGGCTGAGATGTTCCTGGGGGGCCCTGGGAGTTCCTCTAGTGCCTGAGGGGATAGGACCATTGCTGCCTTGGCTACCACTCCCAGGCCAGGCAGTCCTAGCTGCAGCACTGTTAGCCCCTTGCCCATCACAGCTCCCTTGGGAACTGGTTTCTATCCACGCCAGGGAGAAGGGGCCAAGCGTGGGTTCTGAAGGTCTGGGGAGCCGGGGCCAAACCTCTCCACCTCTGATGTTGCTTGTGTTGTGCGTCCTCTTGAATCACACTCTGGTAGGATGGTGGGGGCTCCATCGGCAGGCCTTTGAGATGCAATGGTGTGTTTGGAACAAGGCATGCGTCATCATTCTGCAAAAGAAGAGTCACCGCCCCTGCTGCTCACAGCTGTGGAGTGACTGGCTGCTTTGGAAACACTTCTCTGCTAGTTCATTTCTGAAGACTCAAGTTCTCCATGAACATGGGGAAACTGAGGCTTGAGAGATGAAGTGACTTCCATAGACCAGCGTGTGACTCCCTCCACCCTCCCTGTTCTTGAAAAGGGAGTAGGGGGAGGCCCACATGGGAGTCAGTGGATGGGGCCCTGGTTCCCATCCCGCTACCAGTGTCCTGGTGACCAGGTGCAAGTCACTCACCCTGTTGGGTTTCCTGAGTGGGGCTGGGCCAGGTAATGACCCAAGTCCCTTCTAGCCAGGATACACTCTAGGGGCAGGTCTAATGCCAACAGTGTCCCCCAGTGATTGCTGCCACACCTCCATCCCTGATTCTTGATGAGGGTGGCACCAACTCAGTGCTGGAAAGCCTGTCCCTGGCACTGTCCTTACCGATGGGGAGGGCACAGGGCCCATTGGGAGACCTAGCCTGGCTGCTTACTGGCTGTGAGACCATGGGAAGTCACTTAACTCTTCTAAGGTTCATTTTTTCCTCTTTAAAATGGAAAAGCAGAACCTGTGTCCCAGAATGGCTATGAGATTCAAGGAAGTCTTAGCTAGTGCAGTAGGCAGAAGCACGGCCCCCAGGAGACGTCCATGTCCTAATCTCTGGTCACATGGCAGAGAGGAATTAAGGTTGCAGATGGAATTAAGTTTTCCAATCAGTTTTGAGATGGGGAGATTCTCCTGAATTATCTCTCTAGGCCCAGTATGATGACAAGGGTCCTTAAAGGTAGAAGAGGGAGACAGGGTTATTGGAGGATGTTGTGATGCTGGCTTTGCAGATGGAAGAAGGGGCCGCAAGCCGAGGAATGCAGGCAGCCTCTAGAAGCTGGAAAAGGCAAGGAAAGAGATTCTTTTCGATGCCCCCAGAAGGGATGCAGTCCTGGCAACACACCTTGATTTGAGACCTTGAGACTCATTTCAAGCTGCCAACCTCCAGAGCTGTAGGATAATACAGGTGTCATTTTAAGCCACCAAATTTGTGATAATTTACTACAACATCAATAGAAAACCAATACAGCCACCTGCAGCACTAGCACAGTGCCTGGAACACAGCAAAGGTCAATAAATAGGAACAATTATTGCTCACAGCTGCAGCTGGGTACGGGACCTCAGTTTTCCCCATCCTTAAAAGTGGAGTTGGCCTCAGTGACTCAAGACCCCCATCTGGCTTTCTGATGTCTTAATGAGAAGACTTCCTGCCAGGCAGCCAGGAATTAACAAAGACAACTTCTCTGCTTGATGTTAAATGAAACTCAGAGGCCATCAACTTATATATGCATTACATGAACACTTGGTGTGTGATGAGGTCACTAACATGAAAATCAGTGTCAAACTTGAAGAATTATGGGGGATTTGGCACTTTTTTTAATAGTGTTCTAAAGTTGAGATTGTAATATGATTTTTTTTTTCTTTAAAGAAATGAGCCTTGGAGATCACTTCTGGTTAGGGTCTTTATTATTTATTTATTTTTTTCTTTTATAAAATATCCTTATCCTGAACTTTTAAGGATCTTTGGGGTGGGGAGAGACTTACCTTCTATTTTAAAATATATCTAGCCCCAGTCTGCCATTCTGCCATCCCCACTGGTAGACAAGGGTGAGGCTGTGGGTCAACCTGAGGGCTGAGTCCTGGATTTCCTGACTGGCTTCTTCTCCTTGGGAAGTGATGTGACCTCTCTGAACCTTAGCTTGTTAGTCTGTAGTATGGGAATTTAAATACCTCAAAGAGTTGTTGAGGGCTGGGCATGATGGCTCATGCCTGTAATTCCAGAACTTTGGGAATTCTGGAATTCCCAGATGGAATTAAGGTTTCCAATCAGCTTTGAGATGGGGAGATTCTCCTGGATTATCTGTCTAGGCCCAGTATGATGATAAGGGTCCTTAAAGGTAGAAGAGGGAGACAGGGTTATTGGAGGATGTTGTGATGCTGGCTTTGAAGGTGGGAGAAGGGGCCACAAGCCAACGCTGGTGGATCACTTGTGGTCAGGAGTTTGAGACCAGCCTGGCCAACATGGCAAAACCTCATCTATACTTAAAAAAATACAAAAATTAGCCAGGTGTGGTGGCACGTGCCTGTAGTCCCAGCTACTTGGGAGGCTGAGGTGGGAGAATTGTTTGAACCTGGGAGGCAGAGGTTGCAGTGGCCGAGATCGTGCCACTGTACTCCAGCTTGGGTGACAGAGTGAGACTCAGTCTCAAAAGAAAAAGGGTTGTTGAGAAGATAAAGTTAAATACAGCTATATTTATCTGTATATCTGCACATCTATATCCATCCGTACATCATCGATTGATCCATCAATGTAGTGCTTAATAGAGTCCCTGGAATTCCTTAAATGCCCAATCTTTAATGACTCTGTCCGTCACTTGTTTCCACCGCGGCCAAACTCCACACACACTGTGGCTTCCCCAGGCCTTCTCTGTCCTGTCTCCAAGCCAGTGCTCGTGCTGTTGTTGCTCTGCTGAAAGTCCCTCTTCCACCTATGCCTGTGGGTTCGAGTCCTGCCCAGTCACCATGGGCCTCTGTGATGCAATTTCCCCAGGGCCTTCAGAGCTGGCAGCACAGTAGCCTGTTGTTCTGAGCATGCATGGAGTTTCCTCTCTGGCAGCCTCACCCTTTTCTCCTTGGATTGGCCTCCTCTCTCGCCCCCGTGCCTTGGCTCCCCTAGTGGACTGTGGGCTGTCACTTAGTGAATGCGCAGCAACGTGAGGAATGAATGAAACACGCTCCTGTTGTAACCCCCACGTATCTTTCCTTTCTGAGCCCTCTGCTGCCTCATGCCCCCATTTGTTGTCTTCCTGGGAAGACAAGCCCTTGTCTTACCTTTGCAGATGGGCAGTCCCCTCTCCAGGCTGTGACAGCTGTGGGCACTGGCAGGAACAGCTCTAGGACAGTGAAGCAGAGCAAGGCCAGCTCCAGCCTCTGGATGTGGACCTGAGAGGGGAGAGGGAAGGAAGGCAGGGTGAGGCCTCGCTGGGTGTCTGCACGCGTCACGTGGGCTTAGCCAGGCAGGGGTCAGATCCACAGCAGAGGGCAGTTGGGGCTTCAGCTCCCAGGTGTGCGTGGGGAAGGCAGGGTGGGTCTCTGTGGGATGGGGACTGGGTCTGTCTTGGTCACTGCCCTACACTCAATGCCTGGCACATATGGGTCTTTGGTGAGTATTGGCCTAACGTTTGAGGGCTGGAGAATCTCATGGGTCCCTGGTAAGAATGAAGGTAGCCTTAGGATCCTCTGATCCAAGCCTATTTGACAGATGGGGGTACCTAGTCCCAGAGTGAGGGAGCATGTTTTACAGCAGGGGAGGGGAAGAGCTGTGCAGCTGGGAGACATCTCATAGTATCACATGCATTTGATGGGGAAGCATATGTATATGTGTGTGTGTGCACGCACATGTGTGTCCATGCATGCTCGCACATGCATGTGATGTGCATGTGTATGCACGTGTGTGTATGTGCTGGGAGGAGATAAGGAATAACAAACCATTATGGTCAGAACCCTTGTGGGCGTGGTGGCTCACGCCTGTAATCCCAGCACTTTGGGAGGCTGAGGTGGGAGGATCACTAGAGGTCAGGAGTTCGAGACCTGCCTGGCCAACATGGTGAAACCCCATCTCTACTAAAAATACAAAAATTAGCCTGGCGTGGTGGTGGGTGCCTGTAATCCCAGCTACTCGAGAGGCTGAGGCAGGAGAATTGCTTGAATCTGGGAGGTGGAGGTTACAGTGAGCCTCGATCGTGCTACTGCACTCCAGCCCGGGTGACAAGAGTGAGACTCCGTTCCCCCCCGATTCCCCACCAAAAAAAGAAAAAAGAATTCTTGGAGCCTGGCCCAGAGGCACTCAGCGGTCTGCCTTCTGCTTCAGAGGCAGCAGTGGTATGGTGAAAAGAGCACCAGGCTTGGAGTCAAAGACCCACTAATCTAGCCTTTCTGGACCTCAGCGTTCGTTCCCAGAAGATGAGGGTAACAAAGTGGACTTGGCCAGCTTTGCAAGGCTGCTGGGAGGCTTCCGGATCACAGGGGCCACCAGGGACACCATGCTTACAGCCCTGGCTGGGAAATCAGCAGTTTTAGGCTGTGGTCCTGGATTTGTGGTCAAGTTGCTGCATGACCTCACGCAGGCTCCTCCCCGTCTCTGGCCCGATTTCCCAATCTATAAAAGTGGACTTGGATTCAGTGATGCTGACCAGTCAGCAGCCCAGCACCTCCCTTTCCACCACACCTTGTGGGGGACAGAAACAGGTTGGCCAAGGGCCCAGCAGCCCACACCTGGGCTCCAGGAGGGGCTTTCTGTGAGCTGGAAACCTCCTGTTGGCCAAATCCAAGGCAGCACCTTCACTGAAGTCAGAGGGCCCTCCAGGCCTGGGTACTCACCGTGGAGTTGGGATACATTCTCCAGATCGGGGACTCAAATGGGCTGTCCAGAAAGAGATCCTTGGAGATGACGAAGAGGCCAGACAGCACGCAAAAGAGGCTGACGAGGTTTGTCATCAGGCACAACATCTTCTATAGGTGAAAAATAAAGGTAACAGCTGTCCAACGGGTGGAGACCTGGGGCTAGGTCCTCCCCCCATGCTTCCCAGTAGCTTCCTCTGTAGCCTCAGGAGAGACTCTGCCTGTCATTGGGCCCAAGGCCCCCTCTGCCTGTCACTGGCCCCTCAGCCCCTCACGCAGGAGCTGAGCTGCTCTTGTGTGACCACTGAGGAGGCCCCAGCTGGCCCTTGCCTTCTATGGGACAAATTGGGAGAACCCAAGAGCTGCCTTCAGATCCAAGAGCTTTGCAGTAAAGGATGCCCTATTGCCACCTCCTGCTCAAAGCCAGCCCCGACCATCCTACATCAGCTATGCCAAGTGTCAGGGATTCGACACCCAGGTGACCCCTCATCCAGCTCCTTCCCCACCAGAAAGGTCAGGAGGAGCTCTGAAAGTGCCCTATCCTCACATATCCCAGTACCAGGCCTTTTCTCTGCCCACCCACCATGGTCCCTGAAATGCCTGTATTCATCGTCCTCTTGGGTTAAGCATCATTCCAAGAGCCTCTTGCCAAGTGCAAATCCTTGCAGTGAGGAAAGACTATGCACACGTGGAATCTGTAGCCTTTTATACTGGAATGGGTTTCTTTACAGTAAGAGTGTCCTTATGCTCAGGTATACAAAGCAAGAGGCCTATGGTTCTAAAAGGGGCTCAGCCCAGGAGGGTGAGGTCTGGGGAATGGGCACGTCTTTGTCAAGCATCTCCTGCCTCTGCTGGGTAAACTGCACAACCATCCTTCTATTCTCTATGCCCTCTGAGAAAGCAGGGAGCAACCACAGCCTAGCCAGGCTGAGGGACACAAATAAGGGAAGGACCTGGCTTGGGCTCTGGGGGCAGAAGGAGGGGAGGTGAGAAAACCTGGGTGTGGGTTGTGATTTGCAGGGATGTTCCTTCCATCATCCATCTACCTCCATCCATCCAGTCTTGTGCTAGGTGTCTACTCTGTGCCTACTTGGGCTACCTTGGGCTACCACGATGCTCAGGCACATTCTGCCCAGACGGAATTTAGTGTATGGTAGAGACAGGTAAGTCCACAGAGTTGTGGGAGCATGGAAGACAGCCATGGAGGTCAGGGAAGATCTCCAGGAGGACCAGACATACAGGTTGTCTTGAGTGGTCAGGAGTAAGTCAAAGATGGGAGCCATGTGTGCAGGGGAGAGGGCAAGGTGTTTGAACAGTGGCCAGCATGGGCAGAACAGGGAGGACCACAGTTCCATCTGCCTGGCTCTTAGAGAGGAGAAGTAGATGCAAATCCAGCTGGAGGCTGGGGCTTGCAGGCTACGTGGTGATTAAGATTAAGACTCAGTAGATTTGAGAGGAAGCAAAGTTGTGTCCTAGATGGATGGGTCAGGGTGTCTGGGAGTCATTTCCTTCTCTGCCTCACTGCACTGGAAGGAGAGAATCTTCAGATGGTGCTTCCTTTCCTCCCACAGCCAAATCTGTCTGCCTGTCTGCATCTGGACCCTTCTGCTTGGACATCCTCTGCTGTCCTGAAGGCAAGAGCCTGCTCTTAGCAAGTCCTGGAGAAGTGCCCTCACAATCACCCCTACAGACAGATGCCCTTAACAAAGCTATGCCGTGCTTGGATGGAAGAGAATGATCTCAGTGCACCCACTCACCAGGTAAGTTTTAGAAAAGGTCTTCATTGTTATCACCAAGATCCCTGAAATGAGAAACTGCAGGACAGATTTGAAAGTCAAAAGAGAGAAGCTGGGGTTCCTCAAAACCCACAAATTCCCACCCCCACCCCTATTCTCCAAGAAAATCAACCCTTGGCAGCCAGTGGGGCAGAGAATACTATTCCTCTGGCAAAGTGAGCTCCTCTTGCCTGCCATGTGGCCCATCCCAGGCACTGCCCCACCTCACATCTTCCCATGTGCACAAACCTCCATACCTCCTCCCGTCTCTACACCTTGGACCAAGCTGTGCCCTGCACTTAGAGCTCCCTCTTAGCCCCTCCTGCTTCTCTCATTTTACAAACCCAAACCATCCCTCTGGGATCAGTGGCACTACCTCCTCTACCCCGACTGTTTCTCTTTTCCTGAATCTTGCAGGTGGGAGGATATGAGTTCTTGCTTCCAAGGTCTGTGGGAGCACCTCTGCAATCATTCTTTGCAATGTGCACTGAGCACCTACTATGGGCTAGTCCCTGGGAGCACAGGGTGAATAAACACTGCATGTGTAGAAAGTTCTATCACTGTGCAGTGAAAGCCCCATCCTGTGGGCAGTGGGAACAGAGGACTGATATGAAAGGGGGATTGGGATACTTGCCCAAGACAGTGCCGTGGAGCTTGGACTTAGTGCATAGGCAGGACTCTACCTGGGAGTCAGGAATGGGGTGGGCTCCCCGGAGACCTGAAGGAATGTAGAGCTTCTGGGAAATGGTGCATGCACTGGTCCAGTGTCATCTCCCATCCTGGCTGATAGCCTTGGGAGAATGGGAGCCACGCCTTACACCCTGTGTGTTTTCGTAGCCCAACCCCAACAGGGCACCTGTAGCTGGATCCAGAGGCAGCCTGGCTGCTCAGAAGGCCAGGGAAGAATGAAGCTGTCTTTGGGTCCTACTCACCCTCCTCTTTGCCAAATGCACATATTCAATTATGGGGGAGTGGATAGCCTCTGAGTGCTCTCTTGGGACTCAGAATTGACAGGGGCTACCTGGAAGGAGCTATTTCCATGGTGACTGAGATAAAAGAAGCAGAGATAGGACCACTGGAGAAAGGGCCTCACTTCTGCCGCACACCTACTAGCTCTCTCTATCCCACCCTGCATCCTGTCCCAAATGCCAGGGCCTCCCAGGCCTGCCTTGCAGACTCCCACACCCGGTCTGTGTTTTGCCTTCTACTCACAGAGGCAGCCCCCCAGAATGGATACCAAGACTTCAGCACCACCAGGTGGAGGCTCTTGACTGTAGAGGCCAGGTAGCCCCCAAAGACCAGATGCAGCAGACCGATGGTGATGTGGAAGGCCTGGGTGGGGAAGAGAGAATGGCTGGGGTGAGGGCATCGGTCACTGGCTCTAATTGAGGCTACTAGTGCCCTGGACCTACTGGCTGTGCTGAGTCCCTTCCATCCTCTTAGGGATCCCAGAGACCAGGCTCTCTAAGAAGGACCACTCCCTAGGATTTCCTGCAGAAAGAGCTGAAGCTGCCAAGGGCCCCATGGGTGGGAGCTGTCTATCCTGGAGCTGGCAGCCTTCTGCCATTCTCCCCAGGACAGGGCCCTGTCCAAACCTCACAAGGCAGTATTAGGTGTGGGCAGATTCTCTCCAATCCTCAAGGCCTTTTCTAGCTCAGATGAATGTTCAACAGGAAAGCTGGAGCCTATCTCTTTTCCCTTTCTCCCCTTGGGGCCCCCCCAGCATCCTCCTCATATCCCCCTCTCCTCTTCCTCCCACTGCCGGGACCCTGGGAAGTGGATGCTCACCCCCAGTTCCTTGAGAAGGCTGCTCCTCTTCTGGGATTTCTCGTGCTGGCATGGAGCCAGGAGCTTGGGCTGGGTTGTCTTCTGGGGTGCACTTGTCTGCCAGGGCTGGACTGGGCTGAGGACTTGCCATGACGGGAGCCCCCTAGCACAATGGCTGGGAATAACTGTGGCTTCTGCTTTCATTGACGCTGGATGGGGGCCCTGGCTGCAGGATGGGGAGAAAGGCCATCAGAACCTGTCTAATTTCTGAGGCTTGTACCTGGGTGAGCCTCTGCCAATCACCTCTGTTTACGGGACTGGATCTTTCCAGAACCGTGGTTGCCCTGTCCAGCAGCCCCTGGTCTTGATTGGACCTGGAATAATCTGGCCCCTGGGGATGGGAGTAATTGCTGCTCACAGCCTTTCTGGGGTTGCAAAGACACAGCTCCTTTTGGGGCAGAAAAACGAGGACCAGGCAAACTTCACAACCAGTGGAAGACAGAGCTCACCCAAAGTGGCCAGACTGCAGTTTGGAAGAGTTGGGAGGTGCGGGTCGATGGAGGGGCTTTGTAAACAGTCTCCATCCACTGGTCCAAGATGAGTGGCTGAAGACAGGTGGGAAATAATTGTCCTGCCTCCGGTGGTGGTGCCCATGCCTCCTGGAGAGAAGGGAAGAAAATATCTTACACTGAGGACTTTTTATGAGCCAACACTGAGTCAGGAAGTCCATATTTAACGATGTTAACATTTATAAATACTTTCTCTGCTCCAGGCACTGAGATAAACCTTCTACATGCATTACCTGATTTTGTCCTCATTCCAAACCTATTAGGTAAATACTGTCCTCACTCTCATTTTGCAGATGAGGCTCAGAAAGGTTAAGCCACTTGCCCATGGTCACACAGCCAATAAGTGACTTGGACTGAAGCATGACAGGCTGGCTCCAGAGCCTGGGGCTTAAGTCCTTCATGCACTGTTGGCTCAACAATTGGAAATGAATGTTCTGGATGTTCTCATGGGCACAAAATGGAGTTAGGAAAAAACTTAGAAGCGGGCTGAACACGCGACCTGCAGACAGGGCCTGGTATAGTGTATACTGATGCCGCGGGATGCACTAGGGCTTGGGGGCTGCCTGGGGACTTGGTGAGAAAAATTCAATGTAGCCTTTCTGTCCCAGAAAGTGGAGAGCTGGGTGGGGAGTAAAGGGAGCTGGCTTGCGGGGATTGAGGTCAGAGATGGTTTCTCCATGGGGTTGAGGCTCATGAGCAAATCCTTGAGAGAGAGAGAGAGAGGCTGCCCTCAGACTCTATCCTGGATGAATGAAAAGGGAGGGGCATTCCTCTCACTTTTAAGTCTGACTTGTGGATCCAGGAAGTTCCATGGAGCATCCACATTTTCCACAGGGATGCAGGGAAAGAACCTTGGGAAGTTTGGAGGGACAGATAGCCCAGGTGACTATATCCTGGATTGGGTAGAGGGGAAAGGAAAGGACATTATCAAGAGCCAAAGAGCCAGATGGGGCCTCACAGTCAGGTGAGCACTGTATGCCGGTCACTGTGCCAGGAGGCAGTTTTGCCTGGCAACCTCCCTTAATACTCAGGAAGTCAGCACCATTGCATAGAAGAGGAAACCAAGGTTCAGAGAGGTTGCCTGCCTTGGCCATGGTCACACAGTGAGGAAGTGCCTGGAATTGGAACCACGCATGGTCTTACTCCATCGCCAGTGCTCTGGGCCTGGGCTGCTGGGTGGGACCCCCTGATCGATATCTCCATGGGCCTGCAGTGATGACCCCTGATTTTGTGGGGTGAGTGGGCAAAGGGTCTCCTTCTTTCCTGGGCTTCAGAAGCTGTGCTCATAGACACAGTGCTGCATGACTCTCTTTGTGACTCTGCCCAGCTATGCATGGGAACTGTCCCTCTCTCAGTTCCCGAGCCTTCAGAAGGCCGTCTGACACAGCTAGCTGGACTAAGAGATGTATTTGGTGGCAGAGGCCTGAACCGGATTAGCCACTGGCTTCACCTAGACTCTGCACACCTGGGAGGACAATACCTGGACCCAGGCCTGGACTCCACTGCAAAGAACAGAAGAAGAGGGACTTCTTAGTAGAGCTGCCTCAGATGGAACTGGTCGTCCATGGGGATAGTGAGTGCCTGGGCACTGGAGCTGTACCTCCACCTAGACATTCTCTTGCGAGAGCTGTGGCAGCAGGAATGGTTCAGATATCCAACAGGGAGTTGGATTCAAGAATCCAGAATAACCTTTCCCAAAGTATGTTCCATGGAACATCAGTCCTGATGGATCTGCAGTAAAAGGGTTCCATGGTCAAATAAGTTTGAGAAACCATGGATAGCCTCTTCTCTCTTTTTCTCATATTAAAGACTCTGAGATTTTCTACAAGTGGCACACTCTGTTTTAGTATTAAGGGCATTTCCCAAACTTAATTGGCCATAGAATCTTTATTTTTTATTTATTTATTTCTTTTTATTTTTGACACGGAGTTTCACTCGTCACCCAGGCTGGAGTGCAATGGCGTAATCTTGGCTCACTGCAACCTCCGCCTCCCGGGTTCAAGTGATTCTCCTGCCTCAGCCTCCTGAGTAACTGGGATTACAGGCACCTGCCACCACGCCCTGCTAATTTTGTATTTTTAGTAGAGACGGGGTTTCTCCATGTTGGTCAGGCTGGTCTCAAACTCCCGACCCCAGGTGATCCACCCGCCTCGGCCTCCGGAAGTGCTAAGATTACAGGCGTGAGCCACTGCGCCCGGCTGGCCATAGGATTTTTTCTTTCTCATTGTCCAATGGTTCTATGCAATTGGTATTCTGTGGGGTCTGCTTTTGGGTAAAGTGGCCTTGAAGGTTTCAATTTCTGGTTCTGGGCTCTGGTTTTTGGCCTTTTCTCTGCTTTTGGTTTGCTCATGTGCATATCACAGTGGCAATGGGAATTGAGTGATGATCTCTAGGGTCCCTTCCAACTTTAAATATAATACTTCTCTCACGGGATAGAGAGCCGCTACAAGGAATTTTATACAACCAGGAGAGGAAGGAGTTGCAGAGGGCAGACCTTAGTCATCATGGGGAAAAGTTTGTTATGACTGTCTGGTCTGCCTTTCCAAGACAAAGAGCATGAACTCTGATTCCTTAGAACACTTATTCCCTGCTGTCCTGGCCCACCTCCAGCACCTGTGCAGGGCTGCTAGGAGGTGACAGAGTGCTGACAGAGGGGGGCAGGCAGCAGACTGTTTGGTGCACGAAGGAACTTTTTTAGCCTTTCCCTGCCCACCCCCAGCCCCCTCAGCCAGCTCAGGACCACGGACCCAGCCAGCTTGGTATCCCACGGGAAATCCACTGCCACTAGGGCCTCAGCGTTCTGCACAGGGCCACGTGATGCCTGGGTCCCATACGTATTCTCATTGTTCCTTCAGTTCTGGGACGGGAGAGAGGACAGGGACAGAGCTGGGCAGGACCCTCCAGAATCCCCCAGCAAAGCAGCAGAGTGGGCCCAGCCATGAGTGCTGGAAGTTGTCGGCCAGAATGGGTGCCCCGTGCAAAGTCCTGGCTCTGCTCCCCCGAGCTTTGACCTTGGGCAGGTTGTTTACATCTCAGCATCTGAGTCTCCCCTCACCTTCTCATGGGGAGTGCCACTGCCTGTCCCTGGGGGGTAGGTGGTGAGGAGTAGCTGAAACAATGGCTGCAACAGACAAGGCCTGGCGTATAGCAATAAATGTCAGCCACAGTTGCCACTGGCCTGTTGCGTGTCTGGAATCCCACCAGCGAGGCTCCACCTTGTCCTCGGCTGGTTCTCGGTTAAGACATGATACACCCTGTCCCTGTCATCTGGAGTGGTGAGTTTATTGCCTCCATCCCCATCCTGCTTACAGGGGGAGAGGGTCATGAGAGCTCTGGGGCCCTGGGGTGGGGGTAGGGGGTCGTGAGGGAAGAAAGGCACTGAGTGTATTGAGCTAGTGATCTGAGATCCAACACTGTCATTCGTGGATTTGTTTGTGGAGTTTCTACACTGGACACTGCAGGGACCGAGGCAGGAGTGAGTAAGATGTGTCCATGGGAGGTCTGTGGCTGAGCAGGCAGACGAAACGTGGCACGAATAATGTGACCCTCATCAGATTGTGCAGTGGAGCCCTAGACGACAGAGAGAGCTTCTCAGGGTGTGTGTGTGTGTGTGTGTGTGCGCGCGTTTGTGTGCGTGTGTGTGCGTTTGTGTGCATGTGTGTGTGCATGCACGTCAAGGACAGAAAGGCAGGAATTGAGAGGTGCTGAGTGAGAGAGTGTCACAACATGTGACAGGCAGGCTGGTGTTGGGGGTGGGGTCCCTTAGAGGATCAGCGTTTCAGTGAATGCCAGTTAGAAAACCACCTATGACTGTACTGAACCAGCCTCCTGGTGCTTCCAGACAGTGTGCCTGGTGTAAAGGGAGCTCACCCACAAGCAGCTGGAAGGCCTGCAGGAAACAGAGGCCTCCGTCCAAGGAGGAAGTCAAGAATCTGGATTCTAGTCCTGCCCCTTCGTGGCCCTCGACAAGTCCCTTCTCCTCCCTGGGACTCTGTTTTCCCGAACTAGTCTCTCTGTGTGTATGCATTTCCAGACTGCAAGAGAAGTGTCTGGGGCTCCTCCAGCTCTAAGGGTCAGTGACTGGTAGCAGGATGGGGCTCCCCAGGGGAGAGGCCGATGGTGCCCCCTACTTCCCAGATCCCCTCTGCTGGGTGGGCCACTCATTCTCCAGCTGGTATAATTGTTTGTTGCTAAAGGCTCACATCTGCTCCCTTCTGGCAGTTTAAGTTACACCGCTGCAACCCTATAGACAACAACTGACTGGCTAGGGGTATAAGAGGCCGGTCCCCTGGCTTCAAATTTGTGGGACCAGGTCTGTACACCTGAGCAACCCCCCAACTCTACATGGAAACACAAAATCACTCCCCTCTGTTCCTGCCATGGGGGAACCACTCACCCCAGGACCTGGGACCACAGCTCTGAGCTTCCAGCTGTGCTTTGCCCTCTGGCGCTGCCGGAGCTGCCCAGAGACAGCGTTGGGAAATCAGCACATCTTTACAACATTAGACTTTGAATCTTCTCCCTCCTGGACCCACCCCCTGCTTCATGCCCCGGTTGCATGGAAGCTGTCAAAGTCTTTCCCCCTCCCCCAATCCCTGGCAGGTGAAAATCTTAGTGCCCTTCTTTATGTCTCTCCTTGATAGTTGCAAATTTCCTCTGGCAAGGGAAATGTTGATAATTTAATCTGTTTTCAGGGCAGGACTGATGGAGTGAAGGTGGTTGTAATCTCCTTAGGTCCTGGGAGTAGAGTAAGAAGTTGAAACTTTTGAAAGAATCTTTAATTTTGGAAAATTTCAAGCACTCACAAAAGTAGAGAGAATGGTTCCATGACCCCCCTGTGCCCATTCCCGAGCTAGAGCCACCATCAGCAGCTCTTGGCCAATCTTATTCTCCCCCGAAAGTAAGTAAAACTCAGACATCTTTCCATTTTATTTATAAGCATTTTAGTATTTATCTCTAAAAGATATGGACTCTTTAAAAAAAAGTGTGACCACATGATCAGAACAAAAAAATTAAAACCGAGTCCTGGTGCTCACTGAGGTCTATTTACGCTCAGGGTTTAACCCTGCAGCCCCACAGAGCTCTGTTGAACATTTGGAAACTAGTCTTTTAAAGGGCTGGGAAGGGGCTCATGCCTGCAATCCCAGCTCTTTGGGAGACAAAAGTGGGAGCATCACTTGAGCCCAGGAGCTCAAGACCAGCCTGGGCAACATAGCGAGACCTCATCTCTACAAAAATTAAAAAATTCAAAAATGAGCCAGGTGTCTTGGTCCATGTCTATGGTCCCAGCTGCTTGGGAGGCTGAGGTGGGAGCATCACTTGAGTCCAGTGAGCTATGGTCACACCACTGCACCTCAATCTGGGCAACAACAACAAAAAAAAAAAAAAAAAAGAGGAAAGGAAAAAAGAAACTACTTTTGTAGAGCAGTGGTCCCCAACCATTCTGGCACTAGGGACCAGTTTCGTGGAAGACAATTTTTCCATGGGCTGGGGTAGGGGCGGGGGATGGTTCTGGGATAAAATTAGTCCACCTCAGATCATCAGGCATTCGATTCTCATGAGTGCACCAGCTAGATCCCTCGCATGTACAATTCACAATAGGGCCCGCTCTGCTATGAGAATCTATTGCTGCGGCTGATCTGACAGGAGGCAGCACTCAGGCTGTAGGTAATGCTCGCTCGCTGCCCCTCACCTTCTGCTGTGAGGCCCGGTTCCTAACAGGCCACAGACTGGTATAGATCCATGGCCTGGGGGTTGGGGACCCCTGTTGTGGGGGACAAGCTTAACCCTAGGAGTCAGAAAAACCTGTTCTTACGTAGCTTTTGGTACTTACTGGGTATCAAATAACTAGTCAGAGCTTCAATTTCTGATTATCTCACAAATGTCTTGTTACTTTTGATTTGTTCAAATCAGGATCCAGGATACAGGCATGGCCCACAAATTGCATCTGGCAGAATCAGTTGCCACGTCTTGTGCCCTGATCTTTCCATGAGCACGGTGCTGCTCTGGGAAGTGTGAAGGTCTTCCGTGAGGCTGTTCTGGTGGAGGAGGTGTGGAGTGGGCTCCAGTGACCCCCAGATCCAGTGACCCCCAGATCCAGCGACCCCCAGGTCCCACAACCCCCAGATCCAGTGACCCCCAGGTCCCACAACCCCCAGATACAGTGACCCCCAGATCCTGTGACCTCCCAGATCCCATGACCCCCAGATCCAGTGACCCCCAGATCCCATGACCCACAGATACTTTGATCCCCAGATCCAGTGACCCCCAGATCCTATGACCCCAGATCCAGTGACCCCCCATATCCCATGACCCCCAGATCCAGTGACCCCCAGATCCAGCAATCCCCAGATCCCACAACCCCCAGATCCAGCAACCCCCAGATCCCACAACTCCCAGATCCAACAACCCTCAGATCCCACAACCCCCAGATCCAGCAACCCCCAGATCCTGTGACCCCCAGATCCAGCGACCCCCAGATCCAGCGACCCCCCAGATCCAGCAACCCCCAGATCCAGTGACCCCCAGATCCAGCGATCCCTAGATCCCGCCTTGGGCTCTTCGTTTTCCATCTGGCTTCTCTCTCCACATTGCTCTGCTGAGGGCGGACAGGGAAGCGCGAGGCAGAGCCCAGCGGCTGTACAGATCGTCCCTGATGCCGGGACTTACTGACTTTGACTTGCTGAGCACAGCATAGCACTTCAGAGCTGACTCTGCATCTGGGATGCCTGAGTTCAAATCTTGATTCTACCTCTTAATAGTTGTGTGACCTTGGGCAAGTTATTTGACTTTGGCGGGCCTCAGTTTTCCCCTCTATAAAATGGGAATAATAGTACCCATAAAGTTGCTGGAGGGTTAAAGGAGTTAGAATATGTAAAATGCTTAAAAGCAGTGCCTCATACGTGTCAGTGGCCGTGCTTAATTATTTTAGTTGCTGTGTGCTTTCAGGGTCGCTCGTGCTCAGCTGTCATGCGTGTTCAATGTGGTATAGACATCAATATCACACACACAATCAGGTGAAAGGCCACTCACCCCTCTCAGACCTGCTGGACTATGCAAGCTTCCCCTGAAGGATGGGGGGCCAGGCTGAGCAGCAGCTGGTAGCTTTGAGAGAGACCCGTTTCTTCTGAAGTCACCCACCTGCCCACTGTAATGCTGAGACATGTGAGGCCAATAATCCCTGTCATTGGTTGCCCTGCACCTGCTCATCACCCACGACTTCAGCTCCTCAAACATGGGGTGAGTATTTTTCCAGGAACAGTGCTTTTTTGTTGAGTAAGAAGACAGCCCCCACTCCCCTGATACCCTTGTTCATTAACTGACCCATTCATTGATAAAACAGCTAATGAGCACTTACTAGGGCCAGGCACTGTGCGACATGCTGGGGATCCAGGAGTGGGCAAGAGACTGTCCCTGGCCTTGAGGAGCTCGGAATTTGTGGTAGTCAGAACAATGGCACCTCAACAATGTCCACATCCCTAGAATCTGTGAATATGTTACCTTATGCAGTGAAAAGGGCTTTGCAGATGTGATTAAGTCAAAGTTGTTGATAGGGGGAGATTATTCAGTGGGCCCAATGTATTCCCAAGTGGGAGGCAAGAGGGTCAGTGTTAGTGGAAGAGCTTGGCAGGTGGAGGCCGAGGTCCCAAGCCAAGCAAGGCAGGTGGCCTCTAGAAGCTGGAAAAGGCAAGGAAGTGGGATCTCCTTGGAGCCTCCAGAAGGAACTCAGCCCTGCCCACACCTGGATTTTAGGACCTCTGACCTCAGAACTGTCTAATAATAAGTCTGTGTTATGTTAAGCCACTAAGTTCATGGTAATTTGTTGCAGCAGCAATAGGGAATGAATATGAAGTCCATTGAATAAGATGAACAGGGAGACAGGTAACTGTGCTGTGGACGGGTGAGTGATGTGATACTGAGATGTGGGTGTGGTGAGAGCCTGGAGGAGTTCCCTTAATCTAGAAGGGGTTGGGGGGATGAGGCAAGGTAAGCCTTCCTGGAGGAAGTGGTATCTAAATGAAGGTCTGAAGGGGGGCTGGGAGCTAAGCAGGACAAATAGGAGGGTTGGAAGCGGCAGAGAGCAGCCTTCCAGGAAGATGGAGCTCACAGAGGCTCAGGATGGCTCGGGGTCAAGTGTAAGTGGAGGGTGAGGAGGGATGGGGCTGGAGAGGTGAGCTGCTACATCTCCAGGGCTTTGTAAGTGTTGCTAGAGCATTTGGACTTTAGCCCAAGGGCAAAGGAGAGCCTGAATAAGTTTTGGCGGAACAGTAACATGATGACTTTGTACTTTAGAAAAATCCCTCTGGCTGTTATCTAGCCAAGAGACGCATGGGGCAGGCTCGGAGCTGGGGACGTGGCAGGAGGCTGATGCCTGATGCAGGTGAAGGGTGACGTGGTTCCAAGGTGATGTGGTTCAAAGATGCAGGTGAAGAGTGATGTGGCTCAAAGGAGGAGGATAAGGAGAGTGGACTCAGTTGAGAAACCAGAGCAAGGAGAATCAGTGGAGGATGATTCTGTGTGGCTTAGAGAGAGGGGAAACCAAGAATGATGCTTGGGTTCAGTGTTGGGTGGCCCAAAGTCTATAGGGACATCAACTGACATCAGGAACACAGGAGGGGAAATGGCTTGAGTTGGAAGAGAAGATGTGAATTCCTTTTTGTGAGACAAGAAAGTAGATGCTGAGGCTGTCTCAATGAAAGAGATCTGGGTGGAAGATAGTGATTTGAAAACTGTCAGGATGGTGATAGATGGCTAATGTGAGCTCTGTGAGAACGGGGATCTTGGCTAATGTCTGGTGTCTCCAGAGCTTACACAGCACACACCCAATCAGCACTTGCTGAATAAAAGATGAAATGAACCTGAAGTGGTGGATGAGATAATGTAGAGAGTATGTAGTGTACACAGAGGAAATCTATGGGTAGGCAACATTTAAGAAATGGAGAGAGCCATTATTAAAACAAGGATTTTTAAAAGCCCATTGATTTTGGTGACAAGGTCAATGCAATAACCTTACAGAGAGTGATTTCAATGGGTTGAGTGGCAGTGAGGAAAATAAAGGAGAGGAGAAAAATTAACCTGCAGCTGAAGGGTTTTAGGGGGTATAGATAGGGCTTTTTAAACTGGGAGAGAATTAAATACATTGAATTTGCATTTTCAAAATTACAAATTTAAATGAGCAGAACTGTAACAGAGGCAGACAAATTCGAAGGCGGTCCCAATAACCCTTCCCTTTGAGTGTGGGTAGCACCTGTGACTTGCTTCTAACCAGTAACCTATTGCAAAGGTGACGGGATGGCACTTCTATAATTATGTTCTTATATAAATCTTCACCCTGCTAGTCAACTCACTATAGGGATCGCTCCCCAGCTGGTTTCAAACAAGTAAATGTCCATGTTATAAGGTTCCCTGGGCAAGGAGCTTAGCTCAGCCTCTAGGGGCTGAGGGTAATGACAGTCAGAAAGAGGCTATGGCCCTCAGTCCCAGAGTTTCAAGAAAATGAATTCTGCCATCAACCTGAGTGAGCTTGGAAGTGGATTCTTCACCAGTTGAGTCTCCAGATAAGAGTGCAGCCCAGCCACCATCTTGAGTGCAGCTTTGTGAAGCCCTAACCAGGGGACCCAACCAAGATGCACCTGTATCTGACCACAGAAATTGTGAGGTAATAGGTATGTGTGTGGCTTTAAGCCATTAAGTGTGTGGTCATTTATTGTGCAGAAATAGATAGCTAATATAGTAACTTTTTAATTTATTTTTTTCCCACTTAAAAAAAATGGAGGCAATAACATACAGTAAAGTGCACAGGTATGTCCAAGTTGGTTAACTTTTATCTATGTATACATTCATGCAGCCATAATTCAGATCAAGATATGAAGATCTGCACTGCCCCAGGAGACTACCTCACACTCCCCTCCCATGCTGCTCCCAAGGGCCAACAACTGTGCTGACTTCTACTACCATTAGTTTATCCAAACTGTTCTTGAAATTCCTATCAGTGGAATAACACAGAATGTGCCCTTTTATATTTGTCTTCTTTCACATAGGCATTCATCCACGTGTTAGATGTATCGGTAGTTTGTTCTTTTTATTTATTCCTTTTTAACGAATATAGAACAGTTTATTTACCTCTGTGGTTGACAGACATTTGAGTGGTTTCAAGTTTTTGCCTGTGATACATAAAGCTGTCATCAAAATCTCTTGTCCATGTCTTTTAGTGATTTTTGTTGGGTTCGTATCCAGGAATAAAATTGTTGGGTTATACCGAATGTGTATGTTTAGCTTTAGTAGATATTACCAAACATTTTTTTCCAAAGTGGTTGTATTAATTTTTACTCCCACCAGCAATGTATAAGAAGATTAGCTTCCCAAGCTAATAAACACTTCTGTAGTCAGTCTTTTAAATTTTAGCCATTCTAGTGTGTTGTGGTATCTCATTGTAGTTTTAATTTGTATTTCTCTAAGGACTAATGATGTTGAGCACATTTATTGGCCTCTTCTATATCTTCTTTTGTGAAATGTCTGCTCAAGTTCTTTGCCCATTTTAAATTGAGCTCTCTATCTTTTATGTATTTATTTATTTAATTTTATTTATTTATTTTTTTGAGACAGAGTCTCACTCTGTTGTCCAGGATGGAGCACAGTGGCACAATCTCAGCTCACTACAACCTCTGCCCCCACCAGGTTCAAGTGATTCTCCTGCCTCAGCCTCCCAGGTAGCTGAGATTACAGGCTCATGCCACCACGCCCAGCTAATTTTTGTATTTTCAATAGAGACGAGGTTTCACCATGTCGGCTAGGCTGGTCTTGAACTCCTGACCTCAGGTGATCCAGCCACCTTGGCCTGTCAAAGTGCTGAGATTACAGGCATGAGCCAGTGCACCTGGCCTACTTATTATTTTTAGGAGTTATTTATATGTTCTGCACATGAGACCTATGTCAGATAAGATGTATTTCAAAATTTTCTCCCAGTATATGTTTTGCATTTTCACACTTATAATGTGATTTTTGATAAACAGAGCTCTTAATGTTTAGTAAACTCCAATTTCTTTTATGGTTTTTATGTCTTTTATGGTTAGCGTTTTTTGCATTTCTAGTTTAGTAAATCTTTGCTTATCCCCAAATAATATTTTCCTATGTTTTCTCTTAGAAGCTTGCTTTGTTATAAAATTTAGATCTGTGACTCATCCGGAATTAATTTTTATGTATGGTGTGAAGTAGGAATTAAGGTCCATTTTTTTCTATGCCAATATCTAATGGCTTCAGTACCATTGATTAAAAAGAACGTCATTTATCCACTTAATTGTGGGTGCCTTTGCCATAGATCAAAGGACCGTATGTGAGGGTCTGTTTCTGAGCTCTCTATTTTATTCCATTGGTCTTTTTGTCTATTTTTGTGCTAAAACTATGCTGTCTAAATTATTGCTATGTAGTACATTTTGAAATCAGGTTATTTAAATCCTCCAACTTTGTCTTTAAGTTTCCTTGTATTTCTTAAGATTCTTTGAATTTCCAAATGAATTTTAGAATTAACTTGTCAATTTCCCCAAAATAAACTGCTAAAATTTTGAATAGAATCATATTGAATTTATAGGTAAATTTTGAAAATCAATGCCATTTTAACAAACTTGAGCTTCTCAGTTCATGAACATAGGATATCATTTCATTGACTTAGATCTTTGTTAATTTCTCTTAGTAATGTCTTGTAGTTCTCAGAGTTCTTTTTCACAGAAATTATATCTCTACCTCCCATTTACTCTCAGTAGTGGTAGAGAACTTAATTTTGCCAATTCAGGATAACTCAGTCACTTCCAATGACTTCCAGTCCATAAACCCTCAGCCCTCATCTGTCCTTGCTAGCCTCTGCTGAGGTGTAGTTTGTCCTTGCTGGTCTCTCAGTGGTGGCCACTGTCCCCACTCTTATTTGCTACTCATATTTGTTATAAAGTTATAGTCTCACATAATCCACATTGCACATCCGGCCACTGGCCAGCTCAGGAAACGCAGGGAGCTTTGTCATGCTTGGACTCATATACTACATGGGAATGCAGGACTATTGTGTCACCAGGCACAGTCCCCAGCCATCTTTCTGTTGTGGCTCCATGCTGTCTGGATATGGGACATCTCTAGGGACCTTGTAGTCTCTAATTCCTCTTAATGGATCTGTGGTTTTTGGCCTACACACTTCCTGAGGGATTCAGTCAGCAGAAGAGAGAGGGTAGCAATCCCAGCTTGGGGCTAACCTCTCTCTTTTTCTCCCTCTCTCTCCCCAAACTCCTCCCCTCAGTTCTGAAATGTCTCTAGTCTCCTTTATATGGCGAGAAAACCGGTCCTAAATCTTCAAGTACATTTCCTCCAGCTCTATACTTAACGGTCTTAAACTCAAAGCTCTAAATCCTCGAGTCTCCTTTCTTGATTGTAAAAGCCAAAGCTTGTTGTACCCCTCACCCCAACTGGCATGATCCTGAGAGTGAATGTCCCCTTGAATGGCACCTCCCTAGCCCCACCCTCATTCCAGTGTTGTGGTCACGGCACTTAGCTACCTCGTGGACCACGCTTCCTTTGGGAAGACTTCACAGAAGGGGCAACATTTAAATAGGGCCTTCAAGGAGGAGTGGGAGTTTGCTGGGTGAAGAAGAAGTGAGTGTGTTGAGGAATGCAGCCGTGCCTTAGTTTTGGGGATGAAGAAACAGAAGGAAGGAGGAAAAGGGGTTGGTGGGAAGCCCTTAGGTTTGTACTAAGGGGAGACCAAGTGGTGAGAACACGGACTCTGACGTCACATGGAACTAGGTTCGGATCCCAGTTTTGCTCCTAACTAGCTCGGTGGCCTTGGGCATATAATTTAACACCTTTAAGCTTCAGTGTCCTTAGTTGTGGAGTGGGGATATGAAGGCACGTTTGTTTGAACCGAGATGGGGACAGAGTAAGTGTAAGGATTACACCACACAGAGCGAGGCACCCAGAGGTGCCCTTTTGTGATAGTGGGACAGTTACCCAGGTGTTCTGAGAGATGTGGGATGACCCTTGGAAGCTCCTGAGGTTAAAAAGAAAAAGTCATTGCAACAAGACCAGCTCAAAATTTAAGCCACATGGTTTATTTCCTCCTGTGGTATGGATGAGACAAGCTATCTCATCTACCAGGGCTGGTGAACACCAGGCTGACAGTGTCTCCTTATCCCCTGGAAACGAAGCCCAGGTCCCGTGGTAACCTTCTGTGGTAGCCTTGTCCTTGGGCTATGGGGGTGGGGAAGGGAGTGCTGAGAGGCACAGGGACGTCCCAAACTGCCACTGCTGTGCCCCTGTCGATGCTGACTGTGGTGGCGCCTTAGGAGTGGGCTGGCGTCAGCTCTCCCCTGCAACCTCCCCTCCCTTGGGAAATGGTGGGGGCGGGGGGCAGGGCAAATGCTGACTTCATATTACAGACAAGGAAAATGAGGGTTTCCAGGAAGCAGGGGGACAATGCCTGGCCTAGACCCAGGACTTCAGGGAGCCTGGGGAGCTGGAAGGGCCTGATGAACCTTATCTGGTTCAACACTCCAGTTTCCAAATGGGAAACCTGAGGTCCACGGATGTGGCAACAGATGACAAAGGACAGAGCTGACCTTGGGGCCAAGAGACCTGCCGCCAGGCCACTGCCCTGCTGTGAGGCCTTGGCCTGGTATCGGCACCTCTGTGAAATGCCAGAGTCAGACTCTTCCATTCTGGAGGATTCCGGGCTCTCTGACCTTCCCGAGGCCTGAATGACCTTCCCGAGGCCTGAGGGTCAGGGCAGGCCTCGAACCTGAGTCTCCAGTGAGGCCAGAAATGAGCACAGAAATGCTTAGATGCACAAGGTGGGTGTCCCTGGAAGGGTGACAGGGCTCGGGGAGCTGAAGGACACACACCCCTGACGTCAGCCTGGTGTCTTTTAGAAAGAAACCACTGGGGAAAGTGTGGGAGAGACGTCCCTGGGCACGCTTCACTCAGATGCCGGAGCATGTGTGGATGTGGTGAGGGAGGGCAGCTGGGATGGGGCTGGCCCCTGATGAACAAGGTGGGGGTGGGGAGAGGCTGGGCCCAGAGGGAAAAGGCTGGACTCCACCCGCAGGTGCCACATCTGCTACTCAGACGACTCCTTGGGCATATGCCACATTGTCATAGGCAGGGGGTGGAGAGGCTGCCGGGCTGGGGATGTTGAAGTCTGCGGTGAAGGCGTTTGGCAGGAAGATCACAGGCTGCAAAGAAAACAGCACTGAGCATCCTGGAGGACGCTGGAGCTTCAGGGTAGTGTCGCAATAGTGCCCCCTTGTGGGTAATCTGAGAACAGCGCCCTGGTACTGAATTCCGCAAGTCTGAATCGCTTGCTCAGGGCTCTCTGTGCAACCAATATTTCAAACAGCATTTACTGGGACCAACTATGATCTAGGCATTGGGAATACAGCAGTGAACAAAACAGACAAAAGTCCCATTTCTCCAGGCGCTAACATTCTGCTGTTAGCTGTTCGCTAACATTCTGCTGTTCTTGTTCTTTTCTTTTTTCTTTTTTTTTTTTTGAGACGGAGTTTCGCTCTTGTTGCCCAGGCTGGAGTGCAATGGCGTGATCTCGGCTCACTGCAACCTCTGCCTCCTGGCCTGAAGCTATTCTCCTGCCTCAGCCTCCCGAGTAGCTGGAGTACAGGTGCCTGCCACCACGCCCAGGTAATTTTTTGTATTTTTAGTAGAGACGGGGTTTCATTATGTTGGCCAGGCTGGTCTTGAACTCCTGACCTCAGGTGATCCACCCGCCTCAGCCTCCCAAAGTGCTGGGATTACAGGCATGAGCCACCGCGCCTGGCTCTGCTGTTCTTTCTCTCTCGACTGCCCTGGCCTGGTTCAGGACTTCGCTTTCTCTTGCCTGCACCATGCACCAGCCTCCTTGCAGCTTCCTGACCTCCAGCCCCTGCTTGTCCACCCTCTCCACCTTCTGGCACTGGACAAATCCTCTTGACTGATTTCCTGGAACCAGCTCACTCTCCTGCTCAGACCTTCAATCCCCTCACCCTCAATGCATCCCATCGTGCACCTGCCAAGGGCACCCCACCCTGTGGCCTGCATTTGCCTGCCCGAGGCAGCCTTTGCTCCAACTGGTTCCCCTGCCTTGAACACTCACTCCAGCCCCTTTCTGTCATCACTGTCCTCCATTTTTTTTTTTGGAAATCAAAGCTTAATTTCCATCGGCATCATGCTGCCCTCCCTGATGCCCCCGTCTCCCATGTGGCCTGGGAACTCCAAAAAGTCCCACTCCTCTGGGTGCAGCACTGCCCCCATGCCCCGAGCCCCAGCCTTCCATTCTGCAAGGCTCCCTGCGGGGCTGCACAGAGCAGTGGCCATGTGGGTGCTGGTGCACCCAGTGCCACGGGGAGAGCAGTCCTGTCTTCACTGACCTGCGAAGACGTCTTTGGTATTGTTTTGGTTTTAGAGACAGCCTTGCTCTGTCACCCAGGCTGAAGGGCAGTGGTGTGATCATAGCTCACTGCAGCCTCAACCTCCTGGGCTCAAGCCATCCTCCTGCCTCAGCCTCCCAACTAGCCAGGAGTACAGGCATGTATCACCACACCTGGCTAATTAAAAATACATTTTTTTTGTAGCGATAGGATCTTTTTATGTTACCCAGGCTTGTCTCAAACTCCAGGGCTCAAGAGATCCTCCCATCTCATTTTTCAAAGTGCTGGGGTTAAGGGCATGAGTCACCATGCCCAGCCCAAAAACTTCTTTGGGCCCCCTGACACGGATGGGACACCCCTCCTAGCGCTGTCTCTTCTTATTGCTTCCCAGAGTGCAGAGGGAGGGGCTGGAGTCAGAGTGGGCTCCCAGACAACTGCCTTCCACAGAGGCTCAGCTCAGGTTTAGTGGACGTGGGGGTGGGGGTACTCACTGCACTGGCCTGGGCATGGGTGGCTTGGCACCCGAAGTGAGTGGCAGTGACTGCGATGAAGAACTCCAGGATGGTGAAGATAGTAAGCACAGCCAGATAGCCCCTGTCCACATCCTGGGGACCAAAACCCACAGAAAGGTGAGTCCAGAGTTCTAGAGTAAGGGGGTCCCCCGAGTGAGAACCACTTGCCCAAGGTCACACAGCTAGTTGGGAGCAGAGCTGTGACTGGAGCCAGTCCCCCTGCCACCAGTCCTGCACCCTCCCCTTCACCCTGCAGGCTGCCTCCTTGCTCCTTCTGATGCCTATCTTGGGGAAGGCTCAGAGGATCCATGGATTCATGGGGTCTATAGGGACTGGCAGGCCCTGCCAATGTGCTGGTACTGCAAACTCTCACCTCCCTGCCCTCCTGGACATGGCTGCATCATTTTCCAAGTTTTCCCACCCCAAGGGCCATCTGACAACGCACCCAGTTAGTAACACCAAAATCCATGAGCAGAATGGCTGTCCCAGCAAAGGCCACCACGACGCTGAGGATGTTGGTGCCCAGGCTGCTCCTCACCTGCAGAGAGCAGAGAGACAGGAGCAGAGGGAAGAGGCAAAGAGAAGGAGAAAAGACAGGGGCTGTGGCTCTGCTGCTCAGCCCCCAGCACGCTGCCTCCCACAGCCAAGGAGGCAGTGGCTGCACCACCCTGCACGCAGCTGTGTTCTCATTGACTGCTCCCCTTTTCTCTTCTCCTCCCCTGGGACCTCGGTCAGAGGTCTTGTTGTCTCTCTTTCCTTCTCTTGTCTTCTTGGAAGCTGCTAGGGAGAAGGGCACCACCTCCTTTACAGCCTCTCTGGGTGGAGTTTGCAGCCTCCAGCCTACCCCTTACTGTGGCTCCCTCAACCCCAGGCCCAGCACCTCGCAGGAGCAGCTGCAGCTGAGGCCTGCTCAGGGGCGTGGGTTGGGGGAAGCCCTTTGCTGTGGACACTGAGGCCTGGTTGGGAGAGGGTTGAGTTCATTTCCATGAGGTCCCAGGAAGCAGCTGGCGGAGTGAGGCACTGCAGACACTGGTGGGGCACCAGGCAGGGGAGACAGGAGAGGCAGGAGCTGAAGGTCTGAAGTCTGGGTGGGCTGAGAGGCCTAGGACTCCAGGGTCTGAAGAGCGTGCAGGGCAAGTGACTCCCGGGGTGGTCCAGGCAGCCACCCAGGCATCACCATCCCCGTGCAGCCAGAACCTGCGGTCTTGTGACCCATAGCTGGAGCCTTCTGGTTAAACTGCCCCAAGGGGAAACATTCATGGGTGGGCTGGGGACTCTAGGACCTCTTCAGGTTTAAAGACCCCTGATTCTTCTTTTTAAATGGCAATCAGGAGGTCATTGAGATCAGAAGAGCCTCACAAGAAATCCATTATTGATTAATTAAGCCAAAAGCTTTTATTGAGCACCTACTGCCTGCCAGGCACTATGCAAAGTACTGTGAGTCCAGCAGAGAGTAAGTCAGGTCTTGTCCTCCTGGAGCTCATGGCCTGGGGGACACTGGGTTTGGTCCACAGAGTCCTCTCTTCTAGTCCTGCCCCTCCACAACCCATTCTCTGCCCAGCACCTGGGATACCTCTCAAGTATGGAAACAGGGCAAGGAATCCCCTGCTGAAGCCTCCGTGGTCTCTCATTGTCCTTAAAACAAATCCTGAACTTGGCATTTAGGCTCTGAGTCACCGCCCCAGCCTCTCCCTCTCGGCCCACCCCTTGCCTGTGATGGTCCTGCACTCTGGTCCCCCGTCCAGCCATGGCGTTTCCCGACCGGGCTCTTCCATGGTTGTTGCCCTCTGAACTGTGAAGACTCGGTTCTGTGACCCCTGCTCAGGGACTCCAGACCATCCCAGCTGAGCTTAGAATGACTCATATTATCCTGCCTGCTTCCTTTCAGCACTTCTCATGCTTGGCAACTATCTTTGTTAGTTTGCTTTATGGGTGTCTTACAAGGCACCAGAAGGTAAGTGCCATGACCTTCACTGCTGTGTTCATGACCTTCGCCGCCGTGTTCATGATCTTCATTGCCGTGTTCTCTGAGCCTGACATAAAGCTCACACCCTCCTGTTCAAAGCCTCCATCGCCTCCCAGTGCCTGCAGAAGGCACCAAGCCTTCCACGATCCAGCCCCATCATGGGATTAAATCTCCCTATCTAACTTCTTTCCACTTTCCTTCTCCTACCTTTGCCTTCGTTGGACGGAGCCAGGCGTGGTTTCAGTGGCAACCCTGCCCACACTCCTCCGTGCATTCTCCAGCTTTCCCTGTGGCATTTCTAAGTCCTCTCTGCTCACCAAGGCCCAGCAGGTCTCTTACAGGAGATCTTCTAGCATCTTTCCTTTCTCAGAATGACCACGAGCATTTTATCCATGGACCTCACTTTCCACCCTGGTTTGTGTATTGAAAGAGTATCCCTGTCTTCTTCTCCTGGACGTGCACAGTCTGCGTCTGGTCTGCCTGGGTGGTGCCCCTCCCCTGGCACTTTGCAGTTCCCCTGAAGTGCTGGGGAATGAGCTGAAGGAGTGGATGGGAGGGGCAGGGTAGAGTGAGATTTAGCTGTGGCCTCATCCCCACCCCTGGGTCCCCCTGTTCACACTCACCAGGCAGCTGGCGTGGTTCTTCTCAGCTGCCACTGAGAGGGATCCGGAGATGATGAACTGTATGGGGAGAGGGGACCCAGTGAGGCCTCAGCCAGGACCCTGGGCAGGGCACACCCTGCTTGGGATCTGTCAAGAGGTGCCAGGGAGAGACAACAGCCTCCTGATGCCACTTTCTCTGCCAGGCAGGCACCTTGGGGTCTTTCAGTAGGGGTGTCCCCTGTCCAGAGAACTAGGGCTGTGGCTTACAAGGTGAATGTTTTCATTGACATCATATCATCAGGGCCTCATGGGGAAGGCATTGTTCCTTCAAACATTCACTCATCAAACATTTACTGAGTGAGGCTGAATGTGGTAGCTCATGCCTGTAATCCCAGAAGTTTGGGAGGCTGAGGCAGGAGGATCACTTGAAGTCAAGAGTTCAAGACCAGCCTGGCCAACATGGTGAAACTCCAGTCTCTACTAAAAATACAAAAATGAGCTGGGCATAGTGGCGTGCACCTGTAATCCCAGCTACTTGGGAGGCTAAGGAGCAAGAAGCACTTGAATCTGGGAGGCGGAGGTTGCAGTGAGCCAAGATAGTGCCACTGCACTCCAGCCTGGGGGACAGAGTGAGACTCTGTCTCAAAACAAAAAACAAAAAAAACCAAACATTTTCTGAGTGGCAGTTATGTGCCAGGAACATAACAGAGTTGAATAAGGCAGACCAGATCTCGGCCCTCAAGGAGCTTATATTCTTTTTTTTTAAGACAGAGTCTTGCTCTGTCACCCAGGCTGGAGTGCAGTGGCATGATCTCGGCTCACTGCAACCTCCGCCTCCCAGGTTCAAGCGATTCTCCTGCCCCAGCCTCCCAAGCAGCTGGGACTACAGACGCCCGTCACCACACCCAGCTAATTTTAGTATTTTTAGTAGAGACGAGGTTTCACCATATTGGTCAGGCTGGTCTTGAACTCCTGACCTCGTGATCCACCTGCTTCAGTCTCCCAAAGTGCTGGGATTACAGGCATGAGCCACCATGCCCGGCCAGATCTTATATTCTAATTGGGGAAGACTGACACTTAGCAAACAGTGAAGAAAAGTACAGACAGTGGTGCTAAGAGCTGTGATGAAGTCATAGCGGTCACCGGGGCTACTCGAGGTCGGGTGGGTGTCAGGGTTGTCTCTGTGAGCTGGGATGACAACAGCCGGGCACAAAGCTGCCCATAAGGATAGCCCAGGGACCTGCATCATGGCATCTATGTACTTGGCAGTCACCTGACACACTGAGGTGGGGCAGGCCCTGCGTCTGCTGAGCTGAGAGGATGGGGCTGAGCAGCGCTGCGCCACTCTGGGCCTGCAGCTTAGCAGGTCTGCAATTTGCAGGGGGCACTCAGCTGCCATGCTGGGGAGACCACAGGGTCAGCGGTGGGTGGAGGAGGCCCTGGGGTGACATGGAAACAGAGGACCAGGAAGGAGTCACTACAGGTCTCAAGCAGGTGTAGCTCAGCGTGGTGGCCATGGGGGTGGGAAGAAGGGGACACACTCAGGCTATGCTCTGGAGGGCGAGCCGGCGGGACCGGCTGCTGGGGTGGATGCGCAGCAGGGAAAGAAGACTCTAGGACAATTCTTGGGATGTGTTTAGCTTTGGCAGTTGGGTGGCTGGAGGTGCCATCTGCTGAGATGAGGAGGTGATAGGAGGGATGGGGTTGGGGACAAGCCTATGGCAGGAATCAAGAGTTTCATTTTGATATACTGAGTTGCCTCTTCAACATCAAGCGGAGTTGTCGAGAGGGCAGCTGGGTTTAGAATCTGGCTCTCTGGGCTGGAGACAGGCATGATGTCTTATTGATGAGAAAGTCAAGCCCCAGAGACAGGCAGCGACTTGCCCAGGTTCACACAGAGAAGGAGGCCTGGCTGCACCCCCACGCCGGCTGACTGCCTCTTTCCTTCTGTTCCAACTCATCCCCCATCCTGGAATTCTGGGAATTTTCAACTAAGGACTCCTTTGAGCCTCCAAGAAAAGCTATGAGCCTGCTTTCTAGAAAAATGCACATAATACCCCTGTACTTTCAGGGGTCCCCAGACGTCAGCGATGTGAAGATCCAACACAATGATTAAATGTTGGAGCTCACACGTGTCCTGCCAGGATCTCCCAACCCTGATGTCTCCTGAGATTGAAAATCAAGTTTTTGCTTTTGTTCCTTCTCCCATTTTTGAAGCTTTACTGGGCATATTGGTGATAAAGCCTGGCAGGAGGGGGCTCAGAGGGGAAAGTGTCCCCTTTGTTTCTTCCTGTTGTGATTTCTCCCCGTGGGTTCTCCCGATTGCAAAATTTTCCTCCACCTTCAGGTCAGGGGGACCATTCAAAGGGCCAGCGCTTGTCCCCAAGCATGGCAAGGTGACCATCCTGATCTGGTTATGATGTGTCAGCCACTTTGTCCTCCCTGAACCCCATTCTGGTGGATTTTGCGCTCTTGCTGGAGGCAGCCTGGGCAGGGGAAGAAAGTCACTGTGCCTCGGTTCTGGAACCAGCACTCACGCAATGGAGACCCCTTTTATGCATATCTCTGTCTTTCTCTCGAAAAAGGGAATCGCTCAACAGTCACCATTTGGTGCAGAATTTTAGGGTTAGTAATCCACTCACCATGCACCTTATCTCTTGATTTCCTCTGCAAACTATGGGGGAGGCAGGGCTAGATCTATGAGCCCAAGTTTTAGATGAGGAAGTTGAGTCTTGAGATTCAGCGACACGCCCAAGGGACTCCACCCTAACACGCGGTGGAGCTGAGATTCAGACCCCGTTGACCTGATCCTGAGGCCTGTGCTTCCTTGGGGTGGCTGGAGGCTCTGGTGATGTGTTGATGGGGGTGCAAACACCAGGGTTCACTGTATACACTCAAGTGCCCTTTAATGTTGGCAATGACAAGGACTCACCTGCCTGTTTTCCGGTAGGGGTGAGTGGCCAGTTTGGCCGGAAGGAGGTCAAAGGAATGGGCTCAGGGGCTTCAGAGCTGGTTGGACTCCCAGGGGACAGAGCTCCTGGAGGGCTGGGACCCAACTCAGGGAGCTAGAGGGTTTCTGCAGGAGGGGTTTAGTTGCGGGGTGAGGCTTAGGATCTGGGCAGTGCAGGTGGTTTGCACCCAGCCCTGATGCCCTCCATCCCGTTTTTTCTCCTTTTTGAGGTGGAGTCTTGCTCTGTCACCCAGGCTGGAGTGCAGTGGCAAGATCTCAGCTCACTGCAACCTCCTCCTCCCGGGTTAAAGCGATTCACCTGCCTCAGCCTCCCAAGTAGCTGGGATTACAGGCATGTACCACCTTGCCCGGCTAATTTTTGTATTTTTAGTAGAGACAGGGTATCACCATGTTGGTCAGGCTGGCCTCCAACTACTGACCTCAAGTGATCTGCCCGCCTCGGCCTCCCAAAGTGCTGGGATTACAGGCATGAGCCACCGTGCCCGGCCTTTCCCGTCCTTTTTGGCAGGTTCTCTGGCTGTTTGCTGGGAGCTTTTGATCCGCAGGAGTGGGGTCAGGCTCAAGTTTATGGTGAGGGTTTGGAGGGAGTTAGATTTAGACTCTAGTTCTTCTAGGAAGTGCCTCCAGGCTCCCACCTAGGAGAGGCTGTGCCCAGGAGGATGGTGGGGATGGGCGCGTGGGGGAGAGGTGAGCCTGGGCAGCATCCCCCTACCCTCCCTCTCCATGGCCCCGGCACTCACGCAGGCTCCTCCCCAGAAGGGGACACCGCCCTCGATGAAGAAGATGCCCACGTGGCCGCGGCGAACCAAGAGCAGCACGCTGCCAAAGCCCAGGTGGATGAGGCCGATGAGGATCTGCACCGTCTGCGGGAAGCCCGGAGGCTCAGTGCTGCGGGCCCTGTTCCACATCGCCCCCTGCCGGCCCCGCGGAGAGCGTGGCTGGCCCCGCCCTCCTCTAGCTTGTTGGCGACTGGGAAAGAAACTCAGACTCTGTTCTTTAGAGGCGACATTATTACAGAAACCAATAGAGACACTTCAAAGGAGAAAGCTAGTTCCCCGCAGCCTACGGGACCCACAAAGCACAGCTCTCAGCCAACCTGCCTCCTGCTTTCTGCTCTGATCCATGGATCTCAAGCATCGCTGTGTCCCTACCTGGCTTTCTCAGGACTCGGTTCAATGGCCCAACATTCCCTGCACCGCATGCCTCACCTTGCCCTTCCTCATCCCATACCACCCTGTCAATCTGCAGCGAGCACCTTCTCCTAGAGCATCTTTCTATTTCAGTGTGCGTCACTGATCGTCCCAGCCCTGTGCAGCAGCTGCCTCTCAGCCTGCTGAAATTTCCAGTGGGATTTTTCTCTTTCTAAGAGTTGGTTTACTAGCACCCTACTAGTCTATGCCCAGAAGTGGGATGGTTTTCCCAAGAGTGAGCTTCTAGTAAGGTCTGCCACATAGCAGAAACATTGCAACGTTTTGGGTAACTATAGAATTCTGGAACTGAGTGGAAAGAGATGTTGAAGACCGCTGGAATCCAGCCCTGGGAGCCTTTCACGGGGTCTCCAGTGACCAGTACTCACCACTACCCAAACCAGCATGGTCCTTCTATGGGCAGTTCTGACGGGGAACAACTAGTATTGTCATCTCAGCATTACATGGGATATATATTTCTTTCTAACATGAGTGCCAAGTATTTGGATATTCATGGACATGAGCCCCTGAATCTTCAGCTTCTTTTTCTCTTCAGCTACATGTCTTTCATCTTTTCAGTGTCCTCACAGGGCACAGCATGGCATGGCGTCCAAGGCGCCAGCGTTGCTCCCCTTCCTGGTAGATCTTTCCCCTGCGGATAGACCACCACAGCCACTGCCATTATGCCTTGGGAAACACCAGCTGCCGCTTATTGAACACCTGTCTATGCTAAGCACTGTGCTGGGGGTTTTACAGATGTGGTCTCATTTAATCCTAATGAGAAGAGGTAGGTTATTACTATTATTGTTATTTTTGAGGAGCTTTGCTCTTGTTGCCCAGGCTGGAGTGCAATGGTGCGATCTTGGCTCACTGCAACCTCTGCCTCCCAGGTTCAAGTGATTATCCTGCCTCAGCCTCCTGAGTAGTGGGGATTACAGGTGCCTGCCACCCTGCCTGGCTAATTTTTGTATTTTTGGTAGAGACGGGGTTTCACCATGTTGGCCAGGCTGGTCTCGAACTCCTGACCTCAGGTGATCCACCCACCTTGGCCTCCCAAAGTGCTGGGATTACAGGCGTGAGCCACTGTGCCCCGCCAGAGGTAGGTTACTATTATCCTAATTTTGGATATGAGGAAACTGAGGGTCAGAGATGTTCAGTAACTTGCCCGAAGTGTCCCCGCTATGAGGCGGCAGGCCAGCTAAGTCTGCAGTGGTATTCTTAGTGGGTGGCATTCCATAACTCTTATTTGTATTTTCCACTTTTTTGTGCTTTTCGGCAGTTTGTTTGTCTCATCAATTTTTTTTTTTTTTTGGAGGGGTAGAGCACTGGTTCCCAGGGTCTGCTCTGAGGCTTCGGAATTCCAGCAATTGTTGACCCCCTCTTTGTCCACTGTCTCCATGGGCCACAAGTCAGTGGCTGTGTGGCCCTTGGTGTCTGTGCCCCCAGTCCAGTCCCCCCCTGCACCAATGGATGTGGTGCAGCTATTAGGGTAGAATTCCAACATGTTTGAGCCAGAGGTCCTGGATGCCACAAAGCAGAGGGGTGGAAGTAGAACTTTAGGGTCAGCCATCACTAGTTTACAGGATGCCATTTATCAGCAGTGTGGCCTTAGGCAAATGACTTAGTCTTAAGAAACCTCAGTTTCCTAATCTGTCTAATAGGAACGATGATCCCCTTCTTACAAGGTGGTGCTGAGAATCTAGTGAGATGATGCATGCAAAGTCGCCGGCACAGTACGTGCACCTCTCAGAGATGCTTCATAAGCAAGAGCTGTCATCATCTTCACCTTCATCATCATCATCATCACCATTGCTTAATCTATGCTTTCATCTTCTACTTGGAGAAACTGAGGCCAAGGAACATACTGAAGAATCTACATATATGTGAGTATAATTAAAATAGCAGGCGGCCATTAGCCTGTCTCCATAATTTGAGTTCCTACATAACAAACTGCAACCCAACCAGTACATAAACACACTGAAACCTAACCTAGGAGTAAATTTTTATAACAGATAGCTGGGTTGCAGCTAATGACAAACAGCTTCAGCCAACTGATCAGACTATGCCCAAATAAGGCAAATGCCTCATGACGTGATGCCCAAATAAGGCAGACACCTAGCTGCAGCTGATCAGGAGATTACTTCACTTCTGTGTTTGACCTATAGGAGCTTGCTGCGCACACAGCTGGATGGAGCTCTCTGAACCTCTTCTGGTTTTGAGTGCTGCCAGATTCCTGAATTATTCTTAGCTCACATAAACTCTGTTAAATTTAATTTGTTTAAAGCTTTTCTTTTTCTTTTTTTTTTGAGATGGGTTCTCACGCTGTTGCCCAGGCTGGAGTGCAGTGGCACAATCTCAGCTCACTGCAACCTCCGCCTCCTGAGTTCAAGCAATTCTCCTGCCTCAGCCTCCCGAGTAGCTGGGACTACAGGCACACAGCTCCATGCCCAGCTAATTTTTGCATTTCTAGTAGAGATGGGGTTTCACCATGTTGGCCAGGGTGGTCTTGATCTCCTGACTTCGTGATCCACCCGCCTTGGCCTCCCAAAATGCTGGGATTACAGGTGTAAGCCACTGTGCCTGGCCTAAAGCTTTTCTTTTTAACACTGCATGTATACACATACACGTGCAAATGTGTGTATGTATCTTTCTATCTCTACCTAATATTTTATGCCTTCAGTATTTTATTGAGACCAAAATAGCTCAAGGCCATCTGAGATTGAAATCCTTCATGCGCCTTCAGCTCTATCAGGGCTGACTTTCATCTACCACTTTCATTCCATCTCATCTCCCCCTTTCCTTTGGTCATTACATTCCAGCTATGTCAAGCTTTCACCTCTTCCTTTAACAGCCACACTCATTCCCAAGGTCTTTGCACTTGCTGTTCTCTCTACCTGGTGAACCCTCCCTCTCCAGCTCCTCCACCAGCTATTCCCTTGGCTGGCTTCAATCTAACAGCCAGGTTTGGGCTTAAATGTCATCTCCCCAGGGAGAAGTTTCCATCTACCCTCGCTAGTATTCCCCTTAGCCCTAGTCATCATTTTCAACCTTGCTTTTCTCTTTGGAGGTTTCTGAGTCATTTGTTTACTGGTTTACTCTCTGTGAGCTTTATGCGGGAAGGGTGCTTGTCTACCTGGTGCATGGCTGAATCTTTGAGTCATTACTAAGTATTTGTTAACTGCCTTCTCCCCCCTACAAAACATGCATGAATGTTCCGGTGCTGGGATACTCACTACCTGCCTCAGGTTGTGCAGAGAGGCTGTTCTTACCCCCAAAACTTTGGGCTCTCCTGTCAGGAATGTCTCCACAGGCTGCAAGTCAGGTGGCTGTGTGGCCCTTGGTATCTGTACCCCCAGTGGTGGCTCCTCAAACTGCATAATCCCTGGAGGTTGGCACATGGATGTGGGCGGAATGGCTGGAGGTGGGCAGAGGCCACTGGCATTGCTTGGCAGGATGACGACAAACACTCCATTGCTGGCGGGAGCTGCAGACATCGTGTTCAGAGAGCCTGGAAAACAAAGGCCTGGGAGATAATAATGGTAATGATGATTGTCACACATGTGCATAAAGCTTTTTAGCTGATAAGCAACGGGCCTACTTACCCTTGCTTACTGCAGCCCTGTGAGGATGGCCCCAAACGCTCTCATCAAAGCTGGGGAAGCTGAGACTAAGAGAAGCGAAAGATGTCTGAGGTCGAGGGCCTCTAGGTGGGGTAAGACTGAGATTTGAATTCCAGTCTCTCTGGTTTCAAAGGGCCCTGCTCTTAATCTCTGAGCTATATTATGTGGAAAGCTCCTTTTGGAGGAGCGTATATTTAAATGCCCTTCTTTTCCCAGAAAGGGCAAGTGACTTACCTAAGGACACACAGCTAGTGCAAGGTAGAGCTTAGCTACAGCACCGGTTTCTTCACCCCTAGACCAGGACTCACTGCCACTTCCTGCCTCTCAGCTCTCGGCTATTGAGCTGGTGTCAATAATTCCCCTGGGTGTGGGAACTTCCCACCTGCTGTGGGAAGCTTTCTATTTGGCCACCCAAGCAGTTACCATTGATGTAGCCAAGAAATGTGTAGATATGGAAACTTTATGCAGAGTTTATAGCTTGCAGTGAACGCCAAGAATGAGTTCTTAGACAATTCCAGCTGAGTGGGGCTGGGGGCGGGTGGGGGGAGCTCTTCTGAGAGAGACCACCCCAGCATCTGTCCGCCAAGTATTTATTGAAAGAGCTTGTTAAACCACAAACATCCACTAGATGGCTTTTTGAGGGTCATGAGACACCTATGGCCTTGTAGAAACTCTCAAACCACCTTCTTAGGAGGCTGTTTTCAGCGTTCCTTGTTACACACCTCAATCCTTGTCCTGTTTTTAGGGTCAAGGAGTTACATTCTCATGCATAAATAACATACACACAGTGCCTCAGTATTTTTCCATGCCCCGACCTCAAATGCCACGTACATAAGCTTGGATATGTTGCCGTGCACCCTCAACATCTCCCTCTTCTTTAATTTTTAGAGTATGTTGGTTATTTAAAGCGAGGTAAGCTTCTATTGCTTTTTCTTGGTTATAGATGTGCTGAGTGGCAGCACAGAGCCATTTGTACATACCTAGCAAACAAATACAAAAAAGAATAAGTATAGCGGCCATTACCCAAAGGTGTATGTTTAACCCAGATAACTGTTTGGGTTTAACTGTTGAAAGCCTTTTTATAATTGTTGAAGGGTATTTGTTTATAGTTGCTGCGACCATTTTTTAAGTTGTTTTTTAAATTGACACTTAAGAGTGGAAATGTGAGAAGACTAATGGTTGTGATAAGCCTCTTGCAGGTGTGTTTTCACTCTCTCCCAAGCATATTGGGAGCTATTATATGGCAGAGGTGTGACATAGATAGAATTATATTGCCAATTACAATATAAATTTTGATGGGTAATGAATACCTGCTGCTGATCCCCCAGCCATTCAACAGCGGCTTTAAGAGCCTCCAGGTGAGACAGAGTAGTTCTATTAATATTTACCTGTTTTTGAAATTTATGGGTTACATCATATACCATGTGGTTCACCACTGAAGCTGTGTGAATAGATTTAGTTAGAAAAACAGCTGCAGTAGCAGCAGTTGCTAATATAATAATAGCTGCGACTAAAAAAGCAATTAAAGTGGCCAGAAATCTTTTTCTCTGAGTAGGAGACAGTGCTTTTCTAAATAGCTGCAGGGTCGAATCTCCTTCCCAGCTCCAGGTTAAATTTACAGGCAGCCAAAATTCTGCACGCCATTTTAAGATCATGACATAGGTTATATTTAACTAGGTAACATTTCGATGAGACAGGCATGTAGCATACTGGAAGAGACTTTAATACTATAAAAGGATCGATTCTGCTCTATGTTAGGAACACCTTGCCCAAACAAAAGTCTATAAGGGTGCGTAGTACAAATCATAACTGTGTCAGTAACATTATTATGGAAAGAGAGGGTATAATTGCCACCGCTAGTAATATACTCACCATGTGAAAGAACCCGTTCAAAAAAAGGAAGTCCTAATCTCCAAATTTGGGTATGAGCAGGGCTTAAAGCTTGTTTCCCTTTTAGTTGTAATATTGGTCCTGAAAGCCTGTACTCTGACCAGGTGATAGACTTATTGGAGGGACTCCCAGATCCAATAGTCTGATTTGCAGACGTAAGATAACCATGGGAACTCCAACCAAGCAAGGTGCCATTATCAAACAGAGGCCCTTGACATGGCGCAGGCTGTCTGGATGGAGACCACTGAATGGCTTCAAACTTACATCGCCAGTCCCTACTCAGACGGCATATAGGAAGATCAGGCACTTGTGTGGCTTCATTAGAGACCTCCGTAAGATTAGTGGTAATAGCAGAAACAAAGGTCAAGTTTGCAAGCTTAGCACCCCTTTCAGGCTGATAGTAAAGATACTCCTGAAGAATAAGAGTAACACACTTAGCATGTGCTATTGTGGAAAAACAAAGAGGGGGATTACTGGACAATACAACCAAGGAGTCATTAAGTTTAATCCATCCCAAATTTTCCATTAAAGGATAAGACAGGGGCATCCATCTACCTCTTGTCCAAGAAGTATCACTAGATGACAAAGGCAGGTCAGCATCCCACCATGAAATAACATTAAAAACAGGGGGATTTAGAACATGACTCCAGTAAACATGTTCTTGAGCTGATCCCACTTGGCAAAGGACAAGAATTAGCAGCCACCCCAACATCTATGTCTGTCTTACTTTCTCAGAAGTTTTCCCAATTACCGCCAGATACATAAGAAACTGATTCTCTGCAGTTACAGAGGCTTCTATGGCTGCAAGCTGGATAGTTGCCTGTTGATCCAATTTCTTTAGCTGTCCCCAGGTAATGTCAGGTGCCTTCTGAGTCATCACTGTCATTGTCAGTCAATTCTCCAATGACAGGTCCTGTTCTCGAGAAGAGGGCCCGATATCCCCCCTTTTTTGTTTATTAAGATATACTTTAAGAGTTTGATGAGCTTGTTTAATAATGGCCTGACCAGTTGAGGTATAGAGAATCCCAGTCTTGTGTTGTATGTTGATTTCATTGCCAAAGTTGCAATGCATAGCCAAAGTAAGCACTAAGATAGCAGGAGCCATTATCAGTTTTACAGTTTGTGGAAGGCCTGGAGTCATAATAGATTCAAACAAATGAGCAACTGCATCTTTAATTTTTTCTCCGGCCTGGGGAGTAGCATGTAGTAGGCCTATGTAAGTGTCCACAGTAACGTGGAAAGATTTAAAACGTCCAAAGGTGGATACTGAGTAACATCAGTTTGCCAGACAGCATTAGGCACCAGACCTCGTGGGTTGGCACCAAGTCCTAAGGAAAAAGGGGAAAGAGAATGCTGTTGGCAATCAGGATAAGTTTTAATAATCATGTGAGCTTGAGCAAGTGTTAAATGAAACTATTCTTTAAGGCTGCAGGCGTTCTGATGAAAAAAAAGCACAATCAGCTTGAACTCGCAAAAAAGCAGGAGAGTCTGCAAACCACATCTGTGTTTGTACCAGATCATTAGCTCGAGCGTTCCCTTCTGATAAGGGACCAGGTAGCCCAGAATGCGAGTGAATATGTGTGATGTAAAGAGGGTGATGATCGAAGGGGGCTTGCCCCTCCACACCTGTGGGTATTTCTCGTCAGGTGGAGACAAGAGACTGAGAATAGAAATAAGACACAAAGTATAGAGAAGGAACAGTGGGCCCAGGGGACCGGCACACTCAGCATGGGAGGAACTGCACCGGCGCCGGTCTCCGAGTTCCCTCAGGGTTTATTGATTACTAGTTTCACTATCTTGGCATGGGGGGTGCGGCAGAAGAACAGGGTGAACAGGGTGATGGTGGGGAGAAGGTCAGCAGGAAAACATGTGAGTAAGGGAATCTGCGTCATAAATAAGTTCAAGAGAAGGTGCTGTGCCCAGATGTGCACGTAGACTAGATTTATGTTTCTCTTTACCCAAACATCTCAGTTAGTAAAGAGTCAGAGCAGTATTGCTGCCAGCATATCTCGCCTCCAGCCACAGGGCAGTTTTCTCCTATCTCAGAATAGAACTTTACACCGAGATGTTCCATTCCCAGGGGCATGCAGGAAACAGAGGCCTTCCTCTTATCTCAACCACAAAGAGGCCTTCCTCTTTTACTAATCCTCCTCAGCACAGACCCTTTACAGGTGTCGGGCTAGGGGACGGTAAGGTCTTTCCAATTCCACGAGGCCCTATCTCAGGCTGTCTCAGTCGGGGGAAACCTTGGACAATACCCAGGCTTTCTTGGACAGAGGTCCCTGCGGCTTTCCGCAGTGCGTCGTGTCCCTGGTTAATAGAGAATGGAGAATGGCGATGACTTTTACCAAGCATACTGTCTGCAAACATATTGTTAACAAGGCTCATCCTGCACAGCCCTAAATCCCTTAAACCTTGATTCAATACAGCACATGTTTCTGTGAGCACAGGGTTGGGGCTAAAGTTACAGGTTAATAGCATCTCAAAGCATAACAGTTTTTCTTTGTACAGGTCAAAATGGAGTTTCTTTTGTCTTCCTTTTCTACATAGGCATAGTAACAGTCTGATCTCTCTTTCTTTTCCCCACAATGATGGGCACAGAGGAGCTCTCATGCTGCGAGAAACAAAGCTAGTAGGGGTTCATTAGTAATGCCCTTCACATGTGCAAGATCTAAATGAGTAATACTACACACGGCATAAGCAGAATCACTAACTATGTTTATGTCTTGGTGAGGAAAAGTTTGTAAGGCCAATATCAGGGCACCTAACTGTCTGTTGCGTAGTTTTAAAATGTTCCTGGATTTTGTGCTGCCATTTCTGCATGGCATCTTGCCACACTATAGCTGCTCTTCCAGTTTTTCCTAAACCATCTGTAAAGACAGTAGTGGCGTGAAGCAAGGGCTCAGAAACAACAATAGATACAAATTTAACAGGCACAGTTTATAAAAAGTTCAGGAGCTCAGAGGCTGGTAAATGAAAGCCGATATTACCAATAAAGTCAGCTATTGCGACTTGCCAATCAAGAGCACAAGCTAGAAGAGTATGAAATTGTTTTTTGCTTAACGGTAGGAAAACAGTAGCAGGGTTATTTTTGCCATATGCCTGGTTAGGTCACAATTATAATATGTGGTTCCGGTCATTATTGCAGCAAAAGTTTGAGTCAGATGAGTTGTAGTGCCTATATTTTGGCATGCTTTAATAAACACACTGATTTCAGTGGCAGTGGCTTAGACTGGAGTTATTGCTGTCTTACAATCCTTATTTGCATTTTCAAAAGCCAATTGTAACATAAGAAGTTTGGTAGCTTTAGGATGGGGTACCCGTTTTTAACTGCAGCTTGCAATCGGTTGATAAATTTAATGTATGTTTCTGTGGCACCCTGTTTAACTGTTATAAAGGAACCCTGGGATTGTCTTATGGGTTTTTTTTTTAATGTTTGTATTGCTAGCTGTGAGTGTTGAGGAAATAGATGGCCATCTGCTTGACCCTGAGTCCGAGCTGAAGCAAAAGGCCCTGTTCCCAATAGCATATCAAGTTGTATCGGGATATTATTATCCAAATTTTGCAAGGACTGCTACATGGCTAAATCACTGTACTCACTCCACCACACAGTATATTCTGCAGTTGAAACCAAAACTTTTACCAAAGTTTTCCAATCATGTGGAGTCATCTTATAGCCATTTCCCAGAGCCTCAATCATCCCCTTGGTAAACGGTGAATGTACACTGTTTTCACGGATACTTTTCTTTAACTCTTTAAAGACAGTAAAAGGCAAGCTCTCATGCCATCTCCTGTTGTTTTGAACAATAACAGGGAATGTGCCAAAAAGCGCCTCAGAGTCTCCCTTCCTAAGTCCCTCTTGGAGGCACTCCTCTACTAAGGAAGTTTGACAAGGAGTCAGCGTTGAGGACGCGGCCACCCGATCATATAGATATTCACTGACTGGAGGTCTTATCCAAGAACCATCTCTTGGGCGGCCTCCAATCTCCTCAAGGGGGATGGGAGGCGCCATTGCCTGAATGGGGCCAACGAATACAGGTCCCTTTAAGGGTGGAAGAAAAGAGGGCAATGGCTTTTCTATAGGGGAAGGAAAAGGCCATCCTCATCATCACTAGAAAAAAATATCCCCTTATGCCCTACAGAAGGGAATGAAGTAGAGAGAGGACCCTCCCGCTGTTCTGGTTCCTGTTCTTCCTTCTCCTTTAAACCTGAATTCCCTTCAGGCAGAGAAGATGGGCGGTCTGACCCACCGCAATCTGGCAGATAAAGAGGATACAACACCGAGTGTACCAGCGCCCAGGTGGTCAAAACAATAACCTTAGTAAAATGACCTTCCTCATATCCTCTTTTCAGGCAATGACCTACCTGCTCCCATGACTCAAGTCTAAGGTTCCTTGATGAGGAAACCAAGGGCGTTCCTGCCGAATTAAAATCATAGCCTTGTGTAGAGCTCCAGGCTCTACAGTGCACTGGTTAGCCTTAAGTAGCTGTTGCACTATTTTTAAAAAAACACTTTCTGTTCTTTGGTCATTTCTTGACCCATGATAATCCAAGCCCTGATATTTTATGCCGGGTCCCATCCTTCTGACGGGAGTCAGGACTGTCCCTTACCGGGATTCCCCGAAAATTGATGAGTTTTCCTCCTTCACGCGTAACTTCAAGGCGATCACATCGGGGTCACCACTTGCAGAGTGTATAGCTTGCAGTGAACGCCAAGAATGAGTTCTTAGACAATTTCAGCCGAAGGGGGCTGGGGGAGGGGGTGGGGGCAGCTCTTCTGAGAGAGTCCGCCCCAGCATCCGTCCGCCAAGTATTTATTGAAAGGGCTTGTTAAACCACAAACATCCTCTAGATGGCTTTTTGAGGTGGGGTCATGAGACACCTGTGGCCTTGTAAAAGCTCTCCAACCACATTCTTAGGAGGCTGTTTTCAGCGTTCCTTATGACACACTTCACTGCTTGTCCTGTTTTTAGGGCCAAGGAGTTACATTCTTATGCACAAATAACATACACACAGTGCCTCCGTATTTTTCCATGCCCCAACCTCAAATGCCACGTACATAAGCTTGGATATGTTGCCATGTACCCTCACACTTTAGGTGTGACTGGCCTGGGCAAACACTTTGGGAAAAAACACCCATTACCCAGGTGTCAGGCGACGATCTTACCAGGAAACAACAGAGTGATGAATCTGCCAGATTATACAATGAGATCGAAAACAGTCATCCTTCTTGTTGGCATGGGTGGGTGAGGAGTTTACCAGTTCAGTGTAAGGGTCTGAGATAGAAGCCAGGATTTGAATTCCGGCTCCTCTGGTTACTGTGAGGCACGGGAGCAAGAGGGTCACCCCTCTGCCTCAGTTTCCTTACCTGTGAAATCAGGATAATACCAATCTCGTAGAGTTTGGTGGGGAACACACACCAACTTGATAAAATCCATCCCTTACAATGCGACTTGTTATAACACGATGCAGCTGAGATGTTTTGTTAAATATAACATATCTAAGCCAGTGACTTACAATGGGCCGTGGATGTGCATTGCTTCCCAGTGCTCTGAGAGCTGCTGTGCATGCTCGGGAGACCGCCAGCTTGCAGATTGTGCAGCACATTCTCTGTGGTTCTGTAAGCACTCTTGGCTGATAAGGGCTCAGCCTCGCTATTCTGTGCTCAAAATATGTGTGTCTTCGGGAAGCCTCTGTGCCATTTATTTTGTGATAGGTCTGACCTATATTGGTGGACAAAGGGAGCAAGGGACAGCGTTGGACCCTATGCAGAGAATCAGAGGGAAAAGGACACATAGGCTCTTAAGCAAGGTTTTCAGTGACTGGAGGCACCTCCAAGGAGATGGCTGAGAAAACACAGGATAAAAATCTGCTGGCATTAAGGGGTGGGGGAAGCCATTTGACATTTTTAAGGGCTTACTAACATGGCTCCCTTCAGCCTAGGAGGTGTGACCAACACGTGATGCTCAGAGTGGATCTCCAGAGAGATTATGCTGTGACTTCCCACAAAACACCATCTCCACTGAGTCTCTCATTTCCATGATCTGACACTAACCTGATTATTAGTAGACATGACAACTACTCAGAACAGAGTTGGCAAACTTTTTCTGTCAAGAATCAGATAGTAGGCTGGGCGTGGTGGCTCATGCCTGTAATCCCAGCACTTTGGGAGGCCGAGACGTGCGGATCATGAGGTCAGGAGATCGAGACCATCCTGGCTAATATGGTGAAACCCTGTCTCTACTAAAAATACAAAAAATTAGCCGTGCGTGGTGGTGGGCGCCTGTAGTCCCAGCTACTCGGGAGGCTGAGGCAGGAGAATGGCGTGAACCTGGGAGGCAGAGCTTGCAGTGAGCTGAGATCGCGCCACTGTGCTACAGCCTGGGCGACAGAGCGAGACTCCATCTCAAAAGAAAAAAAAAAAAAAAAGAGAGAGAATCAGATAGTAAGTATTTTGGGCTTTGGGGACCCATATAACTTTGATTGCAACCACGTGACTCTTCCATTGTAGTGCAAAGCAGACATAGTCAATATATACCCCAATGGGTGTGGCTGTGTTCCAATAAAACTTTATTTATGCCTGGGTGCAGTGGCTCATGTCTGTAATCCCAGCACTTTGGCAGGCTGAGGTGGGCAGATTGGTTGAGCTCAGGAGTTTGAGACCAGCCTGGGCAACATGGTGAAACCTTGTCCCTACCAAAAAAAAAAATACAAAAAAATAGCCAAGTGTGGTGGCACACACATGTCCCAGCTACTTGTGAGGCTGAGGTGGGAGGATCTCTTGAGCCCCAGAGGTCAAGGCTGCAGTGAGCTGAGACTGCACCCCTGCACTCCAGCCTGAGTGACAGAGTGAGACCTTGTCTCAAACAAAACAAAACAAAAACTTATTTACAGAAACAGATGGTGAGCCAGGTCTGATCTGTGGGCTGTAATTTGCCAACCCCATTCTTAGAACACTGCCTGGCACATAGTAAATGCTCAGTAAATTTTAGCTATTGCTTCAACTTGTGTGTCTCAGCCTCCAGAACTGTGAGGCATAAATTTCTTTTCTTTATAAATTACCCAGCCTCAGGTGTTCTGTTATAGCAGCACAAAATGGACATATTTGGAAAGACTATATAGTTTCTGGGGACATTGCTAAATATTGCCTATCCTAGTTGTTTATTTTGATTATTTGCTGTGATTTTGGGCAAAATGTGAAATGGCACTGAGCTACTCTACATTTCCATAAAATAAAGATACTGAAGGCCGCTCACTATGCCTCAGTTTATTGTAAGGGTCGAAAATGGTAAGAAAGTCCTTGGAAACTGGCGAGGTGCTGTGGATGTGTTGGGGTTCACTTTTGGGTGAGGGTTTCAAGACGATGTTGCTAATGATCCTATCTCATCACTCACCTCTCTGGAACTTTCTTTTTTTTTTTTGAGACGGAGTCTTGCTCTGTCAGGCTGGAGTGCAATGGCGCAATCTTGACTAACTGCAACCACCACCTCCCAGGTTCAAGCAATTCTCCTGCCTTAGCCTCCCAAGTAGCTGGGACTATAGGCATCACCAACATGCCCAGTTAATTTTTGTATTTTTAGTAGAGACAGGATTTGGCCATCTTGGCCAGGATGGTCTTGAACTCCTGACCTCAGGTGATCCACCCACCTTGGCCTCCCAAAGTGCTGGGATTACAGGTGCGAGCCACCTCGTTTGGCCCTCTCTGGAACTTTCTAAACCAATTAACAGTGATAGAGCCCCACATTGTTTCTGCACTGGTGCCAGGTTAATAAGAGCTTATCATAAACATTTTTTGAGGACTTACTCTTTTCTAGGCACTTCAAATAAGTTATTTCTTATCCTCACAATGGTCCTTTGATAATTCCTGAAAGTTTGTTTTATGGATGTGATAACCTCGGTTCAGGGCAGTGAAAGGACTTGCTCAAGGTGATATGTCATGAAATGGCTGAGCTGGTATTCAAGTCCAAGTTTGGTCATCTGCAAAGTCTGCATCTGTACCCCCTATTGCTGTCTCCAGTGCCAGACACAACTGTTATCTCCCCATTGTTCCAGCCCTTACATTCTGGGTGCCTTCAAGTTTGGCATGGCCATGTGACTTGTTTTGGTTAAACCAATGCAAGTGGAAGTAAACGCATAGCTTCTGGGTGGAGCATTTAGGTGTCAGCACGTGACTCTGCAGGGCTCTTTTTCCCTTTGTCACAGTGACTGTCAGTGTTCCAGGCAGAGGCTACCTTATCGATCTGTGTCCCTGAGTGAGCAGAGCCTCCAGGAGACATAGAACAGAAGGAAGAAATAAACCTTTGTTGTGTTAAGCCACTGAGCTGTTTGTTATAGCAGCATAACTTAGTTTCTCCTGATTGTTACATTTTCCCAGAATGAATACATACAGGAGTAAAACACAAAGTCCATGTCCTCAAAGGACTTAGAGTTTAGTAGGAGGAGCAAGAGCGGTTTGCAATTCAGTCCAACAAACAATTGTTGAGTGTTTACTATGAGCACCAAGTTCAGGGGCTGGGAATGCAATGATGAATTAAGGCTGGATGTCCTGCTCTCAGAGACTAGCAAGGTAGAGGAGGCTCAGTGAGGGGAGGGAGAAGTGTTCCTGATTGTGGAACTCCGGGATGTCTTCAGGGAGGACGTGGACCCAAAACAAGGGTCCTCTGCCTGCTCTCCTGCTGTCCCCATCTCCCTTGCCCCACGCTCCTTCTCTTTCCTTTTTCTCTCTTCTTCAATCTCTTTCTCGTTCCCCACCTTCTGTGGTTTGGATGTGTCCCCTCCAAAATTCATGTTGAAACTCAATCTCCATTGTGATGGCATTAGGAGGTGGGGCCTTTTGGAAAATGGTTAAGTCATGAGGGCTCTGCCTTATGAATAGATTCATGCCTTATAAAAGGCAGAGAGGGAACTAGCTGAGGTCCTTTTGCCCTTATGCCTTCCACGATGTGAAGACACAGCATTTGTCCTCCACGGAAGATGCCGCAACAAGGTGCCACCTCAGAAGTAAGTGAGGAATGGGGCTCACACCAGACACCAAATCTGCTGGCACCTTGATCTTGGACGTCTCAGCCTTCAGAGCTGTGAGGCATACATTTCTGATGTTTATAAATTACCCAGTCCCTTTGGGAGGCCAAGGCGGGTGGATCACGAGGTCAGGAGATCAAGACCATCCTGGTTAACATGGTGAAACGCCATCTCTACTAAAAATACAAAAAATTAGCCGGGCCTGGTGGCGGGTGCCTGTAGTTCCAGCTACTCGGGAGGCTGAGGCAGGAGAATGGCCTGAACCTGGGAGGCGGAGCTTGCAGTGAGCCGAGATCATGCCACTGCACTCCAGCCTGGGTGACAGAGCAAAACTCTGTCTTAAATAAATAAATAAATAAATAACCCAGTCTTGGGTATTCTGTGATAGCAGCACAAAATGGACATATTTGGGGAGACTGTACAGTTTCTGAGGACATTGCTAAAGATTGCCTTGGCTGGGAGTCCATGAACACTGGACAAGAGAAACAAATAGCAGAACGACGAAGAACTCGGGGTGAGAGGGGACCCACCCCGCCCATCGGTCTCTCCCTTCCTCAGATGTAATTATGAACATTTACAGCCTGCATCTCACTCTAAGGGATTATTAGGTGTGATTTAGAGATAAGAAAACAGAAGTTCAGAGAGGACGAGTATTTTCCTTCTAGTTGCACAGCACCTCAGTGGCAGAACAGGAATGGACCCAGACTCCCATCTGTCAGTAGGAAGAGTGCTGACGTTATGGAATTCCTATACTTTTAGGTTTGAGTCCTGGCTTTGTCAGATGAAGGAACAAATGCTTGAACTTCACTCCTGGGAGTAATAGTTCTGAAATGCTTGTTGTTCACAGATCAGCAAATGAGAAACAAATTGGGACCAAATGAGTGTGCCAGTTTTCTACTTCCCCAAGTAAGTTCATGCAAAAAGTCATCCATGTTTTCAACATCATCTAGAAAAGATATTTTAACACCAAAGAAGTAGAAAGGACATAATTTTAAGATACAGGCTGGGTGCGGTGGCTTACACCTGTAATCCCAGGATTTTGGGAACCCGAGGTGGGTGGATCATGAGGTCAGGAGATTGAGACCATCCTGGCCAACACGGTAAAACCCCGTCTCTACTAAAAATACAAAAATTAGCTGGGCGTGATGGCATATACCTGTAATCCCAGCTACTTGGGAGGCTGAGACAGGAGAATCGCTTGAACCCAGGAGGTGGAGGTGAGCCAAGATCGTGCCCCTGCACTTCAGCCTGGGCGATAGAGCAAGACTCCATCTCAAACCTTAAAATTTAAATGAAACAATTTTAACTTGGTGAGCCCCTCACCACTCTGCCCGTATAGTTGTCATTTCACTAGGGACAGGTGAACACTGCGTCTGAGACCCACAGTGGTGTGTGGCAGGTTTGTGGACCTTCTGGGGTGGGGAAGGACCAGCCCCATGCAGTTCAGCTGGGCTCTTCCTGGTCTTTCAGGTCAGACTGGGCCTGCCCAGCCCCAGAAGGGAGCACATGTGTAATTAACAACATCTCTCCTGGGCAGGTGGTGAGAAATTTGAGAAAATGGAGACCTTGTGATCCTCAAGAGAAAACACCTACAAAAATAGGCTCCCTGTCAACAGGCAGGTTAAGTGAAATCATGAGCATGAAAGTGTCACATAGTTCCTGAGATTGCAAATTCCTCTCTCTTCCTAGCCCTCTGCAGCCACCACCAGCACCTCTGCACACTGGGGCCAGGGACTAACCCATCCACCACATTCCAGAGGCCACCTGGCCCATGCCCCAGCTCTGTGCCACTCAGAAGGAGGAGTCTCTTTCTCTTACTAACCAATCAGTCAGCATGCCCAAAACACAAATGCATGTATGTCAGGGACAGACAGGTGGAGGAGGGAAAGCCACTGTCCCTTGCCTCTAGGAATCTGCAAGATACCCACCAGAGGAACAGCTGCCTGTAGCAGAGACACAGAAAATACCTAGACATCACCAAAATGCATGTCATCACCCAATGAATGAGCAGTGGTAGTTACAGCCCCTCATATGCACAGCCCTTTCACAGTTTATAAAGAGCCATCACCTGTATGAGACTACAGAACCATCCAGTAGCCCTGTAAGGTGAGTGTTATTCAGCCCATTTTGCAGACCAGTAAACCAAAGGCTAGAAATAGCAGTGTGGGAGAATGGGACAGGCTGTGGGCCTTGAAGGCTGATGTATTTATCAGAGATGTTAAAGGGAGGTTTCAGCTGAGACCAGGTACTCAAGTGAGCTGTGCTGTAGACGGCCCAGTGGGACGTGCAGAAAGTGGGTGGCTGAGAACCTGCTAGATGCCTTTCGCACCTCCCCCATGGGGTTGGGAGTGGGGATTGAGAGCAGGTTTTGGGAGAGAACTTATAGAATCATCTGAGCACTGTATATGGGGGAGGGGGATGCGTCCTTCTTCATCTTAAGGCAGAGAGGCTGGTTTTAAGGAGACTCCTGGGAGACATTTCAATGTACAGCCTGCATAGTGGACCTGCCAGATTCCTCCTGAGTTGAGGGAGGAATTTTGTGGGGGGGACACAGGAGAGAGATCCCAAGTGTGGGGGGCATTTCCGTAGAACCCATGAAAACACCTGCAGAGGAGTCAGCTTTTCCTCTGCCAGTCTCAGGGAGTTGATGCTAGCTTCCAACAGTATCAGACAAGTACGCATTCCTACCCCGTTCCCCTCTTTCCCCATTATTCAGCCTTGGAGGGAGCAGAAGCCACAGTTAGCTGGCTGGCTGGGGAGGAGGAGGGAAATCCAGTGGGAAAAGGGAGAGGAAGCCCACCAGACACCCTTTCTCACCTGCCATGTGCCTGGGCTGAGAACCGAGGGGCCCCAAATCAAGTCGTGACATAACACAAGATTGAACACTTTAATTACTAGATCACAGCTGTTTGTCTTGTCTGAGTGCAGTCAGAAAAGCCATTGGACTGCCCCAATCTCAGCCTTCTATGGTTGCTGTGAGTTTTAAAAGAGTTAATACCCAACCTTGTGCCTAGCACAGTGCCTGGTACACAGGAGGCATGCCATTGCCATGCCTTTTAGCTTCTATTATTTTAACAACCTTATGAGGTTGGTACTATTAGTCTTCCCATTTTGCAGATGAGGAAACTGAGCTCAGGACATTCAGTGACAGGCTGCCCCAGAGTCCTAGGCTGAGCCGCCCTGAGCAGCCAGGACTTGTCGTGTGAGCATCTCTGTTTATCACCTTTATTCACGAGGAGCCAAAAGCAGCTTTGTTCACGGGCTGCAGCTGCTGCCAGGAATGGGGCATTACCAGCTGGAAGAGAGGGTGTCTTGGACAAAATTTACAAGAGCACATCTGGGTGGTGAGGCCCTACACATCTGCACATCTGAGAGGAGGCAGTTCTGCTTAGTGGTTAAGCTACAGGCCTTGGGATCAGCTTGGTAAGAATGCACCCTACTATTCAATGAGCTTAACTAGCTGCATGACTTTGGGCAAGTTGCTTAGGCTCTCTGGGCCTCACTTTCCCCATCTGCCAGATGGGTGGCTGTGAGGGTGGTGGGTGCTCCAGGCTCCTGAGGATGCTCCATCTACTGTGCCCATTGGTCGCTGTGGCCCCACCACTTTGTGGATCAGGTAGGAATTCACCCCTTCTGTCTAAGTCTGACCCTATGGCATCTATCTGGATGCCAGAGCCGGGAAGCTGGGCCCGGGTTCCTCCGATCTCAGCCCTTCCAGGACAGCCTAGACCTGCCCTGCCGGCCTAGAAAGGATGCCAACAGATGCAAACACACCATGGTGGACGCAGGCCTCCCCTGCCTTCCCACTCCCCAAGCTTGGCCCCTTGGCAGGGTTCTGCTCTACGCCACTGTGCTCTCCATCGCCACTAAGGGCCAGGTGCAGGGACAGCCCCTTTCCTGCCCTGGGCTTCCGTTTCTTCATCTATAAATGAGAGGTGAAACAATTGGCCCCTTGGCTCCTTTCCAGCTAAGAAGCCCTGCCGGGTCCTTCTCTTTTTCTTGCAAGCTGCCTGCATCTCAGCAGGAATCACCTTTCTGCCCAGTCCGGGGCTGGGTGGGAGTGGGGACCTACACTCCATTTCCCTGGGAGAATGGTTAGGGCCCCAGGGTCTCTAGGGGATGCCTGAGTCGTCTCAGCCACCGGCTTTGAGGAGAGAAGACAGAGGCCCCTCCTTTACCCCACTCACCTGTGCAATGGGGCCCACGGGCTCTGGGCTGGTGGTTCCCTGTCTATGGGAGGCAAGGAGTTCAGAGGGCCCCGGGAGCCGTCCAGCCCCTTAGTGCCAGGTGGGGGATAAGATGCACGGGGAGGGCCGCACCCTCCTCTGATGAGCAGCTCTACCTCTTTCCTTTCCCGGGGATCCCAGGTGCTCCTGCGCCAGTTCCCCTGCTACGCCTCCGGCCTGGGGGGCCTGCACTGCCCCCCTGGAAGGGCAGAGGGTACTCACCGGGCTGCCACCGCTGCTATGCTGCCGCTTGCTCCCGGCTGCGTCTGCTCTCCCGCAGCCAACTCTCCTGAGTTCACACATATTCATGTGAAATCCTTGCTATTTGCGTGGGGCTTGGAAATCCACTCTGCTTGCGAGCTGCCGCCTCTGGGAAGTTCTCAGGTCCCTCCTGGCTCAGAGGCCTCTGTCCATATGGCCCAACTGAGGGAGAGGAGGAAGCCGCTCGTGGAATCATCGGCCGCCAGGCCGCAAGGGCCCAGGGAGAGCATCTGGATCCCTTCCTACAATCTACAAAAGGGGAAACCGCGGCCCAGAGAGGCAGGTTGCCTGCTGGGGTCCCCCAGTTAGCATCAGAGCTGGGATGGGGATCCACACTGGCCTTCATCCTCCTGCCGCTGAGAGGGGGTAACTGAGTAATCAGAGGCCAACTGGCTTTCTTCCACTGGACTTGTCCAATGTTAGACTGGGGGCCAGGGATCCCACAACTTCCCAATGGCAGGAGCATAGCGGTGTGTGAGCATAGGGGTGAGGGTGTGTGAGGGTTTGAGCATGCGCACACATGTGTGTGTGAATATGTGAGCATGTGTGTGCATGTGAGTGTGGATGTGTGTGGATGTGTGTGGATGTGAGTGTGTGAGTGCGTGGATGTGTGTGGCGGTGTGTGAATGTGTGAGGGTGGGCGTTAACGTGTGTGCACATACACGTGTGTGTAAATACATGTGAGGATGTGAGTGTGAATGTGTGTGCACATGTAGGTGCGAGTGTGTGTGCACACGTGCTTGTGCACATGAGCATGTGGGTGTGTGTGCATGCATGTGAGAGTAAGGTGTGTGCACACACGTGCCTATGCACACACATGTGTGTGAGAACACATATGGGTGAGTGTGCACACACATGTGTAAGTCTGTGTGCACCCATGTGCATGATGCACACGTGTGCATGTGTGTACAAATGAGTGTGTGTGCATGTGTGTGTGTGAATGTGTGCACACGTTAGTGTGAGTGTGCACATGGAGTGATATTGGAGTGGCACATGCAAGTGGAGCAATTTGTTCATCAGTTTCTGGGTTCAAGTTCTCACCAAAATTGCTCCTGATGGCCCCACACAAAGTTAGGGAGATGACACAGGACCTGAGGGCTCAAGATGGCACAGGGAATGGTCTGGATGCCCATGGCTGGGCCAGCTCTCAGTTGAACCAGCACCACACCTCCTGAAGCTAGAGATGGAGTCTCTTTTGCCAAATCCTTGAAACTGAGCTGCCTTGTGGCTTCCTTTGCCAATAGAACAAGGCAGAAGTGGCCATGTATCGGGTCTGAGCTGCTTCTGTTCTCCCTTGGAGCTCTGCAACCACCATGGACCACTCCTGGACCAGCCTGCTGGAGGATGAGACACATGGAGCGCAGCCAAGCTGGCCCAGTTGTCCCCGCTGAGGCCCCACACATGCAGTCAAGGTCAGCAGGGCCACCTAGCTGACCCTCAGCTGAACACAAGCACATGGATGAGTCCTGCCAAGCCCAGATCAGATCAGGAAGGCTGCCCAGCCAACCAACAGACTTGTGAGCAAAAATAAACGCTTCTTGTGGGATGCCTCTGAGGTTTTACAGAAATTTTGTGGCAATAGCTAAGTGCAACAGTCCGTTTCTTTATGGTGGCCTGATCATTGCTCATATCAGCAACCCTGTAGGCCCAGACCAAGCAAGGCATGCTGCAATTTAAGAACTAGGAACAGCAGGAAAAAATGGAAATGTCCAGACTCTAAGCCCAGCACTAAGCCCTACCCTCTCATTGCCCAGTGCTGTGCTATCCCAGCTGATGACCTATTTACCTTCCTTGGTGCTGCTATAGGCCGAGTGATTCCTTCCTTGCTTTTGCTTTTGGGAATGCTCGATTGTTTCCCGTTATTTACAAGTTTTTAGTGTTGTTGCTATTATTATTATTGCGATTGCTCCTCTTCTTCTTCTTCTTCTTCTTCTTCTTCTTCTTCTTCTTCTTCTTCTTCTTCTTCTTCTTCTTCTTTTCTTCTTCTTCTTCCTCTTCCTCTTCCTCTTCCTCCTCCTCCTCCTCTTCCTCTTCTTCTTCAACAGAGTTTCACTCTTATCACCCAGGCTGGAGTGTAATGGTGCTATCTCAGCTCACTGCAACCTCTGCCTCCTGAGTTCAAGCAATTCTTCTGCCTCAGCCTCCCAAGTAGCTGAGATTACAGGCGTACACCACCACACCCAGCTAATTTTTGTATTATTAGTAGAGACAGGGTTTCACCATGTCGGCCAGGCTGGTTTCGAACTCCTGACCTCAGGTGATCTGCCCCCCCCCTCAGCCTCCCAAAGTGGTGGGATTACAAGCGTGAGCCACTGTGCCCGGCCATTGCTATTATTCTTGATGTTCTAATTCATTCCTTTTTTTGGCTATAATTTTGTCATTATGAGAATATTATACACGTGGAGTCATGCAGTATGCAATACTTTGAGATTGGGTTTTTCACTCATGTCCTTGAAATCCAAATTGTTGTGTGTATTGAAGGAAACCAGATTATGTCACCCCCAAATATGCCTCTTTGATGTAAAAAGTATTTCAAGCTGAAGGCAATTAAGAAGAAGCAAATGCAGGAAAAGTTCCCTCTATCCTCTTCCTTTTCTGCCTAAAGGCAGGATGTAAATTCTCCTTTGCTGGAGAAGACTCTAGACTCTTATTAGCCCAGAAATGGCTCCAGAGGAAACTGTAAGCAAACCTTACTCCATTAGTTTCTTTCCATATATTTAACTTCCCACCGTTTCCTGCCTTTGGAAGCCTAAAACTGCTTTCCTTTGTCCTGTCATTTCTCTACAAATCCATTGTTCTTTGGGGAAGATGCTATGTAAGCAGATTCCAAGCCGCTGCCCTGAGTTACTTCTCCTTGAGGTTTTTCCCAGGTGATGTGTGCTGTGTGGGCTAATTAAACTGCTTTTCTCTTGTTAACCTGTCTTTTTGTTAAAGAGCCTCAGCTGAAAAACCTAGTTTAGCTTGATTTAGAACTGGCTTAAAACTGGTTTTTCAACAGTGAACACACTTCAGGGACCACGGAACAAAAATGCACCTGCCCTTTGCCAGGTTAAAAGATACCGAGAGCCAAAGGAGAATTATTATGAATGAAAAAAAAAGACATCAATAACAAACAAAAATGAAGATAGGTAGAGGTAAAGTTTTGCTTCCCCCACAGCCATCAATAGCTTGTTCCTTTTTACTGCTGAGAAGTATTCTGTTGTATGGATGTAGCACGATTTGCTTTTCCATTATTTATCCAGTGAAGAACACTCAGGTTGTTTCCAGTTTTTGTTTATTACAAATAAAGCTGCTATTCGCATTTCGTGTGGAAGTAAGTTTTATTTTCTCTAGGATAAATACCCAGGAGCAAGATTGCTGAGTCATGTGGTAAGTGTATACTTTGCTTTATAATAATCAGCCAAGTTGTTTTCCAGAGTAGCAGTGCCATTTACATCCTAACAACATCTGAGACCTCCAGTTGCTCTGTTTTCACCAGCACTTGGTATTATCAGTATTTTTAATTTTAGCCATTCTAATAGGTGTGTAGTGTTATTTCATTGTACTTAACGGCTAATAACATTGAACATCTTTTCATACGCTTATTTGCAACCCTATATTCTCTTTGTTAGAGCCTCTGTTCAAGCCTTTTGTCCATTTTGTGATTAGATTTTTTTATACTGTTGAGTTTAGAGAATTCTTTATATATTGTGGAAACATGTCCTTTGTCAGATATATGATTTGCAAATATTTTCTTCCAGCCTGTGACTGTTTATCTTAGCAAGATCTTTCACAGAGCAACTGTTTTTAATTCTAAGTCCAACTTATTGATTTTTTTCCTTTTGTGAATTGTATTTTTGGTGTCTTGTTTAAAAACTCTTCACCTAACTCTAGGTCACAAAGATTTTCTTCCTCCTACACCTGGGAATACTGAACACACTCCACATTGCTCTCCGTCCTCTGTTGGGGAGAACCATGTCAGAGTTAGAGCTGGGGACTGGGAAGAAGTTGGACCTATAAGAATTCCATGGCTGAGGCACCGATTTAGAACCGGTTTTTCAACAGTGAGCATACATCAGGAACCATGGAAACAAAATGCACCCTGCACTTTGCCAAGGTTAAAAGATACTGAGAGCCAAAGGAAAATTATTTATGAATGAAAAAAAGACATCAATAACAAACAAAAATGAAGCTTAGGAGTGAAGAGGAGAGGAAATGCTTGTTCATTTCAGTCTAGCAACAAGGCTAGAGTTATGGTCATGGAAGTTTCAGGGAGAAAGAAAGATACTGCTGCAGTATATCCCCTTGTCATTGAGACAGGCATCCCATGTCATCTATCTCTGTGCAAATCAGCTATTTCTTGGTATGAGGGTTCGGGGGTACACTGTTGGTGTGGATAGCATCAACAGAGCTGGTGGTAGTTTTGGCACAGGCAGTGGTAGTGTTAACGGGGCCAGTTGTCACATTGACAAGGCCAATGTTAGCATTGACAGGACCAGTGGTACCATTGACAGGGCTGGTGGTGGTGTTGACAGGGTGAATGGTAGCATTGATGGGACCATTGGTAGCACTGAAAGGGCCAGTGGTAGCATTGACAGGACCAGTGGTAGCATTGACAGGGCTGGTGGTGGTATTGGCTGGGTCGAAACTGGATACGGTTGGAATCACTGTCACATTCTGAAAGACAAAGGACATGTGGTCATCATCTTCCTCTGTAGTAAACAACAAAAATGGCCATAAATTTTTTCTCCTTTCTGTTTCCATACCTTTAGGTAGACCCTCTCCCTGATGCTGGGCTTGGTCATGTGACTTTCTTTGGCCAAGGGGATAACAGTAAATGTGGCCTGTACAGTGTCTGCCCATTGGAGCTTGCTTTCTCTTGTTGCTCTTTGGAACACTGATCATAAAGACTGGCCTGACTGCTGGATAATGCAAGACAAGTGGCCCAGTTGTCCCTGTTGATTGCCAGCTTGCAAACAGCCAGACACCCATGTGGGACTGCCCAATATTATCCAGCCACCAGACAACTCACCAACTGATTGCAGACTCATGGCAAGCCCAGCAGAGATCAGAAGAACTGCCCAGCAGACCCAGGGAATCGGGAGCTAAATAAGTGGTTGTTGAGTAAGCTATTAAGTTTTGGAGTTGTTTGATATGGGGCAAAAGCTAATTGACTTAGAAATTGGTAGCTAGAAGTAAGATAACAATAATCCAACACATGCATTGGGTTTGGGACTAGGTGGCAGGTGGGGCTGGAGAAGCTGTGAGTAAGCCTCTAGCAAAGGCTGGAAAAGTGGTGATCTCACTGCTGGAGGAGTCTGGAAAAGGGGAGAGGAAACTGCCACAGCAGACTGGAGAAATGATTTCCCATGTTGTGTAGTGGTGGAGTGCTGTTGTACTTTAGAAGACAAAAATATGCATCTAATAACTTTTGGACTTGGCTAAGGAGATCATCAGGCAAAGTACTGAAAATGTCATTTGGGTGCTACTGGTTGCGTATGGTAAAGTGCTGTGAGAAAGTGAGAGGATAAAGAAGGAATGATTTAGTTTGCAAGCGGTATTTAGAGGCAAAGTAGAGAGCCCAGGACTTGATGAGTTAGAAAACAAGATTTTCTCTAATTTCCAAGGTCCTCAATGGATAAATAGCATTCAAAGTAAAACCAGGCCTAAGAACAAAGATCAAACAAGGATGTGTCTACACAGCCCTTTGTTAAGACCTTTGAAAAGCTTAATCAGTGCTTATTAGACCCTTTCAGCTAGACAGAAATGCTTCTAAGAATCTTAAGGTATTGGTCTCACAGAAGCCTAATCCCACAATAGACATTGGTAGATTTAGATCGAGAAGTGTGTCTAGAACACAGTCTCAGGTGTGGCTCTTATCAGACGGTGAAAGCCATAATCTGATACATAAAACACCCTTGGAGTTTTTAAGGGAATTGTATTAGTAACAGGATTACCAACTTGGACTGAATCTGACTGAAATTGCTCAAACTGCAAAAAGACCTTTGGGGCTCACTCTTAATATGGGAAGCAGATTGAGAAAGCAAGGTGGAAAATATAGGCCTTTTCTTATGCAAAAAGAAAACATGTTTCTGAGGGTGGAGCCAAGAGTCCAGAGGATGGAGTCAAGGTCCTGGAAAACAATGGATTAGAGAGCTCCTCTCAGGAAGCAGTAGAAAACAATGGCATGGGTAGAGTCTTCCAGAGAGACAAATTGACTCCTAATCAAGAAACATTCTCTGCTTCCAGGGTAGGACAACATGTGCCCCATAGGATTTCAGAATTATTATGGAGCAGTGACAATCTTGTGCTTCTGTTCTTTCCTTTATTGAATGGGGAAATAACAGAATTCTATTTATCCTATTTTTCTCTCACTAAAGTAGGTTGGATATATGGGGACAGAACTTGCTTTTAGTTCATGGTTTCTGGATCAAGAAAAGCAATACACCCAAATCCTCAGTCACATCTAGATCTGATTTGGATCCTAGACTTCAAGCCTGATGTCATGATTAGATGGGACGTTTGGGCATCCAAAATATGGGCTGAGCATACTTTGCATCTTGGACAGCTGTGAGTAATTTGTGGCCAGAGGAAAGAGTGTTGTAGACTGCAATACTGGTTACAAATCCTTATATTCATTAACCTTTGCTGGGTGACTTTGTAGCTCCTCTTATCAGGAGGTAAAGCTGTTGCTCCACTCGTGGAATCTGGGTTTGGCCATGTGACTGACTGTGGCCAGTGGAACATTAGCAAATGTGATGCAAGCAGGGACTTAAAGTGCTTGCCTGTGGGAGCTTGCTGTGTCTTGCTACTCTTGGAACCCAGCTCCCCATGAAGAAGCTCTGGTGAGCGTACTGGAGGATGAGATAACATCTGGAGCCGAGGTGAGCTATTTCACGAAGGTCTCTGGAGACCATCCATCCCCAAGCTAAGATACAAGGGTGAGTTCATCTGAAGCCAACAGAAGAGCTACCCACTGATCATAGCCCAAGCTAATGATGCACAGAATAAAGAGCTAAATAACCGGGAGTCACTAAGTTCTGGGGTAGGTTGCTATGCAGCAAAACTTAACTAATATACCCTCTCTTAGGCCTCATTTCTCCAGATCTCTGGTTACCTCTTGCTATAGCCCATGCCCAACCCCAGAGCATGCTCTGATTCCTGGAACAGAGTCCAATGCTTACCTCAAATTGTCTGCAGCAGGTAGCCTGGCACCCAAAATGTGAGACCACACAAGTGAGGATGACCTCCAGGAGGGCAAAGGGGAGAAGACTGCCAGAAACTGCCTTTGTATATGTCTAAAGGCAAAGAGAAATGGAAGGCATTTAGTCCTTCAGGTTGATGGCCTAGGTGACAGTCCTCATTTGGAGTGCCACACACCTCACCTAGAAGGCCTGAGACCCTCTCTGCATGTGGCCCTTTGGAACAGATGCTTGGGTCACCCATTTTATATGCCCTTGCCTTACCCTCTTAGTCACTGGCCTGACTTCAACTGCCAGCACCTGTATTCCTTTGCCTCAGGGCTCTCTCTGGCCTCTGGAGCCTACTTTGCTGTTTGCACAGGCTCAGAGTTCCAGGAAATGAGTGCCTCTTGAGAATAGCCCTCTCTCCATGACTGTCAGGGTCTGGTGTATAAATACCCCAGCTCCCTTACTGCTTAGGTTGGTGTTTGTTTCCTCTCCCAGATAAACTACTTGTCTCAAATTCTGCTTCTGGGAGGAACCCAAACTGAGACACTTCAACAAGTGCACTGTCTAGGAAACCCTGTGTGAGGGTCTGGGCTCCTTGCATGGGGCCAGGGGATAGAAACCAGCTAGGTCGGGGTCATTAGCTCTGCCTGGCTCCTGGCTTTCTCAGCTCTCTTCCAGTATCCCTGCCTCATACTGCCCTTGACAGGTTGGGATGGGACCTCAGAGCTTCAAGAGATTCTGTCAAGACAGAAGCTAAGGCAGGATTGAAGGGGCCCCAGAGAGCTCAGTGTGCTCTGGGCCTGGTCCCTGCCCACAGTAGGGTGGGAGGGGTCACTGAGCTCCTCTCATGCCTACACACTCTTTCTCTGGAGCAGAGGGTGGGGAGCCCAGGGCTTGGAATGCCTGTTGGAATCCAGCGCCGTTGTGCTACACTGCACTAGTATGCTCCTTGATGACAGAGATACTGATTGCCAAATGACCACCTTTAGGATTTGTAGCTGTTGTGCTCTTGGTTCTGCATGACCACAATCCACTCCCTTGTTGGGACATCCTGTTGCATCCTGTTGGACTCCAGAGGCCAGCGTCTTGCTGCCACATTCCCTGGATACCAGGTTACACCCTGTGCATCAGGTTTCTTCCTGGGGCCTTCAGGGAGCTCTCCCCTTAGAGACTGCCCTCACCCCTGTAGACACGTCTGGTTTAAGACCGTGTGTCCTGCCAGCCTTCCCTTGCCCATTTGGTTAGTCCTGAGAGAGGATCAGATTGCAGCCAACTGTGGAGCTAGCTACTCTCGATCTTGTTCTTCAGGCCTCCTCAAGTACTGTGTCAATGTTACTGATGTCCTTCCATGCCTGCTGCCTGACTTTCATTTGCATGGCTTCACTTGAGGGCTTCCTTTGGCCACAAGAAACTCCTTTGCCCATGAGCATGGCAGACTGGAAGCACTAGGGAATTGATGCCCCTCGGGGCAGTTTTTGATCAATGATTGAGGGGAGTTGATGGATAAATACCCCAGCTCCCTCACTCCAAGACAGGGTGTAGCTAAGGTGCATATCATTCCTTGGCTACTAGGGCCCTGGCAGGTCCGTCTCCAGGGGTCCTTGCCAGATAATAACGTTTATAGTGCAGCTTCCTCCCCTTGCTTGTCTTACTTCTTCCCTCCTCTAGCGAGGTTTCCTAGAATAACCTCTGAAATAGACGACTTGCACCTGAATCCTTGTCTTTGCATCTGCATCTGGAGGTCCCCCCACCAAAAGACCAGAACTAGCATCAGCACCTCCTGTTTATGTGAAAGGCTATCCCTCGAGAGACCCCTAGGGGCAGGTGATCTTGTGAGTCTGAGTGTGGCAGCTGCCTAGGCTGCTTACCTGGCCACCTGCTACCTCCAAGCAGAGAATAGGATAGGTATGAGGAGGGTCAAGTGGCTATACCTCTCTGAGTCTCAGTGTCCTCACTGTGAAATGGAGTTTATCATGGCCACCTCAGAGGGCACAGAGTTTTGGTGAGGGTTAAATAGCTTATGGATGTAGTGGTTGTCATATTAGGATGGAATTCTGGGGCAATTCCATTCTGCTCTGGAGGCAACCTCAGAAGCCCTCCTGGTCCTTTGGCAGCACGGGGCCCTGGCAGTCAAATGCTCACCGTCACATAGTAAAGGATCAGATCTGTAATGATAACGAAGATCCCGGCAAAGGCAAAGAGTGAGCTGATGATGTTCAAACTGATGCTGCTGTTCACCTGCAGGAGAGGAGGGAGAGGAGAGAGGGAACCGAGTCTGAAGAGTCTGAAGCCCAGCTTGTGGGGACTCTTGGGAAGTCAGAGAAGAGAGAAGGCAGGGCAGAGAAGAGAGAAGGCAGGGCAGAGAAGAGAGAAGGCAGGGCAGAAAAGAGATGGCCAGGCAGGGTGGAGAAGCATTTATTTTAGCGATAGTGAGGTGAGAAAAACCATCGCATTTTTTTTAAACTTTTATTTTAAGTTCATGGGTACAAGTCCAGGTTTGTTTCATGGGTAAACTTGTGGCATGGGGGTTTGTGGTAGAGATTATTTCATCACTCAGGTATTAAGCCTAGTACCTGTTAATTGTTTTACCTGATCCTTTCTTTCCTCCAAACCTCCACCCAAAATCATTCGTTAATCAATGTGCAGCATCCTTCTATGGCAGGGACTGGATTTGTTTGGGAAAATTTCTTGCGAAGCAGCAGAGAGTAGGCAATGAGATTCAGAAAGAGATAAGGCAAAGATGCAAAACTGCTCTGCAGAACAAGTGAGCAGAGATCCCAAGCTTGAATTGAGGGAAGGGAATTGGGGAGACTTGGTCCCTGTGGTGGAAGGCTGGGGCCAGCATGCTGGCAGGATTGGCTGGGGAAGGTTTTCAGAACCGGAAAGTCTCATATTCAACTTTGAGGGGTCTGCTGCTCAGTGTTGAGAGGCTGAAATCCTCTAATTATTCATTATCCGTCCCCTACTCAAGCTGCTTCCCTTTAAGAGGGTTATGGGGATGAAGAGAGAAAGGTGAAAGAGAAAGGGACCGTGTTCTACATTTGGGCTGAGGCCAGGACAGCTGTAAGATGTATAAAGTAGAAACGGAAGTTGAGATTTCAATAGAAAGTCAGATGTCAGAGCAAGAGAGGACCAGGAGACCCCCACAAGTCAGCAGACACCTTAGGGAGAGCATTTGACTTCCCAGGGGATATGGAACTTCCCAGTCCTGTTCGAATATGAGCAGGCGGTGTGAGCTTGGCTGATGCTGGGGTGTCTGGAGGACTCTGTTCTTCCTAAAGGGGGTGAAGCAAGGCAGACTGTGGGGCCACAGGAGTTTGCCTTGTAGACTGGAGATTGGTAATTGGGAAACCCTCTGTTAGACACCCAGCACCTAGCTGACCCACTGATTTCCCATCAAAAGGCAGAAGAAAGACGACAAGCCATGTAGAGAAAGTGGAGAGGGAAAGGAGGATCTGAGAAGGAAGGAGATGAGAGAAGGGCCATTGTGGAGCTCTAAATTTATCCCTAAGCTTCTTAGAAGCTGCAACAAAAATCAAAACATGACCAGATACTTTGCTGGATGCTGAGACAGAGAATAAATGCCCCAAAGGTGCAAGGGAATTCTGGGTCCTGTGCTCTTGGTTGGGACTTTAAATTGTTCAAGGCAGGCATTGCTGTCACTTTTCTAGGTCCACACAAAGAGGATGGTGGAAAATATCTTAAAGAGATGGCTAAAATGCACACACATTTTCGTTTGGCTCAGGCCTGGCTTTCTGCTTAATTCAGAGCACCCATAAGGCACTGCGCATAAATACTCATGAGTTTCCCAAAGAGCTAAGTTTTTGAATAGTAAAATGCAATAGTTAAAAAAGAACAGCTTCGGAATAAGAGGGTTCTGGGGTCAAATCCCAGCTCTGCCATGTACTCACTGTGTGATCTTAGGCAAGCCACCTGACCTCTCTGCTCCTCAATTTTCTCCTCTGAAAAATGGGGATAATACAGCTTCATAGAGTGATGGGGATTGACTGGAATAAGGTATGGAAATGCACTGTACCCAGGGCCAGGGCCAGGCCACACCACTACTGTGAGTCTCTGTTTTTCATGTTTGGTAGAGAGTCAAATTCTAACATTCAAGGATCATCAAAGACAGCACTGTGACTTACCACACAAGGACTGGGGTCCTTTGCAGCCCATACTGAGAGGGATCCAGATACAATATACTATGCAGACAAAAAAAAGAATGACCAATTGTGCAGCATGTTAAAAAAGACAGCTGTCCACTCGGGGACGCATTTCTCAATCTTTATGTTCTATGCACCTTGTTTCACAAAATGTGCAAATCTGTTTATTTCCTCCCAACATTTTTACTATCCCAATGGTTAGGCACCAAATATACTAAATACCATGATACTCAAACTTCTGTGGGTCTAGGCTAACACCTTCCTTTCCCCTAAAAACCTGAATTTTGTCCTAGGATGCTGTAAATCTCATTATTATTATTTTTTGACTGATTCTCCTTGAGTCCACTGTCTGGACATATCATCGCCCAAATGCATTTATTGCTCATTTGGCCTCACGCTGCCCTATCGTCAACTGTGATGTTGGAAACTCAGGGGCTGAGTAGTGTGGGGGGTGGAGCCTTGGGGCTGGGAGACAGGAGACCTGGGCTGTGGCCTCATCTGCTGTGGTGCTGGACCCAGCTGGAGGGTCCTCTTTAGCACTTGATGCTGCTAGGCAGGTGATGGAAACATGAGCATCAGAGGCAGTAAGAGCTCTGTTCAGTTATGAGAGCCCTGAACTGAGGAGGCCTGGGCTCAGGACATTCCTCCAGCAATTTCTGGCTATGAGGATGTGGTGGTGTCATCCTCATAGCCAGAAAGTGCTAGAGGAGTATCTTGAGCTTCAGTCTCCTCATCTGGCAAATGGGCATAGATAATGATTCCGGCCCTCTCTATCTACAAGTGGGTCATGCAGTTCAAGTGAGAGAACAAGGGTGGGATTATTGGTGGGGGAGAATAGGGGCACTCAGGGGTTTTGCTAGCTCTCTTGAAGCTACCCCTCAAAGGAACTCACTTCTTCCCAAACAAAATGCCCAGTGGGGGAAAAGAGCCAGCTGCATGCAGATACAGGATTATTCCATGTATATGCATTTGTAAACATGCAAAGCCAAGCCACTCGTTGCTTAGGCATATAGGGAAATATGATCGGACCATAAAGAAAAGCAAGGGAGGCTGGACGCGGTGGCTCACGCCTGTAATCCCAGCACTTTGGGAGGCTGAGGTGGGCGGATCATGAGACCAGGAATTCGAGACCAGCCTGGCTAACATGGTGAAACCCTGTCTCTACTGAAAATACAAAAATTAGCTGGGAGTAGTGGTGCACGCCTGTAATCCCAGCTACTCAGGAGGCTGAGGCAGGACAATCGCTTGAACCTAGGAGGCAGAGGTTGCAGTGAGCCAAGATTGTGCCACTGTGTCTCAGCCTGGGTGACAGAGTGACTCTGTCTCAAAAAAAAAAAAAAAAAAAAAGCAAGGGAATGAAAAACATTACATTGAAAATAGTGGTTACCTCTCGGGGCATAGAGGGGATACTCATAGGGATTTGAAAATTTAAAAACCACGAGTGATACTTTGTTTTTTAAGTTAGGTGGTGGACACATAAGTGTTCATTTTTAAAAACTTTAATTTAATGTATTATTTTAAATCGTGGTAAAATACACACAACTTAAAACATACCATTCAAACTCCTTCAAGTGTTTGGTTTACTAGCACCAAGAAAATTCATATTGTTAGGCTGGGTGGGATGGCTAATGCCTGTAATCCCAGCTCTTTAGGAAGCCAAGGTGGGCAGATCACCTGAGGTCAGGAGTTCGAGACCAGGCTGGCCAACATGGCGAAACCCTGTCTCTACTAAAAATACAAAAAATTAGCTGGGAATGGTGGTGCATGCCTGTAATCCCAGCTACTCGGGAGGCCGACACAGGAGAATTTCTTGAACTCAGGAGGCAGAGGTTGCAGTGAGCTGAGATGGCACTACTGCACTCCAGCCTGGGCAACAGAGCAAGACTCTACCTCAAAAAAAAAAAAAAAAAGAAAAAAGAAAATTCATATTGTTGTGCAACCAGCCACCCCAAGATCTCCTTTTATCATCCCAAATTGAAACCCTGTCCCCATAAAACACTAACTCCCCATTACCCCCTTACCCCGGCCCCTGGCAATCACCATGCTGCTTTTTCTATCTTTATGAATTTGACTACCCTAGGGACCTTATCTAAGTGGAATCGTACATGTGGGTGTTCAATTTATTAATATTATTTAAGCTCTGCAAGATTAAATACACTGAATGGCCTGCTGGTACATCTGCCTTATGAGGTGGCAGCAGTGCAGGGAAGGGCCCTGATTTGGAGCACGTGTTGATTTCCATGTCGTATATATACCCAACATGGCCAACTTCCTGCTACCAAATGGTTTGACAATCATTTTACATAATTCCTGGAAATTTTGCAGTTGGCTCCCATAACTGGTATGGTAGGTAGATGCTGTCTATAGCACACAACTTTACGTACTCTGAGTTACATATGAGATATTTCTTTGTTTTTTCTTTGAGACAGGCTCTCACTCTGTTACCCAGGCTGGAGTGCAGTGGTGCGATCATGGCTCACTGCAGCCTCCACCTCCTGGGCTCAGGTGGTCCTCCCACCTCAGCATCCCAAGTAGCTGGGACTACAAGCGCACACCACCACACCCAGCTAATTTTTTGTATTTTTGTAGAGATAGGGGGTCTTGCCATGTTGCCCAGGCTGGTCTCAAACTCCTGACCCTAAGTGATTCACCTACCTCGGCCTCCCAAAGTGCTGGGATTACCTGTGTGAGCCACCCTGCCCGGTCTTATCAGATAAATATCTCATAAAAGAGAACCCAGAGAGGGTAGAAGAGGTAAAGCACATGATAATGAGTGTTTGTAGCTAATAGTTCCCTAGAGGCTGGGTGGGGGGCATGGGAGATGGGGAGGGTGGTGGTGGGAGGGAGTGTTGCTGGGGCAGGGAGTTGATACAACCCTTTGCTGTATCTGCAAGTTGGAGGCTGGCTCTAGTCTACAGAGGCATATTACTGGGAATGGGATTCCATGCTCCTTCTTCCTCCACTTCCTTCTTGTCCCAGTCTGGTGACCCAGGAAGGAGACCATATGGCCTTGTACTCACGGATAATCCTCCCCAGAGTGGGTAGCCTGACAACCAGGTCACAGAAGAATAGTGATACAGCACAGGGTTAATTGCAGAGAACATGTGCGTCAGGCCGATGAGGATCTGGATGGCCTGCAGGGAGAACAAGTCACTGTGAGAGAGCAGAACTGGGGGCCTGTGGGCTGTGGAGCTGTGCTTTCCACCCTGGCTGTGCCCCAGAATAACCCCAGGTGTGATTGGTGTTGAGGCTCATCCCAGACCAATTGGATACAAATCTCTGAGGGTGGGGTCCATGCCTGGGTGTTTTTTAAAAAACTTCACAGGTGATGCGAATTTGCACTCAGGCTGAGAACCACAGGCCTAAAGGAAAGGTAAGACAGCCTATAACAGAGGAAGAAATGTGTTCCCTTTAGACTGAGCCCACAAGTGTGCAGAGACACAGGCTGAGCCTGGGTTGTGGCTGAAAACCACCTGGGCTCCTGTCCTGGCTGCAGCACTGGCCGGCTGTGTGGTCTCCAGCAAATATCCTCTCTGCCTCAGGGTTTCCTTATTTGCAGGGAAACCGAAAATGTCAAATCCTAGAAAACTTGGCATTCCTACGCGCGATGTTAACATCGTTCTCGAACAGTTGTTGGCCAAAATTCATGTGATGAATCCAATTTTTCCAAAATATATGATTTTGATGATTCAGACCATTCGATGTTAGTTCTGTTTAGAAATAACTCAAAGAAAGGTCTTTATATTTTATTTTCACTCTGAAAATCAGCCAGATTTGCTTCAGCCTCAAGAGCATGTTTATGAGAGGCTACATATTTGTAAGATGGGGGTAACAGTATCCAGCTTGCAGGGCTGTGGTAGAGATTGAAAGTGCCTATGAAACTTGTAGCCCAGTTCCTAGCATGCAGTAGGAGTTTCTTTCTTTCTTTTTTTTTTTTTTTTTTGAGACAAAGTCTTGCCCTGTCACCCAGGCTGGAGTGCAATGGCGTGATCTCGGCTCGCTGCAAGCTGTGCCCCCCGGGTTCACGTGATTCTCCTGCCTCAGCCTGCCGAGTAGCTGGGACTACATGTGCCCACCACCCCGCCCGGCTGATTTTTTTTTGTATTTTTAGTAGAGACGGGGTTTCACCATGTTAGCCAGGATGGTCTCAATCTCCTGACCTCGTGATCCGCCCGCCTTGGCCTCCCAAAGTTCTGGGATTACAGGCGTGAGCCACTGCGCCAGCCTGGGTGCAGTAAGTATTTCAATGCCCTCTGCTGACTCTATTCATCTTCCCGGTACCGATATTCTTTTCGTGGCCTCCTCTATGATGTCCCCACAGTTCCACTTGGCAACGTACACACGGGGAGATCCTCTGTCCCCTGCAAGTCCTGTGTTTTTCCCCTTCCCCCCTGCTTTTCCTCCACTGTTGCCACTATCTGAAATCTGCTTGCTTTACCCTCTTCCTACTGAAATCCTATCCTTCCCTTAAGGACCAGACAGATTCTTTTCCTGACCCCCCATCCAGGATGAATCCCCTCTCATTTGGGGCTCCTACAGTGTTTACCACTGGCTTCTCCGGGCCTCAGTTTCCTCAGGGATCAAATGACCAGTGTAGAGCAGCCACTTTCTGCCCTTCTGGTCCATGAGTCTATGAATTGGTGACAGACCTGGGTTTCATATGAACATCCCTTCCTAAGATGACATGCTTGACTCTGTCTACAGGCCCACTTTATCAGTATATTAATGAACCCCGTTCCCGTTTAGAAAAAAAATAGTGCTGCTCGCTGCCAGCACTCATTTAATTTTAAATAAACACACTCTTGAGGCTGAAGCAAATCTGGCTGATTTTCAGTGTGAAAATAAATGATAAAAACGGTTTTTTTGAGTGATTTCTAAACAGAACTAACATCAGAATTGTTTACTTCGGAAACATTGGATTCATCAGATGAATCTTCGGCCAACAACTGTTTGGGAACAATGTTAACACCATGGGTAGAAATGCTACATTTTCTAGGATTTGACATTTTTGGCAATTGAGAATTACTGTATTGTGTAAATGTGAATACTACTACTAAAAACAGAATGCTATAAATAGAATGACATCTCTTGTTTCCAAGGTCGATATGCTAGAGCAATGCGAAAGTTATAATAAAAGGGAGATTTTGGCCAAGTTATCTCGGGCTAAATACTGCAGCTGCAAGTGCTGCCGGCGAGTATTCTTGGGGCAATCGGGAAAAGGGCTAAGAGGCAGGCATAGTTTCCTTCCCAAAACAAAATTGTAATTGATTAAAGATAGTCCACAGTTTTGGCTTTTTGGCTTTTCATTTTGTTTGGCCAGGTTCCCCAGACATTTGCTCTGACTTAATTCTGTTTTGACAAATTTTCAAATCCTTCCAAAATATCTCAGAATAATTGGGAGCCAAAGTTAACACGCCTTTACCCAGTATTAATTAATAATAAGGATAGTCATTGTAATACAAGGTGATAATTACTACGCAATATCATAGACCAGCTTTACCTTTTGGAGGATTTCCGCACACATTTATAATCTCACTCGATGCTCGTGACCAGGATTTCTTTTTTTTTTTTTTTTTTTGAGACGGAGTCTAGCTCTGTCGCCCAGGCTGGAGTGCAGTGGCCCCATCTCGGCTCACTGCAAGCTCCGCCTCGGGTTCATGCCATTCTCCTGCTTCCACCTCCCGAGAAGCTGGGACTACAGGCGCCCACCACCACACCTGGCTAATTTTTTGTATTTTTAGTACGGATGGGGTTTCACCGTGTTAGCCAGGGTGGTCTTGATCTCCTGACCTCGTGATCCGCCTGCCTTGGCCTCCCAAAGTGCTGGGATTACAGGCGTGAGCCACCATGCCCGGCCTGATCAGGATTTCTATTCCTGATTGCTGTTTTATAGAATTTAGTTCAGGATTTGATTTTGAGTTGTTTGGGAGGCAAACAACGCCTTGTTCCTGGTACAATCTACTTGTCTACTCCTGAAGGATCCTGGATTAAATAAGGAGGAATGGGTCCCCTTCCTGCACCTTTCCTTGTCTTCCTGCCTCCACTAGGCAGTTTGTTACTTCTCAAAGAAGCCAGACAATTTGCACTTTGGGCAGCCACAATAACTTATGCATGTCTCACGGCAGTTGCCAGAAGGTATTGTCATTACGACAGCTGCCATGAACAAAGACCCTCCTTGGTCTTCATGGATGATGTCTTGGTTATCTCTGAGTCTCCAGCTCCTTGCAGGGCACCTGCCATGTTGAATGGATGAGTGCATAGACTATGGGCATCTGTGACATGCCATTCTCCATACTAGGAGTTGGCCGGGCATCCAGTGGGATCTGGCTTCTGCCTCAAAAACAGAACTGAATTGAGCTTTGCTAAATGAAACTGGAGGAGGCAGGAAAGAGGCAGGGGTCCCCTTGATTGAAGAGGAAATCACAAAACCTTGCAGCTGGAAGGAATTTAAGAAAGCTGAATCTTCTTATTCTAAAGATGAGGAAATGTAGGCCCAGAGCGAGGAAGAGATGTCTGCGAGGCCACTCAGCAAATCTAGCTGGCCTGAGACCTGGATTGCCTGACTCCCTGCTCAGTGGTCTTTTGAGTGGAATTGTTGCTGACCCATGCCCCTGATAGATAGCTGGGTGAGGTAGGCAAGTTCACTGATTATTCAGCCTCCCCCAAACCATGGGTCTCCTTGGGGAGTGGAAGGAAGACAAGGGAGAGGTGCCAGCATCTGGGTGATTGTACTGGGTCCAGCCTGCAGAAACCGTCCCCCACACCCACTCCATCTCCCCTTTACCCTCTCAACACATTCCCTTCCTCATCCCAGAGCACTAGACGAGGGCTTATGAAGTGACCCAAATTGGAGAGAAGGAGAAATCACACTCACCCCTAATGTTCTGACCTCCTCATTTATGAATTTCTTGGGATTAAATGAAGTAAATGATGCAAATGACGTGTTCCACTGGGATGAGTTTGAGGTGTGTGTCAGCCCAAGATTAGCATTCAGAGGATTCTGAAGGTCTCCAGGCCGTATCTGGAGATTCGTCGTTCCCTGTGTGTATTGGATCACTCCAGGCACAGTCTGCAAACTGGCTGTTCCCACCGGATAGTGTCGCTGATACCCAATGGGTTGACTCTGTACACCTGCTGCTGAGTTCTGGTTTACCATGAGTGGATTCTGTAAGTTTGCTCTTGCTGTATCACACTGGATTACTTTTGGTGAAATTGGGTAAGTGGTCACCTCTGAAGGCTGCAGATGACTTCCAGAGGCCACGAGGTAGCTGGGCTGGATGACGTGAACATTACCTGGGGCAATAATGCCAGGTACACTGTTGGCTCCAATCACCTGTTCGGTCATGGTGTACAACTGCTGCAAAACACATAAGAAGGTGCATTTCCCTCTCCTGACAAAATGAATAATGCATCTTATCTCATTCTTATCTTTAGTTTCATCTTCATTAAAATAAGAATCACCTAGCATGGTACCAGACAAAATAAACTTCTTGCCTTTCTTGGCAAGAACACGCTGTTTTCCTTTTACGGGTTTGGATTTGCAAGACTAGGTTTCCTGAGGCTACTTAGCTCCTTGCAGACCTTTTGTTCACAGTCTGGGTGGTGGCTTTGCTTAGCCCCCTCCAGTTGGCATTTTAATCTGCATGCCTCGAGTTTGTTGAGTGGGCACAGGCTAGCTCCCCATCTTGCCCCCTGCCCTGGCAACAGCTGATTGATCTGGGGATGAACAACTGATCCCAAATGCTCTGGTAACTTCTTTCTCCTGGGAATTTGGAATTGCATCCAAGGACTACTGTGGGATGGGAGGCTATGCAGAGTTGGAGGGGTCACATGTATGTTGTGTGCAGGGGGAGCAGAGAACACCAGTTAGCAGAGTGAAGAGAATAAAGCTGAGAAGCATTGGGGGAGGGAGAGATAAAAGAAGAGGAGAGGAGAGAGAGAGGGGAAGGAGAAGGAGGAAGGAGAGAAAGAGCGAGAGGGAAGGAGAAAGGAAGACACATACACAGACACAGACAGACAGACAGACACACACACACAGAGAGAGGGAAGGAGGGAGGAAGACACAGACATAGACAGACAGACAGACACACACACAGAGAGGGAAGGAGGGAGGAAGACAGATACACAGACACAAACACACACACATACACACAGGGAAGGAGGGAGGAAGACAGATACACAGACATAGACACAGACACACAGACACACACACACAGATACACACGCAGACACACACACACACACACACACACACACACACATACATACACACATACACACAGATACTACCTTGATCTTTGATGTCCTTTTGACTCTTGGTTCTAGGTTCTCATTTGCCGCAGCTGTACTTCTGTCCTTTAGTTAACTCATTTATGGGTTTAATTTAATTAAGGCATTTCGTGTATGATTTTTCAACATTAATTGGTTTCAGAGCAAAAAAACAGACTGTCTTTCCCAGGCTTCTTGGGTGCCCTTGACATCCCAGGAGGAACCATGGACCAAGTGGCCTGGGAATGATCATCCCTTTCAATCTCTTCATGGGTCTTGTCCATGTTGGTGTTGGGATTGGGACCATGTAGAAATTTTGTTGCATTTTCTTTGTGTTTAAACCATTATGGTCCAGGATCCTAGAGATTATGACAGTGATCAAACCCTTAGTAGCCTGCAGTTTCTACTGAATCTTGGGCATTAGAAAAAGTTGAGAAGGGAATCACTTGGAGGGAGACCTGGGATATTGTCCCGATTTGATAAGGACTGATAAGCTGGACTTAGAGAATTGCTTAATTTTTTGATGCTGGTGAGCAAGTGTGCAATGGGAGGAGGTACATATGTAGCCCTCAGAACATTAAAGATATTATTAGATGCAAAGATATCCCATTCAGATGAGAGATAACGTTACTGGTGTACTTTACTTGTTAATTGTTGTGGCTGGTGGGCTTATCCCTTTACTTAAATTATACAGTCCTTACTGGCAAGACACCAAATCCTATGGCACAAAATAACGTGTGCAGGACCCCAGAAGTATGTTCTCAGGAGGCTTTCTGTCCTCTCTAAATCACAAGTATAAATTGATCCCCCTGTCCCAACTGCATCCTGAGTGAGAGAAACACTCCATCCAAATTGTCAATGGTCATCTTGAGTTTGGTGCTAGCTGAGGAATTGGCATTATTTAATATTAATCATCTATAAAATAAACTCGAAAGCAAGACAGTATCAGGGTTAAGAGCTCAGACAGCCCTAAGTCCACTTCTCAGTTCCTTCATTTATTAGTTGTACGACCTTGAGCAAGTTGCATACACTGTCAGTTTCTTATCTATAAAAGGTGCATAATAATGGCACCATCTCCAAAGGTTGTTTTGAAGATTGAGAAAACTGCCAGCATAAACCTGGCACAGAGGGAACAGTTAACATTTGTTCTTTGTTGAAAGGTAGAGACCACCCATAAGAGAAGGGCCATTGTTTAGCAAAGTCTTGGAACCAACCCAAATGCCCCTCAACAATAGACTGGATAAAGAAAATGTGGCACATATACACCATGGAATACTATGCAGCCATACAAAAGAATGAGTTTATGTCCTTTGCAGGGACGTGGATGAAGCTGGAAACCATCATTCTCAGCAAACTAACACAGGAACAGAAAACCAAACATAAGTGGGAGTTAAACAATGAGAACACATGGACACAGGGAGAGGAACATTACACACTGGGGCCTGTTGGAGTGTGGGAGGCGAGGGGAGGGAGAGCATTAGGACAAATACCTAATGCATGTGGGGCTTAAAACCTAGATGACGGGTTGATAGATGCAGCAAACCACCATAGCACATGTATACCTATGTAACAAACCTGCATGTTCTGCACATGTATCCCAGAACTTAGAGTAAAAATAAAATAAAATAAAATAAAAGTGTTACCTCAATCTAAAAAAAGAGAAGGGCCATTGTTTTGAATATTTTTCCTAATTGACCCCAAACTATTTTGATTTAGTATTAATAGCAGAGGATCTCAAAGTATGGTCTCTGGACTAGCAGTATCAGTGTCACTTGGAACTTGTTGAAAAGTCAAATTCTTGGTCCCCTCCCCAGAACTACCAGAAAGTTCAGGGGCAAGGATCAGCCATCTGTTTTTCAACACACCCTCCAGGTGATTCTCATGCTGCTGTGAGAAACACTTCCATGCAGAAATGCCCTACACTTCTCCTTTGTGGCTTCACTTCTCTTTCCTTGGATCCCAACAGTTCAAAATATTGGTTATATCAAGCTTCAGGAAATTCCTAGCTTTTTCCTTATTTTAAAATCTAGCTGGTCTCTGAGGCCCCTTTCCATGCTACTCTTCCATAGGAAAAACAACTGTCATTGGTCTTTCACCTGACGACTAAGGCACTCACCCCTGTCTTCTCACTCATTTTGATCTGACCCGCCTCTTTGCAAAGTAGGGAGATCAAGGCTCTGAAAGTGGAATAACTTGCCTACAATTATGCAACCCACAGGAATAGATCTCAGACTCAAATTTATTTTTTTCTGACTGCTATTTGCATTTCACTATGTTTTCATTTCCCAGAAGAAATGTTCTACCAGTGACATATGGATGGTGGAATGTTCAGCTGCATGAATGGAGGCTGTGCAGGCAGTGTGAGCCACTTCTGCCTTAGACCTTGACATTCCTTGCTTTCTTGAAGAATAACAGGTTTCCCAGGAGGGTGGTTTAGAATAATAACTACAGCATCCTTGGATGTTGATGCCTCACAACCCTGTAGATATAAGGTAGTTCCCCCAGCAATATATTATTGTTATGACCATTTTTCAGACAAACTATCTGAGGCTCAGAGAGGTTAAGTACCTTGACCATAGTCACACAGGTAGGAAATGCTGAAGTTGAGATTTGAAATACAAGAATTGAAAGTCTCCCTGCCTTCAATTTTCATAATGAATACTGTGATAAATATTATACTGTGCTTCATGATATTAAAAAATGAATCATTTCTCTCTTCCTTTTCTTCAGAGCAGGACTCCTTCTTCGATGTGTGAAAAACAATACAACTGTAGACCCGACAATCGGCACAAACAGCTGGGCCCTGTGAGGGATGCTCCTGGGACCCCTGAGATTCTACCTCCAGTCAGGAAAATGTCAGGAACAAAGAGAGTGGTTCCGCCTGTAATCCCAGCACTTTGGGGGGCCGAGGTGGGCAGATCACGAGGTCAGGAGATCGAGACCATCCTGGCTAACACGGTGAAACAACGTCTCTACTAAAAAATACAAAAAATTAGCCAGGCATGGTGGCGGGCCTGTAGTCCCAGCTACTTGGGAGGCTGAGGCAGGAGAATGGCGTGAAACCGGGAGGCGGAACTTGCAGTGAGCCGAGATCACGCCACTGTACACCAGCCTGGGTGACAGAGCAAGACTCCGTCTCAAAAAGAAAAAAAAAAAAAAAAAAAAAAAAAGAGTGGTTCCATCAGAAGCCGTTCCACCAGTTCTAGATTGAGGTCCTAAGTAGACCTGATCACAGTGTGCCTACAGCTGGGCTCAAGGAGCAAGGCAGCCAGAAAATGCCTAGCAGAGTCTCCAGCCTTCTATCTTAAGATTGCTGTGTCCATGCAGAGACAGGAGCTGGATTTAAGAATCTGTTGTGACTCTTCAGTTACTTCCCAGCCTCCCAGCACCTCCAAGGATGGGTGGCTGCACGCCTGTCTTGGTGGAGGGCACTACTCTATGTCTGAACACCTGAATCCTTGTGGTTCCCAAGAGACACTTCCCAGGGACTGCCTAGATCCATGTCTCTGCTGGTGCTATTCAGGCTCTGTCAGAGTCCTGCAGAAGAATTCACAGAAGTCTTACCTTGTGGTCCTGGTAAGTCTTTGGATGCTCTTTCTTCAGACTCTGTGGGTTTCTGCAGCCTGATCTAGAAATTCTGGTGCTAGCTGATGGATTGGCACTATTTAATGTTAATCATCTAGAAAATAAACTCAAATTAGGTTTCTCTTTCAAGCTCCAAAGTCCTCTTTGCAGTTTCATTTGGAGTCAATACGTCTATTCTCTGGCATCCACGCTGAGTTTATTTGCCCCTCAGAGTATTTATGGCCTTGGTTAAAGTGGGATTCCATGGGATCTCCTTCCAAAGTTTCTCTTTGAGAAAGTGAGAAATCCAGAAGTGGGTCATTAAGATTTTGTGAGCCAATAGATTTCCCTTATAAGCAATTAGTGAGCATTTATTGAGTGTCTGGTGTGTGCTGGGTGGTATGCTAGGAAACAAGGTGCTCTAGAATTTGCAAGGAGTTGACGAGACAGAATATAACCACTGTTGGGATAATTCTAGTACAAGTATGGATAGGAACAAACAAATATTCAGTCAGACCATCAGTGATGACGTAGCTGGGAGATGTGTCAAAGGGATGGGCTGGTCCTAGGAGGTTTGTTGAGTGGCTGGACGTGGAATTGGACATCTAACTCAAGTTGGGCATTGAAAGAAGGATTAGATCAAAGCTGCACAGAAGGCACAGTGTATTCCAGAAGAGTGTGAATCAGAGGCACGGGGTCATGTCTAGATTCACCCCATCCTCCAACACTCATCCTGAAGCCTCTTCCTCCACAAAGCCTTCCCTGAACTTTCCAGTCAAACTAAATCTCTTTGGAACCCACATGCCCCAAATGTGAGCTGCCTGTGATGTTTGTGTGTGTGTGTGTCTCCAATTTTTCCAGCCTTATAGAATCACCCTTTCCTTTAGTTTACATGAACTGGCTAAAGCCGCCATCCTATGTATAGTGGCTCCATTCCCAGTAAGTTGGAGGATTTCTTCATGTAGATTACGCTTTACATAGTCAATTTCCTTGCTCAATTTCCTATACACTCCTGATCTCCCTCACATCTCCCCTTTTATGGCTGTTTGTCCACCCACATGAACTCAGTCCTGGAACACATCTCCTGCTGTGGGTTGAAATGGAACTCTCCAAAAAGATATACTGAAGTCTTAACCCCTTATCTAGTATCTCAGAATGTGACTTTATTCAGAGATAGTTTCATGGCAAAAGTAATTAGGTTAAAAGAGGCCCTAATTTATTATGACTGGTGTTTTTGTAAAAAGGGGATATTGCACAGACTTGCACACAGGGAGAAGCCTGCATGAACATGAAGGCAGACTCTGGGGTGATGCATCTACAGGCCAAGGAGTGCCCAAGATGCCCTCGGACCACCAGAAGCCTGCAGGGAGGCCTGGAACGGAGTCCTTCACAGCCCCAGAAGGAGCCCACCCTGCTGACACCTTGATCTCAGACTTCCAGTCTCCAGATCTGTGAGATGATACGTTGAATTAACAAGCCACCCAGTTTGTAGTCCTTTGTTACGGCAGCACTAGAAAACTCTCCCTTGCTTGATTTTCCTACAGCTTTACTCACACAAAGTGGTTCTGTGTAGCAGAATTTTACTAAAGTATAGGGGGTGGGAAGGATGCCAATGCCCCAAAACAGAGCAATGAACTAAACATCAAGTGCTGGATGTCTCTGATCTTAGTCCCTTGCTCGTTCCTGTCACAGAGAACTTCAGTGAGGCCCTTTCTTCTCCAGGACCCTGGCCTTCCTCCATGCTTCTAGGCCCCATCCTCTTCCTCTCCTCTCTTTCCTTTTCTTCCCATCCTAGAGACTCGTTCTCCAGCCCCTGCAGAGCTGCCCTCAGAATCTCCAGACACTCCCTGCAATATTGTACAGAACAATTCTCTGTTTTACCCTCCCCAACCTGGCCATTCCTTGGGATGGGAGGAGGGCTTCATTTCCCATACCCCAAAAGAGCCAAAAACAGTTATTCCCTAAGGAAACCTGCCGCCACTTGAAAAAAATAAGTGCTTTGTCCCTTGACAGCATCCTACTCCAAACTCCCATAGCTTTTTTTTTTTGAGACGGAGCTTCATTTGCCCTCATTCAGCCTCATGTCACCCAGGCTGGAGTGCAGTGGCACAATCTCGGTTCACTGCAACCTCCGCCTCCCGGGTTCAAACGATTCTCCTGCCTGAGACTCCCAGGTAGCTGGGATTACAGGTTAGCTGGGATTACAGGTGGCTGCCACCACACCAGACCCATTTTCGTACTTTTGGTAGACACCAGGTTTCACCATGTCGGCCAGGCTGACCTCAGACTATCCACCTGCCTTGGCCTCCCAAAGGGCTGGATTACAGGCTCCCATAGCATTTTGCTGGAACCTCTCCTGCATCCTTGCCCCACTGTTATCCGAGTATGTGTGTATCCTTCCTTATGAGCTTCTGAGCTCCTAAGCGGTGGGATGTGGTTCTTACCTGCAGAGGCAGGTGCTTGGCATTTGATGAATGAGTGAATGGATGCCTGAATTTGGTGAGTTCAAGGCAGGAGCCATTGACAGAGAGGCTGGAAAACTGGGATTTGGACATTGTGGGAAGAGGGATTGATGGGCAGCTGAATAGGGTCTTGAATGCCGTGATAAGGAATTTATTCGGTGGATGCTAGGAACTCTTGCAGGGCTTTGAGGAGGAGAATAACAGCATAAACTCTGGTCTCAGGACCCACACTCTTTGGTCTCAGGAGTCCCTTGCATTTTTAAAAGTTATTAAGTACCCTCAAAGAACACTTGTTTATTTGGGTTAAATTTGTTGATATTTATACCATATTAGAAATTAAAATGGAGATACTTAAAAATGATTTACTAATCTATTTTAAAATAAAAAACATTTATTACACATTAACATAAATAAATATTTTTAAATAAAAAAGTTATATTTTCCAAAATGAACAAAAATTAGTGAGAAGAATGGTATTGTTTTATAGGTTCGTAGGAGAGGAGAAATACCTTTTCTTCACCCATCACTACATTTATGGTCAAGGGCCTTATGACAAAAGACAGATTAACAAGAGAAAAGCATACACATTTATTTAATATAAGTTTTGCTTGATGTGATGGTCTTCATAAGGAAATAAAGACCTGAAGCAACAGATAAACTTGTGTACTTTTTATGCTAGGTTTGATGAGGACGTGAATAATTGTGAAGTATTATTAAATAAAAAACCATGACTTAATGGTAATAAACTGGGGTGAAATTAGCAAGGCCTATTTGTTTAATATCACTTTGTAACCACATTTATTCAGAGATAAGGATGTTCCTTTCCTCTGGGTGTAGGGAGGGCACTGTTCTTTTCTACTTTTTTTTTTTTTTGTCTTTGAGCTCCCATTCTGTCATCTAGGCTGTAGTGTAGCGGTGCAATCATAGCTCACTGCAGCCTCCAACTCCTGGCCTCAGGTGATCCTCCTGCCTCAGCCTCCCAAAGTGTTGGGAGGGTACCTTTCGAATTAGGGTCTTATGAGTTGCTTTAGGGAAGAAGTGGTGGGGAAAGGTGAGCATGACCTTCCTGTTTCTGCTGTTTTCACCAATGCTAGGATGCCACATTTTGTGGCTGTGTGACCTGAACCATATCAGGTATGTATACCTCTTTCCTGTTTGGATTACTGGAAGAGAGCTAGATTTTCACATCTGCTTATATGTTGTTTGTTTTGGTATGTTGTTTTGGTTGAAGTATATGAAGAAAATCAGATAGGTAGTTAGAAAAGTGAGTATTTTAATAGCCTTTTCAGATAATTACTGGTAGTCTTCTTTCTCAGCCCTCAACGTTATTGCCACTTTGGGCTAGACAATTCTTTGATGAAGGGGCTGCCCTGTGCATTGTAGGATGTTCAGTATTATCCCTGGCTTCTACCCACTAGGTGCCAGTAGCACTCTTTCCCTCAGCTCCAGTTGTGGCAACAAAAAATACATCCAGACGTTACCAAATTCACCTCTTCCCGCTTCTTAAGAACCCCTGATACACTGAACTCAAGTGTTAGTTCCCGAAAGGTTACTTGCAGTGTGGAATCTGAAGCTGTATCAGTAAGCTTTTTGTACTCTGTGCTATAGACTGAGCATTTTTGTCATCCTAAAATTCATATGTTAAAACGTAGTCTTCAATGTAATGATATTTGGAGGTGGGTTTTTTGGGAGGTGATTAGGTCATGAGGGGCTCATGAATAAGATTCACAGTTTTATATAATAAAAGAGAGACTCCAGAGAGCTCCCTTGGCCCCTCTGCCACGTGAGGACATAGTGAGAGCACCGCTATCTATGAACCAGGAAGCAGCCCCTCACCAGACACCAAATCTGCTGGTAATTTGGTCTTGGACTTCCCAGCCTCCAGAACTGTGACAGATACATTTTGCAGTGAAAGAACATGGGATTTGGAGTGAGGAGACATGAATTAAGATCCAGCTCTATCATTTACTAGCAGTGCAGACTTGGGCGAATTACTTAACCTCTCTGAGCCCCAGATTTTTCATTTTTCTCTTTCCTAAAGCATAAATAATGTCACTTTGTATTGTTGCAATACAAAATGAGATCGTGCAGCTGAAAGGTGTTAAAGCAAACTAAATATGGCCTGAGAAGGACTCTGTACTTCTATATTTGAGTCCTTGTGGATGAACTGTAACCTAGCTTAATAGTCAGACAAAATTGAAAACCTAAATTAATAGTATGCATCAGTAACAATAGCTGAGCGTTGGCCAATCCCAGCGGCCATACTTCAACCGTTCATAGACCTCTGAGTATTCAAGCTGCCTTCAACTAAGGCAAATGGGGAGCTATAACCAATCTCACTGTTTCTGTACCTCACTTCCAATTCCAGTACATCATGTTTCCTTTTTGTGTATTAATTTGTTCTGACCATGAGGCACTCATGGAGTCTCTGAGAATCTGCTGTGATTCTGGGGGCTGCCCGATTTGTGAATTGTTCATTGCTCAGTTAAACTCCTTTAAATTTAATTCGGCTGAAGTTTCTCTTTTATCAAAGGGCATTGAACAGAATAAGTTGTCAGACATTAAAGACTCAATAAATGTTCATTGCTTCCATTTTCATAAGATTGTGTTCATTTGACAAACATTTATTGAGCACTACTAGCCTTGTGGCCAGCATGCTGGCAGTGTTCAGTAGTGGAGGTGGGGAGTGTTCAATTGCCAGATGCTTCTGGCAGTCTGTGGATTGGCACACTGGGTTGTCCTTTATGGAATTTTATTACCCTCTTACCTGGGTGAAGTCGAATGTTGCTGCTTCTGCCTTTATTGCCCTCTGTATCTATATAGTTTCTATTGACTCCTGGTTGTTGATTTAACTTTATGAGACATAAAAAGTATACTTGATACTAGCCTTGCTGGGGTAAGAAGGGGGAGAAGGTTGACCAAAGGGAACATGTGGGACGTAACCTACCAGAGACTGTCAGCAAGTGGATGGGCTGAGACAGAGTCTTATCTAATACTCTGATTCCGCAAGTCTAAAGGTGAAGGGTCATCTTTTTTTTTTTAATCTCCCTCATGAAAACTTGACATAATTCATTCCTTTTTGACATAGTTCATTCTTAAGAAGAGCCTCTCAGTACAATTGTCTACAGATGGCATGGGCTGCCTCTGTAAACACCGTCATAACATACGCCATCACGTTAGAAGGTATTCAAAATGAGAAAAACAGTCATTTGAGAAGATGCAGTGGAGCAGTGGTTCTCAAATCTGAGAGTGTGCATCAGAACCACCCAGCAGGCTTGTTCAAAAACAGATTGCTGGATCCTGTCCGCAGAGTGCTAATTCAGTAAGTCTGGGATGGGGCCAAAGAGTTTGCACGTCTAACAGGCTCCCAGGTGATGTTAATATTATAAATCCAGGGGAAATTATAGAGGATACTCAAGCACTAAATGGAGGTTACAGTATGTTATCTTTAAGTTTCTGGCCACCTCTGAAATTCTATGTTACTGTAAGTTGTGAACCAAAATATCTGAGACAGGCCTCAACCAATTTAGAAAGTTTATTTTCCTAAGGTTAAGGACGTGCCTGTGACACAGCCTCTGAAGGTAAGGTCCTGAGGACATGTGCCCAGGGTGGTCAGGGCACAGCTTGGTTTTATACATTTTAGGGGTACAGGAGACATCAATCAATACATGTGAAACATACATTGGTTTGGTCCTGAAAGCCAGGACAACTCGAGGCAGGGGCTTCCAAGTCATAGGTAGATAAGAGACAAATGGTTGCATTCTTTTTTTTTTTTTCCCAAGACGGAGTCTTGTTCTGTCGCTCAGGCTGGAGTGCAGTGGCATGATCTCGGCTCACTGGAATCTCTGCCACCTGGATTCAAGCAATTCTCCTGCCTCTCAGCCTCCTGAGTAGCTGGGATCACAGGCGCACCCCACCATGCCCAGCTAATTTTTGTATTTTTAGTAGAGACAGGTTTTACCATGTTGGCCAGGCTGGTCTTGAACTCCTGACCTCATGATCTGCCTGCCTCAGCCTCCCAAAGTGCTGGGATTACAGATGTGAGCCACCGTGCCTGGCCAAATGGTTGCATTCTTTTGAGTCTCTGATTAGCCTTTCACTGAATACACAGTTTAGGGTAGAGGAAATAGTCACTTATGCCTTAGTATGGCTTAGTGAAACAATAGGGCAGAGGAAGCCATCAGATGTGCTTTTGTCTCAGGTGAACAAAGGCATGACTTTGAGTCTGTCCTTTGTCCAAGAGGAACTTCCTTGTGGGCAAATTGTGAGGGAGGTATGTAGCTTTTTAATCTTTGTAGCTGTCGTATTTAGGAATAAAATGGATGGCAGGTTTGCCTGACTCAGTTCGCAGCTTGACTCTTCCTTTGGCTTAGTGATTTTGGAGTCCCAAGACTTATTTTCCTTTCACAAAGTTCTTGAGGGACATATTACTAAAATCTTGGTTTTTATATTTCAGTCTTCTCCGTCTCAGTAAAGGACCATCACCCAGTTACCTGAGCCAGAAAACTTGTCCTCAATTTGCCCCTCTTTCTCAGCTTCCTCTATACCCTCCAATCCATCCATGAGCCCTAGGGTTGTCAGCGCCAAACCATGTCCCAAAGCTGCCTCCTTGTGTCCACTGTCACTTCCTAGTCCAGATGTTCAGCAGCTATGTCCTGAGTACCACCTCCCTGTGCCATGATCATGTGGGTACAGAGTCCATCTTAACTGCTTTCACCAGGGGAGCCTCTGAGTGTCAAGGGCAGGAGGGGATGTGGGTCATGGTATTTCATCCCCACTGTGAGCGAGTGACATGGGACATCACAATTCTGGTACACCAAGGACAGCGACTTTATCATCATCATGATCATGAGTCTCCAGGGTAGGAAAACGTTTTTTTTTTGTAAAGGGCCACATAGAAAATGTTTTTAGGCTTTGTGAGCTGTGTGGTCTCTGTCATGTGATATAGTGCAAGAGCATGGAACAGTTTTCTTTTTTTATTTTATTATTATTATTTTTTGAGACAGGGTCTCACCCTGTTACTGAGAATGCAGTGGCACAATCACAGCTTACCGCAGGCTTGACCTCCCTGGCTCAGGTGATCCTCCTGCCTCAGCCTACTGAGTAGCTAGGACTACATGCCCCCAACACTACACCTGGCTAATTTTTGTATTTTTTGTAGAGACGGGGTTTCACCATGTTGCCCAGGCTGGTTTTGAACTCCTGGGCTCAAGCGATCCACCCTCCTTGGCCTCCCAAAGTGTTAGGATTACAGATGTGAGCCACCATGCCCGGCCCATGGAATGGTTTTCACTGTAATTCTGGTGTGGCTAGCTAGCCTTTATCCTCCAGACTGCAATTTAAATGCCTTTGTTTAGAGAGGGCTTCCAGTCTAAAACTCTGTCCCACTTTTCCTCTCCCCAATAACATCTACACGAGCATCCTGTTCATTTCCCTCATCTCACTTTTCTTCACTTAAGTGAAACACAGCTTGCCTGTCACACGCTGGCATGCAATCTCTAGGAGGGCAACAACTGCATCTGTTTTATCCACTGCTGTATGCCCCACTCCAGACACACAGTAGGCACCTCATATTGCCAAATGACTGAGGGCATGGATATGTAAGGTTTCTCTTCTGGAAGTAAGAGACTACTTTTTATTCTAGCAAATATTCAGTGAGCAGCTGCTACGTGCCAAACCTTATCCTGGGCCTGGCAGGAGAGCTAGGAGCTGTTGAAGACATCATGTCAGCACCTTGGAAGACTGAAATTACCATCAGCAGCCAGTGCAGCAACATGAATGCTATACACCGTGGCCAGAGAGTCCTGGGAAGGGAAAGTCAGGGTTGTGTGGGTCACAGCGTGCTATTGGGGCTGGGGGCTCTGGGAATCTTGTGTCTTTCTTGGGCATGACATACCTATGACATTGAAATGCACCTTTCCAAGACTAAATATACCTTCCCAGTGTGATGTGCCAATGTTCTTAGTGGGGGTTGGAAAGAGCTATAAATGCTGCAAGTGTGAATTAGCTACTGTGAAACATAAAGTCATGGTTCTATTATTTTTTTAGCCATAATACAAAAACCAGAATTTTTTTCAGTCAAGACCAAAAAACAATCCTCCAGGTTGCACTTGGCATCAACAGTGATAGATCACGTTGTACCCCCAACCTCACTCCACCACAGGTCTGCTTTACCCTGGATGCTTCTGCCTATGGGAACCTATATTATAACAGTAGTGTATATGCATTCTCTGCCCCTGACTCCTGGCACAGAGCTCCTAAAATTCTTGCAATTTCCTGAGCAATAGTGGTGCTAGGACGATCTTTTTTTCTAATATTTGGTCTTTGATTCTGATTCCTGACACTGGGCTCCTAATCCCTAGGAATTTCCTGGGTGACAGGAGTGCCTTTGTTCTTATGGGGTGACTCTTGTTGTGCTCCTGGATGCGGGTCGGTCACCAGAAGAACCAAGCCATGGTTAGAAGCTTGGAACATTCAGCCCTACTCCCATTCTCTGGGAAGGGAAGAGGGGCTGGAAGTTGAGTTAATAATCCAACATGTCTATGTGATAAAGCCTCCATAAAAAATTCTGAACTACAGAGTTTGGATAACTCCTGGGTTGTTAAACACATGGAGGTGGTATGCCTGGAGAGATAATGGAAGCTCCATATCCCTTCCCATATGCCTTTCCCTATGTATGTTTCCATCTGGCTGTTTACCTGTATCCTTTATAATATCCTTTATAATGAACAAATAAACGTAAGTAAAGGCTTTCCTGAGTTCTGTGAGTTGCTGTAGCACAGTCAAACCCAGGAGGGAGTGGTAGGAACCCATAATTTATAGCCAGTCGGTCAGAAGTTCCAGTGATCCAGACTTGTGATTGGCATTTGAAGTAGGGGCAGTTTTGTGAGACTGAGCCCTTGAGCTGTGAGATCTGATGCTAACTCCAGGTAGATAATGTCAGAAGTGAATTGAATTATAGGACAGCCAGTCGATGTCCACCAGAGAAGTGGTCAGCATGGGAAAAATCCCCACACATTTTGTTGAGTGTGAGACAGGCTGAATGTGAGATTAGGAAAAACACACATTGAAAGTTGCACATGTTGAGTTTAAGATAGGACAATCAACTTGTTTTTTTCTTATCTTATACGGACTCTTATCTTCCCTGTGCAAGTGGCACTTGAACTTGCACAAGAAAATAGCATGGCTTCCTTCATAAATAATCCAAAACTGGAGGATGGTGAGGCTTAGGTTTGATTGATATAAGCTCCCTGCAGCATTTTCATGCACTTGCTAGCACATTTGAGACTCACAACAGCTCTGAGAGATAGGGTTGAGTACATTGGCTGAGAAGCAGGCCAAGGGCAGTGCCATATTGGAGGCACAAAAGGAGAAATAGTTGTTCATGCAGGAGAATGAAGAGGACACCTGGAGAAGCCAGAGCAGAACCAGGAGACAGTGTTCTAAGAAGTGGTTTGCTGGGTCAAATGCTGCAGATGTCAGTAAGGTAGGAAACAGAATTACTGGGCTTGGGAACATGAAGGGCATTGGTGAGTTTCATGAGAATGGTATCTTCAGTGAATGGGAAATTGGGGGAGAAAGCCAGTTGAGAGTGGTGTTGATAGCCGCAGGAGGCAGACAAATTCCTAAGCAGAGAGGGGTGGGTCCTCAGTGAAACCTGATCTTCAAGCCAAAGAGCCTGAAGCCTGAAAACTGGGCTGCCAGTTTTCCAGGTAAAGTCCATGACCTGGAGTGAGAACGTCCTTGATGTCTTTAGCCAATCAAGTGGTGCTCTTACCAGGCCTGCCCTGGACCAGTGAGCACACACTCGCCCATTCTGAGCCCATAAAACCTCTGGACTCAGCCACATGGGACTACCCACCTCTGGGTAGGGGCTACCCACTTTGGGCCCCTTCTCCACTAAGAGCTCAGTAAAACTCTTCTCTGCCTTGCTCACTTTCTGGTTGTCCATGTAACCTCATTCTTCCTGGACACAGGACAAAAACCCAGCACCCACAGAATGGCAGCTGCAAAAGGAGCTGTAACATTGTATCCCTCCTGCCTTCTACAGACGCTGGGCAGCTGCTCCGCATGATGGGAAGCGGGGCAGGGCCAGGCCACCCCAGGAGCTGTGGGCTGGAGCAGGGCACCAGGACCAAACAAGCTGTAAAACAATCAAGTTGAAACACGTTTCTGGCCAGACTACCGAGCTATGGGTGGTGACATGCTCTTATTTGCCAGATTATGAGAGAAGAGCTGTGAAACTTCTGGGAGTCCAGATCTCAGTACTCCCTGAGCCAGAGCTGTGATGTGCTGTAACACCCACTTGGGGCTTTGTAGTTGCTGGCATCTCTAAGTGTTCAGGCATCATGCGTTCCCCTTGTCCAGATGCCAGTGCTCAAGGTGGAAGCCACTTAAGGCATACTTGGTCCAGCTATAGCCTTGCACAGAGCTTGTGCCTGTGCTGGCCCCTGGAGCTGCCTGCCCCACTGCAGCAGCCGGCACAGTTGTACCATGGCCAGACCCCACTCTCGCTTGCTTGCTCACACACCCCTTGCTGCTCCACGCCTAACTTGCCCATGGTGGGTGTGAGATCTGGGCCAGAAGCATGAGCTGAGCACAGCCTGCTGGGCCAAGTGAGAGGAGCCAGCTCAGCAGTCATGAGCAAAACTCCAGCAGAGGTGTTGCTGGCTGCGGAGGTCTCTGGCTGGTGAAGTGGCACCCAAAGGATCCTGTGTCATTTCAAGCTAAGGAAGTGAAGATAGTGTTTTAATCTTAACCACCCTGATTTCTTTTTACCACATGTTCCTCCTTCTGCAAGGAGTCCTGAACTGGCCACCTGAAGTTCTGGTTCTGGACCTGGCTATACCTCTAGCTGGGTTGATTACCTTGGGCAAACTTCCATCTCTACCTGTCTTAGTCTGTTTTACATTGCTATAACAGAATACCAGAGACTGGGTAATTCATAAAGAAAAGAAATTTATTTCTCACAGTTCTGGAGGCTGGGAAGTCCAAGAGCGTGGTGCCAGTATCTGCTGAGGGCCTTGATGCATCATAACATGGCTGAAGGGCAAATGATCACAAGAGGCGGAGAGAGGACAGGGGCCAAAATTTATCCTTCTATCAGGAGCCCACTCCTGTGATAACTAACCCACTCCCAAAATAATGTCATTACTCCATTCATGAGGGCAGAGGACTTATGATCTAATCATCTTTTAAAGACTCCACTTTTAAATACCATTACAATGGCAATTAAATTGCAACATGAGTTTTGGAGGGGAGATTTAAACCATTGCACTACCACAGTGCTATGGTTAAATAGTTGGGTGGGCCACAGATCTCTGAGATCTCTTCTGGGTTTTATGTTCCGTTGTTATGGAGTGGATAGGGAGGGGATGGAACCCTGTGGATGGAGGGCTTGTGGAGTGGTGCAGAGAATGCATAAAATTTTATGCAATGAGCTGTCACCCCTGGTTGGCAATTGGTCCCCCTTGGGACAAGGGCCTAGAACACAGGACCAATATAGTAGGTGATAAGATAGGAAAGAATCTGTTCCAACAAGCCCCATGGTGATTTCAGGAGGGCAGGGTCAGGTGCCCCCATCTGGAGAGGAACCAGATGCATTAGAAAGTGCTTTCTCTGGGATGACCCACACTGCAGGAAGTGAGCTATGTTAGCAATATCTGAGTTGACTCATAGGTCAGAAATGTCAGGAAGGAGCCTCTGTGAACAGAATGGAGGGTCAGGGTTGAGGGGTAGAGTTCTGTAGAATGAGAAAGTGTGGAGTTAGATGGGGCAGCAAGAGGCAGCAATAAGAAAGGCGGTGGTGAGAGGGGCAGGCTTGCTCTGTTTACCCAGCCCTCAGAGAAAGGTGCAAACAGGTGGGTCCCTTTTGGGGAGCCCAGTGTCTTAACCTCCTAGCTTACAAAACAGATATGTGAAGGGCTGATCTAGAACCAGGATATTACATGCCTGATGTTCCACTTGAAAAATCAGTTTTTTGGGGGGTCTGTAATTCCTAAGGCCCGTTTAGTTCTAGCAAATGAAAACCCTCCTGTTCCTGGCTAGCTGATGGGCATCAGAAGGATCCCTGATCAGAGAAGATGAGAAGATGCAGGTGCACCGGACAGACCTCTAACTGCATGCCATTTAGAAGACACTTCTTAGATAACCCCAAGAACAAAGTTATTTACAAGAGAAAAATCACATTTTGTATTTAGTAATCAAAACAAAAAACAAACAAACAAATCTTTGCAGTGCTTCTGTAGCTAAGGAAAGCTTGACAACAGCTGGACTTTAGAGATGATTGCTATAACCCCTCAGAATGCAACTTCTTGGATGCCCATTGGTTATCATACATAACAATATTTAAATTTTGCCTGGTTCAGGAAGCAACATTTAAATGGGTCATTAAAGGACAGTGAGGGATTTTCAGTATGAGGGACGACGCTCTTTGGGAGACCTTTGGAGAGTGAGTCATCTGCTGAAAGGATTAGTCCTTTTAGATGCTATTACCACTGTAAATGCAGACATGGTAACAGTAATGACATGGCCATTTCTCTTTGGAATTAGTCCTTTTACAGATAGTGATGTACTGGCCTTGTGTCTCTGGAAGATTCCTTCTACATTCTCGCACATTCGTGAATTTGGTTGCCTCATTGGTAACAGAATCTAAAAGGACTGATCATTCTCTCTGAAGGCCTCCCGAACCATGTGGTCCCTTATTACACTGAAAATCCTCATGTCCTTTACTGCCCCATTCAGATGTTGCTCCCCAAACCAGACCTGTCCTCTGCTGTCCTCATTCCTTCCTTTCTGCATCACAGCCAGAATACATTCACTCTGGGCTCCTTCTGCTTCTCCCCCATGTTGCCCTTTGTGAGTGAAAATTGCTCCCATGATGTCCTGGTGTCTTCTCTCCTGAGGCCAGAAGTTCCTTGAGGTCCAAGACTGTGTCATGTCAATGTCCAGCCCCCTCCTGCCATGAAGAGAGCCTTGAACACATTGAATGCTCAATATCTATTTATTAAATGAATGCACAATTGAAAGAATGAAGATTGAATGTCTAGATATTTGTTCCTCTAACCCACAAGCTCACATGCAGCAGAGCACATGAATGTGTGTGTGCCAAAGCCCCAGGCTGGATGCCCACATACACGCAGATGCATGTGCCCTAGGGAGTCCCTCTTCGTTAACATCCATTTAAAATCTCTGTCTTCTTCTTGATAGAGAAACAGCATGATTTCCTAGACTGAATTGAAGAATGAAGGTGAGAGTACAAACAGTGGGAGAGACGTTTCCTCAGCTGTCAGAACAGGAACGACCTGGGTTATGGAAGCCCAGAAAGGAAGGAGGACTTCTTTTGGTCCCAGTGAAAGATGCTTCCAGAATCTGTAGCTTTACTTATTTGCTTGGATCTCGCTGGAATAACTTGGTGGTGAGGTCACTGGTTCTGGGGTGACCACTGGGTTTGCTGCATAGATGTTTGGATAGATGACACTCACCTGGAAAACACAGGCACACAGGGGGCATGCTAAGAAGGACAGGCATGCGGCAAAGGCCTCGGACACTGAGGAACTCCTGCTTCTGAGTAGGCAGTGGAAAGCGCAAAGAGCTCCCTTGCCTCCACCTTTTTGAGGGCATCTTTCCACCCACTGAGGAGCCCTGGGACTCACATTGCTTGATTGACAGCAGACCAACTGGCAGCCAAAGTGGGAAGATGCGCATGCGATGCCAAACTCCAGGAGGCAGAAGACCAGCAGCACACCAGAAATCGCCATTCCAGGGTTCTGGAGGCAGAGCAGATGGGGAGGACAGGAGCATGGGACTGGGAGTCCGAACTGACCTCTCACTGGGGCCCTGCCATGGACTCTCCGTGGCTTTGTGGAAGTCCCCTATCCTCTCTCAGCCTCGTGGGGGGAATTTTCCCACCGGGTTTTTGTAAGGATCAAGTGGGGGGGTAAAAGAATTGTTATTGCAACATTTACTTGGTAGTGTTCCTCTGAGAAAAAAGATGACCATGTTTAGGGAAGCCCCTTAATAGGTTGCTTCGGGTGTGGAGACCTGAGGGTGTGCTCTGGAGTCAGAGAGGGGAGGAGCAGTGACACTGCTCTGGGGAGGCCGTGGGTAGGAATTGGAGGGTATGGACAAGCCACAGACAGAACAGGGAGATGGTTAGAGGAAAAAGAAGGAGCTGAGCGCCACGGTGGGAAGGGGGAGGCCACAAGAAAAGGCCTCCTGTGAAAAATGAAGACTTCCCAAAGCAAGGATGTTTAATCTTCAGTAATCAGTGGTTTGCTGGGCTCTGATGTAAACCTCCACCATCCCTCTGAATGTGGGGAAAAGAAAGAGAGATCAGATCGTTACTGTGTCTGTGCAGAAAGAAGTAGACATAGGAGACTCCATTTTGTTCTGTACTAAGAAAAATTCTTCTGCCTTGAGCTGCTGTTAATCTGTAACCCTACCCCCAACCCTATGCTCCCTGAAACAAGTGCTGTGTCAACTCAGGGTTAAATGGATTAAGGGTTGTGCAGAGTGTGCTTTGTTAAACAAATGCTTGAAGGCAGCACGCTTGTTAAGAGTCATCACCACTCCCTAATCTCAAACCACTCCCTAATCTCAAGTACCCAGAGACACAAAACACTGTGGAAGGCCGCAGGGACCTCTGCCTAGGAAAGCCAGGTATTGTCCAAGGTTTCTCCCCATGTGATAGTCTGAAATATGGCCTCGTGGGAAGGGAAAGACCTGACCGTCCCCCAGCCCAACACCCGTAAAGGGTCTGTGCTGAGGAGGATTAGTAAAAGAGGAAGGAACGCCTCTTTGCAGTTGAGGTAAGAGGAAGGCTTCTGTCTCCTGCTCATCCCTGGTCAATGGAATGTCTTGGTGTAAAGTCCATTGTATATTCCATTTACTGAGATAGGGGAAAACCACCTTAGGGCTGGAAGTGGGACATGCTGGCAGCAATACTTCTCCTTAAGGCATTGAGATGTTTATGTATATGCACATCAAAAGCACAGCACTTTTTTCTTTACCTTATTTATGCTGCAGAGACATTTGTTCATGTGTTTACCTTCTGACCTTCTCTCCACTATTATCCTATTATCCTGCCATGCCCGATAATGATTAATACATACTAAGGGAACTCAGAGGCTGGTGCTGGCGTGGATCCTCTGTATGCTGAACGCCGGTCCCCTGGGCCCCCTTTTTCTTTCTCTATACTTTGTCTCTGTGTCTCTTTCTTTTCCAAGTCTCTTGTTCCACCTAACAAGAAATGCCCACAGGTGTGGAGGGGCAACCCATCCCTTCATCTGAACCTTTGGGAAAAAGTCAGCCTCTGAAAAGACTTTCTTGACTTGTGACAGTGGTGTTTTGTGGAGGGGAGGAATTGGGGCTGTTTCTCTGGCTTGGGAAGAAGAGTCAGTGAAAGGATCCCCAAAATGAAGTAAATTAACCGTAGCAGGAGGTAACCAGGAGAAATAGAAACCCTCCATTTGCTGTTACCCAAGAATACCCAGGAGTATGGAGCCTTCCAGAGTATGTGGGACGCGAGTTTCAATCTAAAAGATCCATCCAGGAGACTTCCATTGCCATTTGGGTTCCAATTATGTGACATGAGAACATTTCATAGTGAAGGTGGATGGCATGCAGTAGGTACCAAAGAAATGTCTGTCAATTATGATTTTTTAATTTTTTTTTTGAGACAGAGTGTTGCTCTGCCACTCAGGGTGGAGAGCAGTGGCATGAGCTCAGCATTATGAGCTCCGCCTCCCGGGTTCAAGTCAGCCTCCCGAGTAGCTGGGATTACAGGCATGCGCTACCATGCCTGGCTAATTTTTGTATATTTTGTATAGTTGGGATTTCGCCACGTTGCCCAGGCTGGTCTTGAACTCCTGAGCTCAAGTGATCCACCTGCCTTGGTCTCCCAAAGTGCTGGGATTACAGGTGTGAGCCACCGCGCCCGGCCTCAATTCTCAATTATGATTTTTAAAAACAGCATTGGTGACAGCCAGATGCTTGGAGAATTCTCTCCTTTGGAGAGGCCTCTCCTTAGCCCCCTTTCTTCTCCTTCCTCTCCATTTAGCAAGTGGTTATTAAATATCTACTTGGTAGAAGTGGCTAAGAAATGCATCCTGAGAGGCACAATCTAGTAGGAAAACAGATACAGATAATAATTATAATTCACATCAGATAGAGTAAGAGCTACACAACAGCAAAAAGGTATCCCGGAGCACTAAAAATCATGAAGGTCCTCAGCAGCTAGATATTTTTTTTGATGAAATAATTTGCTGTAAACCCAGCCTCCATTCTTGGTCTTTTGCAAGCTCAATGCAGTCCACCCCCACGTTCAGAAGGATACTGAGCTGAAGGTGGAATGGGTGGTGGGCCTGGGGCGAGTTCTAATTCCAAGATCAATCATTGGCAGAACTAAGATTAAAAGCCAAGTTTTCTGAATCAAAAATTGCTGCTCCTTCTACTCCAGGGTACCTGGCTGTGCTGCTCGGGGTTTAGTCTTTCCTAAACTCTTCTCCCATCTTCCTTTCCCTTAGTTCCTCCATCAGCATTCGCTTCCTAATTTCTTGTATTGGGCAGTCCATGCCTCCCTGATTGGTTCTTTCCCAGCAGGAAAATTCCCGAGTACTCGGTTGTGTCTGCCTTTCCCAGTGGATGGGAGTAGCTGGGGTTCAGGGTGAGTGAGAGATTCGAAAGGAGGTGAACTGTAGAGCACAGTGAGATAGAGCCAGATCCCCCAGGGAGGGCAAATACCTGGCTGAGGAATTTGGACTTTAATCGTAAAGTATCTGGGAGCCATAAAATGTTTCTGGGAGGGGAGAAACTCAAGGTACTTTTGATAAATGACATGGACTTGGTCCATAGGGTCTCTAGGGAGAGGCTTTGCCTAAGAATCTTGGAAAGATAAGTCTTTAAGTCTCTTGTGGATAAAAGGATCTGATCGAATACAAACAACAGTTAATGGCTGTTGATGTTTACTGAGTATGAATCACAGCTGGCACATTCATTTATTCCTTGACAAATGATTATGGAGTATCAACCGTGTGCCAGACACAGTTCTAGGTATTTGAGGTATGACAGTGAATGAAACCAAAAACGTCCCTGTCCTTAAGAATCTCATTCTAGGGACAGACAGTAAGCATGAAATGTAACAAATAAGTCAGTTGCAGAGGGTGTTAGATGCATAGACTACAGGAAAGATAGATAAGGGAAGGGAAGCGGGTTACTGGGAGAGTGTGGGTGTTGGGTTGTTCAGGTGGGCCTCATTGGGAAGGTGGTTGCAGAGTAGTGTTCTGAAGGAGGTGAGGAAGGGACGGAGGAAGCTGTGGGAACATCTGAGGGAAGAGTTCCCCAGTCGGAGGGAACATTCCAGCCCGAAGGTGGAAACATGCCTGGAGTGTTGGAGAAAACATCACAGAGGTTCCCGTGGTTCAGCAGCAGAGCCTGGGGCTGGGGGCACCAGAGGGCCAGCATCTTCAGGCTGCTGGAAGGACATTGGCTTTTTTTCTGAGTAAGATGCCAGCAGAGAAGTGATGGGCTCTTATGTTTCCAAAGGATCCCTCTGGTGGCCATGCTATCAACAGCTGCAGTGAGGTCAGAGTGGGAGAAGGGGAGCAGTCAGGAGGCTGTTTCCATGACTAGATGAGAGATGCGGTGGCTCAGGCCAGCGTGGGAGTAGAGGGGCTGAGGGAAAATGGTGGGATTCTGAATGCATTTTGAAAGTAGAACTAACAGGATTGCCCGAGGGATTGGCTGTGAGGTGTAAGAGAAAGACAGGGTCAATGACGACTCCAAGGTTTTGTCCTGAGCAACTGGAAGGATGGAGTTGCCATCAACTGGAATCAGAAAAACTGAGTAGAGAAGGTTTGGGAAGTGAAATCTGGAGATCAGACTTGGACGTATGAACTTTGAGCTGTTGAGTTGATTATTGGACATGCTAGACTGGTGTATAGGGGAGAAGATTTGGCTGGAGCCATGTATTCTAGAACAATTGTCATAGACAAGGTGTTTCAAGTTGCCAGACTAAATGAGAAAGACAAATGAGTAGAGAAAGAAAACCAGAGAACCAATTATTAAGCCTAAGAGATTGGGAAAAAGAGAACTAGCAGAGGAGACAGAGAAGAGGGCAACCAGTCAAGCAAAGTCCCTCCGAGAAGAAGGATCAATCACCCCATTGGGGATTTGGAGAAGAGCAGGTGTTTAGGGAAGCGAGGCTGAAAGTCTAATTGGAGCAGGTTCAGAGAGAATATGAGAGAAGAGGATTGGACTCACTAAGTGTAGACAATTCTTTTAAGAATTTGTCTGCAAAGAGGGCCAGAGAGATACAGTGGTAGTGGATAAAGGAAGTAGAACGAAGAGGAGGTTGGTTGGTTTGTTTTTTAAGAAACAAAAGCATGCTTAATGCTGATGCAAAAGCCCCAGTAAAGGGGGAAAGACTGATGATGTAGAGGAGAGACGGGATGAGGGAGAAGGGAGGAGAACTTGAGCAGGTAGGAGAAGATGGACTCAGTTGTGCAGACAGAGGATTGAATTTACATGGGACACAGGTAGCTCATCTGTAGGTGCCCTATTCTGTTCAGCAGCCACAATTCCCATGTGGCTTTTAAACACTTGAGATTCAGCTGGTCCCAAATCGAGATGTGCCATGAGTGCAAAATATACACTAGATTTCGAAGATTTTGTTCCCCAAATGCAAAATAGCAAACCAAGTTTTTCTACTGATTACATGTTGAAATGACAATATTTTGGATATACGGGGTTAAATAAAATAGATTATTAAAATCAGTTCCACCTGTTGCTTTCACGCTCTCTCTCTTTTAAATGTGGCAACTAGAAAATTTAAAATAACATATGTGGCTTGCATATTTCTATTGGACAGTGCTAGTGTATAGTAGAGGTTGGCGAATTATGATCCATGGGTCAAATCCTGCCTGCTGCCTGTTTTGTAAATAAAGTTTTATCAGAACACAGCCATATTCATTTGTTTAGTGTTTTCTGTGGCTGCTATAAGGCAGCTATAGTTGCACGACAGAGAACTGTAGGCCTGCAAAACCTTAACTGTTTACTATTGGCTCTTTAGAGAATAAGTTTGCTAACCTCTTGCTTATAGTAATGGGCAAGAAGGCAGAGAATGTGAGGAGAGGTGCTGGTTGGTGGGCACGTATGCATTCTTTGTAAAATTGCATTTAATTCTCTCAACATTGCCACAAGGTAGGTATTGTTTTACAAAGGCAGAAACCCAAACTGAGAAAGGTCATGTGCTTAAAGCTATGGGTCAAGGACTTTAAAATTTGTTCCTTTTCTGAAAGCACCTCCTTTTCCTACCATGTTCAGTGAGGAAGCTTGGTTGTCAAGCCCTTTCTGGGAGTTTTCTAAATGTAGCTAATTCAGAACTTAGAGGATCTTTGGTTGAGACGGATACTCACCACACCCCAGGCGTAAGGATAATAGTTGGGGTAGGCATATGGGTGGGGAATACTTAGATCTGTGATGAAGAGTATGACTCCAACTGCAGAGCAGATTGCACTGACGATGTTCAAGCCCAAACTGCCAGACAGCTGAAGAAGACACAGAGGGTCAGGGTGGGCGAGAAAAACTGTTATAGCTGAGATGAATGGAGACCCAACAAGTGTTTCTTTTTCCCCCCAATTTCTAAAATTGTGTTAACATATATGCAACATAAAATTTAACATCCTAATCATTTTCAAGTGTTACAGTTCAGTAGCATTAAATACATCTACAATGCTGTGCAACCATTGCCACCATCCATCTCTATAACTCTTTTAATCAAAAAGTGTTTCTTAATGTGAATCCCAGGAACCCTATTTCCACTGCAAGTAAAGAGGTGTTCTGTGCAAAAGGTTTTGGGGTAAGTTAGCTTTCAAAATAGTTGGGTTGGGCAAAGGTAAACAGATCATCGTGGTATTTCTCAGAGCCTTATAATGAGGATTTTAGGTCTTTCAGAGAGGAAACAATACATAGAGATTTTCCCAAGTTCATCTAACTATCTTCATTGAGCATATCATGGGAGAAATGTTCTCAAGAATAATCTCTGGGGCTGGACACAGTTGCTCACACCTGTAATCCCAGCACTTTGGGAGGCTGAGGCAGGCGGATCACCTGAGGTCAGGAGTTCAAGACCAGCCTGGCCAAAATGGTGAAACTCTATCTCTACCAAAATACCAAAAAGTACAAAAAATACAATAATTAGCTGGGCATGGTGGTGTGCACCTGTGATCCCAGCTACTAGGGAGTCTGAGGCAGGTGAATTGCTTGAACCCAGGAGGCAGATGCTGCAGTGAGTTGAGATCAAACCACTGCACTCCAGCCTGGGGGACAGAGTGAGACTCCATCTCACACACACACACACACACACAAAAAAAAAAAAAAAAAAAAGAAAAAGAAAAAAGAATAGTCTCTGGGAAACACTTGACCTATTTGTCCCATAGGATAAATAGAATCTTAGCCCAAGTGTCTTGGGATGTGATAAGCTAAGATGCTCCATGATTCTGGGCCATGTGCAGAAAGATATGCTTCCATATTTTCAGCTTTCTTTTGAAGACTTTCAAATAGATCTCATCTGGTTGTAGGGACCTGGTCACCCTTTACCCTTCATAACCTGATTATGAGACAAATGAAGGTACTTTCTTGGTCTGTTGCTAAGGGAGGACAAAGCTTTGTCCATGTTGATTATCAGAGTTCTGTTGGCCAGATTCCTTAGGAAAGCAAGTGACTGAGCCTCCTTCGGCTTCCCCGGAGGCCTCTTCTGTGTACTGGAGGTACTCTTGGCTCCTGCTCTGCTAGAGGGCAGCCCTGGGCCCCTGGGAGCTCTGTGCCTCTCCGTGTCAGGGCTTCTTAGGAAAGCTGTTATCTCTCTCTCTCTTTCTCTCTCGCTCTCCATACTCTGGTGCCTTAACTAAGATGACCGTATTGCCCCTTCTCACTTCTGCATCCTCTTGGGACTTTTCCACATGTGACTCCAGGGCCAGGCTCCTGTGGCCAGTCTGTATGAGTGGGAATGTGTGTGAGCACCCTGTGACTGGTTATAGTAGGTGCAAGGCTGGGGAGGAATCGTATGTGACCTTACTTTCTCCCTTGCGACACCATTCTATAGGTCTCCAGTTGGAAGAGCTGGTCTCAGAGTGTAACTTACCAGGCAATAAGAATATGGCTGATTTTCCGCTGCCACGGAGAGAGATCCTGAAATGATAAACTGGTGCAGAACAGAGTGGGTTTAGAAAGAGGTCAGGGGCTGGGGTGCCCTTCCCCAGGCTTCTGTGATTCTGGTCACACACAGTGGGTACCTTTGCTGGAACCATCAGCTCAACATGGGGAACAGAAAAAATGAGCTGTTTTGCACTGCATGAAAGGGCACTGGGGTGGGATAAATATATATTCTAGGATCCAGCAAACCTGGTTTTAAATTCTGGCTAGAAACTCTTGACCTTGGGTAAGTTACTAACTTCTCTAAATCTTTATTTCCTTATCTACAAAATGGAAAACTTTATAGCTCTTCCCAAGTGTCATTGTCATGAGACAACTTATGCCCTACATCTGGCATTTAGTATATCTTTGCACATAGTGGATGCTGAATAAATATTGGATTATTTCCTTGTATTTTATTTTCCCACATGTATACCCTATTGTTTTTCAATCTTTATATCAAGATTCAATTAGGTTTGGGGGCTCTGGAGGGGAGAAGGAAGGAGTTACCAGCGTCTTCTCTGCTGCTTTTAGATAGAAGCCTGACATCAATCCTTGCCTGTCTGCATATCTGGACAAATAACTTTTAGTTACTCAGATAAACGTTGTGTCACTATGATGCTGAACATCAAATTCAAGGAGGATGATGATGTCAATTGCGTGCATTTCATCCAACACTGGTATTCTGCAGGCACTGTGGCTGACGGGATTGCCTGCCATCATTTGCCTGATGGGCTAGCAACGGTGGTATGAGAGGGCATGAGCTATATTTAATGGGAACTACCATTTGTGGGGCACTATAGAAAATGCTTTTTTAAAAAAGGCTTTATTGACATATAATTCATATATCATATAATTCACCCACTTAAAGTATATGATGCAATTATTTTTAGTATATTTATAGAGTTGTGTAATCATCACTACAATCTAAGTTAGAACATTTGCATCAGCCCCAAAAGAAGCCGCGTCCTGACTAGCAACCCATCACTGCCCTCCTCCCAACAGATGAAGTACTTATTTAACCTCACCTCATTTAACTGCATGGTGGCCCATCAAGCACTATTACTCTTGCTATTTTATCAGTGAGGAGACTAAGGCTTAGAGATTTGAAACTCACACAACGTCATCCAGTGGAGTTTTCATTGTAAATAAGTGTTTCCACTCTATGGCACATGCATTTGAGAATCAAGTCCAGGCAGCCTGATTTCAGACTCCATGTTCCTAACCCTCACTCCATACTCCCTCCCACCCAGGGCAGTTGCATGTGCCATAGAGTGGAAATAGTTATTTACAATGAAAACTTATTCCAGCTGTTTCTGCCTTCCACGGCCAAGGCCATATTCTCCTATGAGTGGAAAAACAAATCTCAGGCTCACACCTTCCTGTTTATAGAGATTTGATGGAGAGGAAGGGCTACACTTTCGGTGTCTCTCTCAGTCCTTCTGAGGAGCCAGAGGAGATGAGCCTTTGTTTCAGAAGAGGATATTGATGATCTTTGGGAAATAGAAAGACAGTCCTGGGATCAAGAGGGCAGCAAAGAGCACAACCGCCCTGCAGAGCAAAAGGAGGAAGGTCATAAGGGCTGAAGGGACTCAGCAGCCTGGTGGGAGGGGGCGTGGTCAGTGAGGCATTTGAGATGCCAGGACAACTGGCTGCTGCTCACCGGCACTTGGTGGAATCCAGTGCTCCGTGGTAGGCATTGTGTACTCAGCGGTAGGCCTGGGTGGCCGTGCTGCTAGCCCTCTTCATAGCCCCACATTCCACGAAGGTCGGAGATACAGGAACAGGTATCATGTGAGTGGTTGTGGGAGGGAAAGGGGCTGAGTTCTGAGTTTGGGTGTGTGCAGAGCCTCGCTAGAGGAGCCCTGTTCATTTGCAGAACTTGTGTGGCTGTGGGGGATGGAGATAGCTCTAGGCTATTTTATTTAACTCTTATAAGGTAGAGGGACTTGGGCTGGCACTTAGGTTACTCTGGAGTTGTGCCATTTATGAGGAAAGTTGCATTAGTGTCACACGTAGGTGTGTGAGTCAGGAGGAAGACTAACAGAAGGGAGAGAAAGGAGAAAGGAAGGTGGAGAGGGGAGGAGAAGGAGTGTGTGTGTGTGCATGTGCGTGTGCGTGTGTGTGTGTGTGTGGGCAGGGGGACACTGCAAAGGAACCATAAAGGTAATAAACTGACGTGGAAGAAGGACTGTAGTTCTTAACATTTTATGGAGTCACAGATCACTCTGATAATCTGACGAAAGCTATGGACTCTTCCAGAAAAATAATACACATTTAACATATTAGGTATTTTGCCAAAATGGAGCCGTCAAAGCCCATCTGCAGATCTAGATTGAGTCCCCACTGCTCAAGCACTCAAACCCTTGCTGTTCTACAGCTGGGAAGCCACTCTTCACCTTTGCTGAGTGTTTTTCTCCTGGAGCTCAGGCTTGTGGGCCTATGTTCAACAATGCCAGGGGCTATTCGCAGTGTATTTTTTACATGTGGATGTTTTCTTTGTGAATTAAGAAAATACATCCCTTTTGGCCGGGTGCGGTGGCTCACACCTGTAATCCCAGCACTTTGGGAGGCCAAGGCAGGTGGATCACCTGAGGTCAGGAGTTTGAGACCAGCCTGGCCAACGTGGTGAAACCTTGTCTCTACTAAAAATACAAAAATTAGCCGGGCGTGGTGGTGTGCGTCTGTAATCCCAGCTACGGGGGAGGCTGAGGCAGGAGAATTGCTTGAATCCGGGAGGGGGAGGTTGCGGTGAGCTGAGATTGCACCACTGTGCTCCAGCTTGGGCGACAGAGTGAGACTCCATCTCAAAAAAAAAAGTAAAAAGAAAATACATCCCTTTTGAGCGGATGTCACCTTGCGAGGTTGTAGCTTGATATTATGGGCTGAATTGTGTCCACACCCTCTATCCCCCACCAAATTTCATAGATTGAAGCCCTAATCTGTAGTGCTCCAGAATCTGACTGTGTTTGGAGATAGGGTTATTAAAACCGTAATTCAGGTTAAATGAGGTCACCAAGGGGGACCCTAATCCAATATGACTGGTGTCCTCATAGGAAGAGGAGACTAGGACACAGGCATGGAGGAAAGGCCATGGAAAGGCACAGGGAGAAGATGACCTTCTGCAAGCCAAGGAGAGAGACCTTAGGGGAAAACATCTGCTAACATCTCCATCTCAGACTTTCAGCCGCCAGAACCGTGAGATAACAAATTTCTGTTGTTTAAGCCACCCAATCTGTGGTGCTATACTCTGTTGGGGCGGCCCTACCAAACTAATATACTTGTAGAACAAGGCCAGGGCTGGCTGGATTCCTATCCCCCACGTTTGGGTGGCTGGGAACCTTCCGCAGGGCACTGCTTCCGCAGGGCACAGCTGTACAACTTGGCAAGCTGGCCTTGAGTGCCTTGACACCTTCTGGGAACTCATCTGCGGGAGGACTTGAGTTACTCACCCACAAGCCTCCCCAGAAGGGAAAGCCTCCGTAGAATGAAATAGACAGGTATTCCCCTACGAGAACTGTCGCCATGATGGAGCCGAGGCCGATGTGAGCCAGGCCAATGATGATCTGGATGGCCTGTCAAGAGAGCCACAAGCTGAAGTCTTGTTTCTGGGTCCTGCCTCCCCTATGAGCATCCTTTTAATTTTGATAAATGTTTTATTTTCATGGTCTAAAAGGTAATATGGGAAATACAAAAATGAAATAAAAACTACCTATAATCTCCCCCCTACCCCTGCCTGGAGAAAACAACTGTTTACATTTTGGTGTATTCTCCTATTATTCTTTTCAAATATATACCTTGATAGCACAACATGGTTCTGAATTTTATTAACTTAATATTTCATCATGAATGTGTCCTCATGGCATTAAGTATTCTTGGAACATATGTTTTTTCAGGGCTGCTCAGATCCCGTTATGGATGGTCTGTGGAGCAGTTGAGACAGTTACTGGACAGGTAAGATTATTTCTACTTTTTTTGTATTATATGTAACATTGTGATAAACATCCTTGTATGTAAATCTTTGCCTTCATCTCTTATTTCTTTAGGATATTGTTATGTGTTGAATTATGCTCCCCTCCCCCAACCCTCCTCCAAATTCTTATGTTGAAATTCTAATGCTGAGTGCCTCAGAATGTGACTCTATTTGAAAACAGAGTTGTTGCAGATGTAATCAGCCAGGATGAGGTCACACTGGAGTAGAGCGGGTCTCCAATCCAATATGACTGGTGTCCTTACAAAAAATGCCATGTGGGCCAGGCACAGTGGCTCACACCTGTAATCTCAGCACTTTGGGAAGCTGAGACGGGCGGATCACCTGAGGTCAGGACTTCAAGACCAGCCTGGCCAACATGGTGAAACCCTGTCTCTACAAAAATACAAAAACTAGCCAGGCATGATGGCGGGTGCCTGTAATCCCAGCTACTTGGGAGGCTGAGGCGGGAGAATTGCTTAAACCCGGGAGGCAGAGGTTGCCAAGATCGCGCCACTGCACTCCAGCCTCGGTGACAGAGTGAGAATCTGTCTCAAAAAAACAAAAAAAGTTTTCACCTTTATTATGGTGTGAAAGTGACATGAGTTCAGTAGAAACCGTATCTGGAGTACCCATACAACCATTCTGTTTTTCACTTTCGGTCCAGTATTCAATAAACTACATTAGATATTCAATAACATTATTAAATAGGCTTTGTGTTAGATGATTTTGCCCAACTGTAGGCTAACCTAAGTGTTCTGAATGTGTTTAATGTAGGTGAGGCTGAGCTATGATGTTTGGTAGGCTACGTGTATTAAATGTATTTTTGACTTATGATATTTTTAATTTATGATGGGTACACTGGGACATAATCCCATTGTAAATGGAAGAACATCTGTGTATGTTTGTATATTACACACTTGGTAGCAAATACAAATATATTACTTCCTTAAATTCACATAAATGTAAGCCAATTATACACAGTGTCTGCCCCTTACTTTCTTCCATTAACTCCATATCTTGGGGTGTGTCCCTATCATTACACAAAGAGCTTTCTTGTTCTTTTTATAGCTCCACTACATTTTATTCTTTGGATGCACTGACTTAACCAGTACATTACACTGACTTAACCAATATACTGACTTAACCAGTATTATATTGATGAATATTACAATTTTTTTGTTATCACAAACCACGCTGCAATGAATAAGCTCATATATATCACAGTGTGTGTAGGCACAGGCATATTTGGAGGATGAAGTTCCAGCAATGGAATTATTGGATATTTTGTAAATTTGGCAGATACAAATTTCCCTCCCTAAGGGTTGTGTCAATTTATGTTCCCATGACCACTATTTGAGGGTGGAGCTAGGGTTGGAGCTCGGGCAGTCTGCATCCAAACTCATGCTCGTCATCATTCAGCTGCACGGTGAAATGGGCCTTTCCTTGCCCTGCGCAGGACAGCCTTTCAGGGGTTGGGGTGACCATTTATGTTGCTGATTGCCTAACCTGCTTTGTTTCCTGTTGGGCAAATATTTGATTCGATCTTATTGGATTCTGACTCCACCTTGTGGTCTCCTTTGGTCTTGCTGGGACCCCTTCAGAGGCCACAGGGCTGGGCGTGGATCCTGGCAACAGGATCAACCTTCAAGCGCACTGCTTTTTTGTTGCTTTTCTTTCTCTTTCCTAAAATGCCTAAATCAGAAAATACAAGGTCTGCGCAGAGGCCCCCCCGTGATGTTGTGCAGTTGAGCTTTCTATAGACCTGTGTCTGGCAAGGCGCAATCAGCTCAGCCCCACTTGCGGGATGTGGTGTTTTGTATTTCCCAGGCCTTCCCTTCCCCCTGCCATCACTCCAGCTGTGCAGTCCGTGGCCTGCAAAGGGAAATCTCACTTACCCCCAAGGTTTTGCCTTCTTTCAAAGCTTTCTGCACAGGCTGCCCATTCACATTCGACACCAAACTAGGTGGGTTCCCAGGAACTAGGTGGACTTGCGGCTGGTTGTTTGGATACAAGGGCACCTGAGACATGATTCTTGGGGTCACAGGATAACCATTGTGGGGTGCCACCACCAACACAGAATTGGCCACCGGAACTGCTGAAGTCATCGAATTCATGCTGCCAAGAAATAAATGTGACAGAATTGTCCCTCACATATGGACTCGTACTTACTTAAAAAGGACTTTTGCTTCTTCTGGCTCATTGGAGCATCTTAACCCTCTACAAGTTTATGAATCCCATGTTACAAAAAATAGATATCAGTTATAGGGCACTTAAGAGGTGCTTTACAAATACATTTCCTTTCATCCTCTCACCCGCCCAGTTTTACATGTGAGAAAACTAAGACTCAAAGAGGGTAAAGGCTACCAGAGGGCAAGGGGTCTATCTTTTCCATCTTTGTGTCCATCATAGTGTTTTTTTTTTATTTTTTATTTTTTATTTTTTTTGAGACAGAGTCTCGCTCTGTCACCCAGGCTGGAGTGCAGTGGCATGATGTTGGCTCACTGCAATCTCCGCCTCCCAGGTTCAAGCAATTCTTCTGCCTTAGCCTCCTGAGTAGCTGGGATTACAGGCACCCACCACCACCACACCCGGCTAATTATTGTATTTTTAGTAGAGATGGGGTTTCACCCTGTTGGCCAGGCTGGTCTTGAACTCCTGACCTCAGGTGATCCGCTCACCTCGGCCTCCCAAAGTGCTGGGATTACAGACGTGAACCACCGCGCCCGGCCTCTAATAGTGTTTAGAGTGCTGCTTTGCAGATGTTAGTACTGGCTGAAAGCAAAAGTTCAGAACTAGAAAATCTCTTGGACAACATTGAGTTCAATTCTCTCATTCTCTGGAACAGGAAACAGGGTGAGAGAGTGGACAAGAATCCTCCAAGGTCCCAGGTATGTCAATATTAGTTAAATGGAGATTATCCTTCTCAAGGGAAGCCCCATTGCTAAGGCAATGTCTGTTCATTGGGTGGCTTCCACTGCTCAATTTTCTAGGCTACTTACACATTCTAATGTGGTTTAAGAAATTCTTTTTCTTTTTGTTTCTCCCGTCCCCCTCCATCTCCTGTCTTTCTCTTTCTTTCTCTTGGAGCAGACCCAATAAAGCTAGTACAATACACTCTGCCTATACTTTACCCACACCGGTTCGCCGTAAGTCTCATTTGGTAGAAAAACCTTATCACCAACTCCCAGTTACCAACCATCAGATTAAGTAGACTCACCTTGCTCTGCCAGCAGCCATGTATCTCTTGATCCTACTCCCTTTTCTTTGCTGTGGCGACCTTGTTTTTTTTTTTCCCTGAAAGAATGAATGTACTGGGGCCAGTTGGGTGGTAGGGTTAGAAGGATCCGAAGTCCTCTATTTCCTGGATGCAGGCCAGGTTACGTGCTGCTTAGAGCTCAGTTTCATTCATGTTTATTTCCTGTTTTGGTTAATGAGCCAGTTAAATATGGTTTGATTTGACAAGAGTCTATGGTATAATCTCCACGGAGAAGAAAGGCTTGGGCTGGTTGCTCTGGGAGACACAGAGATGAACTGGGCACCGAGGGTGCGCTGTATTTAGCTGTAACATGAGACAGGATGAAATAACCACCACAGTAGAGAGAGAAATGTCCCCACAGGAGAACAGAGGAGAAAATGATTAGTTGGACTTGAAGAGATTAGGGAAGACTTCAAACAGAAGGTGGCATTTGAAATCAATAAACTGCAGTCAAGAAAGGGGTAGAGTCACAGCGAGTGAAATAAGACTTGTATCAACTTAGATCTATTTTCATCCAAGTCAGAGCCAATAGAAAATCAGAAGCCATCCGTAGGAGGGCATTCCACATATGTATGACATACATCGTGTGAATTGCACAGTACAAAAACAGCTGCATGGAATAGTCCATGACACATTTACCGTTGAAGAAGGTGAACAATGAAGAACAAATGAAGTTGATGGGATGGCTAGAACATTGTAAGATGGCCAAAACAAAAAGAACACAAAAAAGGGTATGGAAAAAAAAACAAAAAAAGGGTATGGAAAGGGAAAAGTCTTGGGGAAGAGAAAGTAGAGATATGTTGGGAATGGCTCACAGTGAAGAATATTGAATGTAATAAAGATGAAAAGGTAGCTGGAGTCAGACTTCACTTTTTTGTTGTTGTTTGTATTTTTTAGAGACAGGGTCTTGCTCAGGCTGGAGTGCAGTGATGTGATCGTAGTTCACTGCAGCCTCAAACTCCCAGGCTCAAGCAATCCACCTGCCTCAGCCTCCTGAATAGCTGGGACTGCAGGCACGCACTACTGTGCCCAACTAAATTTTTTTTTTTTTTTTTTTTTTTTGAGACGGAGTCTTTCTCTGTCCCCCAGGCTGGAGCGCAGTGGCACGATCTCGGCTCACTGCAAGCTCCGCCTCCCGGGTTCACGCCATTCTCCTGCCTCAGCCTCCCGAGTACCTGGGACTACAGGCGCCCGCCAACACGCCCGGCTAATTTTTTGTATTTTCAGTAGAGACGGGGTTTCACCGTGTTAGCCAGCATGGTCTCGATCTCCTGACCTTGTGATCCGCCCGCCTCGGCCTCCCAAAGTGCTGGGATTACAGGCTTGAGCCACCGGGCCCGGCCTTGCCCAACTAAATTTTAAAATTTTTTGTAGAGACAGGATTTCACTATGCTGCCCAGGCTGGTCTTGAATTCCTGGCCTCAAGTGATTCTCCTGCCTCGGCCTCCCAAAGTGCAGGGATTACAGGAGTGAGCCACCATGCCTAGCCCAAATTTTACTTCTTTACCCATTTTTTCTATCAGATTCCTGGACCTTTCTCCCTTAATTTTTAAAGAGTTCTTTATATACTAGGGATTTTAGGTCTTTGTCTTTGGTATATTCTCCAAGTTTGACAAGTGTCTTTTGATTTTGTTTAGGGTGGTTTTCTGTCAAGAAAAATTTAAAAAATTATTGTAGTAAAATTTATCAGTCTTATCTTTTATTACCTATGAATTTGAGTCATTGTTTGAAAGCCTTTCCTAACACTAAGATTAAATAGGAATTTAGCTGTGTTTTCTTCTAATACTTGTATTGTTTTACTTTTTACATTTTGATTCTTAATACATGTAAAATGTATTTTTTTGTGAATGCTATGAGATATGGGTCTAATTTTATATGTTTCCAAAAGTCTACCTGGTTGCCCCAGGTAAATAATAACAATTTATTAAATAGTTCATCTTGCCTTCAGCGGCATTTGAAATGCCACCTTTGTCACAGCCTAAATTTCTGTATGCATTTGGTTCTAATTCTGGTCTTTCTCTTACTTTCTATTGGTCTGTTTGTCTATTCATGTGTTATTTCAACAATGTTTTAATTATAGAGGCTTTACAGTGTACTTTAATGTCCTGTAGGGTTAGTCTCCTGTGTAATTTTTCCTTTTTCATTATATTTTATGGCTATTCTTGCAAGTTGGTTTTTCCAAATGAACTTTAGCATTTGTCTAACTCTATAAAGTAACTCAATAGCTTTTTGTAAAGACGAATAATATGAACCAAACTGTATTGACAGAAATAATAAGAGGCATCTGAATGAGGACATGTAGGTGGCTAAGCCCTAGTGCACGTGGGACATTCGGAACCAGTTTTAACCAGATATTGTAGAAGATGAAATTTGTCACCTTTTAATTGAGTTTATAGAAGTGGTGCCAACTTTCTAGAAGGGACCAGAGACATACAAGGGAGATTATTATTGTCCAAACCTACTTCAGCAAATGCTGTTGATGCAGCATCTATATCCCCTTGATCCACTCTGGAGGTCTTGAGTCAGGGTCTTGCTCAAGCTAGAGTACAGTGATGTGATCATAGCTCACTGCAGCCTCAAACTCCCAGCAAACTCTGCAGCAAGTGCTGTTGATGCTGCATCTTCAACCAGTCTCCACATCTGTGGACAACTCCTTTCTTTTCTGAGGATGCATAGGTATGGGGCAGGCTAGAGATGCTGGGAAGTTAATCCCACAAGACTTTTTCCTATCCAGTGTAATGTGCATATGCTGGATAACTACCCTAGCTTCTCTGTCCCCTAAGAGAAATAATTTTGAAGTGTGTTTCATCTGTCTCTTAGAGAGTCTCCAACAGGATTAAGCACCAGTTCCCTATAACAGAACTCACTCGTTAATACATAGTCTATTGACTTTCTTCCTTTTTTTGTATCACTTTTCCATTTTTTTTCACAGTGAGTCTTGGGTCACTTCCCAAGTAAGCACCCAAATCCTTATGTCAGAGCCTTTAGTATTGCTGTGGTATCAATTGTAATGTCTTCATTTTCAATTCTGATTGTGTTTATTTGAATCTTCTCTCCCTTTTATTAGTCTAGCTAGTGGTTTATCAATTTTATTTTTTCAAAGGACAAACTTTTCATTTCGTTGATCCTTTGTATTCTTTTTTCATTTCTGATTTATTTAGTCCTGCCTTGATCTTTTTTTCTTTTCTTCTGCCAACTTTGGGTTTGATTTCTCCTTGTTTCTCTACATCCTTGAGATACAATGTTAAGCTGTTAATTTGTCATCTTTCTGCTTTTTTTGATGTAGGCATTTAATGCTACAAATTTCCCTCATAGAACTACTTTCACTGTATCCCCCAGATTTTGGTATGATGTGTTTTTCTTTTCATTTCATAAAAATTTTAAATTTCTGTCTTAATTTCTTCATTGACCCAGTGATTGTTCAGGAGCATGCTATTTAATTTCCATGTATTTGTATACTTTCTGAAATTTGTCTTGGTACTGATTTTCAGCTTATTGCATTGTCATCTGAGAAGATAGTTGATACGATTTCAATTTTTAAAAATTTCTTAAGGCTAGTTTTGTGGCCTAACATGTAGTCTATCTTGGGGAATGGTCCATGTGCTGATAAAAATAATGCATATTCTGGGCCAGGCGCCGTGACTCATGCCTGTAAACCCAGCATTTTGGGAGGCCGAGGAGGGTGGATCATCTGAGGTCAGTAGTTCAAGACCAGTCTGACCAACATGCTGAAACCCCGTCTCTACTAAAAATACAAAAAAGTAGCCGGGAAGGGTGGTGCATGCCTGTAGTCCCAGCTACTGGGAGGCTGAGGCAGGAGAATCACTTGAACTGAGGAAGTAGAGGTTGCAGTGAGCCAAGATTGCACCACTGCACAAATACCTGTTAAGTCCATTTGGTCTAAAGTCCAATTTAAGGCCAGTGTTTCTTTGTTAATTTTTTCTCCCTATGTTCTGTCTAGTGCTGTAAGTGGGTGGGTTAAGTCCCCCACTGTTATTGTGTTGCTGTCTTTCTCATCTTTCTCTTTCTTTAGGTCTAGTAATATTTGTTTGTGTTTTTTTAGGTTTGGGGGTACATATGAAGGTTTATTACATAGGTAAACTTATGTCATGGGGGTTCGTTGTACAGATTATTTCATCACCCAGGTATTAAGCTCAGTACCCAATAGTTATGTTTCTGCTCTTCTTCCTCCTCCCACCCTTCACCCTCAAATAGATCTCAGTGTCTATTTTTCCCTTTGTGTTGATGAGTTTTCATCATTTAGCTCCCACTTATAAGTGAGAACATGTGGTATTTGGTTTTCTGCAGTAATATTTGTTTTGTAAATTGGGGTGCTCCAATGTCGGGTGCATATATATTTAGGATCGTTACATTTTCTTGCTGAATTGATCACTTTATCATTATATAATGCCCTTCTTTTTCTTTCTTACTGTTTTTTGATTTAAATCTATTTTATCTGACATAAGTATAACTACTCCTGCTTGCTTTTATTTCTGTTTGCTTGGAATGTCTTTTCTACCTCTTTACTTTCAACCTATATGTGTTTTTGTGGGTAAGATGAGTTTCTTGTAGGCAGCATATACTTGCATTATTTTTTAAACCCATTCTGCCAATCTGCATCTTTTCAGTGGAGCATTTAGTCCATTTACTTTCGGGGTTAATATTGATATGTAAAGCTTTGTTCCTGTCACATTGTTGATCGATTTCAAGTTGTTTTATAGATTCTTTGTTTCTGTCTTTTTGTCTTTGTGGTTTAGTAAAATTTTGTCATGCTGCCATTTGATTCCTTTCTTTTCCTCCTTTGTGTGGTTGTTTTATACAAACTGTAAGTTTTATATTTCCATGTGTTTTAATGATGATGAATATTGACCTTTCATTTCCGTGTTTAAGACCTCTTTGAGCATTTCCTGTAGGGTGACCATTTGTAGGGGTGACAAATTCCCCCAGTGTTTGCTTGCCTGGAAAGGATTTTATTTATGAAACCTATTTTGGCAGGACACAAAATTGTTGGCCGACAGTTCTTGTGTTTAAGTACTTTGAAAATACCATTCCGTTCTCTTCTGGCCTGTAAGATTTCTGCTGAAAAGTCTGCTGTTAGTCTAATGGAGTTTTCTTTATAAGTGACTAGAAACTTTTTTGTTTTTTCTCTTTTAGTTCTTTTTAAATTTTGTTTTATTTTATTTTATTATTATACTTTAGGTTTTAGGGTATGTGTGCACAATGTGCAGGTTTGTTACATATGTATCCATGTGCCATGTTGGTTTGCTGCACCCATTAACTCGTCATTTAGCATTAGGTATATCTCCTAATGCTGTCCCTCCCCCCTCCCCCCACCCCACAACAGTTCCCAGAGTGTGATGTTCCCCTTCCTGTGTCCATGAGTTCTCATTGTTCAATTCCCACCTATGAGTGAGAACATGCAGTGTTTGGCTTTTTGTCCTTGCGATAGTTTACTGAGAATGATGTTTTCCAGTTTCATCCATGTCCCTACAAAGGACATGAACTCATCATTTTTTTATGGCTGCATAGTATTCCATGGTGTATATGTGCCACATTTTCTTAATCCAGTCTATCATTGTTGGACATTTGGGTTGGTTCCAAGTCTTTGCTATTGTGAATAGTGCAGCAATAAACATACGTGTTCATGTGTCTTTATAGCAGCATGATTTATAGTCCTTTGGGTATATACCCAGTAATGGGATGGCTGGGTCAAATGGTATTTCTAGTGACTAGAAACTTTTGTATTGTTACTGTCAAAATTCTTTCTTTCTCGTTGACTTTAGACATTCTGAATATAATATTGCCATGGTGAGATCCTTTTTGCAATGTGTTGCCTTGGTATCACTGGACTTCCTGTATCTTTATGTCTAACTCTCTTGATATTCTTGGGACATTATATTGATTATTTCCTCAAATATGTTTTCTAAGCTTTTGTTTTGTTTTGTTTTTGTTTTTGAGACAAGGTCTCACTCTGTCACCCGGGTTGGAGTGCAGTGTGGCACAATCATGGCCCATTGCAACCTCAAACTCCTGGGCTCAAGCAATCCTCCTACCTTAGCCCCTCAAGCAGCTAGGATGACACACATGAGCCACTATGACTGGCTAATTAAAAAAAAAAAATTGTAAAGGCAGAGTCTTGTTTTCTTGCCTAGGCTAGTCTTGAACTTTTGATCTCAAGCAGTCCTCCCACTTTGGCCTCCCAAATTGCTGGGATTACAGGCATGAGCCACTACACCTGGCCATTTCTAAACTTTTGGATCTCTCTTCCCCCTTGGGTGTACTGATAATTTGTAAGTTTGGTTGTTTTATATCATCTCAGATATCTTAAAGACTTTGTTTATCCTTTGTAATTCTTTTTTCCTTATTTCTGTCTGGCTGAATTACTTCAAAAGACATGTCTTCAGGTACTGAGATTTTATTTTCTTTCATTTTCTGAATTCCTTCTATTAGTTTACATTTTTTTTTTTTTTGTATTTTTAGTAGAGACAGGGTTTCAGCATGGTGCCCAGGCTGGTCTCGAACTCCTGGCCTCGAGTGATCTGCCTGCCACGGCCTCCCAAAGTGCTGGGATTACAGTGGGATTACAGGCACGAGACACTATGCCTGGCCTGATTTTCAGATATCCTTTGCATCTCATTAAGCTTCTTTAAAAATCAATATTTTAAATTACTTATCTGGCATTTCAAGGAATTCATTTTTATTGGAATCTGTTGCTGGACAATTATGGTCCTTTGATGGTGTCCCATTTCCCTGCTTTTTCATGCTTCCTGTGTTTTTCCATTGATATCTTTGCATCTAGTGTAGCAGTTGCTTGTTCCAATTTTTTGAAATTGCTTTGGTAGGGGAATTTTTTTTTTTTTTTTTTTTACTGAGGATGTGTACGTATTGTTGATTAAGATACTTTGACTTTGATTTTGTGTGCTGGCAGTAGTGTGATCTTTGTATGACTTCTTTTGCAGTACACACAAAGTCAGTGTTCTCTGTGATTGCCTTGGTGACTTATGGTACAGTTATTAGTTAAGGTTGTGGTGACTTTTAGCTGGGGACTTAGATGCCAACTGATATGGTTTTGGTCTGTGTCCCTGCCCAAATCTCATGTTGAATTGTAATCCCCAGTGTCAGAGATGGGGCCTGGTGGGAGGCGATTGAATTGTGGGGGCAGATTTTCCCCTTGGTACTGTGTCACAATAGTGGGTGAGTTTGTGTGATATCTGGTTGTTTAAAAGTGTGGGGCACCACCCCTCTCTCTCTCGGTCCTGCTCCTACCATGTAAGATGCCTGTTCCCATGTTGCCTTCCGTCATGAGAAAAAGCTCCCTGAGGCCTCTGCAGAAGCATATGCTGCCATGTTTCCCATACAGTCTGTGGAACCACCAGGCAATTAAACCTATTTTCTTTATAAATTACCCAGTCTCACCAGTCTCAGGTCTTTCTTTCTTTTCTTTCTTTCTCTCTTTCTTTCTTTCTTTCTTTCTTTCTTTCTTTCTTTCTTTCTTTGCTCTTTCTCTCTCTCTCTTTCTCTCTTTCTCTCTCTCTTTCTCTCTCTCTCCCTCTCTCTCTTTCTTTCTTTCTTTTTTTTCTTCTTTTTTTTTAGACCGGGTCTCACTCTGTCACCCAGGCTGGAGTGCAGTGGTGCGATCTCAGCTCACTGCAGCCTCCGCCTTCTGGGTTCAAGCGATTCTCGTGCCTCAGCCTCCCAAGTAGCTGGAATTACAGGTGTGCACCACCACGCCCATCTAATTTTTGTATTTTAGTAGAGACGGGGTTTCACCACGTTGTACAGACTGGTCTCAAACTCCTGGCTTCAAGTGATCTGTCCGCCTCAGCCTCCCAAAGTGCTGGGATTATAGGCATGAGCCACTGTGCCTGGCCGTCAGGTATTTCTCTATAGCAGTGTGAGAACAAACTAATACACCAACTGAGCCAGTCTTTGGGCCCTAGTAGTGGCAGCAGTGGAGTGAGTGAGCCTGTTTTAAGGCTCCAGAGTGGCTTATACTGGCCCTCGTGTTAGTGGTCCTAGAGGGCTCATTCTTGGGCCTCCAAGCTGCTTGCTTAGAAGTAGGCAGTGGGAGCAGTGGGCCTGGTGTGTGGGTGGAGTCTCAGGCCCCTGGGAAGATGGTGTGGTGTGGCAGTAGCCGTGGTGGAGGAAACCACAGTGACCCATGCCATCTGTGTTGGTGTTGCTGGAAGCTGCAATGGATTGGGTGGGTTACTCCCTGGTCCCACAGCTGCCTGTAGCAGGGCAGTGGGTATTGTCCTAAGTGTGCTTTGGAGACCTTGGTCTTCCTTGTCTCTCTCTCAGTTGGGTGGCGACTGCTGTTGTGTCACCTTGACCTTGGCCCAAGGGTGGTTAACAGCTTAGTGTTAAACTCTCAAAATGGTGCCAGCTGTGGGCTTGTGACCAGAGAGGGTCAGGCCCTTCTCAGGCGAACAGTATGGGCAAGACTCTGTGAGAAGTGTGGTTCGCTTGAGTGTTGGTCTTGCAGCAGCCTATGGCAGGGCATTGAATATTGTCCTAGGTGTGCATCGGAAAGCCTGGCTGCCCTATCCCTCCTTGACTGGGCAGTAGCTGCAGCCATGTCAACTTGAATTTGGCCTGACCGTGGGGCATAGCCCAGCATTAAACTCTCAAAATGGCACCTTGGGCCTATGGCCAGGGAGGGTGGGGTCCCTCCTAGGCAAGAAGCACGTATAAGAAGCTGTGGGGAGTGTCATCCCCTCACGTCTCAGTCTCACAGCAGCCTATTGCAGATCAGTGGCTATTGTCCTATATTTGCATGAGATAGCCTGGTTTCCCCATCACTCCTTGCCTAAGCAGCAGCTGTAATTGTGTGTGTTTGACCTCAGCCCAAGGGCAGGGCACAGTCCAGCATTCAACTCTTAAGATGGTGCCTTGGGGTTAAGACCAGAGAGGGTGGGGCATCTCCCAGGCAAGCAGTGTGAGCAAGAAGCTGTGGGGAACATGGCTTATTTATGTCTCAGTCTCAACTGCAGCAGGGTGGCAGGTACCCTCTCATTGGTGCATGGGAGCACCTGTTCTTCCCTCTCCCTCCTTGGAGCTGCTCAGTGGCAGCAGCTGTGTCTGTAGATCCCCAGTATCCAGGCTTTCAAAATGGCTCCCAGCTGAGGCTGCTCTGGGTGCTGAAGCTTGTGGGATTCTGTGTGGGTTCCCCTTCTGGGGCAACATCTCTGTGCAATCTTTAGGAAGCTCCATATGCCAGGCCTGATGCTGTCGTGAATCCACTACAGGGTTTCTTCCATAGCCAAGATCATAAAAGCCCATTTTGGAGTTCTAGGGGTTTCTCTCTTCCTGTTTCCCTAGGTCCAGGAGGCTCTCTTGGCTCTCGGTTGGTTCCTGGCTGAGCAAGCTTCCTCACACCATGTCCTTTCTTACTGCTGGTGTTTCTCATCTGTTCTCTGCTGTATCCAAGTGTTCTTTCCTAGATGATCTGTTCAAAATGTGAGGATCTGGGTACTATTCTCTTTCCTCTCCTTGGAGAAGGCACACCAGCAATTAAATTTTTGCAGATAATCTTGCATCCTGATTTTAGGCTTTGTTAGGGTGTGTCTTTTTCTCCTTTTTTCTTATTCCAAGGTGTAGCCTGTACTCCTAGTTCATCGTTCTTAATTAGAAGCTGTAGCATCTCTGGAGTATCCTTCGAATGTCAGGGATGATCAAGAAGGTTTCTCTCTTTTGGCTGCGCCTGCACTTCACCACTCACCACACTGTGTAGGATCAAGAATCTATGCCCAGCTCTCGGTCTCCCTGGAATTCCTTTTTTTTTTTTTTTTTTTTTTTTTTTTAAGACAGAGTCTCGCTCTGTCACCCAGGCTGGACTGCAGTGGCAGGATCTCGGCTCACTGCAACCTCCACCTCCTGTTTCAAGTGATTCTCCTGCCTCAGCCACCTGAGTAGCTAGGACTACAGGTGCCCACCACCATGCCCGAGTAATTTTTGTGTTTTTAGTAGAGATGGGGTTTTACCATGTTGGCCAGGCTGGTCTCAAACCCCTGACCTCAAGTGATCTGCCCTCTTTGGCCTCCCTCACAAAGTGCTGTGATTACAGGCGGGAGCCACCACACCTGGCCAGGAATTTACTTGCCGTTAGGCCTTCTGAAGTTGTATTAAAGGGTATGGCCAGGATTCAGCTAAGGACCTAAGGAAAATTTCTTTGTAGACTTCTGAGGTATCTGTTCCGTAGCTGCCCTATCTCTGTAGGTATGCCCATCAAATTCCAGCTACTTTAGCAGTTTCAAACTTAATCTCTGCTTCCATCCAGCAAAACGACTGTAACTATTTGGGTTCTACATTCCTACCACATGGCCTGGAAAATGTTTCCAAGGAGAAGTCTGGGTGAATGTGGGGGCTTACCTCGTATACCTCCCCATTTCCAAAGAATGGAAACCTTCTGTTGGTTTTTGTACAATGCTTAAAAATTGATGTTTTATGCATTTTCCCCAGTTTTCGTAGCTAGTTTCGGTAAATCTAGTATCAGTTATTTCACATTGGATGGAATTAGAAGTCTGTACTGAGACTTTTAGTCAAAATCTAGATGGTTTAAAAATTTCTCAGTAAAATAAATGTAGAGTTAATATTTTTCATATCCTGAGATACAAACCACAAATAATGAGATCTACATAATTTAAGAGATCAATATAATGCTTAACTGTAATATAAAGGGCAAGTAAATTTATTATAAAATATCCATTTTATTATATAAAATTTCAGACCTGAATATACTGAAATACATAATAATTAGATATGCCTGTACATTTTTATAATAATACTTTGTATGTAAGAGAAAAAGATCAGAAGTCATATGTACAAAAAATATATTAAAAAGAAAGCAGAGGTATTAGTGGGAATTACTATTGTAAATAATAAAGAATAGAATGAGATAATAAAAGAACAGACTCATTCATCTAATATGGGAGAAAGGAAGATATAATGTTAATCTGTGTAGGCAGAACAGGCTGAGGCCAGTTACAGAGCGCTGAAGTAGAAAAAGCGAGAAATAGTCTCATAATTAAGTGGGGCAAATACAGTATTAATTTCTTTTGTTATTTAATGGAATGGGGAATTAGAAAAGTATCCCATACAAAGTTTGAACTATGAGAGATCCCACTATCTGTAGAAATGTATGTTCAGTCTCTAATACTTGACATGATCTTGGGTGCTGTTATCTTTAAAAGTGTATCAAGGATGGATTGGAAGAAGATAGTTGCAACAGAGGCTCTGGAGAAATTGTATGGTGGACTTCTGGAGATAACATCAGAGTAAGACTGAAAAACAACAGACAACCCAAACATATACATTTAATATGTAATGTTCACAGCAGAGACTTTAAAAATTGTGTTACAAAATATGCACTTTTAAAATATGCATATAAATTATACAATTATGATATAAATTAAAATATGCATATTTAAATATGCCTATAAAATGACAAATTTTATACATATAAAAACAACCTTTATTTAAAAAAAATTAAATGAAATTAAATGAGCTCCCATGTCAGAATATAGTTCTCTTTCTGTGGATTATATTCCTAACCTAGGCGGGTATGTGGAAGCTTCTGCTGGCCACAGTTAAGAGCCACTCAATTCTGAGAAGCTCTCTCCTAGGCATTAGTAAGTTCTTTGGTAATTTGGCTACACCTTCGTACTGACCCTCCATTGGCAGCATTTTGCTGAAGTGCTTTCATATGCCTTGCTCCCCGTGCTACAGCAATTCTCAGGTAACCTGAGGCTTCCAGTCTCTTTTCCCTCTAGCGTTCCAGGGTTCGGGCCTGCAGGCAGTGGTGATAGGTAGCTTTCTTTTTTACCTCTTGCAAGCTCCGACTTTTAGGAGTGGTCCGTGGTCCATGGTCCCTCTCTGCAGGCTCCTATACCATGCCGTCTTTTTAACATTGTTGCTGGCTTTTGCTCTGGTTGTTCTAGATCAGGTCAGCAAGTCCCACCTGGGTCCCAAAGACTATCAGTGGGGAGCAGGATGCTTCCTGTAAACAGTCACACACTTTACAGCTGCTTCTTCTCTCCCCGAGCTTCAGAGAGTAGAGCCTTTCGAATGCTGCACTCCTACTGTGGAATGCTGAGGTGAGAGGATAACCTCCTTTCATAAACACCTAACATGTTCCATGGGGTGGGGGAAATCTAGTGCCCCTTATCGTGAAAAGGCACCTGCATTAGTTTCCCCGAGCTAATGTAACAAGGTGTTAAAATGAGTGGCTTAGAAGGACAGAAATTTATTATCTCACTGTTCTGGAGGTTGGAAGTCCAAAATCAAGGTGCTGTCAGGGTCCTGCTCCCTCAGAAACCTGGAGGAGAAGGATCCTTCCTGACCTCTTCCTGGTTTGCTAGAAATCTTTGGCACTTCTTGGCTTGTTGATGCATCACCCAATCCTTCATCTTTACATGGTTTTCTCCTTGTGTGTCTTCACATCGTTTTCCTTCTGTGCATATCTGTGTGTCTGATTTCCCTTTTTCTTTGTTTTGAGATGAGAGTCTCTCTCTGTCGCCCAGGCTGGAGTGCAATGGCGTGATCTAGTCTCATCACAATCTCTGCCTCCTGGGTTCAAGCGATTCTCTTGCCTCAGCCTCCCGAGTAGGTGGGATTACAGGTGTGCACCACTATGCCCGGCTAATTTTTGTATTTTTAGTAAAGACAGGGTTTCACTATGTTGGTCAGGCTAGTCTTGAACTCCTGATCTCAAGCAATCCACCTGCCTTGGCCTCCCAAAATGCTGGGATTACAGGCGTGAGCCACTGTGCCCGGCCCAATTTTCCCTTTTTATAAGGAAACCAGTGATACTGGATTAGGCTTTCTCCTAATGACTTCATTTTAATTTGATTGGTTATTTAAAGACCTTACTTCTAAATTAGGTCATATTCTGAGTACTGGGGATTAGGACCTCAGTATATTTTCTTGAGGGGGACACAAGTCAATACATAACATTTTCATCAAGATTTTAAGTGGTTTTGTGGCCTTATTTGAGTACATCTCCTGCTTTCAGAGGGAGGTTCTAGCCACCAATTCTTGGAAAACAGGAAAAATTCAATCTGGCTTCATATATCATTATGCTACTGATATAATGATAAGAGCTGATAAATAATAAATAATAAAAACTTATTGAGGGACAATTATGAGTTAGGAGCTGTTGTAAGCTCTTTTAATGATATATTGTCATTTAATCCTCCCATCTACTCTGTGGGTTAGAGACTATTATTTCTGTTTTACAGCGGAGAAAACAAAAGTACAGAGAGAGCAAGAGTATTGACATTATCACATGAACATTACGCCATCTTCCAAAATCAGAGTATTTTCTCCTCTTGGATGAAGGGGTTCCTTAATTCAAGCCAATCTCCTCCAACCTAAGATAACATGGGCATTCAACACTACTCTCCTACATCCCCTCAACCACAGGGATTGCAGGGGCTGTATTTATCCACGTTAACCCATACTGGCTTTTAAAAAGGGAAGAGTCAATTTGTGATCAAATCGCATGCTTTATTGAAGAACTAAGAAAAAAGAGCAATGGAAAGGACTTCATTAGAATGCGTTTTCCATGTGGCCTCTTGAAAAAATTAGAGTTCTTCGCTAATTCACAATTAATCTTTTGTTCTTGAGTGGAGTCACACTGGTTCTTTGCAAATTATGAATAGAAGTTGTGCGTGGTGTGATTTCCAAGGATTCTGACAGTGAGGTTTCCGAGGGTGAAGTGCCTGAGATGAATTGAGATAGCAAATTGATCATGATTATATTCTAAAATAAGAGCCTTATCCTGAGATATTGAGTTAAAGTAAGACAAAACAACAACAAAAAATGAACAAATATGTAAACCTGGTATGTGGTTAGTTAAAAGTGTACTGAGAAGACAGTACCTACTTGGTTCTGGGGGGCCTAGCCAAAGGCATATCAGACCTATAACTCATCAGATATCAGAGGTTTCAATGAACTACAACAACCATATTAAACTATTCTTCTTAAAATGATTTTAACTGGACTCTGGGTCCTGATTCCTCTTGGGTACTCTACTTCATGTTCTAGATCAGAAGAGAAATATCTGAACAACCATTGGAGCGGAGAGCCATCTGGCTCGTACTACAGGAGTTTTGGGAGCCACTGTAGAAGGCATTCTAATGGGAACAGTGTCATTTTTTTCATGAGTAAACCTCTGTTTTTCTATTTTGTTTTTAAGTTCACAGCAGAATATTATATTGTATAAGCACATACACACAAAACTGAAAATACATGATTTGAAAAATAGTTTCCTAATCAAGTAAAATACAGGTTAGTATTTAAAACTATGTTCAATAGTTATTGAGCAGTATGGGAAATAGAAATAAGGGATAAGCAGTTTACTAAACTAATTTTATTTAATCTAAGATTTAACATTGAGTATGAAATGAACACACAAGACATTAATAAGCCTCCTAAATATCTTTCAAATTTATCATCTTCTCTTTATTCTTCATTGTTTAGGTTTAGGTACTCATTGTTTGGCTTGCCTGTTGGGGCAACCAGCTAATTATATTCATCTCTAGCCTTGTTCTTCTTTTTCCTATCTCTATCTCTATTTTCCTCCCCGAATGACTGAGGACACTCTGGTCGACTCCCTCAAAATTATCCTACTACAAATGATTTGTCTGAATCTTTCATGGTAATCCTATTCTCTTTGCTATTACTCAATTCAGAGATTAGCAGACCTGAGGCAATTAAGCCAAGTGAAGTAAAGAGAGGTCTCCTTGTAGCTTCTGAGAAAGGCCAGTTTCTCCTGCTGGATGTGAACCGAAAATTATACTATCTAAGCCATCTTATGATCATGAGATGATTCCTGATCGATTTAGCAGTTTGAGTTGGGGGTAGCGGGGAAGGGCTGTAATTTGCTGCAGGAAATATTCTAATGAAAATAATTATATAAATGAAAAGTTTGATCAAGAAACACTGTTGTTAAAAACCCTGCAAGAGCACCCTGGTATCTATAGACTAAATTCAAAATTCTTTAATAAGGTATAGTTAAGCCCCATTAAGATCTGGTCTCAATGTACTTCTACAGCCTCATTTCCTGCCATGATCCTCCACATATTATCCTACAGGAATTCCACAAACATGCCATTCCTTTGGCTCCTGGCAGAGTTTTAGGTTGACACCAAACTACAGATTTTTGTTTTTGGAATTAATTATCTATTTTGAAAGGATTTAGGGAAAATAGATAAGTAAGGAGATAAAATCATCAGCCATTACAATCTATTTCCTTTCATCACTTTGTTTAGTGAACATGTTTTTGCCCTTTATTATTTTAATGAAATATATTGCATTGATTGATTTTGGTATGTTAAACTAACTGAATTCCTACAGTAAATCTCACTTGGCCCTGTTGTATAATCATATTTATATGTTGCTGGATTTGGTTTGCTAGTTTTTTGTTGAAAATTTTGTATCCATAGTCATCGGACATGTTGGTCTGTAGTTTTCTTCCCTTGGCCAATTTATCTATGATTTTTCTTTTGTTAAATGTGCTTTTGGTGTGATAGCTAATATACCATTACCTAATTCAGGCCACAAATAATTATGCCTGTATGTTCTTCTAAGAGTTTTATAATGTTAGCTCTTAAATCTAGGTCTATGCATTTTGAGTTAATTTGTGTATATTCTGTGAGGTAGTGGTCTAACTTCATTCTTTTGTATGTAGATATCCAGTTGTCCTGGCAGCATTTGTTGAAGAGACCACTATTTCTCCATTGAATTGTCTTGTCATGCTAGTAAAAAATCAAGTAGCTATGTATGAACTTATTTTTGGGTTTTTGATCCTGTTCTACTGATTTTTATGCCTATCGTTATGGCAGTACCACTGAGAGAAGAGAGAAAGAGACCCCCCCATATTGTTCTATACTGTTTTATACTCAGTACCTGTTTTAAGAAGAAACAAGGAAGAGAAATCAAAGGCAGGCAGCCCGGCACCAGGCACCAGACCCAAAACCAGACCCAAAACCAGGCCTGGGCCTGCCTGACCTTAGCCTGATGGTTAAAATTCAACCAATGACCTAGCAACTGATATTATCCATAGATTCCAGACATCGTATGGAAGGACATACACCAAACTTTCCATTCTGTTCTGTTTCACTCTGATTACTGGTGCATGTAGCCCCAGCCCCTGTAATGTACCCCCCTAGATTGCTCAATCATTCACAACCCTCTCATGCAAAACCTTTAGCATTGTGAGCCCTTAAAAGGGACAGAAATTGTGCACTCAACAAGCTCGGATTTTAAGACGCTAGTCTGCCAATGCTTCCAGATGATTACAGCTACTTCCTTCACTATCTCAGTGTCTGTGAAGTTTTGTCCACGGCTCATCCTGCTACACCACAATTTCTTGATTACTGTAATTTTTTAGTAACTTTTGAGACTAGGAAGTGCGAGCCTTCTCGTTAGTCCAAACTGCACCATTTTGTAAACTCCCTGCTATTTTGCAGACCTTGGTCAAAGTGAAACATTTCACAGGAGTTCGGGCCACGAGAAACATTCTGCCTAACCACCTGACCACAAGGCAGACAAAGGCCCAACTAAAGAAACATCCCTATTATATCTTGCTGGGCAAAGGTCCAAGGAACACCATGATGACGTTCTGCCAAACCGAGGGCCAGAACCACCTCATCATGGGAACATCTTACCAATATCCTGCTGGGTAGCAAGCCATACTGCCTAGACCCCTCCCACCCATACCTATAAGTACCCCCAGGCTATAAGCAGCGGTGGGCTCTGGCATTACACTGGTTCCCCACTTCTGTAGGTTTTATGCTGGATGTAAAGCCTGCATTTGCTGTTGAGCTGCCCTCTGTGTGTGTGTGTGTGTGTGTGTAGGGGTGGCCTGCCCCTACACACCTGTGGGTGCTTCCCGTGAGGTGGGACGAAAGACTTGAGAAAAGGAATAAGACACAGAGACAAAGTGTAGAGAAGGAAAAGCGGGGCCCAGGGGACCGATGCTGTGCTTACAGAGGACCCACACCGGCACCGGCCTCTGAGTTCCCTTAGTATTTATTCATAATTATCTTTACCATCACCGGTGCTGTGCTTTGAGATGTATATGCGAACATCTCCATAAACCTTTTAGCAGTATTGCTCCAGCAAGCCCCACCTTATTCCTAAAGGCGGTTTTCTCCTTACTCAGTAAACAAAGCACATTCTGCACCGCCCAAAATCCTTTTAACCTTAAGTCACCACAGCACATGTCTCATGCAAGGACAAGGTTGGGGGTAGGGTCACAGATTAACAGCATCTCAAATACAGAACTAAATGGAGTCTCTTATGTCTACTTCCTTCTATATAGACACAGTAACAGGCTGATCTCTCTTTCTTTTCCCCACATGTGTGTCTTTAACCCTTACCTTCCCTTCAAAACCTAACACCTCCTACTTTGTTTTTCTTTTTTAATATTGGTTTGACTATTTTGGGTCTTTTCCATGTTCATATGAATGTTAGGGTAAGCTTGTCAATTTCTGAAAAATGCCAGCTGTAATTTAACAGGGGTTGTGTTAAATTTTATATTAAGTTGGGGAGTATTACCATCGTAATATTGTCTTCAAATATTGTCTTTTATCTATGAACATGGGATGTATTTTCATTTGTTTGTATCTTCTTAAATTTCTTTCAATAATGTTTTAGAGTTTGTGGTAGACGAGTCTCACTTCTTTTTAAAAATTCCCCCCATTTCTATTCCCCGACTTCCCATGTGCAACCTTCCTAATATGTTTGATACGCATCTTTTTGTTTGTATGTATTTTTAGAAAATGTTTATTGTTTTGTGTGCAAAAAAAAATTAATTAAAAAAAAAAGAAAAAAAATTTATTCCTAAATGTGAAGTATATGTATATTTATTCCTTTTGATGTTACTGTAACTGTGTTTTTGTATACAAAAATACAATTGGTTTCTGTATATTGGCCATGTATTCTGCCATTTTGTTAAACTTATTTATTAGTTCAACTAGATTTTTATGGATTTTTTAGCATTTTACACCAGATCAGATAATGTCCTTTGTAAAAAGTGTTAGTTTTAATTTTTCCTTGATTAAACTAAATTCTTTCATTTTTTATTGCCTGATTTTCCTGGATAGAACCTACAGTACAATGTTGAATATAAGTGACAAGATATCTTGTTTCTTATCTTAAGAAGAAAATGATTCAGTGTCTCTTTATCAAGTATTATGTTAACTATAAATTTTCAATAAATGCCCATATTTAGGTTGAGAAAATTCAATTCTATTCCTAGTTTTTCAACTTTTTTAATCATAAAAGGGTGTTAAATTTTCTTAAATGCTTCTTCTATGTCTTTTGAGGTGATCATGTGGTTTCTGGCTTTTATTCTATTAGTAAGGTGGAATACATTGATTAGTTTTCATATGTTGAACGAGCTCTGTACTCTTCGGATAAATCCTAACTGGTCATGCTATATAATACTTTTTGTATGTTGCTAGATTCCATTTGTTAATAGTTTTTGAGGATTTATGCATCTATATTCATAATGGTTATTAGTCTATAGTTTCCTTTTATTATAATGTCTTTGTTTTATTTTAGTACCAAACTAGTGCTAGCCTTATAAAATGAGTTGGGAAGTATTTATTCCTCCTCTTTTTTTTTGGGAAAAAGTTTGTGAATAACTAGTATTAATGCTTTAAACCTTTGGTAGAGTTCACAATGTAGCTATCTGAGACTGGGCTATTCTTTATGGAAAGTTTTTGATTATTAATTTGATTCTTTAACTTGTGATAGGTGTATTTAGATTTCTATTTCTTCTTGAGTCAGTTTCAGCCATTTGTGTATTTCTAGAAATTTGTCCATTTTATGTAGGTTATCTAATTTGTTGGCATATGATTGTTCAATATTTTTACTTCTATAACATTGTCAGTAATGTTCTTTCTTTATAATTATAGTAAATTAAGTCTTCTTTCTTTTTTCTTGGTCAGTGTGGTTTGTTATTTTGGGATTCTTTTTAAAGAAGGAACTTTTGGTTTTATTGTTTTTCTCTATTGTTTTCCTATCTTCTATTTCATTTAGTTCTACTCTAGTCTTTATTATTTTCACTTTAGGTTTAGTTTTCTTTTCCCGATTTTTTAAGGGGGAGAGTTGGGTTTTTGATTTGAGATACTTATTCAAAATATAGTCTTTACAGCTATACATTTTCCAATATTTCTTCACAAACTCACTGTGCCATTTTTTTCTTTCTTTCTCTCTTCTTTCCTTATGTGTTCACCATTATGCACATTTTGGTATGCTTGCTGATGTTTCAAAAGTGTCTGAAGCTCTGTTCTTTTTTCTTCATTCTGTTTCATAGATTAGGTAATTTCAGTTGACCTACTGTCAAGTTTGTGGATTATTTCTTCTGCCAGCTCAAATTTTCTGTTGAGACCCTTGAGTAAAATTTTCACTTTAGTTATTGTAATTTTCTGCTCTACAATTTCTATTTGGTTCTTTTGGAAAAATAGTTTCTATTTTATGTCATTATTAATACTCTCTTTTTGGTGAGGCATTGTGTTCATACTTTTAGTTTTTTTGGACATGGTTTCTAAAAGTTCTTTATGCTTATTTATACTTGCTGACTTAAAATACCTTTTTTTCTGGTAACCTCAACATTTAGACTTTTTTGGGGAAAATTTTTATTGACTGTTTTTTCTCCTGTATTTAAGCCATACTTCTCTGTTTCCTTGCATGTTTTATATTTTTACTTGTTAAAAATTGAACATTTAAAATAATATAGTGTGGCAACATTGTGAATCATAGCCCTCTAGGGGTTGATTGTATCATTGTCTTTGTTATTCTGCTTTGTTAACTTAGTGGTCAGCTAGTGATTAGACAAAGATTTCCTTAATTCTTTTGAACCAGTAAGTTTCCTAGACTTTGCTGAGAGATTGTGTGTGTGCGTGTTTGCATGTGTTTGTGTTGGGGTAAGGTTTTAAAGCTCTGGGAGAGTTTGCAACTCTGCCTTAGCTATTACTTCCTGCTTTTATCATAAAAGCAGGAGATGGGTTATGAGGGATGGGAATAGGACAAGTTACAATACCACAAAGCTCGCTGTTCTTACCATGATTCAGCCATTTAACTTGAATGGTTGAATTGGATTTTCTTCAGGTCAGCCAAGGTGGGAGGCTAGGACATTTTTCAGGTCTTTCCTTGGCATGTACACATCCCTGCATATGCATGTGACCTTTTATGTTTCCAGATATTGTCATAATTTCAAAATATTCTATGGACATCTTACTGCTCAGATTTTTTTTTTTTAAATGTGACCTTTTGTTTGGCACAACTGTTATCTCTGCCTCAGGCAGGTGTGATGTTAAATGCTATTGATTGCTCTGACAAATATCCCAGAAAGAAAAGCTGTTTACAGTGACTGAGTTCTGAATGAAATCAAATTAAAGAGTCTTGCCAGTGGGGATGTCTGGGGAGCTGCCAGACAAGTTAACAACAATTCTCTGAGAATGGGGCTTTTTTGGGGCACTTAAATCCCATTTTGTCCTTTCCTGTGGTTGTTAGGCCGTTTTTTTTCCACAGGTACTATGGTTGCAAGGTTGTTACTTTTAAAGGCTGCTGAGGAGATAGGGTAAGACGATGGGAATAGGGCACGCTGCAATACCATAGAGCTCACTGTCCTTACCATGATTTGGCCATTTAACTTGAATAAATGCTTATTAGATTGTCGTAGGTCTTTGACTAATTTCCAAAGTTCTGAAAAAGTTGATTTTGACAACTTTTTCAGTATTCTCATTGCTTTTATTGAGGGATGGGTTTTTGGAGGTTCTTACTGGTTTATTCTAGAAGTACTCTTTTCAGTGTCCTCTAAAATGTTTATTTTCTGAAGGCATTTGATATTCTGAAACCAACATTTCAGAACTAAATTTGAATTTTTGGGTTTATGGCAGTGAGTATCCCCATATCACAAGTATGATCTCTGAAACCCTTTTAGCCTATATATTTCCTCTGTTAATCTCCTGGGAGATGTAAGCCTAAAAGACTTCTACATAGTTTTGCCAGGGCAAGTTGTTTGACTTCAATTCCACACAATATCAAGCAGAAGATATTTCATCATGTTTTTTTAGATACTCTTGACCTTACTTTTGAAGCAACACTCTTGTTCGCCAAGTCTAAACTTTGAACTCTCAGAGAGGGCCCTCATTATAAACTGGCTTTATCTTGATTTGACTTCCAGAAACAAAGTTACTCACTTTCTTCAGTGTGTTTTTCATGATGAAATGCTCTTGTAACCCACTGGATGATTATGATTACAATGGTCATCTCTAAGATGGTGCAGAGTAGTAAATATTATAAAAGCATCATACCAACCATCTGAATAAAAAAAAATCTTCATATTCATTAACCATTTAAAATTATGTAAGATCAACATTTAGAAATTCAGGAGTAAATACTTATCCTAGCAGTCTCACACAATTATGATTATTTTTGGGTATTTTCATAACAACTAAGTATGTTTTCAATTTATTGAGTACTTACATATTATCCTCGTGTATTCATTTTCTAGGGCAACATAATAAAGTACCACAAACTGGGTGGCTTAACACAACAGAAATTTATTGTCTTATGGGTCTCGATGCCAAAAGTTCAAAATAAATGTATTGGCAGGATCATGCTCTTTCTAAGGCATATAGGAGAGAATCCTCCCTTGTCTCAACCAGGTTCTGGTAGCCCCAGGTGTTCCTTGACTTGTAATAGTATAACTCCTATCTCTGCCTGTATGTTCAGATGGTGATATGGTTTATCTCTGTGTCCCCACTCAAATCTCATTTCAAACCGTAATCCCCATGTGTCGAGGGGGGATCTGGTGGGAGGTGATTAGATCATGGGAGCAGTTTCACCCATGCTGTTCTCATGATAGTGAGTGAGTCCTCATGAGATTTGATGGTGAAAAGTCTGTGGAAGTTCCCCCTTTACTCTCTCTCTCCTGCCTCCTTGTGAAAAAGGTACTTGTTTCTCCTTTGCCTTCTGCCATGATTGTACATTTCCTGAGGCTTCCCCAGCCACGTGAAACCGTGAGCCAATTAACCCTCTTTACTTTATAAATTACCCAGTCTCAGGCAGCTCTTTATAGCAGTGTGAAAATGGACTAACACAGGAAATTGGTACCAGGAGTGGGGTCCTGGTATAAAGATAACCTGAAAATGTGGAAGCAACTTTGGAACTGGGTAATAGGCAGAAGTTGGAAGAGTTTGAAGGGCTTAAAAGAAGAAAGGAAGATGTGGGAAAGTTTGGAACTTCCTAGAGACTTGTTGAACACTTTTGACTAAAATGCTGATAGTGATATGGACAATGAAGTCCAGGCTGAGGTGGTCTCAGATGGAGATGAGGAACTTTTTGGGAACTGGAGCAAAGGTCAGTCTTGCTATGCTTTAGCAAAGAGACTGGTGGCATTTTGTTCCTGCCCTAGAGATTTGTGGAACTTTGAACTTGAGAGAGATGATTTGGGTATCTGGTGGAAGAAATTTCTAAGCAGCAAAGTGTTTAAGAGGTGACCTGTTTTTTTCTAGAAGTATATTCACATATGTGTGAACAAAGAGATTATCTGAAACTGGAAGTTGTGTTTAAAAGGGAAGCAAAGCAAAGAAATTTGGAAAATTTTCAGCCTGATACATGGTATAAAAGAAAAACTCACTTTCTGGGGATAAATTCAAGCCAGCTGCAGAAATTTGCATAAGTAACAAGGAACCAAATATTAATAGCCAAGATAATGGGGAAAATGTCTCCAGGGCATGTCAAACATCTTCACTGCAGCCCCTCCCATCACAGGCCTGAAGGCCTAGGAGGAAAAAATGGTTTTGTGGGCCAGGCCCAGGACCCCTGCTGCTGCTCTGTGCAGTCTCGGGACTTGGGGCCCTTCTTCCCAGCTGCACCAGCTCCAGCCATGGCTAAAAGGGGCCAAGGTATAGCTTGGGCTGTTGCTTCAGAGGAAGCAAGCCCCAAACCTTGGTGGCTTTCACATGGTGTTGGGCCTGTGGGTGCACAGAGGTCAGGAGTTGAGGCTTGGTGGGCTCCACCTAGATTTCAGAGGATGTATGAAAATGCCTGGATGTCTAGGAAGAAGCCTGTGACAGGGGTAGAGCCCTCATGGAGAACCTCTACTAGGGCACTGCAGAGGGGAAATGTGGGGTTGAGGCCCTGACAGAGTCCCCACTGGGGCACTACCCACTAGACCCATGAGAAGAGGGCCACCATTCTCCAGACCCAAGAATGGTAAATCCACTGACAGCCTCCACAATGCACCTAGAAAAGCTGCAGGCACTCAGCATCAGCCTACGAAAGCAGCTGCAGAGGCTTTACCCTGCAGAGCCACAGGGGTGGAGCTGCCCAAGGCCTTGGGAGCCCACCTCTTGCATCTGTGTGCCCTGGATGTGAGACATGGAGCCAAAGGAGATCATTTTGAAGCTTTAGGATTTAATAACTGCTCTGGTGGGTTTCAGACTTGCATGGGACCTGTGGCCCCTTTGTTTTGGCCAATTTGTCCCATTTGGAATGGGAACATTTACCTAATGCCTGTACCCCCATTGTACCTTGGAAGTAACTAACTTGTTTTTGATTTTACAGGCTCAGTGGAAGGAAATTTCCTTGTCTCAGATGAGACTTTGAACTTAGACTTTTGAGTTAATGCTGGAATGAGTTAAGACTTTGGGGGACTGCTGGGGGGTCATGATTGTGTTTTGAAATGTGAGAAGGAGATGAAGTTTGGGAGGGGCCAGGGATGGAATAATATGGTTTGGCTCTGTGTCCCCACCAAAATCTCATCTCGAATTGTAATCCCCACATGTTGAGGGAGGGATCTGGTGGGAGGTAATTAGATCATGGGAGTGGCTCCCCCATGCTGTTTCATGATAGTGAGTGAGTTCTCATGAGATATGATGGTTTAAAAGTCTGTACCTGTTCCCCTTTTGCTCTCTCTCCCGCCTCCTTGTGAAGAAGGTACTTGCTTCTCCTTTGCCTTCTGTCATGATTATAAGTTTTCTGAGGCCTCCCGAGCCATGCAAAACTGTGAGTCAATTAAACCTCTTTCCTTTATAAATTACCCTGTCTCAGTCAGTTCTTTATAGCAGTGTAAAAATGGACTAATACACAGTGCCATCTTCCTTATGTACCTATGTCCAAATTTCTTTCTTATAAGAATACCAATCATACTGGATTAATGACCTACCTACCCCTGTATGATCTCATCTTAATTTAGCTGATTGTACCTGGAATAATCCCATTCCCCCAAAATGTCACATTCTGAGGTGCCATGGGTTAGGACTGCAACATATATGTTTTGGTGACACAATTCAACCCATAACAGTCTGCTTCTAGTTCCCCTCAATTCACGTCCTTCCCATGTGCAAAATATATTCAGCTAATTTTGACATCTCCAAAAGTTGTAACCCACTCTAGAATCAACTCTATGTCCAAACTTGTCCTAAATATTATAAAATCAAAAATCCGCAAATTTCATCATCTAAATCAGTTATAGCATCTAAATTCATGATATAAATCATCACTTATAGGATGATTCATCTTGGGGCAAAATTTCTCACTATCTGTGGACTTGTGAAGCCAGAAAACTAGTAATCTACTTCTAAAATATAATGGTGGGACTGGCAGAGGATAGTCATTTCCATTTCCAATAGAAAAAATAAGAAAGAAAGAAGTGGGCAGCAGACCTAAGCAAGTCCAAAACCCAATAGAGAAAATTTTGTTAGATTTTTAAGGTCTGAGGATAATCCTCTGTGGTTCTGTCCTCTGGGTCTGCTAGGGGACAGCCCTATTCTTTGACACCCTGGGGTGGGGACCCCACTCCCTCAGCCCACTGGGGTAGTATTTTAACTCTTTAGGCTATTGTTGTCTCAGCCTATATTGTATAAAAAATGCAAATATTCATGACATAAAATGTCTATCTTTCCTCCTTCTTGGTTTTCTCTCTTGCTTATGTAAATAATATATTAGTTCTATATATTGTGCTAATTTGAATGGTTTTATGTACCCATACTTAATATGTGATTTATTTTTATATGTGGTACAAAGTAGGTGTCTATTATTATTTTCTTGGAAATCGATAGCTTATTGATTTAATACTGTTTTTTTCCAATTTCATCTTTTCTCTATTGACTGGTAATGTTATCACCTATAAAATAATATGTGTTCACTTATAGTTAGATTTATTTTTCAACTCTCTATTCTGTTCTTTGTTAAATTTTCCTTTTAGTGTGTAAATACTGTACTATTTTTATTATAATAGCCTAATAACAAGTTTTAATATCTAGTGCAGCAAATTCTCTGATCCTCCTCAATCATGTAACTTCTAGACTTTCTTGGCATTTTTATGCAATTATTCATCTATCCATATGTATTTTAGAGTAATTTTATTGCATTACTTCCAAAATGCTGTTGAGATTCTAAATGGAATTGCATCACAATTATGTGTTAATTTGCAGAAACTTGCAATTTTATGATTTTGTAAATTTGCATTCAAGAACATAATTTTTCAAAGTATTCAGTCCTTTTTAAATGCTTCTTATTAAACATTTATAGTTTTGCTGTTATTTTGATTGTTTTTTTAAATTTCAATATTTAAGTGGTTATTTCTAGTATAAAGACAATCTATTAATTTTTGCAGGTTTTTCTTTTATCCAGCCACCTTTCTGAACTGTTTGACTTCTGCAGTTGTTTTTCAGGTAGGTCTTTGTAAGTATTCTATCATTTTATCTTAATGATAATTTTAATCTCTCTTTGAGGTTTATAGTGCATCAAAATTTTTGAGAAAAACTGATTTTTCAATGTGCTTATAGCAAGAATGCAGAGAAAATACAGTTTATCTTTACATTTCTATGCCAAAGATAATTGACATATTTGGTGGCCTTTTCTATGCCTTATTCACTTCAACATACATCATTCACCGTAATTTTTCATTTATATTACAATTTTGATCTAATTATTATTAAAACTGGTACTTACGTTTGACCAATTGTATGTAGTTGCATTTAATGCAAAAGTTGCAATCTCATTGCTTAACAGAATTATGCCAAGTGTAGTCACACAAACAGTTATGCTGTTCATTACAATTGCTAAAGTAAGCTGTAATAGACATACAAAGAAAAATTGGTTATGGACAGCATAAACAGATGTTGCTGAAGCAATCAGTCTGTCCTACTGGCTAGAACATTCAAGTTAAAGTTTTAAAAAATCTGACTTTCTTTGATCATCACAGAGGTTGATATCAGGACTCCATCTCAAATTTGTCTAGAAGCTAGTAGGATAATTTTTTTTCGGAGGGAATATTTATTCATTAATTATATAGTGCCTACAATGTACTAAACCTCAGGTTTCTACTCAAGGAGCTTTTAATCTAATGGGTGAGACATAATTACAAACAATTTCATTTAATAAAATTTCATTTTATAAAATTTAATACATTTAATACATGTCATGTATTAGTCATGTATAAATAATACATTTAATACATGACATGTACTAAATGATGAATAATCTAGTATACTGTGATTAGGATTTTCAAATTTAGCTTTGTGAATATGTAGAACTATGCTGCTGGAGTTGTCAACTAAAAAGATTCATCGTTAGTACAAAGTCAGATTGTGGTATGCTTAGAATGCCTCTGTACACTTATCCTATGTCCATTAATGAGGATAGAGAGGCTTATGAACCAGGATCACTTAAGAAGGTATCTATGTTCCTAAAAATTCTAATAAATTATTTATAGAATTAAGTGTACAGCATTATTATTTTTGGAGAGTCCCACTTCCAGCGTAAGGATGGGAGGAACTCTGAACCAACTCCCCAGCCAATTTGTAAAAATTGTTTCAAAAATCTTAATCATTTAAAACCTCTGTACTCTGTAAACCTTTTTAATGGAATATAGCAAATAAAGGAACATTCATTCAAGAAAATCTACTCAGAACAAGCTTTAAGAGTTTCTGGTATGGTATCTGAACCAAGACCTGCTTCCCTCCCTCCTCTCAGATCAGCAAGACCACACTAGGTTGGAATAGCCAAAAACATAGGACTCCCTTTCCTCAAAGACCCCAGTCAGAGTGCTATACTATCTTCTCAGGAAGGGTAGGCCAACTAATTAGCCTTTCTGGTCCTGCCTAAATACTTATGCTGAGGCTAAGTACCAAGTGAATGCAGCCAAGAGATGGGTGATCTCTTCTACCCAGCTTTTACTCATGGGATGGAGACTCTATCTTAGATGTGGCACTACTGAGAATACTGAGCTCTAATTGACCTTTTTCTGGCTTTGGGGTAAGGGTTTCACATCATGAGAGGCAAGTTGAGAGGAACTGGGGCTTCTGTACCCTCCCCCATTCACCAAACCCTCAACTCTTAAAGAGAAAGACTCCATTGTCCCTGCCCACTTCCTCACCCCTGCACCAGATCCTTAGCTCAGAGACTTTGGGAGAGAAATAGGCTATAGAATAGAAATCTCCACTCTGTTCCCAAAGGAGGTGACTTCATTTATAGCATGTGGAGAAGTTTAGGCTTACAAGTACTCTCAAAAACAGTGGAAGTTGTGGTAAAAGGCACTTGGTAGGTGTTCACAGATACATTTTAGATACAGGCTAAACTGTAGGCCCACGATTTTCCCGGAGAGAAACGGGAAAAGGGAAAGCTAGGAAGAGCCCTTTTGGAGTCAGAACAAATCTCAAACATTGATTTTGGGAGCTGTCCCCTCAAAGGAGCTCAAATTTGTTTGGGTCAGTCTGTGAAGCAGTTTTTGCCTCAGAACAACCAGCAAGCACTAGTAGAGTGTAACAGCTGGGTATGGTTAGGGAAAGAGACAAAGAGAGCCTTTCCAAGATAAATGTCATCCCAGGGTGACTGTGGGCATCACAAGCCTGCACCCTATAAGGGGCAACATCAAAGCTTAACAGTGAAGAGGGAGAAATAGACTTCACTGAAACAACCCAGAGAGTTTTTTGCTAATCAAGTAAATAACAATAAGTCCTGGTGTGGGGGATGAGTACCCAGAGTTGCTATAATATATTATCTAAAATGCCCAGTTTCCAACAAAACAATTATATAATAGGCAACAATATAAAACAGGCAATGAAACAGGCAAGTTTGACCCATAGATGATATAAACTGTAGGCAACAAAAACTGTGAAAGACCAGATATAATATTTAATAAACAAATGTTTCAAAATAGTCATTATAACGATGTTTGAGCACTTAAGTAAGCCATGATTAAGGAAGTAAAGGAAGGTGTGATAACAATATTGCATCAAATAGAGAATATCAATAAAGATATATAAATCATTTTTAAAACACCAAATGGAAATTCTGGAGTTGAAAATTATAACGGCTAAAATAAAAAAATTCATTAGAGTGGCACAACAGTAGATTTGAAGTGGCAGAAGAAAGAATTAGTGAATTTCAAGATAGATTGATAGAGATTATGCAACCTGAAAAACAGAGAGAAAAGCGAATGAAGAAATATGAATAGAGACTTAGAGAAATGTGAAATACCATTAAGGACAACAACATATACATAATGAAAGTACCAGAAAAGGGGAGAAAGAGAAAGAAGGAGAAAATATATTCAAAGAAATAATGCCTGAAAACTTTCCACATTTATTCAAAGCCATTAATCTATACCCGCTAGGAATCTCAACAAATCCCAAGGAAGAAACTCACAAAGAAATCCACAAGTAGACACATCACAGTAAAAATGCTGAAAGCCAACAAAGAGAAAATCTCGAAAGCAGCAAGAGAAAAATGACTTGAGACGTACAAGGGAACTCCAATAAGATTAACAGCTGACTTCTAATCAGAAACATTGAAATCCAGAAGGTAGTGGGATAACAAATTCAAAGGGTTCAAAGAAAAAAAAAACCTATCAACCAAGAATCCTACTTCTAGCAAAGGTATCTTTCAAAAATGAAAACAAAATAAAGACATTTGCAGATGAACAAAATCTGAAAGAATTTGTTGCTAGCATGCCTTACAAAAAATACTAAAGAAAATTCTTCAGACTGAAAGCAAGTGACCAGATAGTAATTTGAATCTCATGAAAATATAAAGATCACTGACAAAAGAAGATTATACAAATATAAAAGAAAGTGTAAATGCAAATTGATCCTCTTTCTTCTACTAACTTATTTAAAAAGCAATCATATGAAACAATATGTATATAACGTATTGTTGGGTCTATAACATATGGAAATGCAATATATTTGCCAATAACAGCAAAAGTGGGAGGAGGGGAGCAAATGTATTTTAAGCTAAGGAATTTACTCTAGATGTTAAACTTGAACCCACAGGAACAAATGAGGAGAACAAGAAATTATAAATAAAAAATTTCTGGTAAATAATAAATTGTAATGGTAAATAAATAAATGGTAAATAACAAAAGCTGTAAATGTATACTTGTTCCTTTTCTTCTCTTTGCTTCTTTAAAAGAGATAGAATTATATAAAGTAATAATCATAATGTTATCTTGTGTTTGTAACATTCATAGATGTAATACATCAATAATATCACATAAAGAGGTATTGAAATAGAGCTATATAGGGATAATGTTTCTATATTTCACTGGAATTAAACTAGTATAAATATGAAGCATATTTTGATAAGTTAAAATATGATGAGCCTTAGAGCAACAATTAATGAAATAACTGAAATATATAGTAAAAAATTATTAAAAATTAAAATACTACATTAGAAAATATCCACTTAGCAAGAAAAAATAAAGCAGTCAAGGCAGAATAGAGAAACAAAAAACATAAAACATGGAGAAAAAGTAAAATGTCAAATGCAAACCTATTTCAATATAAGATTAAATGTGAATTAATAAAAACAATTCAATCAAAGGCAGAGATTGTCAGACTGGGTACAAAAACCAGATCCAACTACATGCTGTCTATGGGAGACGCACTTTAGATTCAAAGACACAAAAAGAATGAAAACAAAAAAATAGAAAAATATTTGTAATCCAAAGAACAAACACAAGAAAGCTAGAATGGCTATACTAATACCAGACAAAATATATTTTAAAAATGCTGGCCAGGCGTAGTGGCTCAAGGCTGTATTCCCAGCACTTTGGGAGGCTGAGGCGGGTGGATCGTGAGGTCAGGAGATCGAGACCATCCTGGCTAACACGGTGAAACCCTGTCACTACTAAAAATACAAAAAATTAGCCAGGCGTGGTGGCGGGCGCCTGTGGCCCCAGCTACTGGGGAGGCTGAGGCAGGAGATTGGCCTGAACCCGGGAGGCGAAGCTTGCAGTGAGCCAAGATTGCACCACTGCACTGCAGCCTGGGCAACAGAGCGAGACTCCGTCTCAAAAAAAAAAAAAATGCTACTAGAGATAGAGAGGAACATTTTTTAATGGTGAAAGGTCAGCTCATCAGGAAGATAACAATTATAAACATATATTTTCTAAGAACAGAGGCTTGAAATACACAAAGCAAAACCAGACAGAAACAAAGAAAGAAATAGACAATTTAACAATAGTAGTTAGGGACTTCAATGACCCACTTTTAATGATGAGTAGAGCAACAAGGCAGAAGATAAACAAGGAAATAGAAGATTTGAACAACATTATAAGCCAACTAGACCTAACAGATATCAATAGAACATTTCACCCAACAACAGAAGAATACATGGTTTTCTGAACTGCACATGAGACATTCTTTGGAATAGACCAGAGTTTAGGGCATAACACATTTTAATAATTTTAAAAGACTAGAAATAGTAAAGTATTTTCTCTAAGTACAATGGAACAAAATTAAAATTAATAACAGAAATTTGGGAAACCCTGAATATGTGGAAATTAACAACATACTCCTAAATAACCAAGGGATTAAAAAAGAAATAAAAAGAAAATTGGAAAATACTTTGAGATGAATGAAAATGAAGATACAGCATATCAATGCTTATAGGATGCAGCTAAATGAGTGCTTAGATAGAAATTTATAGCTGTAAATGCCTATACTAAAAAAGAAGAAGGACCCCAAATCAGTAACATAACTTTCCATCTTAAGATAATGAAAATAAAAAAAAAACATATCAAACCTGAAGAAAGCAGAAGGAAATAAAGTAGTAAAGATTAAAGCAAAAATTATTTACAAGCAAAATAGAAAAACAATAGATAAAATCATTGGACACAAAAATTGATTCTTTGAAAGATGAACAAAATTGAAAAGCCTTTAATGAGACTAAAGAAAAATAGGGAAGTCTCAAATTAGTACAATCAGAAATGAATGTGGAAACATTACTACAAACCTTATAGAAATAAATGTGATTATAAAAGAATACTATGAACAATTATATGCCAATAAATTAGATAACCTGCTGAAATGGACAAGTTCCTAGAAACATGCAAACTATTAAAACTGACTAAGGAAGAAATAGAAAATTTGAATAGACTATAAAAAATTAAGATATTTAAATTTATAATCAAATCTTCTATGAAGAAAAGGGCAGACCTAGATTACTTCAGTGGTGACTTCCACCAAATATTTAAAGAATTACCTTCTTCACAAACTCTTCTAAGAATAGAAGAGGAGGGAACACTTCCTAACTCATTCTGTGAGGCCACTATTACCCTGAGATCAAAATCAGACTAATGCATCACAACAAAAGAAAACTAAAATCCATGATCTCTTGTGAACAAGGACACAAAAATCTTCAACAAAATGTTAGTAAACTTAATACAGCAACACAGAAAAAGGAATATTGCAGGCATACCTTGGAGATATTGCAGGTTCAGATTCAGGCCACTGCAATAAAATGAATATTTTAATAAAGTAACAGATGAATTTTTTAATTTCCCAATGTATATAAAAGTTATGCTGGCCGGGCGCGGTGGCTCACGCCTGTAATCCCAGCACTTTGGGAGGCCGAGACGGGTGGATCACAAGGTCAGGAGATCGAGACCATCCTGGCTAACATAGTGAAACCCCGTCTCTACTAAAAACACACACAAATCAGCTGGGCGTGGTGGCGGGCGCCTGTAATCCCAGCTACTTGGGAGGCTGAGGCAGGAGAATGGCATGAACCTGGGAGGTGGAGCCTGCAGTGAGCCGAGATTGTGCCACTGGCCACTGCACTCCTATCTGGGGGACAGAGCGAGACTCCATCCAAAAAAAATAAAAGTTATGCTACAGTTTATTGTAGTCTATTAAGTGTGCAATAGCTTTATGTCTAAAAATGTACTTAATTTAAGAATATTTTATTGCTAAAAAAGCTAATGATCACCTGAGCCTCAGTGAGCTGTAATCTTCTTGCTGGTGGAGGGTCTTGCCTTGATGTTGCTGGCTGCTGACTGATCAGGGTGGCATTTACTGAAGGTTGGAGTGCCTGTGGCAATTTTTTAAGATTAGATAACATGAAGTTTGCTGCACCCATCAACTATTCTTTTCCCAAAAGTTTCCTCTGCTGTATGCAATGTTTTTTGACAGCATTTTATCCACCATAAAACTTCTTCCAAAACTGGAGTCAATCCTCTCAAACCTTGACAGTGCTTTATCAACTAAGCATATGTAATATTCTAAATTCTTCATTGTCATTTCAGCAATGTTCATAGCATCTTCACTGGACTAGAATCCACCTGAAGAAAGCACTTTCTTTACTCATCCATAAGAAGCAACTCCTTATCCATTAAAGTTTTATCACGAGATTACAGCAATTCAGCCACATCTTCAGGCTTCACTTCTTGCTATTTCCATCCCATCTGCAGTGATTTACTCCACCGAGGTCTTGAACCCCTCAAAGTTATTCATGAGAGGTAGTATCAACTTCTTCCAAAGTCCTGCTAATGTTGCTATCTTGACCTCCTCCTGTATGTCATTAATGCTCTTAATGTCATCTAGAATGGTGAATCTTCCAGAAGCTCTTCAATTTACTTTGCCGAGATCAGAGGAATCACCAGCTATGACAGCTGTAGTCTTACAAAATGTATTTCTTAAATAACAAGACTTGAAAGTACAAATTACTCCTTGATTCATCACTGCAAATTGGATGTTATGTTAACAGACATGAAAACACAACATTAATCTTATACATCTCCACTAGAGCTCTTGTGTGACCAGGTGCACTGTCAATGAGCAGTAATATTTTAAAAGGAAGCTTTTTTCCTGAGTAGTAGTTCTTAATATTGAACTTAAAATATTCTGTAAATCGTGCTGTAAACAGATGTGCTGTTATCCATGCTTTCTTATGCCATTTACAGAACATAAGCAGAGTAGATTAATTCTTAAGGGCCCTAGAATTTTCAGAATAGTAAATGAGCATTAGCTTCAACTTACAGTCATCCGCTGCATTAGCCTTAACAAGAGAGTCAGCCTGTCCTTTGAAGCTTTGAGCCCAAGCATTGTCTGTCTGTCTCTAGCTGGGAAAGTCCTGTAAGACGTCTTCTTGCAATATAAGGCTGTTTTGTCTACATTGAAAATCTGTTGTTTAATATAGCCACCTTCATCAATTAATTTAGCTAGATCTTCTGGATAACTTGCTGCAGCTCCTACATTATCACTTGCTGTTTGACCTTGCATTTTTATGTTATGGAGACAACTTCTTTCCTTAAACCTCATGAATCAACCTTGCTAGCTTCAAACTCTTCTTCTGAAGTTTCTTCATCTCTCTCGGTCTTCATAGAATTGAAAAGAGCCAATTAGGGCCTTGCTAGGGATTAGGCTTTGGCTTAAGGGAATGCTGTAGTTGATTTGATCTGTCCAGACTACTAAAACTTTCTCCACATCAGCAACAAGCTTGTTTTGTTTTCTTATCATTTGTGTGTTAACTCAAGCAGCATTTTTAATTTCCTTCAACAATTTTTCCTTTATATTCACACCTATGTTAACTGTTGGGTGCAAGAGGATTAACTTTGGCCTATCTCAGCTTTCTATATGCCTTCCTCATAAGCTCAATCATTTATAACTTTTGACTTAAGAGAGAGATGTGTGGCTCTTCTTTTCACTTAACACTAAGAGGCCATTGTATGGTTATTAATTGGCCTAATTTCAATGTTGTTGTATCTCAGAAAATAGAGAAGCCCAATGAGATGGAGAGAGACAAGGGTAAGGATGGTTGGTAGAGCAGTCAGAATGCACATATTTATCAATTAAATTTGTTATCTTATATAGACATAGTTTATGATATGCCAAAACAATAACAATGTTAATATCAAAGGTCATTGATCACAGATCACTATGACAAATATAATAATCATAAAGGTCACTGATCACAGATCACTATGACAAATATAATAATCATAAAAAAGTTTGAAATATTGTGAGAATTACAAAAAGGTGACACGGAGACATGAAGTGAGCACGTGATGTTGAAGAAACAGCTTTGCTTGATGCAGTGTTGTTATAAACCTTCAGTTTGTAAAAAACCTCATTATCTGTGAGGTGCAATAAAACAAAGCACAATAAAACGAGGTATGCTTGTACACTGTAAGCAAGTGCGATTTATTCCACAAATGCAAGGCTGGTTTTATCTTATACAATTAATGTCATATGCTATATCAATAAAATAGAAAAACACATATATGATCATCTCAATTGATGTAGACAAAGCATTTGGTGAAAATCCTTCACTGTTTTATGATAAAAACACTCAAAATACTCGGAATAGATGGGATCTTTCTCAACCTGGTAAGGAGCATCTAATAAAAATCCACACCTAACACACCTATTGGCGAAAGACTCAATGCTTTCATGAGGAATAAGACAGTGAGATATGCTCTCATTATATCTATTCAACCTCGTATTAGAAGTTCTAACCAGGGCAGTTTGGCGGTAAAGAAAACCCAAAAGGCATTCAGAGGGTCCAGTTTTATTATTCTGTATATGGATGGCCAGTGATCCCAGCACCATTATTGAATAGGGACTCCTTACCCCATTGCTTATTTTTGTTGACTTTGTTGAATACCAGTTGGTTGTGGGTGTGCAGATTTATTTCTGAATAAATTATAGAAATAAAACAGTATCTATTCACATGTTCTTAAAAAAATTCAACTTTCATTTTAGATTCAGGGGGCACATGTACAGGTTTGTTATTTGGGTGTATTTTATAATGCTGAGGTTTGGGGTATGATTGATCCCATCACCCAGTTAGTATCCAAGAAGTAGTTTTTTTTTTTTTTTTGAGACGGAGTCTCGCTCTGTCGCCCAGGCTGGAGTGCAGTAGCGCAATCTCGGCTCACTGCAAGCTCCGCCTCCCGGGTTCACGCCATTCTCCTGCCTCAGCCTCCGTAGTAGCTGGGACTACAAGCGCCCGCCACCGCGCCCGGCTAATTTTTTGTATTTTTAGTAGAGACGGGGTTTCACCGTGGTCTCGATCTCCTGACCTCGTGATCCACCCGCCTCGGCCTCCCAAAGTGCTGGGATTACAGGCGTGAGCCACCGCGCCCGGCCCAAGAGATAGTTTTTAAAACTTTCTTCCTTCCTGCCTTCCCCCTGTAGCATTCATCAATGTCTATTTTCTTATCTTTATGTACATATGTACCCAACGTTTTGCTCCCACTTATTATAACCCCACTGGCATTTGGTTTTCTGTTTCTGCGTTAATTCATCTAGGACAATGGCCTCCAGCTGCATCCATATTGCTGCAGAGGACATGATTTCACTCTTTTTTTATGGCTGTGTAGTATTCCATGGTGTGTGTGTGTGTGTGTTTATATATATATATATATATATATATCACATTTTCTTTACCCAATTCACCATTGATGGGCACCTGGATTTATCCCATGTCCTTGCTATTGTGAATAGTGCTGTGATGTACATGTAAATGCATATGTCTTTTTGGTAAAATGATTTCTTTTCCTTTGGGTGTATATGCAGTAATGGGATTGCTGGGTCAAGTGGTAGTTTTATTTTTAGTTCTTTAGAAATTTCCAAACGCTTTCCATAGGGACTGAGCTAATTTACTTTTCCACCAACAGTGTATAAGTGTTCCCTTTGTCCGCATTCTCACCAACATCTATTTTTTGACTTTTTAGTAATAGCCATTCTGACTGGGGTGAGATGGTATCTCATTTGGTTTTGGTTTACATGTTCCTGACAATTAGTGATATTAAGCATTTTTCATGTTTGTTGGCTGCTTGTATGTCTTCTTTTTAAGAAGTGACTGTTCATGTCATTTGCCCAGTTTTTAATTTGGTTATTTGTTTTTTGCTTGTTGAATTGTTTAAGTTACTTATAGATTCTGAGTATTTGTCCTTTGTAGGATGTATAGTTTGCAAATACTTTCTCCCATTCTGCAGGTTGTCTGTTTAGTTTAATAGTTTCTTTTTTGTTGTTGTGCAGAAAGTCTTTAGTTTAATTAGGTCCCATTTGTCAATTTTTGTTTTTGTTGCAATTGCTTTTGAGGGTTCGGTTTTATTATTCTGTATATGGATGGCCAGTTATCCCAGCACCATTACTGAATGGAGAATCCTTACCCAATTGCTTATTTTTGTTGACTTTGTTGAATATAAGTTGGTTGTGGGTGTGTAGATGTATTTCCAAATTCTCTATTTGGTTCCACTGGTCTATGTGCCTGCTTTTGCACCAGTACCATGCTGCTTTAGTTACTATACTCTTGTAGTATACTTTGAAGTCAGGTAATGTGGATGCTTCTGGCTTTATTCTTTTTGCTTAAGATTGCTTTTGCTATTTGGGTTCTTTTTTAATTCCATATGAATTTTAGAAATACTTTTTCTAATTCTGCTAAAAATGATAATTGGTGGTTCGATAGAAATAGCATTGAATCTGTAGATTGCTTTGGGCAGTATGGCCATTTTAATGATTTTGATTCTTCTAATCCATGAGTATAAAATGTTTTTCCATTTGTTTGTGTCATATATGATTTCTTTAAGCAGTATTTTGTATTAACTAGTTTTCCTTGTAGAGATCTTTCACCTCCTTGGTTAGATGTATTTCTAGGTATTTTATTACAATGTGGCTATTGTAAATGCAATTGCATTCTTGATTTGACTCTCAGCTTGAATGTTATGGTGTATAGAAATGTTTAGTCATAAAAAGAATAAAGTACTGATATATGCTACAACATGAATGAACTTTTACAGTAATATATTGAGTGAAATAAGCCAGTTAACAAGAAATTACATACTATGTGATTCATTTTTAATGAAATGTCTGGAGTAGGAAAATATAAGGAGACCCTATGTGGATTAGTGGTTGCCTAAGGTTGGCGAGAATGGGAGGTTGGGGATGGGATAGCCAAGGGGTACAGAGTTGCTTTTTGAGGTGATGAAGATGTTTTTGAATGGACTGTGTTAATAATTGCACGTATCAGTGAATATACTAAAAACCATTGAGTTGTATGCTTACAAAAAGAATCAATTAAGATAATACTTACATAGATAGCTAAATACTTTCCCAGGTTAACATGAAAATAAATATATATGTTTTCAGAAAAAAGTTCCTGAACTCAAATATCTGCACTCCAAAAGGGAGTTACTTAATGTATGTTATTTGAAAAAACAATTTAAAAATTATGGCACAAAAGACATATATTCTGGTGGGGCACAGTGGCTAATGACTGTAATTCCAGCATTTTGGGAGGCTGAAGTGGGTAGATCACTTGAGGTCAGGAGTTCAAGACCAGCCTGGCCAACATGATGAAACAACGTCTCCACTAAAAATACAAAAATTAGCAGGGCGTGGTGGTGGGTGCCTGTAGTCCCAGCTACTTGCGTGGCTGAGTTGGGAGGATTGCTTGTACCTGGGAGGCAGAGGTTGCAGTGAGCTGAGATTGCACCACTGCACTCCAGCCTGGGTAACAGAGCAAGATTCTGTCTCAAAAAACAAACAAGCAAAAAACAACAACAAAAAAAACTCAAACAAAAACATATATTCTACATTTATTTTCTGCTTTAACTTGAAAACATGCACATGAATAAGATACAATATTTTACTCTTTAGAACATGATTAAACCAAGAAACTTTTCAAGTAAAAAAATTATTATTTTCTCCCCTTTTTTCTATTTTTCATGTTGGAGTGCCCTAGGGCTCAGTTCTTGTTTCTCTTTTCATCTTTGTTGTGTTCTTTCCTTTGGAGGTCTCAACAAGTCTCCTGGCTTTAAATATCTTCATGTCTAAGATTCCCAACTGAATCCATCCAAATGTTCAAGACAAAACTATGGCAGCCCTGATTACGTTTTCTTTTTTTAATCACACCTATCACCTTCTAACATACTATATTATTTCCCTGTTTGTCCTGTTTATTGTTATTGCTTTTATCCTGCTATTAGAATGTAAGCTCCCTAAGGGTAATACATTTTCATCTGTTTGTTCACTGATGCATCCTACATACATAGAACATGCCTGACACTCAGCAAATTATATATATATATATATATATATATATATATATATACACACACACACACACATATATATGTATAGATTGGTTGATTGAGGTGGAGTGGGGAGATGGAAAAAGAAGGGCAGAATACAGAGTGACGGGGATTAGGGAAAGAGTTACAAAGGGATCTAGGTCATAACTGGAACTTGGAAATTACAATCATAATCTTCCCCCACCAATCCTCAAGTAAAAAAACCCAAAATTTTTTGTGAGTTTTTGTGAAAATCAGTTAAGGGGCTGAGTGTATTCACACCTGCTTCTTTGGGTGTTGTGGAGCAAATTTGGGACAGTATGCACCAATACAGAAACTAAACTATGAGAATGCCAGTTCTGGGAGTTTACAAAATCACATGGGGGCTTTATGGGCTTTGCTGTCATCTGTACTTATATCTCCGGGGATGTTAGGTTTTCTGAGGAAAAGCAACACCAGATGACTTCTAAGTCACATGTTCACTCTGCTTGCAAACAAATTAGAAAAAAAAAAAGCTTAGAAAAAGGACTAGAATGAAAAATGATATTAACAGTGGCTGCTTTGGGAATAGAAGTTTTAAAAAAAGTGCAATAACTAGGCCGGGTGCAGTGGCTCACGCCTGTAATCCCAGCACTTTGGGAGGCCGAGGAGGGCAGATCACAAGGCCAGGAGTTAGAGACCAGCCTGGCCAATATGGTGAAACCCCGTCTCTACTAAAAATACAAAAATTAGCCAGGTGTGGTGGCAGGTGCCTGTAGTCCCAGCTGCTTGGGAGGCTGAGGTAGTAGAATCGCTTGAAACCAGGAGGTGGAGGTTGCAGTGAGCTGAGATTGCACCACTGCACTCCAGCCTGGGCGACAGAGCGAGACTCTGTCTCAAAAAAAAAAAAAAAAAGTGCAATAACTTAATGCCCATAATTATAACTTCCAATCTAGGGCTGAGAAAAATGGCCTCTCATACCGCTCTGACCCTATTCTATTGAAAGAAAAAATAGGTGGACCTTTACCTGAAATATGAAATAAAATTTCAATTTCTTCTCTTACCAATCCCTGAAAGCACCCTGTTTTCCTCAGCGGGGTTTTTTTTTTTCTTTGAGACGGAGTCTCGCTCTGTCGCCCAGGCTGGAGTGTAGTAGCGCAATCTCGGCTCACTGCAAGCTCCGCCTCCCGGGTTCACGCCATTCTCCTGCCTCAGCCTCTCCGAGTAGCTGGGACTACAGGCGCCCGCCACCACGCCCGGCTAATTTTTTGTATTTTTAGTAGAGACCAGGTTCCTCAGTGGGTTTTGATAAGCAGAGTGCTATCTGTGTGCAAGGTACTCTTCTTTTTTTTTTTTTCTTGAGATGGAGTCTCGCTCTGTCGCCCAGGCTGGAGTGCAGTGGCGCAATCTCGGCTCACTGCAGGAGCCGAGGGTTCACGCCATTCTCCTGCCTCAGCCTCTCCGAGGAGTAGCTGGGACTACAGGCGCCCGCCACCACGCGCGGCTAATTTTTTGTATTTTTAGTAGAGACCAGGTTCCTCAGCGGGTTTTGATAAGCAGAGTGCTATCTGTGTGCAAGGTACTCTTCTTTTTTTTTTTTTTTCTTGAGACGGAGTCTCACTCTGTCACCCAGGCTGGAGTGCAGTGGCGGGATCTCAGCGCCACTGCAACCTTTGCCTCTGGAGTTGAAGTGATTCTCGTGCCTCAGCCTCCTGAGTAGCTGGGATTACAGACGTGCGCCGTCACACCCAGCGGATTTTTGTATTTTTAGTAGAGAAGGGGTTTTGTCATGTTGGCCAGGCTGGTCTCAAACTCCCGACCTCAGGTGATCTGCCTGCCTTGACCTCCCAAAGTGCTGAGACTACAGGTGCAAGCCACTGTGCCCGGCCCCAGGTACTGTTCTTTATGCTTACTTACTAATTTAATCCTCACAGCAACTCTTTGAGGTAGTTACTATTACTAACCACATTTTATTTTTTAGATGAGGTGAGTGAGGCACAGAGTAAAGTATTTGCTCAGGGTTACACAGGCACTAGTAGGGCAGTCAGAATTGGAAAATTCAGGCCATCTGCCTCCAGAGCTGCGATCCTAATCACAAGGGGGCTGTGGGAGGCAGGAGGGAAGTTCTAAAAGAAAAAGGACCATCCTTTGTTAGAGGTGTTGTCATGATATCTGGTTTGTGTCCTAATTGATATTTCCTAGACCTGGTTTTGCTGAAGGCAATTCTCTTTTCACACATTATTTTGTCTTACCCATTCTCCTTAACTAGGCACTAATTTTCTAATCTTATCCTAATTACATTTCTTTCCTTCCCAATGCTTTGACTCTCAGGGTCGAAGTTTTGTTTGGTGGCTAGGTCTAGTGGCTCATGTCTATAATCCCAGCTCTTTAGGAGACCAAGGCAGGAGTATGCCTTGAGGCCAGGAGTTCAAAACCAGACTGGGAAACATAGCAAGACCCTTATCTCTGCAAAAAATGAAAAAATTAGCCAGGTGTGGTGGCACATACCCACAGTCCCAGCTATTTGGGAGGCTGAGGCTGGAGGATCACTTGAGCCCAGGAGTTCCAGGTTGCATTGAGCTGTGATGATCCACTGCACTCCAGCCTGGGTGACGGAGTAAGACGTTGTCTGGAGTTTTGTTTGGTTATATATGCTCGTTGAGATAGCTTGAAATGATTTATTTCATGGTAACTCTCACATCTATCCCTGTATACAGTCTTATTGCTCACACTGTATCCTCCTCCAACACCCACGCACAGAGGATGCACTGGAGCATATCTTTACAAAAATTAAATTAACTTTTTTTATTTAAACATTTGGAAAAGTTTTTTTCCCCAAAAAAGTTTGCCCAGCAATAATTTCTTTTTTTGTTTGTTTGCACCAAGTAACATTTTAATCTTTAGAGTTGCTCCAAATATTCTGACATACCTTATATCTTGTAGCAGGCTTCTGTATTACACTGCTGGATCCTGAGTTGATGAACTGGGGATAGAAATAAGCATTTATAAACACACAATGCCTTATGATAATCCCCTCAATAGCTTCTTTCCCTAGAGCCAGTGGCCTTCCTAATATCCAAAGTAGCACTGAATGAATTTCTGAAGAAAGTGATTTTAACATGAAACACCCTATTCGATGTCTGTAATGACTGCTAGTACAATTTCTAAAGCATAGATTCACTATTTGTCTGTTATAGGGATGAAAAATGTTTTAAAGTTTCTGGTCATTAATGAAACCTTTGCATAGGTGATGGGACTTAGGGAGCTCACAATGATTTTATGAGGACAAGTTGTAGGCACTTCACTTGTTTTAATTGTCATTTATTGATCCCTTGAAGTGAATTATTAGAAAATATTTCCTAGTGGCTAGTGTGGTGGCTCTCACTTGCAAGAAATATGTTTCCCCCATGTTATAAAAAAATTTCGTCAGTGGGAACAGTTTCAGAAAACATTAGATCTGAAGATTTATAGGTTGCCTTCCACAAATATCATACCCTAAGTGCTATCATCACCTTCTGGCACTAGTTGAAAGGATTGTTGTTTCTGGTATACCAAGAATTAAATTTTTTCCAGTGTCATATACCTGTCTTCAATCTGCCTGCAGCAATAACAAAAGATGATTCAAACATACTAAGAAGGGGACTGGGGATCCTTCAGCCCAGGAAAATGAAATCCTGTCATGAAGGCAGAATCATCTTAGCTTGTGTTTGTTTACTTTTACCTCTGACACTTTATTGCTGTGTCACTCTGTGAGAGTCACTTAAGTTCTCCAAGCCTCAGTTTCCCTGTTTGTCAAATGGAGATGAAAGCTATCTCATGGAGTTGTTGTGGCAATTAAGGTAAAACGAACTTGAAGTGCCTTTTGGAGGTGCCTGATACACAATAGATATAAAATCGAATAATTATTATCTATGGCTAAATATCTGTCATATGCTCCTCTTCTATATCTTGGGCTGAGGATTCTTTCTAGATGATTTGCAATAGGTGATTCATTGTATTATTTCAGTTTAAATGATTTGTCTTTATTACATACACTCTTTCCAGAAAGTTCTCAGTGTTGGTAAGTGTCTTCCACTTGAGGACTCCCACTATAAGAAAGCCTTAGAGAAAATAATGTCTTTTATCCAGAGCAGAGATCACCAGGCCCTTCTCTGGGTGAAATGACTGTACAGGGATGTCTCAGGGGCCTTTTCACAAAGCAAAAGGGACTGGATTATACTAAATCTCTCCCTTGAAGCCCTGTTTTTGGTTGAAAAGTACAAAGTTGTGGGTAAGGAGGTAATAAAACTCTCTTCTATGGAGAAATTTAACCTTGGGTAAACTTCTGTTTCTGTCATTGGGCATGCCCTTGGTGGGAATTTTGGCAACTGCTACCGTGGAATTATTATAATACCCTTATTCAAAACATCTACTTTAGAAATCTCTGTTTAATTTCCCCAAATTCCTCCTGTGCCCCTAGGTCTCCTTTTTTTTTTCTCTTTCTGTATACAATCTCTCTAAAAATTGCCTCTGTAGCCCCAGACATTAAGCTAAGGCCTTTGGATTTTTCACTCTGCAAAAGATAAGCCTTTTAGTTACCCAAATAGCCACTCTCCTTATTATTCTTCAAGCATACTCCTTTAATATATTTCCCACATAGGCACCTCACCCTCTCAAGAAAATTATTAAAACATGCAACAAACATAAGGCATTTCTAAGTCTGTATTCACACAAAAATGGGCTCCTTTAAGTTAGAGATTGGGTCTTTAGCCCATTTCTAGACACTTGAATTCAGTAGAAAAATATAAATGAATTGAAAGCAATAATACCATGGTTTACTCACAAAAAATGATGACAAAAATGAGTAAATTACTACAGCAATTATAGGGATAGGACCAGAACCACTTGAATCCTCTCTTAGCAAAATCCAATGAATCCAGAGAGTTCCCAGTGCACTGTGAATCAGGCCAATCATTATTTGCATAGCCTGTGAGAAGAGAGAGCCAACATTATTACTCAAGTCAAATCTATCACACATGATTACAGTCTGGGTGATTGAGAGGTTAGGAGAATGTTCGCTTTACCCTGGTACTTCTGAAGCAGTAGTGAAAGAATTGTGTGTGAGAAGGCAGGCTGAATAGAGAAATGGCAGCCACAGTTAGGTGGTGGGGTCTCCTCATGTATTTAAACAGGGAGTATTTGCTTTTGTTTCATAGCAACCTTCAGAGATAACTAATATTTATTTTTCTAGTTGGTTCTAGTTAAGTGAAAAGCAGAGGCCTATTTGTTTGGCCCAAGACACACAACAAAAGGAGAGCTGTTGGCTCTGAGGACCCTTAAGGTTCTCCTTGATATTTGTCTCTGTCCCATAGTTGGTTCTCTGAGGCCAGCTCCAGCCTGTAGACTCAGCTCTTGTTCTCCACTGCGAATCCCAAATAGGAACTTTTGATCTTGCCTTACTTCCCTCATTCTCTCTTGTTTGTGACTTGGACCTCAGTTTCTCTCTGCTCTGCCTGCTCCTGCTACCAGTGCTGACCTTTGTAACCAATCTGGATCACAGCTCTAGACCTTGTTCAAAAAAGCAGGCAAGCAGGCCCTCTAGTGACTCCTGGTTTTCTATAGCTGTTAAGTGAAGCGGTTCTCTGGGGCCTGCTTGGAGCTGGGCTTTATTCTCCAGCCGGAGTAGAGCCACCTGCACACACCAGTGACTAGATGTGTGCAACCACTGAAGGGGCCGTATTGGAGATTAAAACCCAACATCACCTCCCCTGCAACTACTTTATCACCTGGTGCCCATTCTTTCTCTCTGATCCATTTAGGTAGTTTTAAGTGAATTAGGCTGGGTGCGGTGGCTCACGCCTGTAATCCCAGCACTTTGGGAGGCCGAGGCGGGCGGATCATGAGGTCAGGAGATCGAGACCATCCTAGCTAACACGGTGAAACCCCGTCTCTACTAAAAATAGAAAAAATTAGCCGAGCATGGTGGCGGGCGCCTGTAGTCCCAGCTACTCGGGAGGCTGAGGCAGGAGAATGGCGTGAACCTGGTAGGCGGAGCTTGCAGTGAGCCGAGATCGTGCCACTGCACTCCAGCCTGGGCGACAGAGCGAGACTCTGTCTCAAAAAAAAAAAAATAAATAAAAATAAGTGAATTAAAGCTATTTCAGTCAGATTACCTTAAAATTCATGTTCATAGGGAATATATGGGTTTCTGTTCTGGTATTCAGATTATGTAAAAGTATATTATTCAGAGTTCTCCAGAGAAACAGACCCTATATATTTTATATATACATATATGTGTGTATAATATATATTATATGTTAGTAAAAGGAAAATAAATCTTAGGACCTTATCTTCACAGGTATGGGACAAAGGACAGAACTCAAAGTCATCCCTTTGCTCACCTGAGACAAATGCATATCTGATTGCTTCCTCTGCCCTATGTTTATTTTATCTTATGTAAACATGCAGATTTATTGGACTAGACAAATGTATAAGTAACTATTCCTGTACCCCCATCTTATGTGTAAATTGTGTATTCAGGGAATGGCTAATGAAACACTCAAGAGGATGCAACTGCTTGCCTCTTATCTAGTCACGCCCTTAAAAAAATTTCTTCCTCTTTCCTCAATACCTGCACTTTTGCCTTTGAATACTGAGGTCTCCAGACCCTCTTCAGAAAAAGTATGGGTCACAATTTTCCCTGTGGTTCTGGGTTCTTTCTCAGGCATGTCCTTAACCTTGGCAAACAAATATCTTAAAATGATTTAGACTTGCCTCAGTCATTTTGATTTACTCTGTATCTGTACATGTACTCTGTAAATTTTGGCTGGCAAGTCCAAAATTTATAGTGTGGGGCCAGCAGGCTGGAGATATGGAAGAGCTGATGGTGCAGATGAAGCTTGAAGGCAGTTTTCTGGAAAATTCCTCTTGCTCCATGTGGGGAGGGATGAGAGAAATGGAGGGGGGAAGGTCAGCCTTTGTTTCACTCAGACCTTCAACTGATTGAATAAAATCTACCCACATTATGAAGGGCAATCTGCTTTACTCAAAGACCAGCGACTTAAATGTTAATGTCATCCAAAAACACCCTCACAGGAACAGCCAGAATAATGTTTGAACAACTATCTAGGCACATTTTGACAGAGATAAGTTGACACATAAAATTACCCATCACAAGTCAACTTCGTGTCCACTTAGCAGTCCACTTAGCAGTCCACTTACACGTCTCGTGAAACCATACTTCATCTCCAAAGAAAGATATACTTTTGCCTAACAGCTGTCATGCATACAACAAGACATGCGCTAACACTTTTCCAGAGGAGGATGCAAAATTCTTGAGTGACGTTTACTCTTCTGTTGAAATACCACAACTTAAAAACTATAATATAAAGTCAACACATGTTATGTTACATGATAAGGGGATAAGAGAGGGAAGAAAACAAAGGTATGTAATACAAACACACAAACATGTTCATTAAAAAAAGGAAAAATACTCACGACAATTACAGTCCCTATTTCTGTAACTGGCCACATGGTTATAGCTGGTATTTGTAATTATTTTCTCCCACTACCCATTCCATATTTCCTTTGCTTTCAGCAAGCACCTCAGCAGGCTGTGATTATTTACTTGGTGGGTTGACCCAAACCATCACTCCTGAAGAGTCTGGGCCATCAGTAGTCCTGTTCTAATTGGGTTGTTGTAGTTTTCCATTGACCTTAATCACAGGACATGGTAATAGGAGATGCCCTAGGGGGCTTCCTGTATTACTAATGTACACTTCCTTAACTGTGAAGAAATAGGCCAAATTTCCTCATGGTAGTCAGTATCAATAACCCCTTCCAGCACAATAACTCCCTTCTTTGCCAACTGATTCAGAGATAAAAAGTCCAAAATAGCTAGTTGGCAGTCCTAACTTCCAGTTCAATGAAATCATTATTATGTCTCCTGGTAGAAGCATTTCTTCCATTGGAATAAAGACATCTGACAAGCACAGTATAATGTTTCAGGACAGGAAGCAAATTTTTGCTAGTAGGTAATTATGGGTAATAGTGAGTGGTGTCACTCCCATTTTCACTCCCTGATTTCTGGACCTGTGGATCCTAGCTGTAGGAGAAACACTCTGCTAGTGAACCTTACCCCAGTTATGCAGGATATTGCCAGCTAGCTGGTGCTGTAATTGTCTTCAAAAGTTCATTCCATCATCCTGTCAAACCAGCTGCTTCACAATGGTGGGGAACATAGTAAGACCAGAAAATTACATGAGCTTGAGCTTATTGTTGCACTTCACTTGCTCTGAAGTGAGTTTGCTGATCAAAAACAATGCTGTGTGGCATTACCATGGCAATAGATACGGCATTCTGTAAGTCCATGGATGGTAGTTTTTGCAGAGGCATTGAATGCGGGGAAGGTAAAACCATATCCAGAATAAGTATCTATTTCAGTAAGACGAAAACACTGCCCTCTCCTTGATAGAAATGGTCCAATGTAGCCATTCTGCCACCAGGCTAATCACCCCAGGGAATAGTACCATATCAGGAACCCAATGTTCATCTCTGCTGCTGGCATTTTGGGCACTTATCACTGACTGTAGCCAAGTCAGCCTTGGTGAGTGGAAGTCCATGTGGCTGAGCTCATGCATAACCTCCATCCCTGCCACTGCCACCATGGCCACTTTGTTAATGGGCCCATTGGACAATGATGGGGTGGCTGAGAAAAGAGGCTGAGTGGTATCCACAGAACGGGCCATCCTATCCACTTGATTATTAAAATCTTCCTCTGCTGGCTGGGCATGGTGGCTCACGCCTGCAATCTCAGCACTTTGGGAGGCTGAGGTGGGTGGATTACCTGAGGTCAGGAGTTCAAGACCAGCCTGGCCAACATGGTGAAACCCCATCTCTACTAAAAATACAAAAATTAGCTGGGCATAGTGGTGCGCACCTGTAATCCCAGCTACTTGGGAGGCTGAGGCAGGAGAATCGCTTGAACCTGGGAGGGAGAGGTTGCGGTGTGCCGAGACTGTGCCACTGTCCTCCAGCCTGGGTGACAGAGAGAGACTCCATCTCCCCGTCTCAAAAAAAAAAAAATCTTCCTCTGCTGAGGTTGCTCTTTGGTGGACATTAACGTGGGACACAAATATCTTTATGTGTTTTGCCTATTCAGAAGTCTATCCACAAACCTGTTCTCCAGACTCCTGTGTCACCACTTTTCTAATCGTATTCGTTTCAAGTTCCTGACATTCCAGCCACACCACTGGCCACAGCCCATGAATTAGTATACAGTCACACACCCGGCTATTTCTCCTTCCAAGCAAAATATACAACCAGGTGTACTGCTTTAAGTTCTGTCCACTGGGAAGATTTTTCTTTATTATTTTCTTCAGGAATGCCCCCAGAAAGGGGCTATAGTGCTGCAGCTGTCTACATCTGGGTTGTGCCTGGGTATCATGCAACCTTGGCTGGTCATGTTTCTTTACCTGACAAGATAACCCAAACCTTTAATCCTGAAGAGTCTGGGCCATTCGTAGGCTTGCCTGGATTGAGTTGTAATTTCCCATTGACCTTAATCATGGGGCATGACAGTACTAAGAGACACCCTAAGGGGTCTCCTGTATTCCAGACATATTCATTGTTACCTCTATTCATTGTGAAGTAATGGTCCAATTTCCCCTTGGCATCCTGGATTGATCACCCTAGCTAACATCGTTAACTCTCATTTTTGGCTGTTGACTCAGAGGCATGAGGAGTCGAAAGTGGCTGGGTGGCAGCTTTAACTTTGAGTTAAAGAAGTCATTGTTGTTGCTCCTGGTAGAAGCACTCTTCTCTCTGGAACTAAGACTTCTATACCAGACATCTTGTTAGTTTGACAAAAATAGAGCATGAAGTCACAGGGACAGGAAGCAAAAATTTTGCTAGTGGGTCACTGGGGTAATGGTGAGTGGTGCCACTCCTGCTTTTACCCCTTGATTCCTGGACTTGTGAATCCTGGCTATGAGAGAAAGGGTACTAGATATTGGATGCTGATTTAGAGCATATACAGCCTTCTAGAGAACCTTGTCCCAGCCCTGTAAAGTACTGTCATCAAGCTGGCACTGTAATTGTAACTTCAAAAGGTCATTCCACCATTCTGTTAAGCTGGCTGCTTCAGGATAATGGCAAACATGACAAGACAGTGAATTCCATGAGCATGAGCCCACTGCTAAACTTCTTCGGCTATAAAGTAAATTCCTTGGTCAGAAGCAATGTTGCATGGAATACCATGATGGTGAATAAGGCATTCTGTAAATCCACGGATGGCAGTTTTGACAGAAGCATTGCATACAGGAAAGACAAATCTATGTCCAGAATAAGCACCTTTCAGTAAGGACAAAATGCTGCCCCTTTCATGATGGAAGTGGTCCAATATAATCAACCTGCCTCCAAGTAGCACCGTGGGGAATGGTGCCATAGTGGGGGCTCAGGTCTCTGCTGCTAGCAGATTGGGCACGCAGTGGTGGCCATATCCAGGTCACCCTTGGTGAGTAGAAGTACATGTTGCTGAGCCCATGCATAATCTCCATACCTGTCACCATGGACACTTTTTCAATGAGCTCAATGGTCAATAACAAGGGTGGCTAGGGAAAAAAGCTCACTAGTGTCCACACAATGGGTCTTATCCTATCCATTTGATTACTAAAAGCCTCCTCTGCTGAGGTCACCCTTTGGTGAGTATGCACATGGGACACAAATATCTTCTCATCCTTTGCCCACTCAGAGGTCTAGCCACATACCTCTTCTCCATTTTTTTTTCACTAATTTTCCAATCATGTTCCTTCCAAGTCTCTGACTGTGCATCCAAACCATTGGCTGCAGCCCATGAATCAGTATATAATCTCACATCAGGCCATTTCTCCTTCCAAGAAGAGTTCATAACCAGGTGCACTGCTTGAAGTTCTGCCCATTGAAAAGATTTCCCTTCACCACTGTCCTTCAGGAATGTACCAGAAAGGGGCTGTAAGTGCTATAGCTGTCTACTTTTGGTTTGTGCCTGGATCATGGGGTACTCCTTATGAGGCCATAAGTGAAGACTGCAAGAGAGAAGGCAACATAGCAGGAGTAGGAACCATGGGCATTTGGGCTACTTCTTCATGTAGTTTACTTGTGCCTTCAGGACCTGCTCAGGCCTGATCATATATGTACCACTTCCATTTGATGATGGAGTGTTGTTGTGCACACCCAGCCTTATGGCTTAGTGGGTCAGGCAACATCTAGTTTATAATGGGCAGAAAAGGTTGTATTGTTACTTGATGGACCCTGGTTAAACATTCAGTTTCTACTAAGGCCCAGTTGGAGGCTAAGAGCTGTCTTTCAAAAGGAGAGCAGTTATCTGTGGAAGATGGCAAGGCCTTGCTCTAAAATCCCAAGGTCATTCATTGTATCTTATCTATAGAGGCCTCCCTCTCTGTCACTGTTACCTCAAGTACCATTGAGTTTGCTGAGTCATAAGACCCCACTGGCAGAGCAGGTTGCACGGCTACCTGGATCTATTTCAGAGCCTTCTCCTATTCTGAGGCCCACTCTAAATTAGCATCTTTTTGTGTCACTTGGTGGATAAGCTAGAGTGGGACACTCAAGTGAGGAATGTGTTGCCTCCAAAATTAAAATAGGCCTACTAGGCATTGTGCCTCTTTCATGGTTCTGGGGGGGTCAGGTGAAACAACTTGGCCTTTAGAACAAATATCTTGTCATGACCCACACCATGAGAGCCCTGGAAATTTTATTGAGGTAGAAGGATTTACCCTGGGTTTTACTCATATTCTCCCCCATTCTCTGACATGCAAATATCTTACCAATAAGTCCAGAGTAGTTACTGGTAATTAGGTCCAGTTACCATAATGTCATTAATATAATGGACCAACGTGATATCTTGTGAAAGAGAAAGGCAATCAAAATCCCTGCAGGCTGAATTATGACATAAGTTTGGAGAGCTAATATACTCCTGGGATAGGACAGTAAAGATGTATAACTGGCCTTTCCAGCTGAAGGCAAACTCTATCTGGTAGGCCTTATAGACAGGGATGGAGAAAAAGGCATCTGCCAGATCAATAGCTGCATACCAGGTACCAGGAGATGTGTTAATTTGCTCAAGCAAGTAAACCGTATCTGGTACAGCAGCTGTAACTGGAGTCGCCACTTAGTTAAGCTTGCAATAATCCACTGTCGTTCTCCAGTATTCATCTGTCTTCTGCACAGGCCAAACAGGAGGGTTGAATGCAAATGTGGTGGGCATCACCACCTCTGCATCTTTCAAGTTCTTGATAGTGACACTCATCTTTGCATTGTCTCCAGGAATGCAGTATTGGTTTTGAGTTACTATTTTCCTAGGTAGAGGCAGCTCTAAAGGCTTCCATTTATCTTTTCTCACTATACTCCACAGGTTAAGAAACCAATTTAGGGAGTCTGCCAGCTGCAAAGTTTGTCTATTCTAATTGTTTATTCTGGAACTGGGGAAATGACCACTGAATGGGTTTGGGGACCAACTTGACCCACTGTGAGTTGGGCCTGGGCTAAAACTCCATTAATAACCTGCCTTCATAAGCCTCTACTCTAAATGGAGGGCCACAGTGATGGTATGCATCTCCTGGAATCAATGTCAGTTCAGAGCCAGTGTCCAGTACTCCCCGAAAATTCTGATTATTTCCCTTTCCTCAATGTACAGTTCTGCTGGTAAAAGGCCATAGGTCCCACTGGAGAAGTATGGGAGAAAGATTAACAATATAAATTTTAAGTAGTATATCAGGGTCCTTTCTTGGTGGGGACATGGCCTACTTTCATTCAATGGGTGTGGATCTGTAAACTGGCTTAAGTCTGGGAGTTGATTGAGGGGTCATAATTCTCTGTTTTTATGTTTTGAGGTAGACTTTTGTTCACTTGACCAGGAAGTTTTCTGCTTGCACAGATCAAGTGAGAATTTAGTAGTCTTCCTATCTATTTCATATCTAGGAACACTATGATTAACTACCCAACACCATAGATCTACAGAAGTCAGACTGTTCTGATTCTTGTTTTGACTTGAACCAATGAGAGGTCATCTGTAAGCTGGAGACCCTGGCATGCTAGTAGCATGGCTCAGTTCAAAAGTTAGAAGACCTCAGAACAAAGGAAGCCAATGATGTAACTCTCAGTCCAAGGCCAAAGGCCTGAGAACCTGGGGGGCCACTGGTTTAAGTCCTGGAGTCCAAAGGCCATAGAGCCTGAAGTTGTTGTCGAAAGACAGGAGAAGAAGAGTATGTCCTAGTTCCAGCAGTAGGCTGACATATTTGCCTTTTCTCTGTTACTGTTCTCTCCAGATTACTAGCAGATTCGATGGTGTCTACCCATATTGAGGATGGATCTTCCCCACCTGGTCTATTCAGACTCACATGCTAATCTCTCCTGGAAACACTCTTGCAGCAAACACACCCCAAAATAATGCATTATCAGGTTTCTAGGTATTCCTTAATCCAGTCAAGTTGATACCTAAAATTAACCATCACAGATCCTAAACCCTTCATCCTCCCTTAGGTGGTAGATCTCACTGGTAGGTCAATAGGTGGCCAGTAATAGGCCTATACCTTCTCAAACACATTGTCACCACCATCTTCCAGGCCAGATAAGCAGATGCGAAGCAATCAACCTAGACTTAAAACACCATTGTATTGGGAACACCACCAGTTCCCTGCCCTTCCTATATATGGGGCTGTACTGCATATAAGTATGCCCTGCATTCTGATAGTGTACTGGGTAGGTCTCAACCAGCTGGAGATAATAATATATTTGATATGTTGAGAATTTTCCTAGTGCAAGCTTTAATGTTGCTGACTTAAATGCAAATGTGATTCAAGGTCCCACAAATATTGGTGGATAATACAAAAGGGTATAGTATTCTAAGATTGAGGAGAGCTGAGCGGGAGATCATTGAAGCAGAATGTGACCCACCTGAGCTGAATGTAAGGGGCACATGTTGACAGTACAGCGCCCTAGGGTCTACAGCCTTTTCTGGTTTTAAGCCCATTACCTGACCACTTTATGATTGATGAGCTTTGATTCAAACTGTTTACAGACGCAGGTAGAAAATGGACCTTTCATATATCAGCAAACTCAGAATGTATTTGTTAGAACCCTGGGTGGGTTGTGGTAATGTTGAACTATTCCGGAATGTTTTTTGGGTCCGTCACATTTGAGTCCAATTAGCTTTAGGCTAGTTATCATCACCTTAGGACACTTTTGTCAATTCTCCTTCCTTTGGGGAAGATGTGGTCAATGTCTTTTCCTTTTTCTATTAGGAAGAAGAAACACTAGTCATTTATTAACCCAAGTAGCACTTAGTCCTTACCCCCATTGCTTTGGTGCCTTCTTTTAGGATAAATCTTCTTGGCATTCTAACAAAGATATTGTATAGCAGTTATAGAGGATGAATGGACTCCTTTTCTGTAGAGAAATATAGGGAACAAGTAATACTAATTATTATTTTGAGATAAGGCACTTGAAATGGAAGCCTCTGATTTTCCACTACTTAGTAATTCCTTGCAAAAAGCTTTTTGCATCAACCCACTGATACTATTCTCTGCTAAACAGCAATAACTTCCTGGCAAAAGCCAAAAGCTACCTCTTAGATTTTATTCTTCTATAATGACCTTTAAATGAGACTGAGTAGATACCTTTTGATGTAGCTGACCCACTCCCATTATTTTCATCTTTCCTAGAGATGTAAACGGTAACAGAAAAATGTAAAATGTGGTATGGGGTGTAAAAGTGTAGAGGTTTTGTATGCAAGTGAAGTTGAGTTGTCATCAGCTTAAAATAGGTATACCTATAAGATTTTTTATTTAAGCCTCATGGTAAATACAAAAGAAAGCCTATAGCAGCAACCTACAGAATGGGAGAAAATCTTTGCAATCTACCCATCTGACAACAGGCTAATATCCAGATTCTACGAAGAACTTAAACAAATTTACAAGAAAAAAAAACAACCCCATCAAAAAGTGGGCAAAGGATATGAACAGACACTTCTCAAAAGAAGACATTTATGCAGCCAACAGACACATGAAAAAATGCTCATTGTCACTGGTCATCAGAGAAATACAAATCAAAACCACAATGAGATACCATCTCACACCAGTTAGAATGGCAATCATTAAAAAGTCAGGAAACAACAGGTGTTGGAGAGGATGTGGAGAAATAGAACACTTTTACACTGTTGGTGGGAGTGTAAACTAGTTCAACCATTGTGGAAGACAGTGTGGCGATTCCTCAAGGATCTAGAACTAGAAATACCATTTGACCCAGCAATCCCACTACTGGGTATATACCCAAAGGATTGTAAATCATGCTACTATAAAGACACATGCACACGTATGTTTATTGTGGCACTATTCACAATGGCAAAGACTTGAAACCAACCCAAATATCCATCAATGATAGACTGGATTAAGAAAATGTGGCACATATACACCATGGAATACTATGCAGCCATAAAAAAGGATGAGTTCATGTCCTTTGTAGGGACATGGATGAAGCTGGAAACCATCATTCTCAGCAAACTATCACAAGGACAGAAAACTAAACACCTCATGTTCTCACTCATAGGTGAGAGTTGAACAACCAGAACACATGGACACAGGGTGGGGAACATCACACACCAGGGCCTGTCGGGGGGCTGGGGGAGGGATAGCATTAGGAGAAATACTTAATGTAAATGATGAGTTGATGGGTGCAGCAAACTAACATGGCACACGTGTACCTATGTAACAAACTTGCACGTTGTGCACATGTACCCTAGAACTTAAAGTATATATAAAAAAAACTAAAAAACCAAAACAAAAAAAAGCCTATAGCAGATATGAAAAAGATAAAAAAAATCAAAGCATATCACTACAAAAATTCAACAAATCACAAAGGAAGCCAGCAAGATTGGAAGAACAAAGGAACTACAAAACAGTCAGTAAACAAATACCAAAATGGCAATACTAACTCTTCACTTGTCAAACATTACCTTAAATGTAAATAGATTAAATTCTCCAATCAAAAGACAGAGTGGTTGAATGAATGAACAAATAAGACCCAACTCTATGGAACCTCTAAGAGACTCACTTCACCTTTAAAGACACTCTTAGACTAAAAGTGAAGGGATGGAAAAAAGATATTCCATACAAAGGGAGACGAGAGCATGGGTAGCTATCTTATATGTGTCAAGATAGACTTTAAGTAAAAAAACGTAAAAAGAGACAAATAAAGTAATTATATAATGATAAAGGGGTCAATTCATCAAAAGGACATAACAATTGTAAATATATATGCACCCAACATTGGAGCACCATATAAATGTGTGCATATATAGAATATTAATAGATATGAAGGGAGCAATAAACTGCAATTCAATAATAGTAGGCAACTTCAGTATCCCACTTTCAGCAATGGACAGATCATCCAGGCAGAAAATCATTAAGGAAATCCTGGACTTGAACTACACTGTAGACCCAATAGACCTAATATACAAATAAAGAACATTTCTCCTAATAGCAGCAGAATACACATTCTTCTCAAGTACTCATGGAACATTCTCCATGATACATCATATATTAGGCTCCTCTCAAGTTGTATTAGTCCATTTTTTGCTGTAATAGAATACAACAGACTGTGTAATTTATTGGCTCAAAGTTTTGGAAGCTGGGAAGTCTAAGATTGAGGAGTTGGCATCTGGCAAGGGTCTTACTGTTGCGTCATCCCATGGTGGAAAGGCAAAGGGATGGTGAGAGATAGAGAGGCAAAAGAGGACCAAACTCTTCCTTTTATAATGAACCAATTCCCTCAGTAACAAACCCACTTCAGTGATAAAGGCATTAATCCATTTATGAGAGCAGAGACATCATGGATGAATCACTCTTAAAGGTCTTGCCTCTTAATATTGATAAAACGGCAACTTAATTTCAACATGATTTGGGAGGGGACAGACCTTCAAACCATAGCATTTATCCCATAGCCCCCCAAAACATATGTCCTCACATACAAAATGCAGTCATTCCATCCGTAGAGACCCAAAGTCTTAACTTGTTCCAGCAACAGATCAAAAGTCCAAAGTCAAGAGTATCATCTAAATCAGATATAGGCATGAGATTCAAGGCACAGTTCATCCTGAGATAAGTTTCCTTCCAGCTGTGGGCCTGTGAAATCGAATAAGTTTTGTGCTTCCAAAATACAATAGTGTGACAGGCATAGCATTGACATTTTCATTCTAAAAGGGACAAATAGCAACAAAGAAAAACTCAACTGGGTAAAGAATGTTAAATCTCAAGTCTTCAGAATAATCTGGCTTCACTCCATGTTCCACCTCCTGGACACATTGGCATCGAGATAGGAAATGAATCCTATATATAGAAAACCCCATAGACATGATGACATGATCCTGTATGTAGGAAATCCAATAGATTCCGCCAAAAAACTATTAGAACTAATAAGCAAATTCAGTAAGATTTCAAGGTAAAAACCAACATATGGCTGGGTGTGGTGGCTCATGTCTATAATCCCAGCACTTTGGGAGGCTAAGGCAGGTGGATCACTTGAGGTCAGGAGTTTGAGACCAGCCTGGCCAACATGATGAAACCTTGTCTCTACTAAAAATACAAAAATTAGCTGGGCATGGTGGCACACATCTGTAGTCCCAGCTACTCAGGAGGCTGAGGCATAAGGATCACTTGAACCTGGGAGGTGGAGGTTGCAGTGAGCCAAGATCATGCCACTGCATTCCAGCCTGGGATGACAGAACAATACTCCATCTCAAAGAAAAGAAAAAATCAACATGCAAAAATCAGAAGATTTTCTTTATACTAACAATGAACTATCCAAAAAATAAATTAAGGAAACAAACCCAGTTACAGTAGTATAAAAAATATGTAGAAACAAATTTAACCAAGGAGTTAAAAGATTTATATACTGCAAACTACAAACCATTGATAAAAGGAATTGAAGAAAATACAAATAAATGAAAAGCTATTTCATGTTCATGGATTGGATGAGTTAATATTGTTGAAATATCCATACTACCCAAATCAGTCTATGGATTCAATGCAATCTCTAACAAAATTCAATCTATTTCTCAGAGAAATAGAGAAAAAATCTGAAATTTGTATGGAATCACAGAAGACCCCAACTAGCCAAAGCAATCTTGAGCAAAATGAACAAAGCTGAAGTCATCATACTACATAATCTTGAAATATATTACAAAGCTATAATAATCAAAACAACATGGTATTTCCATGAAAACAGACACAGTGACCAATGGAACAGACTGAAGAACTCAGAAATAAACCCACACATTTATGGTCAACCGATTTTTGGCAAAGATGCCAAAAGCACACAATGGAGAAAGGACAGCCTCTTCAATAAATGGTGTTGAGACAACTGGGTGTCTACATGCAGAATAATGAAATTGGGCCCTTTTCTGACACCATATACAAAAATCAACTCAAAATGCATTAAAGACCACTCTGCTTATCCTTTACTTCCTGCTTGTACAGAGTCTGAACATTATCCAAAGGTGAGACCTTAGGATGTTTTCAGGTCTTTTCTGAGCATGTGTCTAGCCCAGGGCCTGTCTGTGGCCTTCTAGATTATCAGAAATATGTGGTAGTTTGTTACTCAAAGCATCTCATTCCCTGGCCTTTTCTCCCAAACTTTTCAGTTAGTCCATTATTTGCCCCAACCATTATTCCTTGCCTCAGAAAACAATGACTATTATGTTTTTTCCTTTACATGTTTTTGACAAATGCCACTGCTTACCTGACCTCTGGGATAGTTCTATTTTAGGCAAGGTAAAGGCGGGTTCTCTGAGCAGTTTCCCTATGGAACCACCAGGCAGATCTAACAAGCAGCTGCAGTTCTTTGAGGATAAGATTTGCTTTGCTCCCTCTGTTACTGGGTACCTACACAGAGAATGAAGGCTGTTTTATTCAAGGGCACTGATGAGCTGGGCAGTGGGAAATGAGACTAGGATAAATTAAAATGTCACAAAAATTTGTTTCCAACATTTCCGTGTGTTTTCTTGATCAAGCATTCCTTGGTTGCTGCAAGTTTTGGTTAGTTTTCAGAGTTGTGAGAATGTTGCTTCTGAAAGTGTTTTCCAGTTTATTAATTGCATGGTGTTCCCCACTGTGCCATTTTCACTGATGTCACCTTAGAGGTGTCGTTCCATGTCGTTTTAGATTACTTTCACTGACATAAGTCTTATATCTTAGGAATGAGTCTGTTGGGTTCCCACATGCTCACTGCATTGGAGCTCTCCTCTAATCTTCTCCATGAGCTTTCTATATTCTGCACTTGGCATTTGTCCCATTCCTAATTTAAACTTCTGTTCCTCAGTGGAATTAAAATGGTGCCCAGAAATCCAACTGAAGCATGGTTAAACTTGAATATCTCACTGCTCCCTTCCAACTTCCTCCCCTTTAGTCTTCTGCAAAAGCCAAGCCAACCCAGCTGAACCAAATCAACCAACCCATTAAAACATGGAAAACTCCAAATCCAAATCTGTTACTATACTGAGGGGTGGGTGTAGAGATAGAAATGGTAGACAAACATCACTGGCTGAGTTCGCAAGGAGCTCATTTTTTTGCTTGGACTATTATGAAGATTTCTTATTCGGTCGTCTGTCCTCTAATATTCATTATTGATTTCATTGCTCCTTCAGCCTATTCCCCACATCTCAGCCACAGAAATTCTTCATATATCATCGTATCATTTAAGAGGCTCCCTACTGACTTTAGAATAGTCTGCAAACGTACAAGAGCCTTTCACAATGTGCCCTCTAGCTTCCTTTCCAGGCGAATTTCTCAAACCATACTCCAGCCATTTCTGATCAGTTTCAGTTCCACCAATAAGTCATATTTTTTGTATGTTTTGTCATATTCATCTTTGTAGCTGTAGATTCTAAGCACTGTGCATGGTACTTTTTTTTTTTTTGGAGCTCAGTGACTGTCAAATAAATGTATAAGTACAACGAAGTTTCTATGTGTTCCTGCAGTTTGCAAACAACTAAACTGGCTCATATACTAAGACCTCATGCTGTTTGAGGTCTTAGTATATGAGCTCATGGTATTCATAAAATTAGTATTAATAGATAATTTCGAAAAGTGTCTAGTATGTAACATTGTGCAATAAATGTAGTCATGATTGTAGTTTTATTACTACTGTCCTAAAGAGCAAGCTGAAACTCTAAATTTGAATGGTAACTCTGGAATGCAATGACTTAAAATCTAGGCTATGTGAATACACGAAATTCACTTTAGGGACCCTGCAGAACATCTCAAGGTGATAAACAGAGATCTTATAAAATAACTGACACTCAGGCTCAAGAGGATATCTTATGGCCACCTGAACCATTAGGAAGAGAAGGGAAAACCAACAGTGGTTTCAAACAGGAGCTCAAATTGGGCAGATGCTGAAAACTGCAGGCCTTGGTTTTTCACGGTGCCGCAACTCACAAGGCCAACACCCCCGCTGGTGTTTACTTACTTAAATGGATGGAAGATTCTCTCAGGCAATGCCAAGTAAGCCTCCTAGATGCCTGTATCGTGCCGAAATGCGTAGGACAAGAGTGGATCGTCTCAACTATACCATGGTTACTAGTAAAACATTCCTGGCAATGAATGGGAGAACCCAGGACGAGGGAGTCGCCAATGGTAACCAGGCCAGGGCTTCGGGCACTCGCGTCAAGCTCTTAGCACAGGGACAGGAGGGTGTGGTTCTGCAGGCAGCGCCCTCAGCTGGGGGCCTGGCAGCCTCGGGAGCCCGGTGGGGGTTGCTTCCTCGGTGGCGCCCTTCATCCCCTCTCGCGGGATTCTAACGCCCAAGAGCGCGGCTGTGCGAGAGACTCCCGCAGACACCTGAGGCTCAGTGGGGCTCCCGTGGCACCGCGGAGCCTGCAAGCTCCCAAGACGAGGGTGGGGTAGGGGCTGACAACGATGCCGCTCTTTCCTGGCTGTGTGGGCATCATCCTCTGTCCTTGGGCCTGGCACACCCAGGGGGAAGAGGCTGTGCTTGATCTGTCAGTGGATTGATCACGTGGTGGCCCCACTGTTAACCCCAGACACACCCCGCTTAGAAGCGGCATCATTGTCGGAAGCTCCTTGCCACTTAGAATCCTCTGCAAAATGTGGTGGGTACAGCACTGCACTTAACTCCTTTGGTCCTCAGTTTATTCTTTTGCAGAGTGGAGATGATACCTGCTTAGGTACCTCATATGCTCGTGCTGCAGAACTTTGAAAACCAAAGACGTTTTACAAACATATTCCACTGCAATTACAAACATATTCCACTGTGATAACCAGCTCTTGAACTCCGCTTCTTTGCTTTAAAAGAAGATGAGGCAGGGCGTGGTGTCTCATGCCTGTAATCCCAGCACTTTGGGAGGCCTAGGAGGGCGGATCACCTGAGGTCAGGAGACCGAGACCATCCTGGCTAACATGCTGAAACCCTCTCTCTACTAAAAATACAAAAAAATTAGCCGGGCATGGTGGCATGCGCCTGTAGCCCTAGCTTACTTGGGAGGCGGAGGCAGGAGAATCGCTTGAACCTGGGAGGCAGAGGTTGCAGTGAGCCGAGATCGCGCCACTGCACTCCAGCCTGGGTGACAGAGTGAAACTCCATCTCAAAAAAAAAAAAAAAGCACAACCTTTAAAACTTCAGGACATTGCCTTAGGGAAAATAAATGGCAGGCTCTCAGCATCAGGCCTGACTTTGGATTGAAAGAAGGCACACAATCCTGAGACTTGCCCACTAAGAAGGAACAAGAGAAATAGAGTGTGCACATTATAGAAAAAGTACATGAGGCCCCCAGAATCTCTGGCAGGGCTCGCTGTGAAGGTCTTTCTCTACTGAAGAAAACAGGTAAAGATTAGAAACATTGACTGCTTCTTCATATGTGAAGACAGTAATGCAAAGCTTTGAGGAACACAAAGTATCCAGGAAATAGGACACCACCAAAAGAACAAAGTGAAGCTCTTGTGGTTGACCTTTAAAATTGGATATCTATGAACTGCGTGACAAAGAATTCAAAATAATCATCTTAAAGAACATCAGTGAGCTGCAAGAGAACACAGAGACAATTCAACAAAACCAGGAAAACAACACACACAAAATGATGTTTAGCAGAGAAAAATTGTGAAAACACTGACATACATTTAACCAAGGAAATGCAAAAGCTGTACACCGAAAACTATAAAATGTTGATGAAAGAAATTAAAGTAGACACAAATGAATGGAAAGATATCCCATGTTCATAGATTGGAAGAACTAATATTGTTAAAATGTCTATTCTATCAAAAGCAGTATACTTCACAGAAATAGAAAAAACAATCTTAAAATTTGTATGGACTCACAAAAGACTCTGAATAGCCATAGCAATCTTGAGCAAGAACAAAGCTGGAGGCATCACACTTCCTGATTTCAAACTATATTACAAAGCTGTAGTAAAGAAAGCAGAGTGGTACTGACATAAAAACAGATATATAGACTAATGGAACAGAACAGAGAGAACAGAAATAAACCCATGCATAGATGGCCAGCTAATTTTCAGCAAAGGCAGAAAGACTACATAATGGGGAAAGGGTAGTCTCTTCAAAAAATGGTGTTAGTAAAACTGGATATTAACATGGAAGGGATGAATTGGAGCCTTATTTTACACCAAACACAGAAATTAAGTAAAAATGAATAAAGTAATTTATTTTAAAATCTGAAACCCTAAGACTCCTAGAAGAAAACACAGAGAGAAAGCTCCTTGACATTTATCTTGGCAATGATGTCTTTTGGATATGACCTGTAAAGAATAGGCAACAAAGCAAAAATAAACAAGTGGGACTACATCAAACTAAAAAGCTTCCACACAGTAAGAAAAACAACGAAAAAGCAACCTATGGAATGAAAGAAAATATTTGCAAACCATATATCTGATAAGGGATTTAATATCCAAAATATACAAAGGACACATACAACTGAATAAAAAAAATAAAGCAACCAAATTTAAAACTGGGCAATTTAAAAAAATAGATTTATGGGGTACAAGTGCAGTTCTGTTGCATGAACATATTGTATGGTGGTGAAGTCTGGACCTAGGCTTTTAGTGTACTCATCACCCAAATAATGTGCACTGTACCCAATAGGTAGTATTTCATTCCTTAACTCCCTCCCACACTCTCACCTTTTGGAGTCTCCAATGTGTATTATTCTACTCTGTATGTCCGTGTGTAACAACTTTTTTGCTCCCACTTATAAATGAGAATGTGTGGTTTTTGACTTTCTGTTTCTGAGTCATTTCATTTACGATAATGGCCGCAGTTTCATTCATGTTGCTGCAAAAGACATGATTTAATTCTTTTCCACAGCAAAGTAGTATTCCACAGTATGTATATACACACCACATTTTAAAAGTCCAGTCATTTATTGATGGACACTTAAGTTTATTCCATGACTTTCTAAATAGGCATTTCTTAAAAGAGGTCATAGAAATGGCCAAGAAGTATATGAAAATGTGCTCAACATCACTAATAATCAGGGAAATGTAAATCAAAACTATAGTGAGATAGCATCTTACATTTGTTAGGATGGCTATTATTAAAAAAAGATAAGTGCTGGTGAGGATGCGGTGAATAGGGAACACTTACACACTGTTGGTAAGAATGTAAATTAGTATAGCTGTTATTGAAAACTATATGGAGGTTCCTAGAAAAGTTAAAAATGAACTGACATATGATCCAACAATCTCACTTCTGGATATATAGGCAAAGGATTTGAAATTTGGCACTTCCATTTTCATTGCAGCATTATTCGTAATAGTCAGATATGGAAACAAGCTAAATGTTACCAGTGGATGAGTAAAGAAAGAAATTGTGATGTGTGTGTGTGTATGTGTGTGTGTAATTTGGCCTTATTGTGGTGTGTGTGTGTGTGTGTGTGTGTGTGTGTGTGTAATTTGGCCTTAGAAAAGAAAGAAATCCAGCCGGGCGTGGTGGCTCACGCTTGTAATCCCAGCACTTTGGGAGGCCGAGGCGGGCGGATCACGAGGTCAGGAGATCGAGACCACGGTGAAACCCTGTCTCTACTAAAAATACAAAAAATTAGCCAGGCGTGGTGGCGGGCACCTGTAGTCCCAGCTACTCGGAGAGGCTGAGGCAGGAGAATGGCGTGAACCCGGGAGGCGGAGCTTGCAGTGAGCCGAGATTGCGCCACTGCACTCCAGCCTGGGCGACAGAGCCAGACTCCGTCTCAAAAAAAAAAAAAAAAAAGAAAAGAAAGAAATCCTTCCATTTGTGAGAACATGAATGGATCTGGAGGATAATATCTTAAGTGAAATAAGCCAGACACAAAAAGACAAATACCTGTGCTGTGTGGTCTCACTATGTGGAATCTAAACTCTTAAATTTTTTCCCATTTTATTTATTTATTTTTCCATCTCAGCAATTTTTTTTAAGTTATATAATTTCATTTTTTATAATTTCAAATTTTATTTTAGATTCAGGGGTACACATGCAGGTTTGAAACATGGGTATATTGTGTGATGCTGAGGTTTGGGGTATGATTGATTCCATCACCCAGGTAGTGAGCATTGTACCCAATAGTTTTTCAACCCTTGCCCCCTTTCTTCCTCTCCCTTTTGATAGTCTTAGTGTCTGTTGTTGCAATCTTTATGTCCATGTGTGCACAATGTTTAACTCCCACTTACAAGTGAGAACACGCAGCATTTGGTTTTCTGTTTCTGTGCTAATTTGCCTAGGATAATGGTCTCCAGCTGCATCCATGTTGCTGCAAAGGACATGATTTCACCCTTTTTTATGCCTCTGTAGTATTCCGTGGTATATATATTACATTTTCTTTATGCAATCCACCGTTAATGGGCACTTGGATTGATTTCACGTCTTTGCTATTGTGAATAGTGCTGTGATGGAACTTGTGAATGCATATATCTTTTTGGTGGAATGATTTATTTTCTTTTGGATATATACTCAGTAATGGGATTGGTGAGTTAAATGGTAGTTCTGTTTAAAGTTCTTTGAGAAATCTCCAAACTGCTTTGCACAGTGGCTGAACTAATTTACATTCTCACCAACAGTGTAGAAGTGTTCCCTTTTCTCCTCAACCTCACCAGCATCTGCTGTATTTTTCTTTTAAATAATAGCCTAAAATCGCCAAACTCTTAAAAGCAGAGAGTAGTATAGTAGCTGTCAGTGGCTTGTGGGAGGGATAAATGGGAAGATGATGGTTAAAAGTCACAACATTTTAGTTATGCAAAATAACTAAGCTCTGGAGATCTACTCTATAGCATAGTGCCTATGGCAAATAAAACTGTATTGTGTGCTTAAAATTGCTAAGGGGGTAGCGGTGTGTTAAATGTTAATACCCAAAGAAAAAGTAAAAAGCAGTAATAATAAAGGGAGTGGGAAGAAACTTTGGGACGTGATAAATGTGTTTATGGCCTTGATGGTGGTGATAGTTTCATAGGTGTATACCTATCCCCAAACTCACTGAGATCTATGCATTACATATGTATAAATTTTTATGTATTAATCACATAAAGTAGCTTAAAATTAAAAAGTGGTTTTAAAAAACCATTTATATTAAATACAAAGGAATGGTTCCTCATGAGGGGAGATATTTGAGAGTAGAGTGTAGAGATAAAGGAAATAAAAATAGGGTAGAGATTTAACAGATCTAATGACATAATCCCAGTAAAATGTTTCATAAAATTCATATTGTGAAAAAACTATACAGTATCATTATTTGTAGCTAGGACATTAGGCATAAGGAATGCTATAATTATTTGGAAACTGGACCTTCTAGAAAACTGAAGGCTGCGCTGTTGTTAAAACATTTCGTGTTAACCTAGTGGGCAGTAGTTTGTGCAGTCTCAACTTTATAAGAATATGGATAATTGAAGTATGTCTTCTCTCTAATGGCAGGTTATGCAAATTTCAAGTGTTCATTGAGGTGAAATTACTCAGAAATAATGTATTTAGAGTACAGTATGTTTAGAACTATTATTGATCTGGAGAAGACTATTTAGGCTATGGGGGTGCTTATAGTTCATGCTAATTTTACTTTTAGTAATGAAATAATGATTTCCTTGAGTCAGCATTTAAAATATTACCCTATCAACCTATGCTTCCTCCTTGCATCCATCTTGCTTATTATGCCTACTTTAGAGAATCTGTCACCACGCCTGGAAGTTTTCTTGGGTGAAATAATTCCTTAACTCAAGACAACCAGATCCAAACTGAGAATGCTCAGTGTCTCCAAACAGAAAATATAATCAGAGTTACGTATTCTAATTTTTTTTTTTTTTGAAATGGAGTCTTGCTCTGTCACCCAGGCTGGAGTGCAGTGGCCCCATCTCGGCTCACTGCAAGCTCCGCCTCCCAGGTTCACACCATTCTCCTGCCTCAACCTCCCGAGTAGCTGGGACTACAGGCGCCCGCCACCATGCCCGGCTAATTTTTTGTATTTTTAGTAGAGACAGGGTTTCACCGTGTTAGCCAGGATGGTCTCAATCTCCTGACCTCGTGATCCACTTGCCTCAGCCTCCCAAAGTGTTGGGATTACAGGCGTAAGCCACCACGCCCGGCCATGTATTCTAATTTTTAATTATAGAATGAGGGAAAGAAACTTTGGGACGAACTTCACTGTATGTTTTCTAGAAAGTCACTTGAGCAAAATGACCATTTATTCACCATTAAACCTTTTCATCTTGGCCTGAGGTCATGAACAAAATGATGATTCATTCACCATGAAACTTTTTCATCCTGGACTGAGGTTATGATGATTCTGTTCTTTAATATGTAAGAAAGAATCTCCTTGTGCCAATGAACCTGAGATAAGTTGAGTGTTAGAAGTTGATCATTAATATATCCTGAGTGGTCTTATTCTAAGTCATTGAAGTATCCTAATAAATGACTCTCCAAATTCTTCCCAATTAAATTCCTTTACTGAATTAGACCTGATAGGTGATTCGGAGACACAACTTGCAGGGATTTAGAGGAAGGTCGCAATCATATGAAAATAAACACTCCTGGCCGGGCGCGGTGGCTCACACCTGTAATCCCAGCACTTTGGGAGGCAGAGGTGGGCGGATCACAAGGTCAGGAGATAGAGACTACCCTGGCTAACATGGTGAAACCCTGTCTCTACTAAATATACAAAAAATTAGCCAGGCGTGGTGGCGGGCGCCTGTAGTCCCACCTACTCGGGAGGCTGGGGCAGGAGAATGGCGTGAACCCGGGAGGTGGAGCTTGCAGTGAGCCCAGATCGTGCCACTGCACTCCAGCCTGGGTGACAGAGTGAGATTCCGTCTGAAAAAAAAATAATAATAATAATAAATAAATAAACACTCCTTTTCTCCATATATTCTCTTCTCTGCTTTTTCAGCTTATTCTTTAATAAGAATATTAATTCCTACTTGGACTCTGAGAGACCCTATGCCTCTTGAGTCATCTATTTCATGTTTCTCTGGGCAGATGAATCAAATCTGAAAAGCTGGTGAGTGAGGACTGTCTGTGTCAGATCACAGAATTTTGGGTGGTCATTTTGGAAGGGATGTTAATGGGATTATTCTCACCATTCAGGATTTTTTTTTACCCCCAGGAAAGGGAACATATGCTTTTGATGTTTTCATTTTAGATTAGAAATGAATGGCCATGCATTATAAACACTAAAAATCTAAAGAGAACATACATGACTAGTTTCAAGTTAAATTAATAAAATTAAACTGTTAACAGTGTAGTGCTATGCTTGATATTTACTATGTGATGAAAGAATTTAGAATAAATGGAAGGTGATTTATTAATGTCATTATAGTTAACATAAGGTTGTATTTTATCCAGTGTTATTTGTATGGCATAACTGTAAACAGTATACCAAACATAATTTAACATTAAAACATTTCTTGATAACTCTCTTCTCTCGTTTCCCAACATTCTGTTTTCTGTGAGTTTTTCCTTTCCATAAGGCCAACTCTCTTCAGGTCCTGCAGAAGAGGGTCAAGACTTAGGAACCCAGGGACTGGAATTTGCTTGCAGACATCAGTAGATTTTGTTTTGCAGATGTTTGTTTTGCTTTTAGCTACAACCATGATTTCGGTTTTTAATTGTTGTATGCCTTTTCTTATGACTTGGGCTACTTTACCACTTGGCTACTACTTCCTATAATATCACAAACCTGACCCTTTACCCAAGTCTTAATCTCATATTCTTATAACATTTAGGTCGTTATACCATTATGTCCCTTGAGTTTTTCAGCTGAGATTCTTTAGTCACTCACCTCCTCCAATGCTGTGTTTCAGGCTTGTCAAGCTCCTCACTCTTACACTTTCCTTTCATTATGAGGATTTCTAAATTATTTCCATGTTCTTGGGCTAGAACTCAGCTATTTCCCCCTTTTCCTTGGTGTTCTGAGGCTTCATCATTATTTACATAGCCAGAATATTTTCTTTCCTTAAAACACGTGGATTGCATTTTATTCCAGAGAATATGGAGCTTTGAGAACCAGATCTCATGGTCACTGGTGGCTTTTAAATTAAGTTACCTGAATCTTTCTCTTCAAAACTGATAGTTTTTCCAATCATATGGCCAATGTCCATTTGAGAAGTTTTCCTTTATTTCAGGTTAATTTAATACATAACCCATCACTTACATGTTGAAGGTCCAGGGTAGGGTTTGGAAAATGCAGAGTAACTAGGGGTTTACTCCTTCTATTCCAGCCTAGTCCACAGCTATGACCCGATGTTCTCTTGTATTTCCCTCACTTCCTCATACTATTTGGATTCTTCATTTTCATTCCTTCTCTCCTATCAGATCTAAGGTTGATTCACTTTCAGGCAGTTGTGGATGAGTTTGAATGTCAAGGCTGCGTATGCCTATTTCCAGGGGATGCTTGGAGAAGAGAAATATATTATTTGTGTATCGCTGGTGTCATCTAAGATCAGCAGTGTCTGACAGTAGGACATGTTCTCTCTCTTCTCCCAACATGTTTTATCTTCCTTCTGCTCCAAGGCTCCCAGGTGCCAGGGACCTAAACTTTATTTGTTAATTATAGGCCACAGACCTAGTAGACTGATCTCCATGCAATTATCCTTCAAATGAAATAGACATGAGCCAGAAAATGATACATCTCCTACTACATTTTCTCATGGGGATATGGACACACACCCCTTTGATCCTAAAAATTTATCTAGGAGAATTGTTTATCTTCATTTGTACGCAGATAAATTTAGTCCAGACTGCTTCAGCTCATATTCAGTGTTTAGTGGAAACATTAAGTAGAAAAAGCTTCTACTGAAATCTTAATCCCTTAGCATGGGTTCATAACAGACTACTACTTCCTAATTAGTCAGAGAAATGAAATACTCACATTACGTGGTATTGTTGCCATGATGATGTGCTTTTTTTATCCATCTGGTCACTGTATTTGCCAAGATCAACTCCAAGGTGGAGAATACCCACAAATACATTGAAAGCATGATTCCACTTTTCTAAATAAAAAAGAAGAAAATCTATATTCCTTAGAGATCTTCACATTTCTAAAATGTCTAGAAACATATAGATAACACAAAATTGCAATAAATTTAGAAAATAGAAAACTCGTCTGTGATACTAGTACCATCACCTTAATACAATGTGATGATTTTGCCTGTGTATAAGGTAATACTATAATAACAAACATTTGTTGAGCACTTGTTAGATGGTTAGGAATTTGTGTTAAATGCTTCATATGCATTATTTCATTGAGTCCACTCAATAATCCTTTGTGGTAGATAGCATTATTATTCTCACCTTAGAGTAGAAGAAAATGAGACTTGGATAAGTTAAAATAGCAAAATTAGTACTATTGGATGTTGGAGTTGCTTAGAACTTGGTTCCAGCCCCCTTTTCTTCCCTTACTCTACTCTCTCTCGGGTGCCTTCCATCCTAGTTCTGGCAGACTTACAAGACTGTGATTTCTGTTTTCTCATTTATGTGTTTCTATAACATTGTTACAGTTGAAAATAGTGTCTCATATTTTTCATTAAAATTATGCCATAAGAAGTTTATATTTATATAGAAGCTTAACAATACTTAATGTTTATAGAATATTTAAGTAGAAATACAATATTTAAGTTTGCTACACATTTTGATTCATCCAAGCTTTTCTATCTTTTGAATGATTAAAATGGATTTCAAAAAAGCTGTTTTATGGTAAATACTGCCAAAATGCTTTCCACATGCATTTCTCTAGCTCACTCTGTTAGTATCAACATTTGAGAAGACTATTTATGGCCTTCTTTTCATTTTCTTCCATTTCAAATTGGAACAAATGATATGAATTTATTGTACTATAAATATGTTGATATTGTTTGGCTGTGCCCCGACCCAAACAGCTACTTGAATTTTATCTCCCAGAATTCCCATGTGTTGTGGGAGGGACCCAGTGGAAGGTAATTGAATCATGGGGCCGGCCTTTATGGTGCTATTCTTGTGACAGTGATTAAGTCTCACGAGATCTAATGGGCTTATCAGGGGTTTCTGCTTTTGCTTCTTCCTCATTCTATCTTGCCACTGCCATGTAAGAAGTGCTTTTTGCCCTCTGCCATGATTGTGAGACCTTCCCCAGCCACATGGAACTGTAAGTCCAATTAAACCTATTTTTCTTCCCAGTTTTGGGTATGTCTTTATTAGCAGCATGAAAATGGACTAATAGATATGTTATAGTCATAGCATATGTATATTATATTCATAGTATAGAATATACTATATGTATAAAATTCTAATAATTTCTAATAAAATCATAGCCTCTTTATTTTCATGAGTCTACCTAATGATGCAATGTCTATTATACTGAACTCTACATGAGCAAATGGTTTTAGAGTAAAGTACTATTACAGGAATCTTTTTATCCATGATGGACTGAAAGATTTCTGCCTAATAGGTAACGTAATCACATTATATATTATATTCTATATTATGAATATAGTATAATATATTATAGTATAATAGTATTATATATTATACTATTATATATTATATTAAACTATAATAGTATAATATATAATTGTATATAATATAATCTATTCATATTGTATCTAGTCATATTGTATAATCACTAATTATAATACACCCATTTAGTATAATCATATCAATAGATTATACTAAATGAATGTATTATAATCTATTAATATTAATTATAATATAGCCATATGAATACATTATACTAAATGAATGTATAATTAATGATTATACAATATGAATAGATTGAATATGAATAGATTATACTAAATGAATTTATTATAATGAGTAGTTCTTATAAGACTCTTTCATTTGAACACAATTGAGGATTAGGGTGAGCAGAAATTGCCCTTCTGACTATTGGTAATAAAGATCTGACAGACAGTGAAATAGAAATGATCGTATTTGGTCTCTCTTCAATCTTAAATGATATTCTAGAAATTGGAATGCCTTTCAAAAGAGCTTCAGGCATACTTTACTTAGGGCAGAGGACAGACATCTTCCTAAATGCTAACGACATTATTTAATTGTCACAAAGTAGGAGTGGCCACCAGAGACAATTGATCATGTTAAATAATAATTTCCACTAAAAATATTTGATATCAATTATTTTAAAGCAAGAAAATTAATTTGGATAAATATTTTGTAATTTTATTGTTTTTATCTAATAATGTCGTATATTTGCTAAGTTTCAATTTCTTTGGTTATTTTTATTAATCTTATAAATATTTTTTCTAATGAGATGAGATGACTATGAGGTTATAATCCTTGAATCCAGATTTTTTGCCAAGAGTATTATTAAGTAATTTTTTAAGGCTGGTTTGGGTGACATACTTTTCACCAAAATATTCCAGTTAATATATTTAAAAACATGATTGATGGCATAAAATATGGGAAACCTGATTTATGTGCCAGAATGGATTAAGAAAAGTCCCAGTTATAATAATACTATGTCAGAATGAATGAGAGCTCATCTATTGAAAACCTTACTTTTCAAATTCTATTAGAGAACATAAATCTGCTTATTTACTACCTGCTTGCTTAATTTTAACAACCCTAATGTCATTACAAATATCTTCATGTTCTAATCATTCCAGAATAATATACACCTGAAAATGGTCTGATACTAAATTCTTATCATGGGTCCATGATTTATTTATGAAATAGTTTGAAATATGTAATCTCATGAACATCGCATCTCTCGAGGTTTTATCTCTTGATCAAAACAGGGCATTAGGAAGCAACATTGTTAGTCCACAATTTCTTGACTCTACAGTTTCCCTAGTATTTCCTTAGAAGTTTTTTTTTGTTTTTTTTTTAATAAGAAATAGCTTTTTGGAAGCTACTCTAGCCTTTGCTATAGGAATGTTCACACATAAAATTAGTGCCTCTTTTGTGCCAAGTCCTGTCTAAGATGCTGGGGATGTAGCAGTATCTGAAGCAGACAAAATTATAGCCTTCGAGGAGTTTATTTTCGCTGGTCTACCTCATGACACAATGTCTATTATACTGAACTATACACAAATAAATGGTTGTAAAGTACTATTACAGGAATCATTTTATCCCTAATGAACTGAAACATTTCTGCCTAATAGATAATTTATTCACATGATGATTGAATTTCATTTTCACTTTGCCTATCAGGAAACAGTGCAAAAACTGTGTCAGTATTGGTAATTCTTAGTATTCTAAAACCTATATATCTACATTATTATTTTCCTCTTGATTTCACAAGGATCATATTCCAAATTGCATATATTGGAATAGTCTAATACATTGGATTGGATCATACAATACTGACAATTTTGTAGATTAAAAATGGTCCGATATCAGCAATTTCAAATGGTTCAACCTAATACAAGGGGTCTTCAAAAAGTTTATGGGAAATGCATACTATGGCAAAACTATGCACGGATTTCAAAAAATTTTGCACCAAAATAAACTCACACTAAGTTGTTATAACATGTCTTAACAGGATTTAGTTTGAGGCACTTAGAAGGATAAGAAGTCAGTTTGAAAGGAGCCCCTACCAGAGAAACATGAATTCTGCTAAAATTGAAGAAAGAACAAACATAAAATTGATGTCAAAGCCTGGGTGGAAGACTAATGAATCCATAAACTATTGATGCTTTACAAAAAGTTTATGAGGGGCCAGGTGTGGTGGCTCACACCTGTAATCCCAGCACTTTGGGAGGCCGAGGTGGGAAGATCACTCGAGCCCAGGAATTTGAAACCAGCCTGGGCAATGTGATGAAGCGGCACCTCTACAAAAAAAAATTAGCTAGGCCTGGTGGTGTGCACCTGTAAGTCCCAGCTACTAAGAAGGCTGATGTGGGAGGATCAACTGAGGCCAGGAGGTCCAGGCTGCAGTGAGCCATGATCATGCCACTGTGCTTCAGACTGGGCATCAGAGCAAGACCCTGTCTCAAAAGCAAAACAAAACAAGCAAAACAAAACAAACAAAACAAAACACACAAAACAAAACACAAGAAAACCAAAAAGTTTATGAAGAGAATGCTCCAGAGAAATAGGCAGTTTACAAATGGAAAATTTTTTTTTAAAGGTTTTAAAAGCATCACTTTTATCTTTAAATTAAATCAAATTTTAAAATTTCAATAGATTTAGGGGTACAAGTGGTTTTTGTTTATATGAGTGAATTACATAGGGGTGATGTTTGGGCTTTTAGCGTACCTATCACTTGAATAGTGTACATTGTATCCAATAGGTAATTTTTCATCCCTCACTCCCCTTCCACCCTCCCCCTTCTGAGTCTCCACTGTCCATTATACCCCTCTATATGGCCTTGAGTACCCATAACTTAGCCACATTTATAAGTGGGAACATGTATATTTGGCTTTCTGTTCTCTTTTATTGCTGGTGTATATATATTCCATGGTGTATATATATGTATCTCCCATATTTTCTTTATCCACTCATCAGTTGATGGGCACTTAGGTACATTCCATATCTGTATTAGTCAGGGTTCTCTAGAGGCACAGAACTAATAGGATTATATATATATATGAGAGTTTATTAAGTAGTATTAACTCGCATGGTCACAAGGTCCCACGATAGTCTGTCTGCAAGCTGAGGAGCAAGGAAGCCAGTTCGAGTCCCAAAGATGAAGAACTTGGAGTCTGATGTTCGAGGGCAGGAAGCATCCAGCACGGGAGAAAGATGTAGGCTGGGAGTAAGCCAGTCTCTAGCCTTTTCACGTTTTTCTGCCTGCTTTATATCCGAGCTGCGCTGGCAGCTGATTAGATGGTGCCCAGCCCACTGTCTCAAATGTTAATCTCCTTTGGCAACACCCTCACAGACACATTGAAGCGCAATACTTTGCATCCTTCAATCCAAAAGAAGTTGACATTCCGTATTAACCATCACAGTATCTTTGCAATTGTGAATTGTGCTATGATAAACATATGAGTACAGGTGTCTTTTTGATATGACTTCTATTCCTTTGGATAGATACCCACTAGTGGGATTGTTGGATTGAATGGTAGACTTACTTGTAGTTCTTTGAGAAATCTCCATACTGTTTTCCATAGAGGTTGTTCTAATTTACTTCCCATCAATAGTGCATAATTTAACTGCATCCTCACCAACATCTATGGGTTTTAACTGCATCCTCACCAACATCTATGGGTTTTAACTGCATCCTCACCATTTAACTGCATCCTCACCAACATCTATGGGTTTTTGACTTTTCAATAATGGTCATTGTTACTGGGGTAAATTCGGTGAAAAATGACATTGGTTTCTTTATAGGAATTTCATTGAATCTGTAGACTTCTTTGAACAGTATGGTCATTTTCACAATATTGGTTCTTCGAATCCATGAGCATGGGATGTTTTTCCATTTGTGTCATCTGTGATTTCTTTTTACCAGTGTTTTGTAATTCTCCTTGTAGAGATCCTTCACCTCCTTGGTTAAGTATATTTTTAGGTGTTTTTTTCTGTAGTTATTGTAAATGGGATTGAGTTCCTGATTTGATTCTCAGCTTGGTTGTTATTAGCATATAGCAGTGCTACTGATTTGTGTATATTGATTTTGTAACCTAAGACTTTACTGAATTCATTTATCAAATCTGGGAGTCTTTTGGAGGAGTCTTTAGGGTTTTTAAGGCATAAGGTCATATTACTAGCAAAGATAAATAATTTGACTTCCTCTTTTTCAATTTGGATGTGGCTTATTTTTTAATTTTTGTTTTGCCTGATTGCTCTGGCCAGGACTTTGAGTACCACGTTGAATAGGAGTAGTGAAAGTGGGCATCCTTGTCTTACTCCAGTTATAAAGGGAAATGCTTTTAATTTTTTCCCATTCAGTATGATGTTGGCTGTGGGTTTGTCACATATAGCTTTTATTATTATTATTAATTTTTTTGAGGCAAGGTTTCTCTCCCTTCACCCAGGCTGGAGTGCAGTGGCATGCTCTCAGCTCACTGCAGCCTCTGCCTCCTGGGTTCAAGCAATTCTCCCGCCTCAGCCTCCCAAGTAGCTGGGAACTCAACTCCCGAGTAGCTGGGAGTACAGGTGCGCACCACCAAACCTGGCTAATTTTTTATTTTTAGTAAAGATAAAAAATTAGCCAGGTTTGGTGGAGGGGGTTTCACCATGTTGGCCAGGCTGGTCTCTAACTCTTGACCTCAAGTGATCTGCCTGCCTTGGCCTCCCAAATTTCTGGGATTACAGGCTTGAGCCACTGCGCCCAACCTCTTTTATTATTTTGAGGTATGTTTCTTCTATGCCTAGTTTGTTGAGGGTTTTTATCATGAAGAGATGCTGAATTTTATCAAATGCTTTTTCTGTACCCTTTGAGTCTATCATATAGTTTTTGCTTTAAATTCATTTTATGTGGTGAGTTACATTTATTGAGTTGCATATGTTAAACTATCATTGTGTCCCTGGGATGAAATCCACCTGATCTTGGTGAATTAATTTTTTGACGTGCTGTTGGATTCAGTTTGCTAGTATTTTGTTGAGGATTTTTACATTTAATTTTATCAGGGATTTAGGTCTGTAGTTTTCCTTTTTTTGTTGTGTCCTTTCCTGGCTTTGGTATCAGGGTGCTACTGGCTTTGTAGAATGAGTAAGAGAGAATTCCCTTCCTCTTGGTTTTTTGGGATATTTTAAGTATGTCAGTTATTTGAAGGTCTGGTAGAATTTGGCTGTGAATCTGTCTTGCCCTGGGCTCTTTTTTCGTTCTTGTTGGGAGATTTTTTAAATTACTGATTCAATCTCAGTACTTATTATTGGTTTGTTCAGGATTTCGATTTCTTCTTGATTCAAGCTTGGGGATTGCATGTTTCCCAGAAATTGTCAATTTCCTCTAGATTTTCTAGTTTGTGTGCATAGAAATGTTCATAGCAGTCTTGGATGATCTTCTGTATTTCCGTCTAATCACTTGTAATGTCTCTATTTTCATTTCTGATTGAGCTTATTTGAATCCTTTCTATTCTTTACTTGGTTAATCTAGAAATTTGTCTGTCAATTTTGTTTATCTTTTCAAAGAATCAGCTTTTCATTTCATTGATCCTTTGTAATTTTTTTTTTTTTTTAGTTTCAATTTCATTATTCTGCTCTGATCTTAGTGATTTCTTTTCTTCTAGCTTGGGTTTTGGTTTGCTCTTATTTTTCTTGTTCCTTCAGGCATGTTTCTAGGCTCTCAATTTGTGATCTTTCTGTCTTTTTGATGTAGACATTTAGGACTACAAAATTCCATCTTTTTTTTTTTTGAGATGGAGTCTAGCTCTGTTACCCAGGCTGGAGTGCAGTGGTGCGATCTCGGCTCACTGCAACCTCCGCCTCCCCGATTTAAGCAATTCTTTTGCCTCAGCCTCCTGAGTAGCTGGGACTACAGATGCCTGCCACCATGCCCAGCTAACTTTTGTATTTTTAGTAGAGATGGGGTTTCACCATGTTGGCCAGGCTGGTCTTGAACTCCTGACCTCAAATGATTCACCTGCCTCGGCCTCCCAAAATGCTAGGATTACAGGTGTGAGCCACTGTGCCTGGCCCAAACTTCCCTCTTAGCGCTACTTTTGTGATATCCCAGAGATTTTGATAACTTGTGCCATTGTTATCAATAATTTCAAAAAATTTTTAAATTTCCATTTTTATTTCATCATTGATCCAAAGCTCATTCAGGTGCAGGTTGTTTAATTTCCATGTATTTGTATGATTTTGAGAGTCATCTTGGAATTGATTTCTAGTTTTATTTTGCTGTGGTCTGAGAAGATATGTAATATAATTTCAATCTTTTAAAAATTATTGAAGCTTTTTTGTGGCCTATCATGTGATGTATCTTGGAAAATATTCCATGTGCTGATGAGAAGAATGTATATTATGCAATTTTTTTTTGGTAGAATGTTCTGTAAATGTCTGTTAGGTCCAGTGTTTCTTTGTTGACTTTCTGCCTTGATGATCTGCTTAGTGCTGTCAGTGGACTGTTGAAGTCCCCCACTATTATTATATTGGTGTCTTCTCTTTTCTTAGATCTAGTAGTTTTATGAATCTGGTAACTCTGATATTAGGTGCATATGTATTTAGTATTGTTATATCGTTGGGTCTGTAAGACTCTTTACTAGTCTCTTGAAGGCAATAGATATTTGGATTGTGTGTTCAAAATCCATTCCACCACTGATATCTTTCAAGTGGGGCATTTATATCATTTACATTCAAAGTTGATATTGATATGTAAGGTACTGTTCCAGTCATCATGTTGATTGTTACCTAGTTGCTTTGTATTTTCCATTGTGCTACTGTTTTATAATCCCTGTGAGTTTTATACTTTTAAGTGTTTTTATACTGGTGCATATAGATCTTTCGTTTTGATGTTTAGAACTCTTTTGAGTATTTTTTGCAGGACTGGTCTAATGGTGGCAAATTCCCTTAGTGTTTGCTTATCTGGGAAGGACTTCATTTATGAATCAGTTTTGCAAGATACAAAGTTCTTGACTGACAGTTATTTTGTTTAAGAAGACTAAAGCAAGGACCCCAATCCCTTCTGGATTGTCAGGTTTCTACTGAAAAATCTGCTGTTAGTCTGATAGATTTTTCTTTTTAAGTTATTTGATGCTTTTGTCTCACTATTCTTAGAATTCTTTCTTCATGTTGCCTTTAGGTAGCTTGATGACTATATGCCTTCCTAATGTCCTTTCTGCAATGCATCTTCCAGAAGTTCTTGAGATTCTTGAATCTGGATGTCTAAGTCTCTGGCAAGACTAGGGAAGTTTTCCTTAATTATTCTCTCAAAAATAGGTTTCCAAACTTTTTGCTTTTTCTTCTTCTTTCTCAGGAATATCTATGAGTAATATCTATTATTCTTTTTTTTTCTTTCTTTCTTTTAAGACAGAGTCTCACCCTGTCACCCAGGCTGGAGTGCCGTGGCATGATCTTGGCTCACTGCAACCTCCACTTCCTGGGTTTAAGCAATTCTTGTGCCTCAGCCTCCCAAGTAGCTGGGTTTATAGGCACATGCCACCATGCCTTGCTAATTTTTGTATATTTTGTAGAGACTAGGTTTTGCCATGTTGCCCAAGCTGACCTCAAAGTCCTGAGCTCAAGCAATCAGCATGTCTTGGCCTCCCAAAGTGCTGGGATTACAGATGTGAGCCACTGAGCCTGGCCAGGAATATCTATGATTCTTAGGTTTTGACCTTTTGCATAATCCCATATTTTTTGGAAACTTTGTTTATTTCTTTATTTTTGTATGATTGAATTAATTCAAAAGCCATGTCTTCAAGCTCTGAAATGCAAATGCTTTTTTTCTGCTTGGTACAGTTTATTGTTAATACTTTCCACTGCACTTTGTAATTCCCTAAATGAGTCTTTCATTTGTAGATGTTCTCTGTTTTTTTTTTAAAGTATTTACCTCTTTAGAAAATTTTTCATTCATATCCTGAATTTATTTTTGATTTCTTTTTGTTAGATTTAAAATTTTTCTTGGATCTCATTGAGCAACTTTACAATCAATATTTTGAATTCTTTATCTGGTATTTCAAATATTTCATTTTGGTTTGGATCCACTGCTGAAGAGTTAATGTGATCCTTTCAGGGTGTTGCAAGGTTCTGCTTTTTCATATTGCCAGAATTATTTTTCTGGCTTCTTCTCATCTGGAGAGACTATTTCTTTTCATTATTTTTGAATTTATTTTTTGATTGGACTAAGTTTTCTTTTTATACCTTGAGGATGTGGCAATAATGTATAGTTTATGATGACCTAGCTTCAGCTCTGGGTGGTGCTTTCAGTGGCAAAGACACTGTATTAGTTCCTTGGTTATAGAGAATCTTTATATTACAGCTTTCTCAGATGTTGCTCATAGTAGTGATGTACAGGGTGTATGAGCAGGCTTATTGTCTCCTTTGGGATCAGAATGGCAGAGTTCTCAGGAAACTTATCTTGTTCCCCAGTGGTGTGCATTCCATTTTTTTTTTTTAAACTGGGTTGAGCAGTTTAGCCTTCAGGTCAGTAGGAGGCACCTGTGGGTAAGAATTGGCTGTGGCTGAAGCAGGTGGGTATATTCAATACCCCATTGGTGAGCAAAAGCCCTATCCCTGATGAGGCGGCTGGAGGAGCTCCTGGTGAAATTCACTGATGCCTTTGCAGTGTGGGGACAGAAAGAGCCACTTCATTTCCACTACCAGGCCAGGAGGAAAGTGATCAAACTCTCTGTCACACCCTTGTCCTAGTGCTCTGGACATTCAGATCAGACAGGGACCTCGTCCATCTGCAGAAATGCTGATGTTTCTTGTATAGAGGGAGTGGGACTCCACTCCTCATGCAATCCTGAACCCAGAGGGCACACCTCGTATGGTGATGCTATCATCTCAGAATGTTCCATAAAAGCCGTCTGCAGGTGCACCCTTGCCAAACTCCCGTGGGAGAAGCTCTGGTGGTGTCTTCAGTGGTGGGTGAAAGAGATAAAAAGTCCCTTTATGCAAAATGGTGAGAGGTATGAAAAGTCCCTTTATAAGCACCAGGGCTATTCAACTGCTAGGGCAGAACCAGTCTTCCCCTATTAAGCCCAACACTGCACCCGTGCCTTTTTTGAAGGAGGTGCAGGTGCTTCCTGCCCGCAGTGGGAAGCTCTGGGACAAGAAAAGCCCACATTCTAGTTTCTTTTGTTCCCCAGAGTGCTCCCTTGATGTGGTACACTCTTCCTTCCCCCAGGAGTGGCAATCTTGGACAGCAAGACTACTGGGAATCCTGATGCTCCTCTGGCTCTAGCCATCATCTTGCGGGTCTGCTGCAATCCAGGCTGATGCTGGGAAATGTCAGCAAGTGATCTGGTGATGTGAAGACACAAGGGTTGAAAGTCCCATAGCAGAACAATGTCCCATAATGATTGCACATCCAGTATGGCACTTGCTTCTATAGCTCAGGTCTGGGGGAAAGGAAGGAACCTGCACAAGCTGGTAGCCCAGTGTAATGCCCTTTAGAAGTCCCCAAATCACAGGCCAATCCAATACTTGGGCTTACAAGTCCAAATAAGCTCTCCTTGAGTTTGGATACCAGCAGGCTGCCACAAGGGCTGCAGAGGCTGAAAGCATTCCATTCACTTTCCACAGAATATTCTGTCTCTTGGGGTTTAAGCTCTACCAGCTTCTTGTTTCTTTCTTTTTTTGTGTATCATAGATTTTTCCAGTGAACTCTCCAAAAAGCTCCAGCACTCTCCCCTTAATACTCCATTTGCACTGTGATCATCCAAGTGTAATTTTGGTTTTTCCTTCTGAGAATTTGTCACTGATAATCTCTGGTCAGCCATCTGGAGAAGCTCTCTGATGCTTCAGGCTATGGACTGGTCTGTGAGATATGCAGTAGCCTGGACTCCACTCTTAGCTCCAGAGGTGATGTTGAGTGGAGCTGGACCAGGCTGACCCATCCTATGGTTTTCCAGTGGCAGGTGCAAGTACCAGCTCTACTGATGGTGGCACGGGAGTGGCTTACACTCTGTAAGATTTCCTTGGTTATAAATAGCCTTGGCATCGTGGCTTTCTCCATTGCTAGATGTAGTAGTAATGTGTTGGGAATGTGAATGGGCTCAAGGCCTCCTGAGTAGCTGTGGTGGTGCAGTCAATAGTGTTAGCTGAGATCATGCAAAAGCCTTCTTCTTCTTGAGTGCTGTTATTGTGCCATCAGATATTGTAATGGGCTAGGCCAGTTGACCTCTGGCCAGGATGTGGTGCATGCAGTAGAGAGCCAGCTGCAGTGGCAGCTGTGGAATTTATGCTTGGTCTATATTACCCAGGGTAAATACTCGGATATCCTAGGCAATAGGTGAGCCCATGGAACTCTCAAAACTTCCTGTCCATGTTCTGCTACCAAAGCAAGTGGAAGGGCAAAGCCGGGTGAGGGTTGGATCAGGCAAGTCAGTGCTCTAGCTCCCCAAGTGTGGGTACAAATGGTGGCCCTGATGGGGGTCAGAGGGCAGCTCCCTGGCTACTGGGACAATGTTGCAGGGAAGGGTATAACCACTTTTGCTGCACAAAAGTGTCTGTATGAGGAAATGGAGTAGCAGGTGGCAGTAAGACCCACCTAGCTCCCATGCCTTTGGCACAGTAGGTCTCACATACACAAATTTCTGCTGGCAGAAAGCTGAAACAGCCAGCTGAGTTCCAGACAGTTCATGCTCAGAATGCAGAACTTCCCAACCAAGACAGAAACAGAAGGATGTGGCTTTCAGGCCACATCCTTCCCAATATGACCTGCAAAACAGAGGTGCCCAGTTTTGGACCTGTAGCAAGAGCATGCTTTCTTCTTGCCTTTTGGTTCTGGCCTTGAGATTATTGAGATTACGTCTCATACTTGAGATGAGATCACACATCTCAGTTTGGAGTTTCTCTCAACCTATGACCACTGCCTGAGTTAGCTGGCAGGTTTCTGAAAGATTCCCTGTGAGTTAGGATCAGGAATGCCTTCTTTCTGTCCCCACTGACATCTGGGAGTTCATGCAAAGCACATCCTGATGCCATTCCTTCTCATATAGTCCCCACTACTCACCAAATTAGCTCCAGCTCCTGGTAGGGTTAAGTCACTCCCTCATGGCCTGGATTGCCCAGCTCCCAAGAGGGAATTTGTATCATGGAGACAGTCTCTCTCCCTTTCATGCTCTCAAGACTCATAGTTTTCCAACGGACTCATAGTGCAAGTTGCTGTCTGCCACTCCTTTCAGGGTTTTCAAAGTTCCTTTCAGTTTTTCTGTTGAGTTCCTGTGCTCCTTCTCAGATAAAAGCCCATAGCATGAATCTGCACACTATTTTGTTCTTATCAACTGGGTGCAGTGTGCTAACAAAGACTCCAATCTATCATTTTGAAAAACAAACAAAAAATAGATAACTTGTTTTAAGAAGTGATGAGACAATGTTGAAGATGCAACGTGCAGTCGCAGACCATCTACATCAATTAACAAGAAAAAAAAGTTCGTCTTGTTCATGCCCTAATTGAAGAGGACCCATGATTAACAGTTGGAACAATAGCCAGCACCACAGATATCTCAATTGGTTCTGCTTACACAATTCTGGCTGAAAAATTAAAGTTGAGCAAACTTTCCGCTTGATAGGTCCCCAAGCTGTTGTGCCTAGATCAGCTGCAGACAAGAGAAGAGCTTTCAATAAAAATTTTAAGCAAGAAGAATCAAGATCCTGAAGCATTTCTTGGAATAATTTTAATAGGGGGTGAAACTTGGCTTTTCCAGTATGATCCTGAAGACAATGCACAGTCAAAGTAATGGCTACCAAGAGGTGGAAGTGGTCCAGTCATAGCAAGTTTGAATCAGTCAAAACCAAATATTATGGCAACAGTTCTTTGGTATGCTCAAGGCATTTTGCTTGTTGACTTTCTGGAGGGCCAAGGAACAGTAACACCTGCTTATTATAAGAGTGTTTTGAGAAAGTTAACTAAAGTTTTAGCAGAAAAATGCTTGGGAAGGTTTCACCAGAGAGCCCTTCTCCACCACAACAATGCTTCTGCTCATTCCTCTCGGCAAACAAGGGCAATTTTGTGAGAACTTGGATGGGGAATCATTAGGCATCCACCTCGCAGTCCTGATTTGGCTCCCTTGGATTTATTTTGTTTTCTAATCTTAAAAAATCTTTAAAGGGCACCCATTTCTCTTCAGTTAATAATGTAAAAAAAAATGCTTTACCGACATGGTTAAAATACCAGGACCCTCAGTCCTTTAGAGATGGACTAAATGGCTGATATTGCTTACAAAAGTGTCTTGACCTTGGTGGATCTTATATTGAGAAATAAAGTTCATATTTTTAATCTTTTAACTCCATTTCCCACAAACTTTTTGAAGTCTCCTCACATATATCACTATACTATATAACAATTTATGCTAATAAACATTTTTAAAGTATTTACTCATTTTAGATATATTTTAATTATATTACTACAGGTATTCCTTAAGCTCTTTCAAATCCTGTGTGAAATGAAATAGAATATTAAAAAGTAAGTAATTTATAATTAATTATATATTTATCTTTGGTCAATAATTATACAAATAAATTTATTATAAAATAAATGTAGCTGTGTGCCTATGGAGAAAGAAGAGAAATTGAACCTGTTGTTAGCAAGAGAAGCTGCTAGCCATTTCTGTGTCTTGAAAGATTTAGAAAGTTACTTGGGGCAGATATTTTCTGATTCTTTCCTGAACACTTCAGTGGTTTCTTTAGAAGAATAGTTGTGGAATGCCTGAGAAAGGCTGCTCATCCTGGTAGCTTTTGGTAAACAAAGATTCTTGTTGGCAATAATATAGGCAAATTTTCACAGATGCCAAGAGCCTCCTGGGAGGAAAGGAACTGATATCCTGTAATTTCCAAATTGGTCTGCCATAAGGAAAGGCCTCAGAGCTTGCTGTGTCTGACACCTCAGCCAGAACAGCATATTTACTAATCCTCAGACTTCTTGCATTTGGGAATGAATCTGTTATGTACAAACGACAATGCTAGCAACTGAGATTGTAGGGTATGAGTTCTAGTATGGCATATTTCGGTATTGGTGTTGAAGAAAAACTTTTAGGAACTGAAATAAAAAAAACCTCATATACAGGTTTTTTTCATACTCTATCTTCCCCTATAGGGCTTTAGTTCTTATTTGACCTCTATAATAGCTTTAGGTATGGAAAGCCATCATACTTCAATCTCCTTGTCATTAAATTTGCTTGATAGGGTTCTGCCCATGATGTGTGACAAAATAAACTTCCAGGGAGTAGGGCAGGCTGACCTTTGAATATACTGTGATGTCTTAGGCCTTTGCTCTATATCTTTTGTGTTTGTGCATATGAGTGATATCCTCTAAGACCTAGCAGCTAGTTACTCAACCAAGTATTTAAAGTGTTCTTATTTACTCCTATAGCCTATAAAAACAAAACTTCCAGATATATACTGAGCTGTCACATCAATAAAGCATAAGCAGGATTTGAAAAAGATATGAACACTTGATAGGCCTCAGAATTCTTAAGACCTTCCTTCTGCATAAGGCATGCAGTACACATGGTGTCATAAAATATTAAGTGTAGTCCTAAAATGACCAAAATGCCAATAATGCTTATGAGTGTAAAAATTCTGAACTGCAGATATCTGTCCTAACTATCCTGTCATTTTTAAAATTTGAAAAAAGTGAGACTTCCTTTCTTTGTCCTAATTCCATCAGGTCTTTGACATCCTGAAGTGTTAGTGTATCGTCTCCCCCGTTCCAATATATATAGGTTTCTAACTTTAAGCAACTAGGAATCCCATGCACATTTACCCAATGACCATATGTTCATCTTTTTTTTTCCATTTCAATTTTCATATCCATAATATTTACCTTGAAATGGTTAGTGCCATGTGAAAAAAAGGTGAATTTACAGTATAGTCAGGGGACTTGGGACTTACCTGCCTATTGCGTACAGAGAATTGCTGATTACTGATTTTCAGTAGTATTTTGCTGGGAATACTTTCAGAGAGGATAGTAAAATAAAAAGTATTTACATTCACTCAATAAACACTTATTAGACATCTATTAAGTTCTGGGCACTGCAAATAAGGATTGGGGAGACACAGATAACTAGAATGTATCTAGTACATTGTGTCAGTGAGCCTGCCAACTTCCAATATATCCTTATTTTGAAGAGATATCTATATTTATTTAAGGTTTTTGTATCTTTACCATCATCCTTCATCTGAATCTCAATAATCTACATTTTAGTTATTTTATTTTATGTAACACTGTTTGATTTCTTGAGGTTTGTTGTGGTCCCAGTTTTAAAGGTCTATTCAGTGGTTTGGATCCTTACTTGTGGTCATGCCAAATGTGAATTGTTAATTTTGATCACCTCTGCATTTGTCCAACACCAAAATAGGCTCTGCTCATTTACAAACAAATTTAAAGTGTAAGTTTCTGTGAAAAAAATATTGTAAAACCTTGTACTTACGTGTGGCCACTGAATATTTTCATCTTTCCTTAAAAAGAGTATAATTTCACATGCAATTAGAAGTAAACCAATTATCGCAAGGCCAAAACTGTTTAAATTTATCCATATGGCATACATCAACTGGAATAGATACAAAATGTCAACTAGTTATATGTGGAACAAACAAGCTGACATGAAGTTATTAGTTTGCATTACTGATAAACATGTTAAAGCTGAGGATTTGTTATAACTTCTGATTTTTTTCTGAATCAAAGTTTACTCTAAGGGCTCCCAACCTCCAAATGTGTCAGGATTCCAACAATACACATGGTTTTCTGATACTGCATGCAGATATTTCATTTCCTCATTAAATATAAAATTCTTATGGGCACTGTGTTGAGGCAAAAAAGAAAGTGCTACATTCTAATGGGAGAGAAAAACTAGCAACAGTAAATGTGAAGAGAATGCAATAAATACTGACATCATGAATAAACCCAATGTTCTCTGCAGGGGCAGATTACAATGAAGCTAAAGGCACTTGTCTCTGAGCTTCTCAAATGCACAGGTCTTTTCCAAGGCCCCAGGAGAAGCCATGCCTACCATCTTAAAATAGTGAGTTTTGGCTCTTCCTTTCCAATATTTATATTGCTGACTTTTTTTGGTCTTATTTCATTAACCAGGATGTCAAATTTCTATACTGAGTAGTAACAATGAAAGTGTTTATTCTTGTCTTGTGCCTCGTTTTAATAGGAATGCTTCTAAAGTTGCATTATCAAGTACGATATTTGCTGTAAATTTTTAATAAATATTTTTGTCATCAAAAGGACATTCCTAGATATTCCTAATAGCTTTTTACCATGAATGATTACAGATTTTGTTGAATTATTTTTTGAAATCTTTTAAGATAATCAAATATTTTCTGAAATCGTTTTAAAAATAAACATTGATGCATAACATGTATTCTAAAGTATGCAGTTTAGAGAATTGTTACAAAGTGTAAGAATTCATGTAGCCACCACCCATATCAAGACACCAAACATATTCAGCAACCCAGAAATCACTTATATCTCTTTTCATTCCCTATTCCCATCCTCCTCCATAAGAGAAACCACTAGCTGACTTCCAATACCATTGATTCGTTTTGTCTATTTTTGAACTTTATGTAAATGTAATCATGCAGTATGTACTGTTTTGTGCCTTGTCGCTTTCACTCAAAATTATGTTTGTATGAAATTCATCAATGTTGTTATGTTTAGTAGTTTTGTTCATTTTCATTGCTATGTTATTTTCCATTATATCAGTGTGCTATAATTTGTCTATCCATATTTTTACTAATGCACATTTGGGTTATTTCCAGTTTTGGCCACTGTGAAAAAGGAGGCTATAACTTGTATTTCCTTTCATAAAACATATGTAAGCATTTCTGATAGGCCTATATCTAGAAGTAGAATTACTCAGTCATAGGGTAAACATATGTTCAACTCTGGAAGATATGGTCAAACAAATTTCCAGTGGTTGTAGAAATTTAAACTTCCACTAGTAGTTGTTTCACATTCTTGCCAATAAGTCAACCATTCTGGCAAGTTTGCTGTAGTATTTCATTGTGGTTTTAATTTTTATTTTCCTAATTTTTAATGAGCTTAAGTGTATCACTTTTATTTTTTTCTATTTTTATCGTTTCTGCCAAACCGTCTTACAAAACAGCTGTACCATTTTGCAATGTATTTGAGTTATACGGTATGATGTTTTGATACACATATACATAGTATAATGATTACTACTGTCACGCAAAAGATCATGTCCATCATATCACATAATTACTTTTTTTGTGGTAAGACCACTTAAAATCTACTCACTGAGTAAATTTTAAATATATGTTATCACCTATAGTCCTCATGCTGTACGTTAGATCTCTAGGCTTATTCATCCTACATCACTGTAAGTTTGTACCTTTTGATCTACTTCTCCCCATTTCCTCCCCTCTTTGCCTCTGATTACCACTGTCCTACTCTCTGTTTCAATGTATTTGGTGTTTATTAGATTCCACATATAAGTGAGATCATACATTCTTTTTCTTTTTGTGTATAGCTTTTTTCACTTAGCACAGTGTTCCTCAGGTTCATCCATGTTGTTGCAAATGGCAGTATTTCCTTTTTTTTTTTTTTAGGCTTAACAATATTCCATTTTGTGTGTGTCTGTGTGTATGTGTCTGTGTGTGCGTACCAGTTTCTTTATCCATTCATCATTGATGGACACAGGTTGTTTCCAAATATACGCTATAGTGAATAATGCTGCAATGAACATGAGAGTACAGATATGTCTATGAGTTACTGATTTCATTTCCTTTGGTACAAGAGGGATTGCTGGGTTATATGGTAGTTTCATCTGTAATTTCTTGAGGAATCCCCATACTGTCTTCCATAATGGCTGTACCAATTTACATTCCCAATAACAGTGTATAAGGGTTACCTTTTCAGTTTAATTATATTTTAATGAATTTATTGGCCATTTGAATATCATTTTGTATAAGGTGGCTGCTCAAGGATTTTGTCTATTTTTATTGGGCTATCTGCACTTTTTATTGATTTTTAGAAGTTCTTGATATATTGTGGATACAAATCTTTCACTGGTGATAATTGTAAAATTAACTTTCCCTGTGTGGCTTACCTAGTTTTTGTGAATAGTGCCAATTGGGGAATCAAAGTTTCTAATTTTAATGTATTTTCCTGTTTATATCTTGTTTAGAAAATTTTTACCCACCACAAAATCATGCAAATATACACTTAACATCTAGAAGCATTTAATTTTACTTTTCACATTTATATCTGAAATCTTCTTGAAACTGACTTTTTTGAGTGTGTATGGCGTATGGTAGGACTAAAGTTTCATTCTTTTCTCATGAGTCACATTCAGCTGGCTCTAATTGCTGAAAAGGCTGCTTGGTTCCCATTGCTCTGCAGCACCACCTTGGTCAGAAATCAAATGTCTACGTAAGCATGTGTCTGTTTCTGGAAACTATTCTGTTCTATTTATTGGTCTATATGAGTGATAATATCATACTGGCTTTTTAAAGTTTTAATGAGTCTTAAAATTTGAGAGAGTACGTCCACATTGTTTTTCTTCAAGATTATCGCAGCCTTTTTTATTTACACATATATTTTGGGATCAAGTTGACTTTCTAAAAATAGTGGTTTTTTTTTTTTTTTTCAGATGGAGTCTCACTCTGTTGCCAGGCTGGAGTGCAGTGTTGCGATCCTGGCTTACTGCAACCTCTGCCTCCCGGGTTCAAGCAATTCTCTTGCCTCAACCCCCTGAGTAGCTGGGACTACAGGCACATGCCACCATACCCAGCTAATTTTTTTATTTTTAGTAGAGATGGGGTTTCACCATGTTGGCCAGGATGGTCTCGATCTCTTGACCTCGTGATCTGCCCACCTTGGCCTCCCAAAGTGCTGGGATTACAGGCGTGAGCCACCATGCCTGACCAAAATAGGTAATTTTTTTAAGAGCAGTTTTAGGTTAATGGAAAAGTTGAGCAGAAATTTTCCATATACCTCCTGACCTCCCCTTTATCGTTATGTAATGTCCTACTTTGTCTATGTTGATCTTTGTTGGTTTAAAGTCTGTTTTGCCAGACAGTAGGATTGCAACCCCTGCTTTTTTCTGTTTACCATTTGTTTGGTAGATTTTTCTCCATCTGTTTATTTTGAGCCTGTGTATGTCATTGTATGTGAGATGGATCTCTTGAAGACCACATACTGGTGGGTCTTGGTTCCTTATCCAGCTTCTCACTTTTACATTTAAGATTAATATTGATATGTGTGTATTTGATCCTGTCACCATGATGTTAGCTGGTTATTTTGCAGACTTGTTTATGTGGTTGCTTTATAGTGTCACTGGTCTGTGTACTTCAGTGTGTTTTTGTAGTGGCTGGTAATGGTCTTTCTTGCCCATATTTAGTGCCTTCTTCAGGAGCTCTTGTTAGGCAGGTCTGGTGGTAACAAATTCCCTCAGCATTTGCTTGTCTAAAAAGAATCGTATTTCTCTTTCACTTATGAAGCTTAGTTTGGCTGGATATAAAAATCTGGTTTGGAATTTCTTTTCTTCATGAATACTGAATATTGTCCTCCAGTCTCTTCTGGCTTGTTGGATTTCATCTGAGAGGTCTGTTGTTAGTCTGATGGGCTTCCCTTTGTACATGACTTGGCCTTTCTCTCTCACTGCCTTTAATATTTTTTTTCTCCTCATTTTGGTGTTGGAAGAATCTGATGATTGTGTGTCTTGTGGATGATCTTCTTGTAGAGTATTTTACTGGAGTTCTCTGCATTTCCTGAATTTGAATGTTGGCCTCCCTCACTATATTGAGGAAGTTCTCATGGATGATATCATGATATATGTTTTCCAAATTGGTTCTGTTCTCTGCATAGAACCAACCATATCTTTCAGGTACATCAATCAGTCATAGATCCAGTCTCTACATTATCCCTTATTTCTCAGAGGTTTTGTTCATTCCTTTTCATTCTTTTCTCTCTATTCTTGTCTGCCTGTCTTTTTTCAGAAAGCCAGTCTTCAAGCTCTAAGATTCTTTCCTCTGCTCAGTTTATTTTGTTATTAATACTTGTGATTACATTGTGAAATTCTTATAGTGTCTATTTTTTCTGTCAGCTCCTGCAATGTTTTATTATGATTTTTAGCTTCCTTGCATTGAGTTATAACATATTCTTGTAGCTTAATGAACTTTGTTTCTATCCATATTCTGAATTACATTTCTGTGATTTCAGCCTCAGCCCAGTTCTGAACCCTTGCTAGAGAGGTATTGTGGTCCTTTGGAGGAAAGAAGGCACACTGGCTTTTTGAGTTTTCAGCATTCTTGCACTGGTTCTGTTTCATATTTAGGGGATTATCTAAGACCTTCAGTGTTAGAGATTGCTGACCTTTGGATTTTTTTTTTCTTTTATCCTATTTGATGACCTTGAGGGTTTGATTGTGGTATAAGGTGGATTCAGCTGACTGGCTTCATTTCTGGGAGATTTTAGGGGGCCAGTGCTCAGCTCTCAACCCATGAACTGCCTGCTCTAACTCTGGAGGACTTGTATTGGGCCCCAACTTTGTTCTCTGGCTCCTTGAGGTTTGGATTCCACTGTGCTGGGGGCACTGAGGTGCGGCATCTGTAGCAGAGTGTTAGTAGATGCAGGGTGTCTGCCTCTCTGTGGGCATTCACAACAGTGGCAGAGGCAAGGCAGCTGGGGTCCCCTGCTGGAGACTGTGTGCCCTGTTGCAATGGAGGTGGTGTTGGCTTGGGACAGGGTACTGGCCAGTGCAGGTCTGAGTGCCTTCTCTGTGCTCTGCAAGCAGGAGTGATCGCTTGGGGTGTGGGAGGATCCCCTGTTCTCTGTGCAGTGTTAGTGCAAGGGTTGGGTGCTTGTTGGGGCGGGGCTTACTGACCCTTTGCCCTTCAAGGCTTTATCTGCAATTATGGTCGGCAAGGGTGGGAAAACATACTGCACTCCTGCATGCTGGTGGGGCCAGTAAAGCAAAATCTGCCTTCACAGACATGTGCCATCAAAGTGATGTGGGGAGTTGCCATGGGCTTGTGGGAAGCTGTAGTATGAGGAGGGAATGTGTGGGCTGGTGCACAGCTATAGGGGCCACCTCACTGGAGCTCTCCACCGGTCAGGCACTGTCCACTGGTGCAGAAGCTATGGTGTGGGTCCCCCAGGGCATCCAAGACTGCTCTGTAAGCAGGAATGGCCAGACTGGGGCCCTGGGAGAGGCCATCAAACCAAGGACGGCCCAAGTCAGACCAACTCTGTCTGATGTGGAAGACCACAGGGTCTGACAGTTCCCCTAGGACTAAATTCTCTTATGGAAGCACATTGAGCCTAGAGGGATGGGTGTCTTTGACTTTTAACAGTTTGACTCTAACGTTCCTTGGAGTGGACATTTCTGGGTTGTCTATTGGAGACACTCAAGCTTCCTGGACTCTGGATGTTCATATTTCTCCCAAGACTTGGGAAGTGTTAAGATACTATTTCATTACACAGGTTTTCTATGCCTTTCCTAATCTGTTTTCCTTCCAAAAACCCCATAGTGCAAATATTTGTTTGCTTAAGAGTGTTCCATAAGTCTCATAGGCTTTCTTCATTTCTTTAAATTGTTTTTTCTTTTTATTTAGTCTGATTGGATTGTTTCAAAATACCTGTTTTCAAGTTTGGAAATTCTTTCTTCTGCTTGAGTTAGTCTATTGTTGAAGTTCTCAATTGTATTTTTTATATCACTGATTGAATTCTTCAGCTTTAAGATTTCTCTTTGCTTTTTTATATCTATCTCTGTTGAATTTTTCATTTAGGTCATAATTTTTTTTTATTTCACTGAATTGTCTATCTGTATTTCATTGTATCTCACTGAGTGCCTTAAAGTTATTATTTTGAATTCCTTTTCATGCATTTCATAGATTGCCTTTTACTTGGGTTCTGCTACTGGAGAATTATTGTATTCTTTGAAGGTTTCAGGTTTACTTGCTTTTTCATGGTTGTGTGTGTGTGTGTGTGTGTCTGTACTTTGATATCTGTGCATCTTGTGGAAAAAGTGCCTCTTCCAATTATATGGAGTAGCTTTTTTATAGGAGAAATCTTTTTCTTCTAGATGTGTTCTACAGTGTTGTGTGAGTAGGGTGCTTTGGTGGTTCTGGGTAATTTCTTTCTGTGTGATTTAATTTTCTTTCAATAGTGGTCTCTGTGTGATTTCTTTGACTGTAACCAATGTCAATGGTGTCTGTGTGTGCACAGAGACTGCAGGTATTTATGAATTTAGTGGTACAGTTTTTCTGGGCCATCAGGTGAGCCAGTCTTTGGACTCCAGGAGTACATGTGGCACCTGGTTGCTCTGCAGGTTAATTGAGCAAGGTCACTGGTGATGGTGGGTGATGGACAGTCTTATCCTTGGACCCTGGGGAATGCTCATGGTGCATATTTTCTCTGGTGGTTGAGGCAGTAGAATCATCAGTGGTGGTGGGTCCCAGGAGGGCTGGTCCTTGTTTTATGGGAGGGCATGCTTAGTGCATAGTGACTCTGCTGGGCAAGGGGGAGGGGTTGCTGGCGACAGCGGATATTGTACATTCTGATTCTTAGTCCTGGGGGTGCCACATGGGGTGCAGAATGTTCCTTTTAATATGTTATTGAAATTATTTTGCTAGAATTTTGTTCAGGATTTTTGCATGTATGTTCCCTAGGGATACTGGCCTTTAATTTTCTTTTCTCACAGTGATTTTTTCTGGCTTTAGTATCTGGGTAATGCTGGCTTTGTAAAATCAGTTTGAAATTATTCTCCTTCAATTTTTAAAAAAAATTTGAAGAAGGATTGTTGTTAGTTCTTTAAATGTTTGGTATATGTCAGCAGTGAAGCAATCAGGTCCTGGAATTTTCCCTGATAAGAGACTTTTTATTACTGACTCTGTCTCCTTACTCATTATTGGTCTATTCAGATTTTCCATTTATTTAGGAGTCAGTCTTGCTTAGCTTTACATTTCTAGTAATGCATTCATTTCTTCTAGGTTATCCAATTTGTTGATGTATAATTATTCATAGTAGTGTCTTATGATTCTTTTTATTTCTGCAATGTCTCTTTATATTCTGCAATGTCTCTTTCATTTCAAATTTTATGTCTTTTTTTTAGTCTAGCTAAAGGTTTTTTAGTCTAGCTAAAGTCTTAGCTAAAGGTTTGTTGATTTCATGTATCTTTTTATGAAAACAAATCTTCATTTGGTTATCTTTTATATTATTTTTCTAGTCTTTTATTTCTGTTTTGATCTTTATTATTTCTTTACTTCTACTAACTTTGTGCTGAGTCCTCTACTATTGTATTGCATTCTATTTTTATCTTCTCTTCAGATATATTAATATTCCGTTTTGTACATTTAGGTGCTCTGATATTGGATGCATATATATGTACAATTGTTATATTGATAAATTGACCCCTTTGTTATTTTATAATTGCCTTCTCTGGCTCATTTTACAGTGTTTGTCTTTGAGTCTATTTTGTCTGATATAAGCATAGCTATTCTTGGTCTTTTTTGGTTATTATTTGCAAGGAATATTTTTTTCCATCTATTCACTTTTAGTTCATGTGTGTCCTCAAAGCTAAAGTGAGTCTCTTGTATGCAGCAGATAGTTAGGTCTTGTTTTTATTCATCCAGTCACTTTATGTGTTTTGATGGAAAATTTAATCCATTTACATTTAAAGTAATTATTCATTGGAAAGGACTTACTACTGTCACTTTGTTAATTATTTATCGACTATTTTGTAGTTCCTTTGTTTTTTTCTTCCAATCTTGTTTTCTTCCTCTGTGATTTGTTGATTTTTGTAGTGATACACTTTAACTTAAAAAGCAATCTCATGTGTATCTTCTGTGTTGTTTTTCTTTGTGATTATCATTGGGCCTAAGTGAACCATCTTGGTACTGGCATTTTTGTTTTATTCCTGATTAAAGAGATAGCTCTTACTGTTTTAGCATGACATATAATGTTTGATTTACATTTTTCTACACCTAGCTTTCTAAGATTTAAAAATAGTGTGAATGATTTTAAATTTTATCAACTGCATTTGCACTATCTACTGAGATGCTGATACGTTTTCTCCTTTATTCTACTAATGTAACAAGTAACATTTTTAAATTTTTAATATTATATCAACCTTATATCCTGTAATAAAAATAACTTTATATCATATTATCTTGTCTATATAATAATTTGATTTATTCATATTTTGTTTAGAATTTTTGCTTATATGTACATGTATACATGATATTTGCCTTTATTTTCTATTTCTCATCATGTCTGTGCCTGATCCTGACTTCAAGGCTTACTGACCTCATAATATATGCTGAGAAGTCCACTTTCTTTTATATTCTCTGAAATAATTTAAGACTGATGTTATAAGTATTTGATAGAATTTGTTTGTGAAGCCATCACAGCTTAAATTTATCTTGTGTGGGAATGTTGCTAACTACAGATTTAATTCATTTAATAGTTATAGGACTATCAATATATTCTATTTCCTCTTATGTCTTCCTTCAGTACACTGTAGTTTTCAAAGGCATACATTTTATAGGTTAATTTTTACGGTTTTTTGCAGTTCGTTTATCCCTAGTGTGACTAACCAAGACAAAGTGAGCACACAAATAATCAATATCAGAAAGAAAACAATGATATCCAATAGGCATAAAAACATTGACAAGACTTATGCTTCTGGTATGATAAAAAAGGTATGGCAGGCTAGTGTTCCCTCTGAAAGCAACTAGAAAAGCATAATATAGTACAAAAAATATTTCATCTATATAAAAGCATCAGAAAACTTCTAAAACATTCAGGAATATACAGGGATTGTGAATCCTAAGAAAGCCACAGAAAGGTGAGAAGATGTTGGTTCTACAGGTAATTTTTCTTTTCTTTTCTCTTTTTTTTTTTTTTTTTTTGAGACAGAGTTTCGCTCTTGTTGTCCAGGTTGGAGTGCAATGGCACAATCTCGGCTCTCTGGAACCTCCGCCTCCTGGGTTCAAGCGATTCTCCTGCCTCAGCCTCCCGAGTAGCTGGGATTACAGGTGTCTGCCACCACACCCAGCTAATTTTTGTATTTTTAGTAGAGATGGGGTTTCACCATGTTGGCCTTTGGGAGCATTTGCCAGGACAAGAGGCTGAGGTTTCAGATTAAGTAGGAGTTGCTAGGGGAGAGAGGAATCACTATAGCATTTTTGTGTTCTTTCGGGTCTGAAAAGAAAACGTAAACTTGAGGAGATAAGCTCCTGAGTAGAAGAAGGGGTCAGAGAAATGAGTAAGCCTCATAACAAATTTTACTATTAACATGCTAGCCAGATTTTGATGCCTTTCTGGTCAGTAGGAGAAGGAATTAAGAAGAAAGCAGCTGAGAAACAGAACAGAGTTTTTGGCCATGTAATTGTGCTGAGAAAACATGGTTCAAGACTGCAAGAGGGAAGTTACTTGAAGACATACCATGTTCTCAGTTGAAAACCTTGGAGGGTTATATGCTATAATTAGAAGATAAATTAGAAGTATATGAACTAACTGCCGTTCAGCCTTGGTTCTGGTTTATCAACCTTGGGGAGAGATGAGTGAGCTCACTCTGGAAGAACTAAGCATCAGCTAACATTGCTGTACTTTTTAATACATATTTTTGAGTACTTAATGAAAAATTACTAGACATGTTAAAAGACATGGCCATATTTTAAAAAAAACACTAGGGAAACAAAAATAATAGAAATAGTGTCATAAGTGATCCAGTTAGTAGACTTAAAACTAATAAGGACTTTAAGATAACTCCTATTAATATGTTCAAGAAAATAGAAAAAATAGATAAAATAGATGAACAGATAGAAAGTTTCACAGAATAATTAGAAACTAGAAATGGAATCAAGCAGAAGTTCTGGAATTGAAAAATACATTAGATTCAATGCCATTCCCATCAAGCTACCAATGACTTTCTTCACAGAATTGGAAAAAACTACTTTAAAGTTCATATGGAACCATAAAAGAGCCCGCATTGCCAAGTCAATCCTAAGCCAAAAGAACAAAGCTGGAGGCATCACGCTACCTGACTTCAAACTATACTACAAGGCTACAGTAACCAAAACAGCAGGGTACTGGTACCAAAACAGAGATATAGACCAATGGAACAGAACAGAGCCCTCAGAAATAATGCCGCATGTCTACAACCATCTGATCTTTGACAAACCTGACAAAAACAAGAAATGGGGAAAGGATTCCCTATTTAATAAATGGTGCTGGGAAAACTGGCTAGCCATATGTAGAAAGCTGAAACTGGATCCCTTCCTTACACCTTATACAAAAATTAATTCAAGATGGATTAAAGACTTAAATGTTAGACCTAAAATAATAAAAACCCTAGAAGAAAACCTAGGCAATACCATTCAGGACATAGGCATGGGCAAGGACTTCATGTCTAAAACACCAAAAGCAATGGCAACAAAAGCCAAAATTGACAAATGGGATCTAATTAAACTAAAGAGCTTCTGCACAGCAAAAGAAACTACCATCAGAGTGAACAGGCAACCTACAGAATGGGAGAACATTTTTGCAATCTACTCATCTGACAAAGGGCTAATATCCAGACTCTAGAATGAACTCAAACAAATTTACAAGAAAAAAACAAACAACCCCATCAAAAAGTGGGCAAAGGATATGAACAGACACTTCTCAAAAGAAGACATTTATGCAGCCAAAAAACACATGAAAAAATGCTCATCATCACTGGCCGTCAGAGAAATGCAAATCAAAACCACAATGAGATACCATCTCACGCCAGTTAGAATGGCCATCATTAAAAAGTCAGGAAACAAAAGGTGCTGGAGAGGATGTGGAGAAATAGGAACACTTTTACACTGTTGGTGGGACTGTAAACTAGTTCAACCATCGTGGAAGTTGGTGTGGCAATTTCTCAGGGATCTAGAACTGGAAATACCATTTGACCCAGCCATCCCATTACTGGGTATATACCCAAAGGACTATAAATCATGCTGCTATAAAGACACATGCACACGTATGTTTATTGTGGCACTATTCACAATAGCAAAGACTTGGAACCAACCCAAATGTCCAACAACGATAGACTGGATTAAGAAAATGTGGCACATATACACCATGGAATACTATGCAGCCATAAAAAATGATGAGTTCATGTCCTTTGTAGGGACATGGATGAAGCTGGAAACCATCATTCTCAGCAAACTATCGCGAGGACAAAAAACCAAACACTGCATGTTCTCAGTCATAGGTGGGAATTGAACAATGAGAACACATGGACACAGGAAGGGGAACATCACACACCAGGGCCTGTTGTAGGGGGGAGGGGGGAGGGATAGCATTAGGAGATATACCTAATGTTAAATGACGAGTTAATGGGTGCAGCACACCATATGTATACATTATATGTATACATATGTAACTAACTTGCATGTTGTGCACATGTACCCTAAAACTTAAAGTATAATAAAAAAAAAAAAGAAAAATACATTCACTGAAATGGAGAACTCTATCACTGAGTTTAACAGCATATTAGACACAATAGCCAACAGCATTAATGACCCGAAGCAAAGGGCAAGAGAAAAATGTCAAAATTGAAGTAAAGAGAAGAATAAAAGAAAAAGAAAAAAGTGTAAGAGATATGTCTATACAGTGAAAATATCTAACATACATATAATTGGAATCATGGAGGTAGGGGTAATAGAAAGGCAATTTTGAAAAAGCAATATTTGAAGAGAAAATGAGTGACAATATTCAGAATTTGATGAAAAATGTCAACCCAGATAGTCAACCCATGTAGATACATGCATTTGGCAAATTCCAAATGAGGTAAATATAAAGCAAACCGTATTTAAGTACATCATAGTAAATCTTTTAAAAACTAAAAGAGAAAACTGTAAAAGTAGTCTCAGAAGCTAAGACAAACATAAACTTCACAATGGCGAAGATGTAAGCCACAACACAACAGACTGACATCTTTAAAGTGCTGAAGTAAAATAAAATAATTGCCAACCTAGAATGCTATATACAGCTAAAGAATCTTCCAAAACAAAGACAATATAAGGTGGTTTTCAAACTACCAAAAGCTGAGAGAATTTATTGCCAGGATTTTTGTGCAAAAACAAGTTGAAGGGAATATCTCAGCCAGAGAGAAAGTAATCCCAATTTGAAATGCTGAAATACAGAAATAAATGAAGAGAAACAAAAGATAGATATGTGATTAAATGTAAATAAATACCATGCCTCACTTTACTTTGTTTTGCTGAGCTCACAGAGAACTTGGATCCTATCTTATTCTTAACCAAGATTTCCTGTTTAGCCCTCTCTGATTCTTCCCACCCAATGCCTTCTTAGTCTAAGCATTTGTTCCTTCTGCCATATTCCCTAAGCAATGATTAAGTGAATTCTTAACCTAAGGTTACTTGATTCAAAGTTCAGCTCCATCCCTTACAAAATCTAGATCTATTAATTAATATACATCTAGGGATAGTTGCATATGCTCTTGGTATCTCAGTTTCCTTATCTATAAAATAGGTATATAATATTATCAACCTGATAGGGTTTGCTGTGCTGTAAGCTATTATCCCAAAACTTCGTAAGGCATCTGGCGCGTAGAAGCCATCCAATAAATCTTAACATTATTATTCTAATCATATTTTTTCTCTCCCACTGTTTCAATGTATCTATATACATTTGTTATATCATACTTGATATCTTAATTTGAAATGAATAATATATTTTATTTAAATTTCCATATCTGACTTTCTAGTTTGATTCATGCATGCTGTATTATTTTGGTGTTTTAGAAAATTAGCAAATAATTCTGTTGTAGCATCCCATTTAAAAATACCGTAAAGTATTCTAAAGCAGTATTTTGGATAGACTTGCACTGTTTAAGAAACAATGATATGTGCTCCTTACAGATATCGTTGTTTTTGACAAATTAAATTTTTTTATCTGAAATGAGGAGGGTGAAGACCATCTGGTGACTATCAAGCCAGTCATCCGAGACAAAAATTTCCTTATTTGAGTAATTTAGAAGTAATTAGATTTCCCTATTATCTAAAGTCGGCACCTAGTTCCAGGCCTCTTTTCAACTTAAAATTTATAAGTAACTAGAATTTCTATACATCTCTGGAATGCATGCATGCCTAAACTCATGCTACCCTTCCTGACATTAAGGCACCAAAATGTCTGCAAATGTAATCGTTTAACATGCATATTACCCTTAAGCTCCCACTTTCAGGTCCATAAATACCCCTAAGGAAAAATCCACTGTGGCATGCTCAGTCCTCTCCTGCTGAGATGCCCTGCTGCACTCTTCTGCAGCATTCTTTCTTTCTAATAAAACTTTATTTTTAAAAGCCTATACTGTCGTTGCTAAATTTTTCCAACCGACCCATGAGTTGACCACTTTCTGAGGCCAGGGCTCTTACACCTAACACAGCATGAAATTGTTTTAATCATTTTGACTTACCAACCTTGGTGAAGGTTTCTTCTCTGCTACTATTGCAAAAATTCCTGATATAACATACTGAGAACAAAAAGAGGCATATATAAGAATATTTTCATTATCATACAAGAGATTCTCAGAACTTTAATAACATTCATGAAGCCCACCCAAAGAGTAGTTGAAGTTTAAGAGGAATTTGGCTGAAATACCAAAATTCCTGTTGTAGTTCTGTGGTAGCCCCTGGAAAAATCACCTAGCTGTAAATCCAAGGTTCTTTAGTATATAGAGAACCATTACTGGATTACCGTGATGCTTGTATTTGGCATAAAATACAGGGATATTTTTAACATGATTTTATAGCATGGAGGGTAAATAAAAACTTACCTGGTTTTATTTAATAACTTCTTACTGAATATATGAGTTTTATTGCTAGAAAATATATGTTGTTATAATTTGGTGAGTTCATGTTCACAGATGTTCAATATAATGTTATTGAAAAATATTTTACTAACCAGAAACAGCATTGAAAATGGTTCATCTGCAGTTTAATTTTTGAAATGCAAGTGTCATGTATTAGCTTCCAAATGTAGCTTATACTGAATATTCTATTATTTTCTGGCACTGGTTGGAAGGACAATAGTTTTCAGTGCATCAATAATTGATTTTTTTTCCATTGGTGTAAACTGCATGTGTGTATGCAGTTTTTAAATGACATTATATGATTATCTAGTCTGTAATGAGGGGAGCAGAGCATGATCCTTTCTCAGAAAATGGGGCCTCTGAAAATTCACAGTAAATAGTGTTAGATAATAAACAAAAGAACAACATATAGAGAAGAGATTTTCATGCCATATTAAAATATGAAGTAAATAAAACAGAATGATATGATAAAGGATATGCTGAGGGTGAAATTCAAGAGGTTTTTCAAAAAGGTTTCTCAGAAAAGATGATATTTAAGCTGTGATTTGCATGACAATAAGCATCAAGACTTGAGGGTGCAGCATCTTAAGGAGAGAAAACAGCTACTGCAAAGGATCTAAGCCTCTGTGCAAGAGTATCTGCCTCCGGGAAGCCTCCCTCCTTTCTTCCAGTTGTGGTGACCATCTGCGTTAAGCATCTATGATCTGTGTTTCTATAGTAACACTCAAATATGTTGAAAAAAATTGTACACACATTTGTTTGCCTCTTTATATCCTTAGTTCAAAATGGAATTTAGATGACTTGCATAAGTGCATATACTAGGCTTAAAAATTAGTGAATAGAAGTAATTAATATGTAAAGACACTGGGGATAAGGGTAAATAACTGGCTGAGGTTGGGGATAATTTTAACCAGTGAAATTGTATTGTGGGTCCCTGAATAATCAATAAGGCTAGATAAAACTAATTTTCACTTGTGACTCTGTGATGACTGGTGGCTTCCTTACTGCATGGTCACATAATAATAATATGACATAAAAATGTATTTAACTCATGTGTGGCTTATCCACACTGGGTAACCAATGCTCTCAACGTGGTAGTTTCCCATCATAACTTTGAGGGAATCAAAGTTATCAGTTAATCACTGTCTGACCAGTTAATCACTGTCAGAATGAAAACACACTGCACTTGCTCTACCAGCTACTACCATATTGTTATTATTCTTTATGCAGGAAAATTCAATGAAGAGTTATCTAAACTTACTATCTTGTCTTCCAATTATTTCTTAAGCCCACTCCAATCAGGTTTTCTATTCTACCGTGCCAATGAACCTCTTTTTGTCAAGATCATTCGTTATCTCAATGTTATAAAATCTAATGACAATTTTAGATCTTGTCATATCTAACTTGGCCTAATCTGTAGTCTTCAAGAGTTGATTGCTCCTTTTTTCTTGAATCTACTTTCCTCAGTTGACTTCCAATATAGTATACTCTCTTATTTTTCTCTTTTTCAATTGTCTTTGCCCTTCCCTTCTCTTCAATCTGAATTCCTGATGCTGTAGGTACACCAGCTCTCAAGCTTTGGTCCTTTACTCTATCTCATCTACACAATTGAGATCCCTTCTTGATAATTTCTTGTTTTCTTACAGTACTAAATACCATCAATATGACAATAATCTTAAACTTATATTTCTTTCTCAAACTCCAGACTCATATACAGATAGGTACTTGACATCTCTACCTGGTGTCTAAAAAAGATTTCAAACCCAATGTGTCCCAAATTGAACACCTGAAATTCTACCCTCTGCAAATCACCTCTACTCATAGTCTTACTCATTTTAGTCAACGTCAAATCCATTCTTCTAATTACTTGAGGAAATATTTTGGGGTCTTATTTATTTCTCTTTTTCCCCTTTCACATCTCACATACAATCCATTACAAAATTTTATCGTCTCTATTATCAAAGTATATCCTAAACAAACTACTTTTTGTTTTGCTACCTCCCTGGTTTGAGCCACTATCATCTCTCATGGATAACTGTAATCAGATTTTAGGAGGTCTCCTTGCTTTGACCTTTGCTCTGTTATAATTTCTTAATGATCTTTAAATTTAAGTCAGATCATGTCATTCCTCTGTTCCAACATCCTGCAATGGCTGTCAATGATATTCATACATGCAATGATCACAGATCCTTAGATTATCATGTCTTCTATCATATAGCTGACCTACTTTTCTACTAATTTTCCTTTAGCTGAATTTGCTCCATCCAAACTGGCCTCTTCTTTGGTAAACACTCTAGGCTTGTTCTGAGCCTAAGACCTGTTCTCCTTCTTACTCTTCCTCCAGGTATCCAGTGGCTTATTACTTCACTCCTTCAAGTCTTAGCTCAAATGTTCTCTTTTCAATGAGGCTTGGACATTCTATAAAAATTGTAACCTGCCAGGCATGGTGGCTCACACCTGTAATCCCAGCACTTTGCGAGGCTGAGGCAGGTGGATCACTTGAGAGCAGGAGTTTGAGATGAGCCTGGCCACTATGGTGAAGCCCCATCTCTACTAAAAATATAAAAATTAGCTGGGCCTAGTGGTGGGCACCTGTAATTCCAGCTACTCGGGAGGCTAAGGCAGGAGAATCACTTGAACCTGGGGGGTGGAGGTTGCAGTGAGCTGAGATCAGGCCACTGCACTCCAGCCTGGATGACAGAGCAAGACTCCGTCTCAAAAAAAACAAACAAAAAATTGTAACCTGCGCTAACCTCATGCTTCTTTACCCTCCTCTATATTTTATTATTTTCCCAAAGTACTTTTAAATATTTATGATGTATAACATGATGTTTTGATATATGTATATTTTGTGAAATGATTACCATAATCAAACCAACATATACATCAACTCACATAGTATTTTTTTGGGGGAGTGAGAACATTTAAGATCTACCCTCTTAGCATTTTTCAAGTATACAATACCTTATTAACAGTAGTCATAATGGTGTACAATAGATGTCTAGAGCTTATTCTTCCTGTTTAGCTGAAAATTCTTATATTTTGACCAATATGTCCCCTAAGTGCCAGACTCTGACAACCACCATTCTACTTTATGCTTTTATGAATTTGACTTCTTTAGATTCCATATATAAGTGAGACCATACGGTGATATGGTTTGGCTGTGTCCCCACCCAAATCTCATCTTGAATTGTAGTTCCCATGATCCCCATGTATGGTAGGTAATGGAATCATGGGGCAGTTACCCTCATGCTGTTCTCATGATAGTGAGTGAGTTCTCCCAAGATCTGCCAGTTTTATAAGGGGCATCCCCCTTATAAAACTCACTTCTCTCACCTGCTTCCATGTAAGATGTGCCAGTTTTGCCTTCTGTCATAATTGTAAGTTTCCTGAGGCCTCCCTAGCCATGAGGAACTCTGTCAATTAAACCTCTTTTCTCTATAAATTACTCAGTCTTGGGTATTGTATTAGTTCATTTTCTCGCTGCTGATAAAGACATACCTGAGACTGGGCAATTTACAAAAGAAAGAGGTTTAATCCACTTACAGTTCCATGTGGCTGGGGAGGCCTCACCATCATGGGAGAAGGCAAGGAGGAGCAAGTCACATCTTGTGTGGATGACGGCAGGTAAAGAGAGAGGTTGGGTAGGGAAACTCCCCCTTATAATACCATCAGGTCTTGTGAGACTTATTCGCTATCACAAGAACAGCACAGGTAAGACTTGCCCTCATGATTCAATTACCTCCCACCAGGTCCCTACCACAACACATGGGATTTCAAGATGAGATTTGGATGGGGACACAGCCACACCATATCATTCCACCCTGGTCCCTCCAAAAGCTCCTGTCCTTACATTTCAAAACTAATCGTGCCTTTGCAACAGACACTCAAAGTCTTAACGCAGCATTAAATCGAAAGTCCACAGTCCAATGTCTCATCGAAGACAAGGCAAATCCTTTCTGCCTATGAGCCTATAAAATCAAAATCAAGTTAGTTACTTCCTAGATACAATGGAGGTATAGGCATTGAGTAAATATGGTCATTCCAAGTGGGAAAATTTGGCCAAAACAAAGGGGCTACAGGCCCCATGCAAGTCCAAAATCCAGTAGGGCAGTCAAATCTTAAAGCTCCAAAATGATCTCCTTTGAGTCTATGTCTCACATCCAGGTCATACTGAAACAAGAGGTGGGTTCACATGGTCTTGAGCAGCTCTGACTGTGTGACTTTGCAGGGTAAAGCCTCCCTCCTGGCTGCTTTCATAGGCTGGTGTTGGGTGTCTCTGTCTTTTCCAAGTGCACAGTGCAAGCTGTCAGTGGATCTACCATACTGGGTCTGGGGGACAGTGGACCACTTCTCACAGCTCCACTAGATGGTACCCCAGTAGGGACCCTGTGTGGGGACTCCCACCCCATATTACCCTTCCGCATTGCCCTAGCAGATGTTCTCCAAGAGTGCCTTGCCACTGCAGCAAACTTCTGCCTGGACATCCAGGCATTTTGATACATTTTCTGAAATCTAGGTGGAGGTTTCCAAATCTCAATTCTTGACTTCTGTGCACTCACAGAAGGCTTGGGGCTTGCACTCTCTGAAGCCATTGCTCAAGCTCTACGTTGGCCCCTTTCAAACATGGCTGGAACGGTTGGGATGCAGGGCACCAAGTCCCTAGGCTGTACACAGCACAGGGACCCTGGGCCTTGCCCATGAAGCCATTTTCTCCTAGGTCTCCAGGCCTGTGATGGGAGGGGATTCCGTGAAGACCTCTGACATGCCCCTGAGACATTTTCCCATTGTCTTGAGAATTAACATTTGGTTCCTCATTACTTAGCAAATTTATGCAGCTGGCTTGAATTTCTCCTCAGAAAATGGATTTTTGTTTTCTATCGCATTGTCAGGCTGCACATTTTATGAACTTTTATGCTCTGCTTCTCTTATGAAATTGAATGCCTTTAACAGCACTCAAGTCACATCTTGAATACTTTGCTGCTTAGGAATTTCTTTTGCCAGATACCCTAAATCATCACTCTCAAGCTTAAAGTTCCACAAATCTCTTGGGCAAGGGCAAAATGCCACCACTCTCTTTGTTAAAACATAACAAGAGTCACCTTTGCTGCAGTTCCCAAGAAGTTCCTCATCTCCATCTGAGACCACCACAGCCTGGACCTTATTGTCCTATCACTATCAGGATTTTGGTCAAAGTCATTCAACAAGTCTCTAGGAAGTTCCAAACTTTCCCACATTTTCCTTGCTTTTTCTGAGACCTCCAAACTGTTCCAACTTCTTCCTGTTACCCAGTTCCAAAGTGGCTTCCACATTTTTGGGTATCTTTACAGCAGCATCCCACTCCTGGTACCAATTTACTGTATCAGTCCATTTTCATGCTGCTGATAAAGACATACCTGAGACTGGGCAATTTACAAAAGAAAGAGATTAAATCGACTTACATTTCCACATGGCTGGGGAGGACTCACCATCATGGTAGAAGGCAAGGAGGAGCAATTCACATCTTACGTGGATGGCAGCAGGCAAAGAGAAAGATAGGGCAGGGAAACTCCCTCTTATAATACCATCAGATCTTGTGAGACTTATTTGCTATCATGAGACCGGCACAGGAAAGACCTGCCTCCATGTTTCAATTACTTCCCACTGGGTCCCTCCCACAATGCATGGGAATTCAAGATGAGATCTGGGTGGGGACACAGCCAAACCCTATCAGGTATGTCTTCATAGCAGTGTGAAAACACACTAATACATGCAATATTTGTTTTTCTGTACTTGGCTTATTTCACTTACCATAACATGCTTTAGGTTCATTCATATTGTTGCAGATGACAGGATTTTCTTCTGTTTTAAAGGCTGAATAATGTTACTTTGTGTATATATATGTATGAATGCCACATTTTCTTAATCTATTCATATGTCCATGAACACTTAGGTCGATTCCATATTTTTCCATATTTTGGCTATTGTGAATAATGCTGCAATAAACATGGGAGTGCAGATACCCTTTGACGTACTGATTTCATCTCCTTTGGATATTTTCCCAGAACAGAAACTGCTGGATCATATGGTAGTTCTCATTGTAATTTTCTGAGGGCCCTTCATACTATTTTCCATGATGGCTGTACTAATTTACATTCCTACCAACAGCATACAAATATTCTCCTTCCTCCACACCCTCACCAACACTTTTATATTTTGCCTTTTTGATAAATGTCATTGTAACAGATGTGAGGTAATATCTCATTGTGGTTTTAACTTACATTTTTCTAATGATTAGTGATGTTGAGCATTTTTTAATATACCTGTTGACATAGCATATGTGTTCTTTTGAGAACTTTTTATTTAGTTCCTTGCCCATTTAAAAATCAGGTTATTTGTTTTCTTACTTTAAGTTGCTTGAGTTCCTTATACATTTTGTACACTAGTCTCTTATCAGATATATAGTTTGCACATATTTTCTCCCATTCTGCAGGTTGTCTGTGTACTCTGTTGATTACTTCCTTTGCTGTGCAGAAGCTTTTTAGTTTGATGCAAACCCATGTGTCTATTTTTCCTTTTGCTGCCTGTGATTTTGGAGTCATATCCAAAATATCATTGCCCAGACTGATGTCAAGAAGCATTTTTTGCTGTTTTATTCTATCAGTTTTATAGTTTCAGTCCTATATTTGAGTCTTTTATGTATTTTGAGTTGGTTTTTATATGTGGCATGAGATAAGGGTCCAATTTTATTCTTTTACGTATGGATATCCAGTTGTCCCCAAATCATTTATTGAAGAGTCTCTCTTGACCACATTGTGTGATCTCAGCAGTGCTGTCAAAGATCAATTGAAGATAAATGTATAGATTTTTTTCTGGATTCTCTGTTCTGCTCCATTGATCCATATGTCAGTTTTTGTGCCAGTAATATGCTGTTTTGATTACTATAGCTTAGTAATTGATTTTGATATCAAGTAATGTGATGCCTGCAGCTTTGTTATTTTGGCTCAAGATTGCTTTGGTTATTTAGGATCTTTTGTGGTTTCATATGAATTCCAGGATTTTAAAAATATATTTTTGTGAAAAATTGTTATTGGAATTTTGGTAGGGATTGCATTATGTCTATAGATCACTTTGCATAGTATGGACCATTTTACAATATCCATCTTATTTATGAACACAGGATATCTTTCTATTTATTTGTGTTTTCTTCAATTTCTTTCATTGTTGTTTTAATTTCAGTGTACAGATATTTTACCTCCTTGTTAAAACTTATTCATATTTTATTCATTTATTTTGATGCTATTTTAAGTGGAATTGTTTTCTTGTGTCTTTTTTCAGATTGTTCATTGTTAGTATATAGAAACACTACTGATTTTTGTATGTTCATTTTGTATCTGCAATTTTACTGAATTCAGTTACTGAATTCTAACAGTTCTAACAGATTTTTGGTGGAGTCTTTAGGGTTTTTTGTATATAAGATTATGTCATCTGTAAGCAGAAACAATTTGACTTCTTTCTAATTTATATGGCTTTTATTTTTCTTGCTTCATTGCTTCAGCTAGAGCCTCCACTAATATATTGAATATAAGTGGTGACAGTGGGTGTTCTTTTCTTGTTCCTGATATTAGAAGAAAAGCTTTGAGCTTGATACATCATACACCATTGAGTATGATGTTAGCTGTGGGACTGTCACATAGAGGATCTATAGTGTTGAATTGCATTTCGTCTAGACTTAATTTATTGAGAGAGTTTTTATCATGAAAGAATTTTGTCAAATGCTTTTTCTGCATCTATTGAGATGATCATATGGTTTTCATCTTTCATCATTTTAATGTGGCATATCACATTTATAAATTTGCATATGCAGAATCATCCTTGCATCCCTGGTACAAATCACACTTTATCATGATGTATGATCTTTTTAATGCACTGTTGAAATTGGTTTGTAGTATTTTGTTGAGGATTTTTGCATCTATATTCATCAGGGATATTGGCCTATAATTTTCTTTTCTTGTAGTGTTTTGTTTAGATTTGATGTCTGGCTAATGTTGGCCTCATAATATGAGTTTGGAAGCATTTCCTCCTCTTCAATTTTTGGGAAGAGTTTGAAGGTGGGCACTAATTCTTTAAATATTCAGTAGAATTCACCAATGAAACTATAAAGTCCTGGGATTTTCTTTATTGGGAGGGTTTTAAAAATTTTTATTTCAATAGATTTTTGGGGAATAAGTGATGTTTGGTTATGTGAATAAATTCTTTAGTGGTGATTTCTGAGATTTTGGTGCACACACCAACTAAGCAGTGTACCCTGTATCCAGTGTGTAGTCTTTTGTCCCTCACCATCCCCCACCCTTTCCCTCAAGTCCCCAAAGTCTAATGCCTTTGTGTCCTCATAGCTTAGCTTCCACATATGAGTGAGAACACATGATGTTTGGTTTTCCATTTGTGAGTTACTTCACTTGGAATAATAGACTCCAATTCCATCCACATTGCTGCAAATGCCATTATTTTGTTCCTTTTTATGGCTGAGTAGTACTCCATGGTATATACATATCACATTTTCTTTATCCACTTGCTGATTGATGGGCACTTGGGCTGGTTCCATATTTTTGCAATTGCAAATTGTGCTACTAAAAACATGCATGTTCAAGTATCTTTTTTGTAAAATGGCTTATTTTCCTTTGGGTAGATACCTAGTAGTGGGATTGCTGGATCAAATGGTAGATCTACTTTTAGTTTTTTAAGGAATCTCCACACTGTTTTCCATAGTGGTTGTACTATTTTGTATTCCCACCAACAGTGTAAAAGTGTTCCCTTTTCACCACATCCAGGCCAACATCTATTATTTTTTGATTATGGTCATTCTTGCAGGTGTGAGGTGGTATCACATTGTGGTTTTGATTTGCATTTCCCTGGTAATTAGTGATATTGAGCATTTTTCCATATGCTTGTTTGCCATTTTTATATCTTCTTTTGAGAACTGTCTATTCATGTCCTTAGCCCACTTTTTGATGGGACTGTTTGTTTTTTTCTTGCTGATTTGTTTGTGTTGTTTGTAGATTCTAGATATTAGTCCTTCATTGGATGTATAGATTGTGAAGATTTTCTCCCACTCTGTAGGTTGTCTGTTAACTCTGCTGATTATTTCTTTTGCTGTGCGAAAACTTTTCAGTTTAATTAAGTCCCATCTATTTTTCTTTGTTTTTGTTGCATTTGCTTTTGGGTTCTTGGTCATGAAGTCTTTTCCCAAGCCGATGTCTAGAAGGGTTTTTCCGAAGTTATTTTCTAGAATCTTTATGGTTTCTGGTCTTATATTTGAGTCTTTGATTCATCTTGAGTTGATTTTTGTAGGAGATGAGAGACAAGGATCCAGTTTAATTCTTCTACATGTGGCTTGTCAATTATCCCAGCACCATTTGTTGAATATGGTGTCCTTTCCCCACTTTATGCTTTTGTTTGCTTCGTGGAAGATCAGCTGGCTGTAAGTATTTAGGTTTATTTCTGCGTTCTCTGTTCTATTCAGTCAGTCTATGTGCCTGTTTTTATACTAGTACTATGCTGTTTTGGTAACTATGGCCTTATAGTTTAGTTTGAAGTCAGGTAATGTGATGCCTCCAGTTTTGTTCTTTTTGCTTGTCTTGCTTTAGCTATGCAGGTTCTTTTTGGTTCCATATGAATTTTAGGATTGTTTTTTCTAGTTCTGTGAAGAATGATGGTGGTATTTTGATGGTAATTGCTTTGAATTTTTAGATTACTTTTGGCAGTATGAACATTTTCACAACATTGATTCTACCTATCCCTGAGCATGGGATGTGTTTCCATTTGTTTGTGTCACCTACAATTTCTTTCAGCAGTGTTTTGTAGTTTTCCTGTAGAGGTCTTTCACCTCCTTGGTTAGGTGTATTCGTAAGTATTTTATTTTTATTTTTTTGCAGCTATTGTAAAAGGGGTGGAGTTCTTGATTTGACCCTCAGCTTGGTAGCTGTTGGTGTATAGCAGAGCTACTCATTTGTGTACATTAATTTTATATCCTGAAACTTTGCTGAATTAATTTACCAGTTCTAGGAGCTTTTTGGAAGAGTCTTTAGCGTTTTCTAGGTATACGGTCATGTCATCAGCAAACAGCAACAGTTTGACTTCCTCTTTACTGATTTGGATGCCCTTTATTTCTTTCTCTTGTCTGATTGCTCTGTCTAGGACTTCCAGTACTATATTGAATAGAAGTAGTAAAAGTGGGCATCCCTGTCTTGTTCCAGTTCTCAGGGGGAAGAATTTCAAGGTTTACGCTTTCAGTATAATGTTGACTGTGGGTTTGTTGTAGATGGCTTTATTGCCTTTATATCCCTTCCATGCCAATTTTGCTGAGGGTTTTAATCATAAACTGATGCTGAACTTTGTCAAATTCTTTTTATGAATCTATTGAGATGATCATGTGATTTTTGTTTTTAATTCTGTTTATGTGGTGTATTCCATTTATTGACTTGCATATGTTAAACTATCCCTGCCTCCGTGATATAAAACCCACTTGATTATGGTGGATTATCTTTTTGATATGCTGTTGGATTCTAGTTTGTTAGTATTTTTTTGCTAGTATATTTTTGGGGATTTTTAAACCTATGTTCATCAAGGATATTGGTCTGTAGTTTTCTTTTTTTGTTATATTCTTCTCTGGTTTTGATATTAGGGTGATACTGGCTTCAAAAAATAATTTAGGGAGGATTCCTTCTTTCTCTGTCTTTTGGAATAGTGTCAATAGGATTGGTACCAATTCTTCTTTGAATGTCTGACAGAATTAAGCTGTGAATCCACATAGTCCTGGAGTTTATTTTGTTGGCAGTTTTTAAAAATTATCATTTCCAATCTTGTTGCTTGTTATTGGTATGTTCAAAGATTCTATATCTTCCTGGTTTAATCTAAGAGGGCTGTTTGCTTCCAGGAATTTATCCATCTCCTTTAGGTTTTCTAGTTTATGCATGTAAAGGTGTTCATAGTAGCCTCGAATAATCTTTTGCATTTCTGTGGTGTTAGTTGTAATTTCTCCCTTTTTGTTTCTAATTGAGCTTATTTGGATCTTCTCTCTTGTTTTCTTGGTTAATTTGGCTAATGTTCTATCAATTTTGTTATTGTTTTCAAAGAATCAGCTCTTTTTTTTTGTTTCAATTTCATTTAGTTCTGCTCTGATCTTTATTATTTTTTTTTTCTTCTGCTGGGTTTGGGTTTGGATAGTTCTTGCTTCTCCAGTTCCCTGAGGTGGGACCTTATGTTGTCTATTTGTGCTCTTTCAGACACTTTAATGTAGGCATTTAAGGCTATGAATTTTTTTTAGCACTGTCTTTGCTGTATCCCAGAGGTTTTGATAGGTCATGTCACTATTACTGTTCAGTTGAAAGAATTTTTACATTACCATCTTGGTTTCATTGTTGACCCAATGATCATTCAGAAGCAGGTTATTTAACTTCCAAGGATTTGCATGGCTTTGAGAGTTCCTTTTGGAGTTGATTTCCAATTTTATTCTGCTGTGGTCTGAGAGTACTTAATATTATTTCAATTTTCTTCAATTTATTGAGACTCGTTAAGTGGCCTATCATATGGTCTATCTTGGAGAAAATTCCATAAGCTGATGAATAGAATGTATATTTCACAGTTGTTGGGTAGAATTGCTCTTTAAATATCTGTTAAACCCATTTGTCCAGGGTACAGTTTAAATCCATTGTTTCTTTGTTGACTTTCTGTCTTGATGACCTGTCTAGTGCTATCAATGGAGTATTGAAGTACCCCACTATTATTGTGTTGCTGTCTATCTCATTTCTTAGGTCTAGCAGTAATTGTTTTATAAGTTTGGGAGCTCGACTGTTAGGTGCATATATATTTAGGATTGTGATATTTTCCCATTGGACTGGTTCTTTTATCATTGTATAATGTTCCTCTTTGTCTTTGTTAACTGCTGTTGCCTTAAAGTCTGTTTTGTCTGCTAAAAGAATAACTACTCCTGCTCACTTTTGGTGTCCATTTGCATGGAATATTTTATTCCACCCCTTTACCTTAAGCTTTTGTGAGTCCTATGTGTCAGGTGGGTCTCCTTAAGACAGCAGGAGCTTGGTTGGTGAATTCTTATATATACTGCCATCCTACATCTTTTAAGTGGAGCATTTAGACCATTTACATTCAATGTTAGTACTGAGGTGTGAGGTACTATTCCATTCATGGTGTTATTTGTTGCTGAAAACCTTGTTTTTTTTTCATTGTGTTATTGTTATATAGGTCCTGTAAGATTCATGCTTCAAGGAGGTTCTATTTTTGTGATTTTGAAGATTTGTTTCAAGATTTAGAGCTCCTCTTAGCAGTTCTTGTAGTGCTGGCTTGGTAGCAGTGAATTTTCTCAGCATTTGTTTGTCTGGAAAAGGCTGTATCTTTCTTTCATTTATGAAGCTTAGTTTTGCTGGATACAAAATTCTTGGCTGATAATTGTTTTGTTTAAGGAGGCTAAATATAGGACCCCAATCTCTACTAGCTGGTAGAGTTTCTGCTGAAAAATCTGCTATCAGTCTGATAGGTTTTCCTTTACAGGTTACCTGATGCTTTTTCCTCACAGCTCTTGAGATTCTTTCCTTTGTCTTGACTTTAGATAACCTGATGACTATGTGCCTAGGCAATGATCTTTTTGCAATGAATTTCCCAGGTGTTCTTTGAGGCTCTTATATTGGATGTCTAGATCTCTAGCAAGGCTGGGGAAGTTTTCCTTGATTATTCCCTCAAATATGTTTTCCAAACCTTTAGATTTCTCTTCTTCCTTAAGAACACCAATTATTCTTAGGTTTGAAGATTTAACATAGTTCCAAACTTCTTAGAGGCTTTGTTCATTTTTTAAAATACTTTTTCTTTGTCTTTGATGGATTGGGTTAATTTGGAAGCCTTGTCTTTAATCCCTGAAGTTCTTTCTTCTGCTTTTTCAATTCTATTGCAGAGACTTTCCAGTGCATTTTGCATTTCTCTAAGTGTGTCCTTAATTTCCAGAAATTGTGATTGTTTTTTATTTATGCTCTCCATTTCACTGAAGAATTTTCTTTTCATATTCTGTATCATGTTTTTGACTTCTTTAAGTTGAACTTCACCTTTCTCTGGCACCTCCTTGATTAATAGCTGACCTTCTGAATTGGTTTTCTGGCAATTTGGATCTTTCATCTTGGTTTGGATCCATTGCTGGTGAGCTGGTATGATCTTTTGGGGATGTTAAAGAACTTTGTTTTGTCATATTACCAGAATTCTTTTTCTGGTTCCTTCTCATTTGAGTAGACTATGTCAGAGGGAAGATCTGGGATTCAAGGGCTGCTGTGTCCTACAGGGTGCTCCCTTGATGTGGTTTTCTCCCTCTTCCCCTAGGAATGGGGCTTCCTAAGAGCCAAACTTTGGTGATTGTTTTTGCTTTTCTGGGTCTAGCCATCCAGCAGTACTGCTGGGCTCCAGGCTGGTACTGGGGAGTGTCTGCAAAGAGTCCTGTGATGTGATCTGTCTTCAGGTCTTGCAGCCATGGGTACCAGCACCTGCTCTGGTGGAGGTAGCAGGAGAGTGAAGTGGACTCTGTGAGGGTCCTTGGTTGTGTTTTTGTGTAGTGCACCAGTTTTGGTTGGTCTCCAGCCAGGAGGTGATTCTTTCAAGAGTCTATCAGCGGTGGTCTTATGGGGAGGATGCAAACTTGCCCTAGGAACATCTGATAAAGTATTCAGTTTTTTCAGGCAGTGGGCAGGGTCATAGAGCTCCCAAGAGATTATGACCTTTATCTTTGGCTACCATGGCAGGTAGAGAAAGACCATCAGGTGGGAGCAGGGATAGGAGTGTCTGAGCTTAGCCTCTTTTTGGGCAGGGTTTGCTGTGGCTGCTACGTGGGCTGGGGGCGTGGTTCCCAGTCCAATGGAGTTATATTCCCAGGGAGATTATGGCTGCCTCTGCCGAGTCATATAGGTCACCAGGGAAGTAGGGGAAAGCTGGTAGTCACGGGCCTCACCTTGCTCCCATGCAGCCCATAGTCCTAAAGGCCAGTCTCACTTGGGAGGGTTTTGATTATTGATTCAATCTTTACTAATATTGTTCTGCTCAGATTTTCTATTTCTTCAAGAATCAGTGTTGGTAGGTTATATGTTTCTAATCTTGGTCTGTTGTATCCACTGCTGTTAAGTGAAGCACTTAGAACAAAGCCGGTCTATAGTAGGTATTCAGTAAATTTTTGCTGAGTGAATGAACTAAAATATTTTTGGGAGATAGATATTACTGAGAAGTGTGTGGGAAAATGGAAGGAGGAATATTTTACTCTATGCTGTAAGACATAATATAAATTCCTTAGAAATCCCTGTTGAGGCTGGGTGTGGTGGCTCATGCCTGTAATCCCAGCACTTTGGGAGGCCGAGGCAGGCAGATCACAAGGTCAGGAGTTCGAGACCAGCCTGACCAACATGGTGAAACCCCGTCTCTACTAAAAATAGAAAAAATTAGCCAGATGTGGTGGTATGTGCCTGTAATCCCAGCTACTCGGGAGGTTGAGGGAGGAGAATTGCTTGAACCCAGGAAGTGGATGTTGCAGTGAGCTGAGATTGCACCATTGCACTCCAGCCTGGGCAACAAAGTGAGAATCCATCTCAAAAAAAAAAAAAAGGAAATCTCTGTTGAATTCTTTTAAATTCCTCTTGGGCCAATAATGCCCTTATCCCTCTTCTTTTCTCCTTTGTAGTTTGGTCTCTCTTCTTTTCTCCTTTGTGGAACTACTTTTAATAGTTCCTTCTATTGCCCCAGAAATGAAGTTCTGGCTCTCAGATTGCCTATATTATTGGGAAACATGAGCTTTATAAGTAAGCTGAGCACTCATTAACCACTTACTATTTGTCTAAAATACCCTTTTGGAACCTTACCATTCTTTTACCCCCAATGTTTACTCAACTAAATAAACTCTTTGTATGAAAGAATTTTATAAATAAATTTACCACTTTAAAATATCTTCAAAGATACAAGACTGAATTCTTTGACAACAGGTATTATACATTTTCACAGATGGCATCTCTAGCACATTGCCTGGCCACAGAAGCAGTCATTAAATATATTGAATGAATAAATAAATGCTCATTAGAAAAATAATTTACTCACAATTAAGGATGCCAAAAATGGGAATCCTGATATAAAGACTATAGGCAAGTAGATTGTTGAAAATGAAGTAGATTGATTAATATATAAATGTATCCAGGTTTTTCCCAGAGCACAGTGGATCAGACCAATAATTACTTGAGCAGCCTATAAGAAAAGAATGTCAGAATCAATGACACAATACGTATATTTTAAGAGAGTTGCAAGTTAGGTGATAGAAAGGGAAGGGAGGGAGTATAGCGTTCATGTTTCTGAATCTCAGGAGTCTCTGCTACTATTCTTGTTCAGCCCTCAAAATTATCCAAAAACTGGGGAGAAGCCAAGGTGATTGAAGAAGGTAGCAGCCGGCCAGGCTCTGTGACTCACGCCTGTAATCCCAGCACTTTGGGAGGCCGAGGCGGGTTGATCAAGAGGTCAGGAGATCGAGACGATCCTGGCTAACACGGTGAAACCCCGTCTCTACCAAAAATACAAAAAATTAGTCGGGCATGGTGGCGGGTGCCTGTAGTCCCAGCTACTCGGGAGGCTGAGGCGGGAGAATGGCATGAACCCGGGAGGCGGAGCTTCTTGCAGTGAGCCCAGATCACACCACTGCACTCCTGCCTGGGTGACAAAGCGAGACTCTGTCTCAAAAAAAAAAAAAAAAAAAAGAAGAAGAAGAAGGTAACAGCCATAAAAGTGCTTAGAATTGCCACATGTAGCTCACATAGGGATTAATCATGAGGGTTTTTAGCAACTAGTAGATGTATGGTTGCTTTCAGGCAAATGAAGGTGTTCTAGTGGCTTGTTTATGGGCCAGGTCAGCAAAATACATGGATCCAGCTCCTTTCTCTGATGCATATTTTACCATACCTATCAATCAGTTAATACAAAAATGTTTTTCTTGTGATAGCAATTTTGATTTTAACACTATGGGGTGGGAGGAACACTTGCAATCAGTCCTGCTGAATCCTAAGATTCTGGCCCCTGTGATCTTAGGCACTTTCTTGAACTATACTATCTTATAGTTTGGTTTTTGAGTTCACTCAAATCCCCAATAATGAGGCTGTATTATGCAACAATATGTAGCATACTAGGTTTGGTTGGGGGAAAAGAGTAGACAGTGGTCCAAAACATCAACTTCCTTGAGATAAATGTAGAGAAAGAGCATTGAGAGCATCGTGCTATGAGATGATCAATGTCCACAAAGCCCTATGATCTAGATTATCTCTTGACTATGACCCCGACCTTGTCATCTCCTTTAGGACCCAGTCTCAGCTTTATTTCAAACTCTTTATAGATACACACAGACAAAGGGAAAATCACAGCAGTAGGATTGCTGGGACTCAGTTTATCAACTCTCTCCCATTGGGTAACTGAGAGGAATCAATGTCTCTTTCCTTAAATATTTGGGATCTGCAACACCAAAATCATTTATCCACTCAAGTAGCACTGAATCTTACCCCCAACATTCTGGTTTCTTCTTTCAACACAATGTGAGATGATGGCATGTTATCCCAAATATGGTGTAGACATTCGAAAGGATGAATGGAATCTATCTCTAAAAGGCAACGTAGAAAAAATAAACATAGTGATTTTAAAAATAGTGATCTCATAAAAGCACTTAAAGGTCATTGAGAAACCTATTATTGTTGTCTTTAATTTTTAAATAATGAAACAGTTCCCTGAAATAGGTATTTAAAATTAATCAATTGATATGCTGTCTTGGACATAGCTAACCTTTTAGCAATTCTAATTGTCCTATTAGATTTTATACATTTTTACCAATTTTAAATGACACCCTGTGGGCCCTTAGGATGCTAAGATGCAGACAGCATAATTTAATATGGCTTGTTTAAGCAAAAAAGAACATGAGTGAGCTCACATAATCACTGGGAAGGGTAGGCTTTTCAAACAATGCCCAGAGACGAATCGCTGATCAAAACTGAGGAGGAAGTGCTCTTGCCATTTCCTGCCCCAGAACTCTGTTGTAGAACTGGCATCATGATAAAACCTTCCCTGTCTCCTGGGCCATCATCTATCCAGTTGATGCCTACTGTAGGGTCTCTTTTGTTGTTCTCTCCTAAATCAAACTTTAGTGCAAGAACATGTAATTGGCAGAACCTAGATCAAAAGCCTGCACTTTGATTTCAAGGGAGGCAAGGGAATATAATTTTTTGGATTCCATTTTGGAAAAGGTAGCTTTTACAACTTAGTGACCAACAAAAAAGTAGGGAAGATGTTTAACACATGGCAGCCATGAATGTTTAAAAGATGGCAGCCATAAATTATCTCTATGACTTTGCTATTGTGGACACCATTTTGGGTATGTGGCCCACTCACCTCAGTTTCATGCTTGTCATCTGTAGGAATTATTCGCTTATTGTACTAACTGGAAGAGAGGTGGGGAATCTGTCTCAGGTTGGATCTATCAGTGTCACTTTCCCAGGAATTGTGTATTTAGAACTTAGATATTATAACCTTAGTCTGGGTTTGCCTCTAGATAAGATTATATAAACTCTTGAAATGAAGAACATTAATGTGTTCTACCATATAAGCTGGGAAGACATCCAGAAAAATCAAAAATAAGAAATAGACCAAGAGAACTACTGGAGTTCCTAATAACTTTCAATTTCCTAGTTATAGTCCTTTTCTGAAACTGAGATGTCTTCCTGCCCTTGGAAAATACATGTTTCTTTGTTTTGCTTAAGCTAGCAAGAGTTGTTTTCTGTTACTTGCAGCCAAAGCATTTTTAAATTACTGATTTGGCTTTCTTATAACTCTTTACCTATGGCTTTGAGAATTTACTCTTTAGATTTTACAATAGCTGATGGATTTTTGTTCTTTACCTAGTTTAGATTTTTTCTCAATATTTTGCCAATAGCCAACTCTGAAGTCTAAGCTCTTGGTTTCAAAATCTTTACTTATATTATTTTTCTTTCTGATTTACATCAACCATTAATTCTTAAGGATCAGTTACCAAATAGATGTACCAATGACACATGAAACTGAGAAAATGGAGCATAGTATTGTGAAACAAGTGGATATAGACTTGAGTTCAAATCTTGTCTATATTGACTGCTAATTGTATAATTGGTACAACTACTTTTAGGCTAATAACAGTTGTCTATATTAATTACTAATATTAAATTCTACTTAATATTTCAGAGAATTCATTTTTCTAATCCCACAGAGTTGTTTTTGGAGGCAAATAATAGGAACTGGCACAAAGCCAAATGCCAATAATGCTTTTTTCCTGTTTCCCTTCAATCTCTCTCCAGTTACCTGTATCAGATTCCCGATTCCCCTATAGTTTCAGACACTACTTTTGGTTTCTTTTCCAGATTTTATTAGAAGCAACCTCACTGGTTATTTGTGGGCAGCAAGCCACCCAGGTGCCGAGGCAAGAGACTGAAGGCACAAGCTCTTCCAGTATAATAAAGAAAATACTTAAAATAAGAATAGTTATATTAGACATAGAATATAGATATGATTATCTATGAATATTACTAATCACTAGTTTATAGCATTATTCTTTATTCCAATATTATAATAATCTTTGTTCTACAATTATAACCTAGGAAAATTATAACCTAGGAAAAAACAGGCTATATAGGAGCTGAAGGGACACGGTGAGAAGTGACCAGCAGTGTGAGCCCTCTGTCATGCCCAGACAGGGCCACTAGAGGGCTCCCTGGTCTAGCGGTAATGCCAGTGCCTCGGAAGCCACCCGTTACTTAGCAGACCGGGAAAGGGAGTCTCCCTTTCCCCGGGGGTGTTAAAGAAGACCCTGCTCCACCACCTCTTGTGGAAGGCCTGACATCAGTCAGGCCCGCCCACAGCCATGCCAAGGCCTAACCCTCTCCCTGCGATGCTGTGCTTCAGCGTTCACGCTCCTGGTCCACTTTCATGTTCCACCCTGTACACCTGGCTCCGCCTTCTAGATAGCAGTAGCAGAATTAGTGGAAGTATTAAAGTCTTTGATCTTTCTGAGAAGAGCATAGAAGAAATAATGACGTAAGCTGTCCTCTCTCTCTCCGCCTCGGCTACCTAAAAGGGAAAGGCCCCCTGTCCGGTGGACACATGACTCACGTGACCTTATCAATCACTGAGATGACTCACACACTTTACCCTTCCCCTTTTGCCTTGTATCCAATAAATAGCGCGGTCAGACATTCCGGGCCACTACCGGTCTCCGTGCCTTGGTGGTAGTGGTCCCCTGGGCCCAGCTGTCTTTTCTTCTATCTCTTTGTCTTGTGTCTTTATTTCTACAATCTCTTGTCTCTGCACACGAAGAGAAAAACCCACGGGACCTGTAGGGCTGGACCCTTCAGGTTATTTCACACCATTCCTTTGAATTATTCCCTTGAGTTACAATTTGCTACAAAATAGCAAAATGTGAAACAACCCAATCACCACAGCAAAGGAACCTAAAAGCTTAAATCCAGCCTCTATAATATGACCACAGTGGCATTTCTAAAACAGAAATCACGTGTAGAAATCACTTGCTTAAATCATTCTACCACAAAGACACATGCACTTGTACGTTCATTGTCATGCTGTTCACAATGGCAAAGACATAGAATCAACCTAAATACCCATCAAAGGTGGACTAAAGAAAATGTGACACATATGTACCATGGAATACTATGCGGCCATAAAAAAGAACAAAACCATGTCCTTTGCAGCAACATGAATGGAGCTGGAAGTCGTTATCCTAAATAAATTAATGCAGGAACAGAAAACCAAATACTGCATGTTCTTACTTATGTGAGCTAAACATTGAGTACACATGAACATGAAGAAGGGAACAGACTAGGTCCTACGCGATGGTGGATGGTGAGAGGAGGTGAAGATAGAAAATCTACCTATTGGGCTGGGTGCAGTGGGTCACTCCTCTAATCCCAGCACTTTGGGCAACCGAAGCAGGCAAATCATGAGGACGGGAGTTCAAGACCAGCCTGGCCAACATGGTGAAAACCCATCTCTACTAAAAATACCAAAAATTAGTTGGGCATGGTGGCAGGCACCTGTAACCCCAGATACTTGGGAGGTTGAGGCAGGAGAATCTCTTGAACCCAGGAGGCGAAGGTTGCAGTGAGTTGAGATTGTGCCACTGCACTCCAGCTGGGGCGACAGTGCGAGATTCTGTCTCAAAAAAAAAAAAAAAAGGAAATCTGCCTTTCAAGTGCTATGCTTATTACCTGGGTAATAAAATAATCCATACACCAAACCCCTATAACATGCAGTTTACCCATGTAACAAACCTGGACATGTACCCCTTGAACTTAAAATAAATGTTGGAAAGAAAAAAAAATCTTTTAATGGCTCCTTGTTGTCTTCAGGCCACAGTACACATTTCTTTGTGTGGCACATTGGAGCCAGATGTATTTGGCCTACACTTCTTTTTCCCACACAGCACTCCATCCATTCCTGACCGCTGACATTTCCATTACCATGTGATATTTAAGTACCTTATGGTTTTTAAGTGCCTTCCCATATACATCATTGCTAGTGCAAAATCTCACAGTGTCACAGTATCTGGCTCTAGCAATGAGTTTGCACATTGTTGGAATACAATAATTGTTTGCAGAATCCTTTCTACCCATTTTGGGTATCTTGTGCCTTGAGTTTTGCACTAGAGATTATATAAACAGAAACTCATATTTTGGATGATAAGAAGATGCGTTATCAGGAAAGGCATGATGCGTTACCACATTATGTATAAATGGGTAGATTTGTTTATGCCAGTTATGAAACATGTTTTGGAAGTTCAGCCTTACAGCATAGGTTCTCTGGCATTTATTGAATTAGTTTTGGGCAGCCTTGGAAGGTTACCCCAAAGACACATACTGTCTTTCTCCGTAGCAGATGAACCCAAGGAGATAGAACAGACTTGACGGAGACATGCGGCAGGTACTAAAAAGTCTTAAGAAAGCAAATTTCGGTTTCACTGTTAAGGATCAAATTGAATTTATACATGCAGACAATATGAATTTCAGGAGGTGATTCTCAGAAGAGCCGCTTTTCACACGAGGACTCTGTGGCCTGCTCCAGAGGAGCAGCAGCAGAATCTACTTATATAATCCTGGTTAAGGATTCTCCCTACTAAAGCTTTGTAGGTCAGCCAGGAAAGGGAATACATAATCAGGGAAACTCTTAAGTTACTGTTCTTGGAAATCAACCATTCCTATCATCCAAAATATGAGTTTCCGTTTATATGATCTCTAGCGCAAAACCCAAGGCGCATCTCCTAAGCTAAAAAGAATATAGAAATATGGTAAAAGATGGAAAGTAAGAGTCATTATTGCCACAACCATGACTCTGGGATCCCCAATTCACTACACTATCTCCATATTCTCCTCCTGTGAATTAGCCAATTTATTTTTACATGACAGGATGCTGGGTGTGTCAAACAGGTCACTTATTGAAAACACACATTGGAAGAAAAGGTATTTTGAAAGAAATACGTGAAAAGTGCCACAGCATATTAATTAAGGCTCTTTCCAACTGGAAGTGGTTTGGAAGACGCTATGACTATGGGGTCCTGGGGAACACCCGACCCTCGGCAGGTGCCAGTTTTATTCCCAGCGCCAGTGAAAATCCAACCAGGGATCCCTACACTCACGCGTGGGCCAAGAGAGTGTGATCTGGCAGTCAACTTCCTCAGTTCGGGGCCTGGCAGCCCCCGGAGCCCGGTGGGCGCTTCCTCGGTGGCGCCCCTCACCCCCCCTCGCGGGGTTCTAACGTCCAAGAGCGCGGCTGTGCGAGAGACCCGCGCGGACACCTGAGGCGCGGTGGGGTTCCCGTGGCTCCGCGGAGCCTGCAGTCTCCCAAGACGAGGGTGGGGTGGCGGGTGACAACGATGCCGCACTTTCCTGGCTGTGTGGGCATCATCCTCTGTCCTTGGGCCTGGCACACCCAGGAGGAAGAGGCTGTGCTTGATCTGTCGGCGGACTGATCACGTGGTGGCCCCACTGCTAACCCCTGACACATCCCCGCTTAGAAGCAGCATCGTTGTCAGAAGCTCCTTGCCACTTAGAATCCTCTGCAAGATGTGGTGGGTACAGCACTGCATTTGACTCCTTTGGTCCTCAGTTTATTCTTTTGTAGAGTGGAGATGATACCTGCTCAGGTACCTCATATGCTCATGCTGCAGAGCTTTGAAAACCAAAGATGTTTTACAAACATATTCCACTGCGATAACCAGGTGCACATATGTCCTTCATGCTGAACCTGACAGTTTGAGTTGTATATTCAGTGTTTACAACCATCCTCAACACATAGTAGGAACAAATGAATGATTGCAGGGTTTTGTCTAGTTTATTAAAGCGTTAGTATCAGCTGGCTAATTATGAGTAACAGATGACAGTCATGTTTGTTGAACTCTTTTATGTTTGGCCTTTTTATGATTAATGAATTTAGCAAATTTCCACTGAGTGCCCGTATGTGCTAGGCATTGTTCTCAATGCTGGGGATACAGTAGTGCACAAAACAGACGAAATTCTAATAATAAGAAGGAAACCAATAATAAATAAGATTCATAAGGAAAATTTATAGCATTTTAAGAATAATGAGAGCTAAGGAGAATAATAAAGTATGAAAGGGATGTGGGGTCAATGGAAATGTAAATGAGGGGAGTCAGGAAAGTCCTCATTACAAAAATACTTGCACACAAATGTTCATAGGAGCATTCTTATATATTCCTAATAGCCAAAAATGAAAACAACCCAAATTGCTATCAACTAATGAATGAACAAACAATATTTGGTATATCCATATAATGTATTATTTGACAATGAAACACAACAAAGTTCTAGTTTATGCTACAGCATGAATAAGCCTCGAAATCATTATGGTAAGTGAAAGAAGCAAGTCACAAAAGACGTTCATATAAAATAGCCCCAGTAGGCAAATCCACAGAGGAAGAAAGTAGACCAGTGATTTGCTAATACTGAGGTAAGTGGGTGGAGAATAAGAATTACTCCTAATGGGTTTGGGTCCAAAATTAGGTGGTGTTATTTACACAACTCTGTGAATATACTAAAAGCCACTAAACTATACACTTTAAATAGGTAAATTTTAGGCTGGGTGTGGTGGCCCACGCCTGTAATCCCAGCACTTTGGGAGGCAGATGTGGGTAGATCATGAGGTCAGGAGATCGAGACCATCCTGGCTAACATGGTGAAACCCTGTCTCTACTAAAAATACAAAAAATTAGCCGGGTGTGGTGGTGGGTGCCTGTAGTCTCCGCTACTCGGGAGGCTGAGGCAGGAGAATGGCGTGAACCCGGGAGGCGGAGCTTTCAGTGAGCTGAGATTGCACCACTGCACTCCAGCATGGGCGACAGAGTGAGACTCCATCTCAAAAAAAAAAAAAAAAAAAACCAAACAAAAAAACAAATAAATAAGTAAATTTTATAATGTGTGAATTATATCTCAATGAAACTGTTATAAAAATGAAAGGCACGATGTATGCTTTATCTCTTTACTTATGAAATTTTGAAATAATGAACACCTTCCAAGGGTGACTATTATTCTTTTCCTTTTTTTTATGGGGGAAGGAGAGATTGGCCTTTTAAATTTTTATGTATTTGCTTTGTTGACCCGTGCATGATCCATATAGTGTCACTGACTTCCTTTCCCTAGAATATAAGCTCCCTGAAGGCAGGATCTTGTCTCTTTTGTTTAAATCTGTTGCCAGAAGCAAGAATTATGCCTGGTGCAAAAGTAGATTGTCAAAAAGTAGTTTATGATGAATGTATGAATAAATGGAAGAGCCACCCTATATTTACATTTGCAGCTCATTCTTTCCAGTATCTCAATTGTGATATCCTGCTCTGTGATCAAAAACAAGTATCTTTCAGATCTGCCATGTCATGACTCCCTATCTAGAGCTATTCTTTGTGTTAAACTAGCTCAGGCTCTGAAGCTGGGACCTTGTTCAAGGATGCATGTCAATGGGGTCAAAGATTGGGGCTGCAATTGCACCTGGTCTCCACTTGCAGGGCAGACTCCCTTGGTGCTGGGTTGATCAGCTAGGAGAAAGGGGCCTCAATTTCTAATTGTGCTGTTCAGAGGGACTCACCTTCTATTTCATTTTCCCAGAGGAGCTGTTATTGAGCAATCTGTCCTTTTGAACGGGATAGTTTTGTCTAGTTTGCACAAAGGCATCTTAGGTGTTAGCAGCCCCTTTTCAGATTATTGGCCCCCGATCTCTACATTTCTTTCAAAATTTCTGGCATCATATCCTTCCTCATTCAGCCTGGATCCCACAGATCCAACTAATTATCATCTTATTAAAACCCACAAATGCAAGTTTGCCACCTTGTAATGCCACCTTTCCTGTGTAGGATATTTTAGGGAAACTCTCACAATGGCATGAATAGACACCCAACAAAGATGTCATCTGAAAGTCCAGTGTCTTCATCTGTGCTTCTAATTAAATCGTTGAGTATAATTTGGCCAATTTTGCCTCTGATTCCTGGCAACTCTTAATCCAAACAAGTACTTTATTCATTACCACCCCTCACTCCTAAATGACGCCTTGTCAATTTTTTCAAAGGAAAGACAAAGGCTCTCATGTTCTTTCTTATCCTTCTCATATGGAGGAATGGATAAAGAACATTTACATTAAAGCTATTTTTTCACTATTTTCTTACTTGATCAGAATTAGGTATCTTTCCTCAAGTGTAATCTGTTCCTGTGCTACTAATCTCATGTCCTTCAAAGGGCTTATAAACCTTAATCCATCAATTATCTCTTCTCCCCAGTATATTCAAATATTACTCCCTGCTTTGTATTTCTTCTCAACCCGTACATTTATGCAAGTCTCTCTCACAGTTGTGGTTTCTAGTTCATGAAGGTAGACCAAACAGACGCTACTTATTCTTTTTTTTTTTTAGAAAAATGATTAAGCAGAAATTTTATTTCCAAGCTCTTCAAAGACTGTTACAAACACGAGTAATGTATCCTTCTAAAAAAGTGTCCCAAATTAAATCAAAGGCACATCATCGAAATAAAACACTTGTGAATTTAAGAATTCTCTTAGGTTGTAATATTTTCATGTTAGTTTTTAATCATTTACAATGTCACATTTTAAACATTTTTAAATATATGAAATTCTGTATTTCTTTAAGTACAGCCACAACTACAAAGTAGAGGAACGTTAAGAATACAAAGATCAAATCTGCTTCATTTATATACACGATGGGGCAGGCTAATGCACATCATAACGTTAACTTTTCCAAAGAAGTTTGCTAAGAATCTGCTCCCATAATTAGTGTTAAAAATAAAACAATCTTCCCATTTAGAAAACTCAAGACATCAGTTGATTAATAAAGCCTATTCTTCCTCCCAGCAATCTGTACTTTCTGGTCTTCATTTAGGAATTGTAAATTCATGGGAAAAGAACAAATTTTTTATGGTATAAATATCTTCTAGGAACAACAGTTTACAAGTATTCAATTGTTTAAATAAACAAAACTATTTTCCTTCCTAAAATGTAAACATCCAGTAAATGAAACTTATATGATATTCCAGGTATAGAAATCTTAGTAACTCACTTATGAAAGAGGTGAATTTTGGTATGTTTGGTGGTAAGGTTTTTGTTTATCTTATGTGTAAAAGTACTTGCACAAAAAAACAAGTTATTACTATTTAAAACTCTATTCCTTCACCCAGTTTCCTCACTCAAGTAGAAACTCATGAATATCTGTGATTTTGGCTATAGGACCAGGCCACAGGAAAGGGCTGAAATATCTCTAAAAGTTGGGGAAAAGTGTTTTCTTGAGACTTGAAGGCAGTCATTCATCACTTTGTGCTTGAAGGCATTCCTCAGTGAACTTCTCTCGAGTCTTCAGAGTAAAGCACAGGATCTGGGCTCCCGGAAGGGGTTACTTCCAGCTGGAACACCCACCAGCAGGGCATCCTTGCAGGCATTCTGCATACAGTACTGTTGAAGTTCTGCAGCTGCCTGAGAGACCGCGGGCCCCGCCGCTCCCCGCGCCCCGCCGAGGCCTCGCCGCCGCCACCGAGTCCCCCGCTGGCGCCCGGTCCGGGCCGCCGTCCTCCTCTTCTCACGCCCCGCGGGCGGAAGGACCGGAGCTTGGGTACCCGGGGCCCGCACCTTGATCCTCTCCACGCCAGCCTGCAACTTGAGCTGCTCCACCAGGCGCTGCAGGGCGCTCGCGCTAGCCCCGGAGGACATGGCGGCGGCGCTGGCCTCGGAGGGCTGCTGGGCCTGGCCGGGCGGGGAGGAGCCGCCAGCCCCGAGCGCCGCTACTTATTCTTCATATGAACTCCAATTCCAAGGAGCACCCTTACAAAAAAATTCCATTGCCACATTGAAAAATAAGAAGCAACTCTCTTGGTGAACCAGAATCTGTGAATTCCTAAGAGAACAAAAGTATACAGACTAGACTGAAGAAAAAGTACACAATAATAAAGGACCTGCAACAGAAGACTGTTCTAAATGGTGGAAAATTTTGCGCTTCATAAACAAATGGCATATACATAAATAACACAGATACTCTAATCTTGAATTTGTATCCCCCCAAATTACTTAAGGGGCAAGATGGGGGGAACCCGGTTGCCCATTCCTGGGACAGCGAATGTATAAATGTGTTAGGTGCATGGCACAGACTTTTAGGCAGCATTTAAAATCAACCGATAGAGGTACCGATAGCAACATGGATAAATCTTTAAAACTTACTGTTGGGAGGAGCAAAGTTTGTGCGTGTAATTTATGTGTGGGTATGATCTTCATGGATTCCAAATACATTCCTACAATAGAATACCATACATTTTTGGGGAGATACTGACAAGTAAAATATGCATGTTTTATAAAGTGGAACAATTGCTCATGGAGGGAGGGAAGGAGGAGTGGGGTATGGACATCAAAGAAAATTTAAAAAATAGGAAGCATTCTTATAGACACAACAAAACATTTCTAAGATAATTTACTTAAAATTTGAGTGTGATAAGCCACAGTGTAAAATTACAGGCCAAAAAATGTAACGTTTTGGGAGCTGGGCTTTCTAGACAAACTAAATCCAGTAGCTATTAATTCATGTAGTCTCAATAACATAAAGATATGGCTAATTGTAATACACTTTCTTCACTATAGGTAAGCTATGCATGTTTTAATAATATCCAGTGAGAAAGAAATAATTAGAAGTAGTATTTAGAGCTAATCAGCAAAGAAGCCTTCACAAGCAATGGGATTATTTATCATTTATGCGAAGTCTCCATCTCACAATGAAATAATTTTCTCGAGTTAGCATTTATTACATCATTATCAATTTTAGGTATAGATTCTACTCTAGAAACATGTGCCCATTCATAGAACTTCTCTTGTATGGAAGAATCCCTTAACTCAGGCTGACCATATTCAAACTGAGATAAATTCATGCACAGTTCCTCACATAGACAAAAATAACTATATTCATCAATTTTAATTTTTATTAATGAAATAGGGGGAAGAGAATACTGAGATGGATTTAATGAAATTACATTTTCCAAGAAGCCTCTTGAACAGAATGAAGTTCTTCATTTGCCACTAAACTTTCCTCCTTGACTGAGCTCACCGATGGTTTCTTTAATATGTAGAGAAAGGATCTCCTTCTGCCATGAACCTGAGGTAAGTTAGATATCAGTAAATTGATCATTAGCACACTCTAAAATAAAGAACTATAGAATTTGGGGTAGAATTTTGGAAATAATTCTAATAGAAGTATTCTCATCATTGAGATTTTTATTTTATTTATTTTTTTAGAGATGAGGTCTCTTTCTGTCACCAAGCCTGGAATGCAGTGGCACTATCATTGCTCACTGTAACCCTGAATTCCTGGGCACAAGCCCTCCTTCCACCTCCACCTCTTAAGTAGCTATAGGACTGCAGGGATGTGCCACCACTCCTGGGTAATTTTTTCAACTTCATGCATTTTATTTTATTTTAATTTTATTTATTTTATATTTTATTTTATTTATTTATTTTATTTTATTTTTGTAGAGATATGGTCTCATTGTGTTGCCCAGGCTGGTCTCAAAATCCTGAGCTCAAGCAGTTCCCCTGCCTTAGCCTCTCAAAGTGCTGGAATTATGGGTGTGAACCACCTCACCAGGCGAGATTTTTAAATTAAACCACGTGCTTTTGATACTTTTTAGTTTCTTTCTTTGTCCTCTCTCCCTTTCTCCCTGGTTTCCATCCTCCCTTCTTTTTTGTTTCTATAGATTGAAAGCCAAAGACAATGTTATATGAAAAGGCAGTCCCCAAGACAATGATTGATCATGAAGGACATATTGTTTTCTACTCAAACTTGATTGCATTATTAAGTATAGCATTGAATACCCGTCAGTTTAAATTCTATTTAGTTGGAGTAGAAATCTATATGTTCTTATATACCCAATCCATGTTTGTTCTCTTTTCACTTTATTCAGAGAAGAATTAAGAATAAGACCTGTGTGTGTGTGTGTGTGTGTGTGTTGTGTTTTTGTTTACTATGCTTTTAGGTAGAGCCATTTTTTTTGAGATTTCGAGTTTGAATATCTTTAGATGGAACTTCAGCTCCCCATTTTAATACCTTACTTAAAGAAAATTCATTGAAAGGCAATCAGTGATCCAGATAACAGGTTTTCAATACCCTAATTCATCTGGAACTATAGCTAATTCACATGTTTTGAAAAGCAAGTGACTTTTGCAGTACAAATGAAGATGTAGCCTCTGAGTGTCAAGAGAAAGTGGGAAATACAAGAAAAGAAATCTATATGATAAATTCCTCTCCCTCCTAATTCATTTTATCAGGTTAATTCAAAATAGAGATTCCTAAACAAAGCTATTTATAAATTAAGATGGTAAACTTAACAAGGCATATTTATGGAATGACAAGTAAATTGGTGAGGCTGGAGCACAGTATTTATGGGGGTGAGTGGTAGGAAATGAAGTCAAGAAAGTAGATTGGGCTAAATTATTACAGAAATGAATGTTGTGGCAGAATATCAGGCTTTCGTGTGGTAAGTGTTTCCTGTTTAAACTTTCATTTGGGGAGATGAAGAAACAGAGGACAGAATTGAAATACATTTAGGGGATCATATAAAAAGGATTGTCGGATTGTTTCAATTTGAGAGTATTTCTCAACTCCCTGGCCAGGGCAGGCAGGTAGATAGATGGTAGTGCTCTTAAATGGAAAAGACAAGGTAATGACTTTGTGGGTGAGATGATTAGTTCAGTTTTAGATATGTTTTATTTGAGGTGCTTTGGAATCATTTGAATCAAACTCTCTAGAAAGAAATTGGCAATATGAGCCTAGAGCTCAGTAGAAAGGTCTAGGGTGGAGATTCAACATTTGGATTATTATAAATAAAGGTGGTATACATCTACCAAGCTGTAGGTATATACGGTGTTGCCTATACAAAAGCTATAGAGGTACAGTTGGAAAAGTCAAGGGACAGAACAGCAACCTGAAGAGATTAAGACCTAGGTAAGAAGGCAGGTCAAAGTGTCAAACAGATGAGATTAGAAAGTGGTAAAATGGGGAGGAAGCTTAAATTTCCTAAACCTTTCTACACATATGGTCTAGGATATATGGACAACTCACTTTCTTCTTTGTGTTAACTGTGGTCTCCTTCTCAGTTGTTTTTATGGTCTCATAGATCTCTAAGCCTTGGCCTGTTGAGTGGGTACTGGGGAAAAAGGGCGGGCATATCTTTCACTGAAGTTCTCTGATTTAGTGAGATTGAGGTCAAATGGAGGTTAAATTTTCCTTTAGACATGAAGTAGTTGATATGGAGAAAGTAGGAAAATAGCTTTATTGAAAAAAGGCTTTTACCATCTTTTTCAACTTCTCCATTACTCCCAAATCTTGGTTTCTGAAGACACTAAAATTCTACACTTAGATATTCAACTTATTCTCCCAAATTTTGAGAAATAAAGTCTTCAGACTTTGGTAGTCCCATATCCCCGTGCCTGGTAACAACTTCTACAAAGCTTTTTGTTTCTGGGGTAATGTCTGTAGAATTAAACAGACCTGAGCCAGAAAATCACCTATCTTCTACCTTATTCTCTCATATGGTGTGGACATAAAAGTATCCTGTAATGCAGAACACCTTTATAAAAGAGAAAATTATTTATTCAGTTGTGGAGGGACCCATATAAGTACACGACAGTTAGTGCCGAGTGTTTTCAGCTATCTACAATCACAGCTTAGTGATGGTATTATTTATACTTAATTCATATCAAAACCTTAGTTATTCAAATAGTGTTCATAACAGAAGACAACATCTTCTGATTTACTAAGGGAAAAATGGGATACTCACTGCATCTTTATCTTCCTCTCTTTTTTGCTTGGGATGCCCAGTGGCTGACTATACTTGCCACAAACAACTCCAAGATGGTTAATATGAACAGATATTCTGAAAGGAGTTTACCACTTTTCTGTATCCAAAAAGAAAATGTACATTCCTTACGATCTTTCTATGTGAGCACTTTAGAAATAATAAAGGTATCTTAAAATCGAAGAAGAAAAATAGAAGAGAAAAACTACCCACCCTATCCTCCACCCTCAACAATAGAATTTTAAATAATTTTAATTGTAATTACAACTGATAATTATTGAGGATGATTGATATATTGATATATTTCTGCCAAATGGATGATGAGAATCATTGATTGTGTTTTCCTGTTTACTGTTGTGGATAATAACAGGAAATTTTCAATGAGGCAAATAAATCTCTGGGGAAGATGGAATTGTGACACCCTTGAGGTTTAGTGTTATAGAACTTATTTAATAGAGAAGCTTATATAAATTTGCCCTGTTGATAGGAAAGGACACTAAAGAGAAACAATGAAAGAAAAGAATGTTTAGACGTGTAACCTGGACTCAACACAAGGGCTGATGTGACCTGGGGGTAGGAATTTCCTCCTGGGATTGTGCCTCTGTCTATAAGCCCCAATAGACCCATATCCTGGCAGTGTAGCTGGGTTGGAGACAAGAATACAGAATCTGTAATATTGGAAGCCCAAGCCTCTTCAGTACTCAATGCATTTTTATGACAGGGTCACCATGGGCTACTCAAATCAGTGTTAAATAATGGCGTCATTTAATAGTAACTGAACCATGGCAGTGGAAATTAAGGGCACACTGGTGGACTGATGAGATTCTCCATGACTCTATTAACTAAGGGCTTGGAGTCAATATCGAACCTTTGGATCCCAGTGGTTTTGAGTAACTTGAGAGGGTCAACAGGGAGGGGCCCTCAAAAGGAAGATTCTGGATTTCCTACTAATATGAATATTGATAGTTTAAGAGATAAATTAGAAAAATGAAAGAGTTAAGATCATAATTAAAGATCAATCCAATAAAATGAGCCATTCTTGTTATACAAACATAATCTTAAGCAATATCTCCACTTTAAGGTATCCATCAGGGTATGTGTCATAAAATATTAGCATTCTCTGCAGTAGCAAAATGATTCTTTGATGTGCCACTGAATTGATTTTTGTAAAAGCTCAATTTTGTGGGGTAAGATAATTTAGAATTTGAAACCATTCTGCATTAGAAAAAATGATCTGTAAGTGACTAGCCATGTGACTCTGAGCAAGTAGTTTAAAATTTCTAAACTCATTTCTTTATTGAATCAGAGACATAAATCGTTCCTAAGGAGGTTTACCATTGCACTCACTGTAAAATCACTTTCAAAGCTACATAGAAATAAGAAAAATCCAGCAAAATGCAAACTGGTGTATTCTTTGCAACTAGATAATTAACCAAGAGTTTTGGATGTTGAAGTAAGGAGAATTTACTTAGGAATTTAAATACAGCCAATATCCAATGGGTTCAGTTCAGAAAAGTTGATTTCTAAGTATTGGTAAAAGTCCCCACTATTTTGCCCTTCATCAAGCCCTGGGCAGATGGGATAGAACAGAAGGACAGAAATCCTAGAGAAGACCTTGGCCCTTATCACTTCAATTTCTACACAACTTGCTTAGCACTGACTTCCACCTTCTTGCCCTCCTAGCCCCTTCTCTCCATACCAACAAACATACACAGATAAATGCACGTATGTCCACAGTTCCATATGAATGGGAACATAGATATACACGGATATTGAAATGCAGACGTGAACACACTTAGACTCCCACAGACCTGCTGAACAACTGACAGACTCAAAGCAGGCAGTGCAAAAATGTCCACATAGTCATGAATGATATAGAACTGAGTACATGCATTCAAAATTACATACATGTACAGAGTTCAGCTTTATTCTGTCGTAAACTACAGCCCTGACATTGAACGTAAGCCCTTGGGTATCACAGGTACATGAGTATGCCAGTTCCTTCTTGGAAGACCAAGTCTTGCTATAACAAACTTGATCTTTTAAGGCCTGGGAGAACTGACCTCAGAGATGCAGGTACCTGGAATGAACTGGGCTGCCCATCATAAAAATATCATGGCTGTCAGGAGGGTCCAGAATTGAATATAATGCTTAGTCACTCAAAATGCATCTATTAATTTTTAATAGATGCATATACCATGAGGTAAACTAATGGTGAGGGTCACCTTCATGACTTGCATTGTACTTAAGTACTCTGATCACTTAGTAAATATTTAACACATAATTCTAAAATTGTGATGAGATTCTCACAGAAACCTGGTACTTACATGTGGCCAAAGAGAATTTTTTGAACTTTTACTATATATTATAAACTCAGTTGATAGTAAAAGCAGACCAATCACTGAAATACAGGCACTTATGATGTTTGCTCCTAAAGTATAAGACACCTGCAATAGAGAAAAATAATCATTTGGTCATTGGAAATTATCCATATGCATCATTGACAAGTATATTAAAGTAAAAGTTTTTTAAAAGTAAAAGGTTTATATAAATTCTGATCTTTTCAGCATAGTAGGATCATTACAAAGACTGTCAGAACTGCAGATTTGTCAGGATCTCAATAGGAATAAACAATTTTGGAGATGATAAAACTTTTGATATAATAAACAAGTTTATTTATTCACTGACAATTTATTGAATGCCTATTCTATACTCTGCAATCTATGCTCTGCATTAGTCAATAAAAAGACAGAAAAGAAATGGTCTCTGCACTCAAGGAATTTTCAGACTATTGAGGAAGACAAACAAGTACATGTTAAATATGAATAGAATGTAAAAAATTGTAATAATGTAGGCAAATTCATAGTGCCATACGGTTTCAGAATATCAGAGAATGCTAATATTTTATGACACATACCCTGATGGATACCTTAAAGTGGTTAAATAAATAGAAACATAAAGATATTGCTTAAGATTATATTTGTATAACAAGAATGGCTCATTTTATGGGATTGATCTTTAATTATGATCTTAACTCTTTCGTGATCTAACATTTCAGAAGTTTGTTATGGTTCATTTTGGAGTGGAAGAAGGAGAGCTGTAGAAAATTTTGTTGGAAAGATAGGTGCTATCTAGCTAGATATTTAGGATTTTATCTTGAAGATGGTAGAGAACTGCATACATATGTATAACGCTGCTGCATAATTGCACTTTGTCCATGTATAGGATCAGAGAGGTGATATGATATTAAGAAGATCCTTATTTATTATATTTACTTCTTTGTCTACATTTATAGACAAAGGATATAGAATATATAATAATTATAATATAATATATAATATAATATACATATGATATATAATATATGATATATAATATGATATAAATGATATAGAATATATAATATAAAATATACTACATTTTATTTCTGTCTACATTTATAGACAAAGAATATATAATATATAATCATATATATTATATAATATATAATAATATAATATATAATAAAATAATACAATAATAATATAATATATATGATATATACCATATATAATCATTTGGTCATTGGAAATTATCTAGTATTATCTAGTTTGTACAGGATATATAATATATGATATCGTATATCATATATAATTATGTATGATGTATGATTATATATTATATCATTATATATTTAATTATATATAATTTGTATATGATATATATGATATCATATATATAATATATCCTGTACAAACTAGATAATACCATTCTGGATATAGAAACTGGCAAAGGTTTCATGACAAAGACACCAAAAGCAACTGCAACAAAAACAAAATTTGAAAATTGAAAAATGGGATCTAATTAAACCAAGCAACTTCTGCACACAGCGAAAGAAACCATCAATAGAGTGAACAGACAACCTACAGAATGAGAGAAAATTTTTGCAAACTATGCATCTGACAAAGGTCTAATATCCAGCATCTTCCAGCATCTGTAAGAAACTTAAACAAATTTACAAAGGTAAAACCAAATATCCCCATTAAAAAGCAGGCAAAGGACAGGAACAGATATTTTTCAAAAGAAGACATACATGTGGCCAACCAGCATATGAAAAAAAGCTCAACATCACTGATCATTAGAGAAATGCAAATCAAAACCACTTTGGGATAACATCTCACACCAGTTAGAATGGCTATTACTAAGAAGTCAAAAAATGACAGATGCTGATAAGGTTTTAGAGAAAAAGTAACACTTATACACTGTGGGTGGGAGTGTAAATTAGTTCAATTAGTGTGGAAGACAGTGTGGTGATTCCTCAAAGACATAAAAGCAGAACTACAGTTTGACCCAGCAGTCCCATTACTGGAAATATATCCAAGGGAATATAAATCATTCTGTCATACAGACACATGCATGTGTATGTTCACTGCAGCATGATTCACAATAACAAAGACATGGAATCCACCTAAATGTCCATCAATGGTAGACTGGATAAAGAAAATGTGGTACATATACACCATGGAATACTATGCAGCAATAAAAAAGAGAAGATCATTTTCTTTGCAGGAACATGGAAGGAGCTGGAGGCCATTATCCTTAGCAAACTAATGCAGGAACAGAAAACCAAATACCGCCTGTTCTCACTTGTAAATGGGAGCTAAATGATGAGAACACATGAACACACAGAGGGAAACAACACACTGGAGCCTATTGGAGGGTGAGGGTGAGAGAATGGAAAGGATGAGAAAAAATAACTAATGGGTACTAGGCTTAATGCCTGGGTGATGAAATAATCTGTAAGACAAACCCCCATGACACAGGTTTACCTATATAACAAACCTGCACATGTACCCCTGAACTTAAAATAAAAGTTAAATTTAAAAAGATATGTATATTTCCTTCTATCTAATATGAATTAGATAATAATTACGAAAGCTTGAACTACTGAATTCTGAAACCAATTTCACTGGATAAAGGATGTGTTTATCGACGTTGCTGTTGCATGCTGTATAGTGATCTCAATTAATTTATTCTTTTGGAACAAATCTCCCTTAAAGAAAGACAAATTAAAATAAAATGTTTATTATTTCATTTTATAACCTAAACATACAACTGTATTGCTTAGTAAATTTTGGTATGTTGACATAATCCAGTCTTTAAAATGAGGTATATTTGGTAAACATTTCATTTTCTCAACGATACAAAAGGCAATAGTTATGTCAAAATAATCTGTTTTTATTTAGAAAAGAGCCACCTTGTTGAGGAAATGCATCAATAAGGCCCCATGGAGCAGATATTCTTCTCTGGAGCATGAAGTTTTTCTGGGAAAAACTTATCTGAATAAAACAAGCAGAAACACTTGTTTCGATTCCTGCTCTCGGTTGGGGTGGTATTGGACATATTTAAAGTACACAATTTGATAAATCATTAATACAAAAAGGTATACAATAAATGCACTGTAAGAAGAGAGTGAAAGCATGGAGGAACTGGAATACTCAGCCTGTGGGTGGAAATGTAATATGCTACAACCACTTTGGAAAACAGGTTAGCAGTTTCTTGAAAAGTTAAACATGCATATACCCTATGATTCAGGTATTTACTAAAGAGAAATGAGGGCATATGTCTGCACAAAGACTTGTAAATGTTCATAGTAGCTTTATTTGTAAAAGCTCAAAACTGGAAACAATGCAAGTTCCATCAACAGGTGAATGGATAAATGAATTGTGATATATCCATAAAATTGAATATCACTTAGAAATAAAAAAGGGATTGATAATTTATACACATGGATGAATCTCAGGATAATTATGCTGAATGAAATAAGTCAAACAAGAAAGCATATATACTGTATTATTCCATGTGTATAAAACTCTAGAGAATGCCAATTAATCTGTAGTGATAAAAAGCAGATAAGTAGATGCCTGGGGGAGGGAGGGTTTTGAGGAGGGATAAGCAAGAGGGATGACAAAGGGGCATCAGAAAACTGTTGGGGGTGACATATGTACTGTCTTATTGTATTAATGGCTTACTAAATTGTGTACTTTAAATATGTACAGTTTATTGTTTATTATATGTCAATTATGTCTCAATAAAGCTATTAAAAATTAAGAAAGAAGAGCATGAAGGGGCACTATGTGTGAGCCAGATGCAGTAAAAAAGTGTGAGGCATGGGATAAGCTACCCTCTATGAGCCTGCCATCTACTATGAAGTTTTGTTTTGTTTTTTAGTAATTTTTGAAAGTAGAGACCATATAAACAATTTTTTTTTTTGAGACAGTCTCGCTCTGTTGCCCAGGCTGGAGTGCAGTAGTGGGATCTCGGCTCACTGCAACCTCCACCTCCCAGGTTCAAGCAATTCTCTTGCCTCAGCCTCCCAAGTAGCTGGGATTACAGGCACACGCCATCATGCCTGGTTAATTTTTGTATTTTTAGTAGAGATGGGGTTTCACTATGTTGGCCAGGCTGGTCCTGATCTCCTGACCTCAAGTGATCTGCCCATCTTGGTCTCCCAAAGTGCTGAGATTACAGGCATGAGCCACCGCACCCAGCAAGATGGTATAAAGAATATTTTAAGAAACACTTTTATACTTTTATTGCAGCCAGAGAAAATCATGAATTATTAATCTTTATTTAAAAAAACCCAGGCTTTATTTCTAAAATAACTAAAACATTTCAGATAAAAGTTTTCTTGCCTAGTTCAATTTCAGGTTTTGGCTATTGTGAATAAACTCCTATAAACATGTGGGCAAGTTTTTGTTTTTTTGGTTTTGACATATGTTTTTATTTCTCAGAGGTAAATGCCTAGCAATGAATTGCTGGGTCATATGGCAGGTGTATATTTAAATTTTGAATGAATGACCACATATTTTTACAAGGTCATGGTGTCATTTTACACTTCCAATGACAATATGAAGGGCTTGTTTTCTTCACATACTTGTTAACATTTGGTGTTAAGTATGCTATTTCTTCTCTTTTTGGCTTCTATTTTCAGGAAATATCTTTTTTTTTCTCAGTTTTTAAAATTCTTTTTGTTTTTAATTATACTTTAAGTTCTAGGGTACATGTGTACAACGTGCAAGTTTGTTACATATGTATACATGTGCCGTGTTGGTGTGCTGCACCCATTAACTCGTCATTTACATTAGGTATATCTCCTAATGCCTTCCCTCCCCCCTCCCCTCACCCCACGACAGGCCCCGGTGTGTGAATTTCCCCTTCCTGTGTCCATGTGTTCTCACTGTTCAATTCCCACCTATGAGTGAGAACATGCGGTGTTCGTTTTTTTGTTCTTGTGATAGTTTGCTGAGAATGATGTTTTCCAGTTTCATCCATGTCCCTACAAAGGACATGAACTCATCATTTTTTATGGCTGCATAATATTCCATGGTGTATATGTGCCACATTTTCTTAATCCAGTCTATCATTGTTGGACATTTGGGTTGGTTCCAAGTCTTTGCTATTGTGAATAGTGCCGCAATAAACATACGTGTCCATGTGCCTTTATAGCAGCATAATTTATAATCCTTTAGGTATATATGCAATAACGGGATGGCTGGGTCAAATGGTATTTCTAGTTCTAGATCCCTGAGGAATCGCCACACTGTCTTCCACAATGGTTGAACTAGTTTACAGTCCCACTAACAGTGTAAAAGTGTTCCTACTTCTCCACATCCTCCCCAGCACCTGTTGTTTCCTGACTTTTTAATGATGGCCATTCTAACTGGTGTGAGATGGTATCTCATTGTGGTTTTGATTTGCATTTCTCTGATGGCCAGTGATGATGAGCATTTTTTCATGTGTCTTTTGGCTGCATAAATGTCTTCTTTTGAGAAGTGTCTGTTCATATCCTTTGCCCACTTTTTGAAATATCTTTCTTCACCCATTCACTTTCAGCCTATATGTGTCCTTAAGGGTGAAGCGAGTGTCTTGTAGGCAGCATATAGTTACATTTTGTTTTTCAGTCCATTTAGTTACTTAATTTTTTTATTGGAGAATTTAATCAATTTACATTCCAGGTAATTATTAATATATAAGAACTCTTATTGCTGTTTTGTGGTTTATTTTCTTTTTAAACCATCCTTTGTTTCTTTCCTCCTCTCTTACTGTCTTTTGTGATTTGATGATTTTCTGTGGTGGTATGATTTGATTTCTTAGTTTTTATATTTTGTGCAACTATTATAAGTTTTTTTATTGTGGTTACCATGAGGCACAAATAAAATATTTTGTAGTTGTACCAGGCTTTTAAAGCTGATAACAACTTTCAATACAAAATGTCTACATTTTACTTTTTCCCCTATTTGTTATTTGGATGTCAAAATGTATATGTTTTGTAATTTGTATCCCTTAGTTTATTGTAGTTATAGTTGTTTTAATAGTTTTGTCTTTTAATACTCATATTAGAGATAAAATTGCTTTATGTACTACCATTACAGTACTAGAATATTCTGAATATGACTGTGTATTATTTATACCACCAAGTTTTATACTTTTATCTGTTTTTTGTTATGAATTTGTGTCGTCGTTTTTTTGGTTTCAGCTTAAATAGCTCCCTTTCGTGATTCCTGTAAGGCATGTGTAGTGATGATGAGCCCCCTTAGCTTTTTTTTTTTTTGTCTGGGAAAGTTTTAATTTTTCCCTTCTTTCCTTAGAATAGCTTTGCAAGGGCCGGGCGCAGTGGCTTACGCATGTAATCCCAGCACTTGGGGAGGCTGAGGTGGGTGGATCGCCTGAGATCAGGAGTTTGAGACCAGACTGGCCAACATGGTGAAACCCGTCTCTACTAGAAATACAAAAATTAGCCAGGCGTGATGGCAGGTGCATGTAATCCCAGCTACTCAGGAGGCTGAGGCAGGAGAATCGCTTGAACCCGGGAGGTGGAGGTTGCAGTGTGCCGAGATCACGCCATTGCACTCCAGCCTGGGTGACAACAGCAAGACTTTGTGTCAAAAAAAAAAAAAAAAAAAAAGAGAGAAAAGAAAAAGAAATCAAAAAAAGAATAGCTTTGCAAGGTAAAATATTCTTGGTTGACTTTTTGTTGTTGTCGTTGTTTTTAACAGCACTTTTAAGTATATTATTCACTCTCTCCTGGCCTGCATGATGTCTGCTGAGAAGTCTACTGATAGCTGTATTGGAACCCTCTTGAATATGACACGTTTCTTATCTCTTGCTACTTTCAGAATTCTTTGTCTTTGATTTTTGTTAGTTTGAACATGGTATGTCTCGGTTAACCCTTCTTCGGGTTTAATTTGGTTGAAGACTTCTGAGCTTCCTGTATCTGCATGTTGCCATCTTCTTCCAGATTTGAAAAGTTTTCAGCCATTATTTTCTTAAATATGCTTGCTCTTCCTTTCTCTCTTTTCCTTCTGTAAATTCAATTATGAAAATGTTATTTGAAATGGTCAGGGTCAGAGACTATATTCCACAGATATGTGTAGTCATAGGATTCCCTCCTTGCCTGGGTCTGGACAGAACCTCCGACTGGGCTCTGAAGATTGATGGGGCCTCTGCTCAACTGCTAGTGTCAGGCAGAGCCAGATGCTTTGCTTCATAGATATGCTCATATATTGGCTTGACTCCCAGGCTGATAAATCCTTATGCAGGTCTCTGAGGCTGGGTTACTGCTTAGCTAATCATGTTGAGCTGGGCCAGAAGGTACACTCTATAGTAATGTCCAAATGCAGACTTGCTTCTCAGCCTGGGAGAGCCTTATGCAGAGCTCTGATGCTGGGTGTCAAAGCTAGACAAAGACTTGAGCCTGGCAAATCTCTCAGCTGTGCTTCCTGCAGAGAGATGCTTTTGGCTAATCTTTCTGGTTGGGTGCCTCTGCTGACCAGAATACAGAGCCGCAGCCAAGATTCACATGCTGGTTGCCATGGGCCCCAACTTTCTATTTCTAGCTGATACCACATAGTCTACCCCTGCTGATACTTCTAATGTTCCCCATTTGGCAAGTGGGCCTCCTGCAAAACACCCAAGAATGCTGGGGAAGCTGGATATCCACCATGGGCTCCCTTTTTATTCCCTTGTAGAAATCTTGGGCCTAAGGAAATCCTTTCTGTGCAGTGGGTGCTATGCCATTGTTGTGGAGAGGTGACATAGTCAAAGTGAAATAATTTCTCTTACCTTTCTAATGTGGCTTCTATTTTCATCACAGTGTGATCTGAGAGCATAAATTGTACAATATTTATTTTAAAAAATCGACTAGCATGTATTTTATGACTCAGAACATGGTCTGTCTTAGGGGCTGTTATAAGTGTCCTTGAGAAAAATGTATTCTTTTATTGTATGAGTATTGCATTGGTGTCAATTATATCCAGATGATTGACAGTGCTGTTGAGTTCAACTCTGTATATACTGATTTTCTGCTTGCAGAATGTCTTTATTAATTATAGGAGTTAAAGTCTTCAACTCTAATAGTGGATCCATATATGTTTCCTTGTAGTTCTATCAGCTATTGCCTCATGTATTTTATTACTTTGCTGTTGGCCACGTACATTGATCCCTTTATCATTATGTAATGCCTCTCTTTATTCCTGATAATTTTCCTTGCTCTGACGTCTGCTCTGTCTGAAGTTAAAATAGTTACTCCTACTTTCTTTCAATTAGTGTTCACATGTACTACACTTGATCTTAGCCAAAAGGCCGAGAAGCAATAGTGTTAACATGTGATATCTTTTTCCATCCTTTTACTTTCAATCTATATGTGTCTTTATATTTAGAGCAGGTTTCCTGTAGGCAACATATTGTTGAATATTGTTTTTTGTTCCACTCTTCAAAAATCTCTGTCTTTTGATAGGTGCATTTAGATCACTGGTGTTTATAGTGATTATTGATAGAGGTGGATTGATATCTCTCATATATTTATTACTGGTCTCCATTTCCCTGGTTCTTGCTTGTTTTTTTCAGATTATGCTGTTTTTCTACCTTTTTTTTTTTGGCTTAAATGAACATTTTATGTGATCCTATTTTCTCTTCTTTATTAGCAAATCAAGTATTTAAGAAAACTTCTTAAAGTGGTTACCACAGTGTTTTCAATATACATTTACAACTAATCCAACTCTATTTGTCAAATAACAATATACTTCTTCACAGATAGTACAAGTATCTTATATTAACAAAGTAGTCCTAATTCCTTCCTCTCATCTTTTGTATCATTGCTTTCTTTCATTACACCTATTCATAGGGTATGATCATTGAATACGTTGCTGCTGTCATCATTTTGAGCAAACTGTTAGGCTAAATATAAGAAAAATAAAAGTTTTAATTTTTTACCTTCACTTTTTCTTTCTCTATCTTTTTTTATTAAGTTCTGAGTCTGACAAATATCATTTTTTTTGGTTCCTGAAAAAACTTATTTTAACATTTCTTGCAAGGCAGGTTTACTCTCAACAAATTTCTTCTAATTTGCTTGTCTGAGCAAACATTTATTTCTCCTTCACTTCTGAAGTATAATTTTCATAGAGTGCAGAATTCTAGGTTGGCACTTCTCCAAATACTTTAAATATTTAACTCTACTCTTTTTACTTGCATGGTGCATGAGGAGAAGTCCTATGTAATTCTTATCCTTGATCCTCTATAGGTAATTTTTTTTTTTGGCTTCTGATATGGTTTGGATCTGTGTCACTGCCCAAATCTCATGTTGAATTGTAATCTCTCATGTTGGAGGCAGGGCCTGGTGGGAGGTGATTAGATCAAAAGGGTGGATTTCCCCCTCTGTTCTCATGATAGTGAATGAGTTATCATGAGATCTGGTTGTTTAAAAATGTGTGGCACCTCCCCCTACCTTGGTCATGCTCCTGTCGTGTAAGATGTGCCTGTTTCCCTTTCACCTTCTGCCATGATTGTAAGTTTCCTGAGGACTCCCCAGAAGCCGAGCAGATGCTGTCCTGCTTCCTATACAGCCTGAGGAACTGTGAGTCAATTAAACCTCTTTTCTTTATAAATACCCAGTCTCAGGTATTTCTATATAGCAGTGCAAGAACAAACTAATACAACTTCTTTCAAGATTATTTTTTAAATATTTGATTTTCTGCGGTTTAAATATAATTTTCCTAAGTGTATGTTTTTGGCATTTATTCTGCTTAGTGTCCTTTAAGTTTCTGGATCTGTGGTTTGGTCTGATATTAATTTTATGAAATTCTCAGTCATTATTGCTACAAACATTTCTTCCATCCTCTCTTGTTCTCTTTCTGGCAGTTCCATTATGCACATGTTACTTCTTTTGTCTTTATCTCACAGTTCTTGGGTATTTTTGTCCTTTTTTTTTTTTTTTTTTTTTTTTTTCAGTTTTTTTTTCCCTTTACTTTTTAGTTTTGGATCCTTCTATTTACTGATCCTTAAACTCACTAATTCTTTCCTCAGACATGTCCAGACTACTAATGAGCCCATCAAAGGCATTATTCATTTCTGTTATAACATTTTTTATTTCTAGCATTTCCTTTTTATTACTTCTTAGAATTTCTGTTTATCTGATTACATTACTTATCTGTTCTTGCATGTTGCCCACTTTTTTCCATTAGATTTCTTAGCATATTAATCATAGCTTTTCTAAGTCGCAGTGTGATAATTCTAACACCTCTGTTACATCTGGGGTTTTTAACTATAGTCATCATGTTGCACCATAAGGTCTCTTGAACTTATTACTCCTATCTAACGAAAATTTTGTAAGCTCTGACCCTTCCATCACAGGATAATACACTCTCTCAGCTTTTGTTTATCTGAGAAAGTCTTCATTCTTAATTTTTGAAGAACAGCTTTCCTGGGTCATTTGTTGACAGTATTTTTCTTTCACCACTTTGAATATATCATACTATTCTGTCCAGGCCTGTTAGGTTTCTGCTGAGAAATCTCCTACTAGCCTTATTGAAACTTTCTTATATATTAGTTACTTCTTTTTTCTAGTTGCTTTCAGGAGCCTCTCTTTGTCTTTGATTTTTGACAGTTTGATTATATCTTGGTGTAATCTTGCTTGGATTGATCTAATTGGAGACCTTTGGACCTTCCTGTACCTGGATATTTCTATCTTTTCCCAGATTTAGAAAGCTTTCTTATGTTATTTTAATAATATTCCTACCCATTTGTCTTAGTCTTCTCCTTCTTGAACTCCTATATTTTGCTCTCTTGATCTTGTCCCACAAATCCTATAGACCTTTTTGTCCTTTTCATTTTTTTCTCCTATGACTGTATCTTTTCAAATGCCTTGTCTTCAATGTCAGTCTTTCTTCTCCTTGATGAATTCTGTTGTTGCTGCTCTCTATTGTATTTTTAATTTCATTCATTATTTTTCAGCTTCAGAATTTCTGTTTAATTTTTAAAAATAATTTTATTCACTCTGTTAAATTTCTCATTTTGGTCATTTATTGTTTTCCCGATTTTAGAAAATTATCTGCATTTTCTTGAAGTTCCTTGAGCGTTTCAGTAACAATTATTTTGAATTACTGATGATGAAGTTTATATATTTCCATTTCTTCGGGGTCAGCTACTGGGAGCATATTGTGTTCTTTTGGTGGTATGTCTTCTTGTTTTCTCATCTTTTTTTGCCTTATATTGATATCTGTCCATTTGAAGTAGGAGCCTTATTCCAGTTTTTTCATACTGGCTTTGTCTGGAAAAGACTTTCACCAGTGAGCTCATTCAAAGATTCTGGGCAGGACATCTGGTATGGCTGGCTTATTGCTAGAGTCCTCAGGCAAGATGGCCTGATACCAGGTTAGCAGGTAGGTAGGCCTGAATCCTGGTTCTGTGGAGTTGTGCCTGTAGCCTTGATCTACCATGGTTGACTTGTTGATTGGCATATGGGGATGGGCTGGGAGCCTGTATCCATGGGGGCCAGCCTGAAGCCTGAGTCTACAAGAGCTGAGCTGATACTGGTGTGAACCTTGAGCCTGACTCTTTAGGGGTCACTCAGATGTTGTGACGGTCCTGGCACCTGGGACCACTGATATGGGTCTGCATTTTGAGTCCATGGGGCTGGCCTGGTACTGGGGCAAGTCTAAACCAAGTCTGTAGGGATGAGTCTGGGTCCTGAGTCCATGGGCATTGGAATGGGTCTGCAAGGGTGGTCATGGTGCCTCATTCCATGTGGCTCATTTTGGCAATGGGGTGCACTGGGGTGGGCCTGGACCTTGGGTCTGCTGGAGCAGGCCTAGACCCTGGGTCCTCTGGAGACTTGGGCTACAGGGACTGGCCTGCAGGTTAGGGTTGGCCTGGTGCTAGGGCAGGTGTAGAGTCTGGGTCCGAAGGACTAGTCTGGAGTCTAGGATGGTTTGAGCTGAACTTGTGCCTGGCATCACTGGAGATGGCCTTATTTCTTGTTGTGTATATTTTCAGTCATGTTTTAAAGTGATTTCTATGGGAAATCCAATTAACGTATTAATTTTTTTAAATCTATAATTTCTATTTATTGATATTCTGTATTTGGTGACATATCACTTTCATGCTTTCTTTTAATTCTTTTAACAATTTTTTTTGCTTCTCTGACCATACTTAAAAGATCTAATTTAAAGTCTTTGAGTAGTAAGTACCAAATTTTGGCCCCCATAGGAATATTTTTCTGTTGGTTGTGTTTTTCTCCTGTGTATGTAAAATATGTTTCAGTTTCCTTGCATGTTTTATGTTTTTTAGAAAAATTGACATTTTACATAATACATTGTAGCATATTTGGTATTTAATTGCTTCCCCACCCCCAGGGTTTGCTATTTTTGCTTTTGTTGTTGTTGTTTTTCTTATTCCTTCTTCTTTGTTAAGTTTCCTGGATTAATTCTGTAAATATTTTATTCCCTCAATGTCAAGCCCATGGGTTATCTGCTTCCTAGAAGCCATCCCTGGCTCAGTGTAATTTAATGTCAGTCAATAATCCTTTGCCAAGGAGAGTGTGTATGAGAATATATGCTTAAAACTTCAGTTAGTTTATAAGACAGCTTCAGCTTTCACTTCTTCCTTGCCTAGGGCCTCATAGTCAGCCAGAGGTAAATGAGTGGTGGGCCTTTCTTCTTTCTTTGTTGCTTCCTGGGCATGCACATAGCTTTCCATATTTAGATCTCCAAGAATATGTCAGAGCTTTTCAAAGCTCCTTATGATTATCTAGTTATTCAGGATCGTCTTTTAAATTTCTGACCAAGCCCTTATTTACCTGAATTCATAGCCTTATTAAGCTGTGCTATTGCTAGCAGATTGATGGTGTTTTAAGCCATCTAGTGGTAGGACTTTGTTTTCACTGAGCTGAAATTTTTATCCAAAAAATAGCCAAAATATCCTGGGAACCGAGGTGCAATTTCAGACAAAATATTGACTGTGCTCAGATGATGGCACTTTTAATAGAGCATCACATGATGTCGGTCCTCTCAGCTGGTTGCTATACTGCTGGCTTTTCATACATACTCTGCCAAGAAGCTTGAAGGGAGAGGGGACAGAAATTAGCCTCAAATTAAAACATTATAGATCTCTCTGTTTTTCTGAGGTTTACTAGTATCTCTTAGATAATTTTCTGTTTTAGCTGTGGCTTTGATTAATTTCCAGTGCTCTGAAATCATTACTTTTGGTTGTTTTGCCAGTGGTTTCTCTGTTTTTATTAAAGAACGATTTCATGGAGTTCTCAGTCTGCCATTCCAGAAGTCAATCTCCTAGCATTTACATACATAATTATTCTAATTTCTTGTTCTTTCACCTCACTTCCTATTAATACAAAATGCAATATTCACTAAAGGAAATCAACATGATCCAGATTCTTTAAAACACCACATACACAGTAGCCCCCATACAATTAAATTTCCTAGACATGTGAAGAAAGAAGCAAGCGAAAAAGAAGATAATAACAGAAACTGGGTCATTTCAAGATAGCTGTATTTACACCTTCACTGAATTTTAATTTGCATTAAATGATTTATCATGTAGAAATTTAGTTTCTTGATTAACTTCATACATCCTGAGTTATTTTTATAACTAATGAAATATAACAATGACTTCAGTAACTGGCATGTATTCTGTTTTTGTTTGAAAATGCAATGGAAACTTACATTTCTTACATTTTAAAAATCTATTCTTCAATTATATATAGGTTTCTAGTGACACATAGACAATGCTGCCTACGCACTGACTTTCCTTCTTTTGGCAAGTAAAACTCTAGAGCTGCTATAAGCATTCTGACTTACCAAGAATGGTGAACGTCTCTTTTCTAAAAATACTGTAAAGGCTCCTGAGAAGATAAACTGGAAACAAAGATCACATTTATTAATACCCAGTCATTATGTTTATGTATAAACTTAAAAGGTAAGAGAATTCCGGAATGTTTTAACATAAAGAATATGGGACCATTGAGAAAATCATTCAGGATATAATTCAAGGGTTTATTTGTGGAGATGGGAGAAAGCCATGAAATCCCTGGCTACTAATTTAATATATGTATTGGAAATAGAATCTAAGGGCATTCTGAAGTGACTTTATGGAAAAAGGTGTATCAATTTTTCCTTAGTTTTTGTCAATCATAATTTATTAAGCCAATATGTGAATTACAAGAAAATGCACCCAATTAATGAATTTACTACTGGGAAATGTTATATCTTGGTGACTTCATATGAAAATACCTTTAATATAATGCTTAAATATTGTATTAATAGAAAATATCAGTCATAAAATAGATGCTTCAGTTTACATATTCAAATAGAAGAATTATACAATGTCTTCCATAAATAGCTTTTTCTGAGATCTTCCATCATTTCGTGACACTTGTTAGAAAGATGGCAATTATGGTGTATCAGAAATTATTTTCCTCACAGATGCAACATTTATGAATGCATAGAACTTTCCACAGCATTAAGAAATGAACAGGTCAGTTAGTAGTATGGGAGAGGGATGTTGTTTTCCCAGAAAAATCTGGAAACTCACATGTCAATACTAAATAGAATTTTGAAGTAAGAAGGATCTGAGGTTGAGTTCTTTGCTCTTTGCTTTCTCTGTGACTCAGGAAAATTACTTAACCTATAACTTAGTTTTGCTTTTTTCATTGGTAAAATGAGGATAGTCTGTTACATTGTGTTATTGTTGTAGTGTTGTAATAGTTATATATAATGTTTCGATTTTTTTTTCCAAGATGGCAGATTAGGGGCTTTTAGCATACTTTAGCAACTTGGAAATAAAAAAATAGTGCATAAAGATCAACTCTGTGAGCTTTAATTCAAAAAGGAAAACAGAAACTCACTGGTGTTGTTAAGGACACCCAGATCCTGGAGAAAAGAGCATGGGCAAACGGTCCCCGTGATGATGTCTGGCTGATAAAAGTGAGTGAAGTCCCACTGTGTGACAGAAGCAAAAAGCCTCCGTGACTCATCTTTCCACTGGAAATCCAAGCAACCCAGGCTGAGGGGGAGCATTTTATTTCTCCCAAGCCCTGGAGCTAACTTAGGGAGAAGCTTGGAGACACTGAGAGGGAAAGGCGCTAGGAAAAGCTGCAGACATTTTCCCAAACCCAGGACCAATAGCAGGTCATCATTTTTAATCTCGGTGCATACAAAGTCAGTCATTCTATGGTGAGCCTGCAGCATGGCCACGTGAGGATTATAGTCTTGGGCCAGAGATGGGAGTTCTTGCCCTGGAGTGGGCTAGGAGTCTCCACAGCTAGAATTGTGGAAAGTGTCTCAGCAGTGAGCAATGGAATTGTGCTCTCCTGTGTTGCAGGCCTGTGGTGGGAGCAGAGCTGCTACAGTTGTGGATCTCATTCTTTTGTATGGTTGAATAGTACTCCACTGTGTATATGTACCACATTTTCTTTATTCATCTGTTTATGTATACTTAGGTTGCTTCCAAATCTTAGCTATTGTAAACAGTGCTGCAATAAATATAGGAGTGCAGATATCTCTTCAATACACTGATTTCCCTTCCTTTGGGTATATGTGTAGCAGTGGGATTGCTGGACCATATAGCAGCTGAATTTTTAGTTTTCCTAGGAACCTCCAAACTATTCTGCATAGTGGGTGTATTAATTTACATTCCCATGAACAGTGTACAAAGGTTCCCTTTCTTCCACATTGTCACCAGCATTTGTTAGTGCCTATCTTTTGGATATAAACCATTTTAACTGGGGTGAGATGATATTTCATTGTTGTTTTGATTTGCATTTCTCTGATGATCAGTGATGTTGAGCACCTTTTCATATGCCTGTTTGTCATTTGTATGTCTTCTTTTGAGAAATGTCTACTGAAATCCTTTGCCCATTTTTTTAATCGGACTATTAGATTTTTTCCTTACGGAGTTGTTTGAGCTCCTTATATATTCTGGCCATGAATCCCTTGTCAGATGGGTAGTTTGCAAACGTTTTCTCCCATTCTGTGGGTTGTATCTTCACTTTGTTGATTGTGTCCCTTGCTGTGCAGAAGCTTTTTAACTTGATGTGATCCCATTGCCTTGCTCTGATTGCCTGGGCTGTGAGGTACTGCTCAAGAAATTTTTGCCCAAACCAATGTCCTGGAGATTTTCCTCATGTTTTCTTGTAGTCATTTCATAGTTTGAGGTCTTAGATTTTATTTGTCTTTAATCCATTTTGATTTGATTTTTGTGTATGGTGAGAGATATTCATTCTTCTGCGTATGGATATCCAGTTTTCCCATCACCATTTATTGAAGAGACTATCTTTTCCCCAGTATATGTTCTTGGCACCTTTGTTGAATATGTGTTCACTATAGGTGTGTGGATTTGTTTCCTGGTTCCCTAGTTAATTTCTAGGTATTTAATTTTATGTGTGGCTGTTGTAAATTAGATTAATTTTTAAATTTCTTTTTCAGATTGTTCACTGTTGGCATATAGAAATGCTACTGATTTTTGTATGTTGATGTTGCATCCTGCAACTTTACTGAGTTTATCAGTTTTAATAGTTTTCTAGTGGAGTCTTTAGGTTTTTCCAAATATAAGACAATATGATGTGCAAACAAGAATAATTTGACTTTTTCCTTTTCAATTTGGATGGGCTTCATAGCTTTCTCCTGTCTGATTGCTCTAACTGGGACTTCCAGTACTATGTTAAATAACAGTGGTGGCAGCAGGCATCCTTGTTGTGTTCCAGATCTTAGAGGAAAGGCTTTCCATTTTTCCCCATTCAGTATGATACTAGCTGTGGGTCTGTCATAAGTGACTTTTATTATATTGAGGTATGTCCCTTCTATCCTCAGTTCTTTGCAAGTTTTTATCATGAAGAGATGTTGGGTTTTATCAAATGACTTTTCAGCATCAGTTGAAGTGATCTTATGGTTTTTACTTTTCATTTTGTTGATTTATTTGGGTATGTTGATTCATCCTTGCATCCCAAGGGTAAATCCCACTTGGACATGATGAATGATCTTTCTGATGTATTGCTGAATTTGGTTTGCTATTATTTTGTTGAGGATTTTTGTATCAATATTCATCAGATTGGCCTGTAGTTTTTTCTTTTTTTTTTTTTTTTTTGATGTGTCCTTGTCTGGTTTTGGTATTAGGGTTTTACTAGCCTTATAGAATGACTTTGGAATTATTACCTTCTCCTCTATTTTTTTGAAACAGTTTGAGTAGAATTGCTACTAGTTCTTTAAATGTTTGATAGAATTCATCAGTTAAGCTATTGGTCCCAGGTTTTTCTTAACTGAGAGACTTTTTACTATGGCTTTGACCTGATTACTTGTTATTGGTCTGTTCAGGTTTTGGGTTTCTTTATGGTTCAATCTTGGTAGGTTGTATGTATCTTGGAATTTGTTCATTTCTTCTAGATTTTCCAATTTATTGGCATATAGTTGCTCATAGTAGCCACTAATGATCTTTTGAATTTCTGCAACATCAGTTGTAATGTCTCTTTTTTAATTTCAGATTTTATTTATTTGAATCTTCTCTCTTTTTTTCCTGGTTAGTCTGGCTAAATGTTTGTCAATTTTGTTTAACTTTGCAAAATACCAACTACCTGTTTCATTGATTTTTTTTTTTTTTCCTGAGATGGAGTCTCACTCTGTTGCCCAGGCTGGAGTGCAGCGGTGTGATCTCGGCTCAGCCTCCCGAGTAGCTGAGACTACAGGTGCCCGCCACAATGCCTGGTTAATCTTTTGTATTTTTAGTAGAGACAAGGTTTCACCGTGGTAGCCAGGATGGTCTCGATCTCCTGAGCTCGTGATCTACCCGCCTCAGCCTCCCAAAGTGTTGGGATTACAGGCGTGAGCCACCGCGCCTGGCCTGCCCTTAGACTTTCCATCATGAGCTGATGCAGCATGAAGGCCCTCACAAGATGCCAGCATCTTGATATTAGAGTCCCCAGCCCCAAGAACTGTGAGAAGTACATTTGTTTTCTTTTATAAATTACTTAGCCTGTGATGTTCTATTACAGCAACACAAAATGGACTAAGACAGAACCTATATTTTTGGCACCTCTAAATTGAATTAAGGCCCCATTTTTCTTGTCTGAATCAATGCAGTAGCCTCTTCTAACTTCTCTAACATTCTCAAATCTAATCTCTTATTACTCACAGAGTGATAGTATTAAAACAAACCTAATCATAGCACTGTCCTCAGTCAGAATATTGTCTAGGGCTGTCCAACAGAAATATAATGCAAGCAACATATGTAATTGTAAGTTTCCAAGTGCCATATTAAGAAAACTAAAAAGAAATATATACAACTTATTTTAATAATATATTTTCTATAAGTTCACATATCCAAAATTATTTCAAGATAGAATCAATATAAAATAATTATATATTTTACATTTTAAAATGTATACTAAGTTTTGAAATCTTATATGTATTTTATCTTTACAGCACTACTCAGGGCAGTTGAGTTGCATTTTCCAGGTTCGGTAGGTACATGTGACTATTGTATTGGATAGTGCTGCTCTAGTCCTTAGTTATCTCTTCTTTTCTATGTTTATTTATTTCTTTGGTGATCTCATCTAGTCTCCTTACTAGATGCCAATGACTATTCTATTTTTTTAAGATTTCTTACTTTTTAAAACTTCTTTTCTTGTCATTACATTTATTTTTTTTTTAAATTTATATAGGTTTTGGGGAACAGGTGGTATTTGGTTACATGAGTAAATTCTTTAATGGTGACTTGTGAGATTTTGGTGCACCCATCACCTGAGCAGTATACACTGAACCCAATTTGTAGTCTTTTATCCCTCACCCTCTCCCCTTTCCCCTGAGCCCCCAAAGTCCACTGTATCATTCTTATGCCTTTGCAGCCTCATAGCTTAGCTCCCACTTATGGGTGAGAACATACAATGTTTGGTTTTTCATTCCTGAGTTACTTCACTTAAAATAGTAGTCTCCAATTCCATCCAGGTTGTTGTGAATGCCATTAATTTGTTGCTTTTTATGGCTGAGTAGTATTCCATTGTAAATGTATATCACAGCTTCTTTATCTACTTGTAGATTGATGGACATTTGGGCTGGTTCCATATTTTTGCAATTGCAAATTGTGCTGCTATAAACATGTGGGTGCAAGTTATCTTTTTTGTATGACCTTTTTGTTCCTCTGAGTAGATACCCAGCAGTGGGATTTTTGGATCAAATGGTAGTTCTACTTTTAGTTCTTTAAGAACTCTACACACTGTTTTCCATAATGGTTGTATTAGTTTACATTCCCCCACCAGCATAGAAGTGTTCCCTTTTCACCGCATCCATGCCAACATCTATTTTTTTTTATTTTTTGATTATGGCCATTCTTGCAGGAGTAAGGTGGTATCACATTGTGGTTTTGATTTGCATTTCCCTGATCATTAGTGATGTTGAGCATTTTTTCATATGTTTATTGGCCATTGGTATATCTTCTTTTGAGAAGTGTGTATTCATGTCCTTAGCCCACTTTTTGATGGGACTGTTTGATTTTTTCTTGCTAATTTGTTTGAGTTCCTTATAGATTCTGGATATTAGTCCTGTGTCAGATGTGTAGATTGTGAAGATTTTCTCCCACTCTGTGGGTTGTCTGTTTACTCTGCTGTTTACTCTGCTGACTGTTCCTTTTGCTGTGCAGAAGCTCTTTAATTTAATTAAGTCCCACCTATTTATCTTTGTTTTTGTTGCATTTGCTTTTGGGTTCTTGGTCATGAAGTCTTTGCCCAAGCCAATGTCTAGAAGGGTTCTTCCGATGTTATCTTCTATATATTTTTTTTTTTAGATTTAAGTCCTTGATCCATGTTGAGTTGATTTTTGAATAAGGTGAGAGATGAGGGTCCAGTTTCATTCTCCTATATGTGGCTTGCCAATTATCCCAGCACCATTTGTTAAATAGGGTGTCCTTTCCCCACTTTATGTTTTTGTTTACTTTGTCAAAGATACACCAACTGTAAGTATTTGGCTTTATTTCTGGGTTCTCTATTCTGTTCCACTGATCTATGTGCCTATTTTTATACCAGTGCCATGCTGTTTGGGTGCTTTATAGTATAGTTTGAAGTTGGGTAATATGATGCCTCTAGATTTGTTGTTTTTGCTTAATCTTGCTTTAGCTATGTGGGCTTTTTTTTTTTTTTGGTTCCATATGAACTGTAGGATTGTTTTTTTCCAGTTCTGTGAGGAATGATGGTAGTATTTTGATGGGAATTGTGCTGAATTTGTAGATTGCTTTTGGCAGTATGGCCATTTTCGCAATACTGATTCTACCTAGCAAATGAGCATGGGATGTGTTTCTATTTATTTCTGTCATCTATGATTTCTTTTAGTGGTGTTTTGTAGTTTTCCTTGTAGAGGTCTTTCAACTCCTTGGTGAGGTGTACTCCTAAATATTTTATTTGTTTGCAGCTATTGTAAAAGGGGTTGAGTTCTTCATTTGTTTCTTAGCTTGGTCGCTGTTGGTGTATAGCAGAGCTACTGATTTGTGTACATTAATTTTATATCCTGAAACTTTGCTGAATTCATTTACCAGTTTTAAGAGTTTTTTGGATGAGTCATTAGGGTTTTCTAGATATACAACTGTATCATTAGGAAACAGCAAGAGTTTGACTTCCTCTTTATTGATTTGGATGCCTTTTATTTCTTTGTCTTGTCTGATCGCTCTGGCTAGGACTTCCAGCACTATGTTGAATAGAAGCGGTGAGAGTGAGCATCCTTGTCTTGTTCCAGTTCTCAGAGGGAATGCTTTCAACTTTTCCCCATTTGGCTGTAGATTTGTTATCGATGGCTTTTATTACATTGAGGTATGTCCCTTGTATGCTGATTTTGCTGAGGGTTTTAATCATAAAGTGATGCTGGATTTTGTCAAATGCTTTTTCTGCATCTATTGAGACGATCATGCGATTTTTGTTTTTAATTCTGTTTATGTGGTGTATCACATTTATTGACTTGAGTATGTTAAAACACCCCTGCATCCCTGGTGTGAAACCCACTTGATCATGGTGGATTACTTTTTTGATATGCTATTGGATTTGGTTAGCTAGTATTTTGTTAAGGATTTTTGCATTTATGTTCATCAGGGATATTGGTCTGTAGTTTTCTTTTTTTGTTATGTCCTTTTCCTGGTTTTGGTATTGGGGTGATACTGGCCTCATAGAATGATTTAGGGAGGATTCCCTCTTCCTCTGTCTTTTGGAGTTGTGTCAGTAGGATTGGTACCAATTCTTCTTTGAAGGTCTGATAGAATTCTGCTATGAATCCATCTGGTCCTGGGCTTTTATTTTTGTTAGCAATTTTTTATTACCATTTTAGTCTTGCTGCTTGTTTTTGGTATGTTCAGAGCTTCTATATCTTCCTGGTTTAATGTAAGAGAGTAGTAAACTTCCAGAAATTTTTCCATCTCCTCTAGGTTTTCTAATTTATGTGCACAAGATGTTCACAGTAGCCTTGAGTTATCTTTTGTATTTCTGTGGTTTCAGTTGTAATATCTCCCATTTCATTTCTAATTGAGCTTATTTGGATCATCTCTCTTTTCTTGGTTACTCTTGCTAATGGTCTATCAATTTTATTTACCTTTTCAAAGAGCCAGCTCTTTGTTTCATTTATCTTTTGTATTGCTTTTTTCCCCCAATTTCATTTTGTTCTGCTCTAATCTTGGTTATTTCTTTACTTCTGCTGGGTTTGTGTTTGGTTTGTTCTTGTTTCTCTAGTTCCTTGAGGTGTGACCTTAGATTGTCTATTTGTGCTCTTTCAGACTTTTTGATGTAGGCATGCAAGGGTATGAACTTTTTTCTTAGTACTGCCTTTGCTGTATCCCAGAGGTTTTGATAGGTTGTGTCACTATTATTCAGTTCAAAGAATTTTGTAATTTCCACTGTGATTTCATTGTTGACCCAATGATCATTCAGGAGCAGGTTATTTAATTTCCATGTATTTGCTGGTTTTGAAGGTCCCTTTTGGAGTTGATTTCTAATTTTATTCCACTGTGGTCTGAGTGAGTACTTGATATTATTTCAGTTTTTCTAAATTTACTGAGACTTGTTTTGTGGCCTATCATTTGGTCTATCTTGAAGAAAGTTCCATATGCTGGTGAATAGAATGTATATTTTGCAGTTGTTGGGTACAGTGATTTTGTAAATATCTGTTAAGTCAATTTGTTCCAGGTTATAGTTTAAATCCATAGTTTCTTTGTCGATTTTCTGTCTTGATGACCTTTCTAGTGCTGCCAGTGGAGTATTGAAGTCCCCCCTATTATTGTGTTGCTATCTCATTTCTTAGGTCTAGTAGTAATTGTTTTATAAATTTGGGAGCTCCAGCATTAGGTGCGTATATATTTAGGACTGTGATATTTTCTTGTTGGACAAGGCCTTTTATTATTATATAAGGTCTCTCTGTCTTTTTTAACTGCTGTTCCTTTAAAGTTTGTTTTGTCTCATAGAGGAGTAGTTACTCCTGCTAGCTTTTGGAGTCCATCTGCATGGAACATCTTTTTCTACCCCTTTGTCTTAAGTTTATGTGATTCCTTATGTGTTAGGTGAGTCTCTTGAAGGCAGCAGATACTTGGTTGGTGAATTCTTGTCCTTTCTGCAAGTCTGTATCTTTTATTCTAATTCTGTCTTCTGAACTCTATATTCCATGTCCAACAGGCTACTTGACATCTCCAGTTGAATATTAAATAAACATTTCAAACTCAACATTTTCAAAGCAAACTCATCGTCTTCCTCTGAAAACCAGTTCTGTACACAGTCTTCCCTGTATCAGTTGATGTCAAGTCATTCCTTCTATTAGCTTGAACAAAAACCCTGGCATTATCTTTAACTTCTTTCACACTCCATACCCAATCCATCAAGATATTAAATTGGCTCTACCTCAACATATGTCTACATCATTACTTTCACCACCTTCACTACTAACAACTTTGTTTGAGTCTCACCTGGACTTTTGAAGTAGCTTTCTAAAAAGTCTCTTTGGACCCCTTCATTCTCTTTTCAACACAGAAACCAAAGTGATTCTTTTGAAACCTAAGCCAGATTATTTAACTCTGTTTATGAAACACTATAATAACTCCAATTTCCCTTACAGTAAAAGCTAAAATCTTTACAATGGCTTGCATAGCCCTATATTAACAGGCACCCCATTATTTTTTTCTAACTTGTTTTCTACTACTATTGTGCTTGCTCACTCTGTTCCAGAAATACTGACTACATTTTTCTAGGAACCCTTCATTGAAGACTTCATTCTGACTGTTCTCCTGAGATGTTATTTCCCAGCATATCCTTGTGGTCAAAACCATCACTTTTTCAAGTCTTTGCTCAAATGTCACTATGGTAGTTTGAACTGTTGGCCACAATTTTTTACTTTTAGGTAATAATAATATATTTTCATACTCTTGCCATGATCTCATGGTGCTTGGATTATGCTTCCCTGCTCTTTAATTTAGGACTTGATCATTTTATTTGTTTTAGCTGGGATTTTAACAAACATGACCCAAGCCAAAGCTTGAAATGGTCTTGTGTGATTAGGATTGTCCTCTTGTGTTCTTGTTTTTCATTGTGAGAAGAATATGCCTCTAGTAGCCACTAGTCTAAAGGCAATAAGATACATATGGAGCGGATCCGGACCTGTCCTGTAGCTTGAAACCAGGCCAAGAGCAGCTGAATCTCTGCCAAGTCTGCATGTGTAAAAAATAAATGCTTGTAATTGTATCCCACTGGGTTTTTTGTGGTTTATTATATAACAATAGATCAGTAATAGAGTCACTTTTTCAATGAGCCCTACCTCAACCATCCAATTTTAGATGATAACCTATATCCCTTTGCCACTTTCCCCAAAATTCCAGGCCCCCTTAGCCTACTCTTTTTCTTTTTGCTTCTATAGCCTTATCATCTTCTAATATACTACACCATGCTAGAATAAAAGCTCCATAAGAAGTGGGATCTTTGTTTTGTTTGCTAATGTATCTCAGGCACCTAAAACAGTGCCTGACACATCATAGTACTCAATAAGTACTGGTTGAGTGATCAAACTCCAAATGTGATATTATAATAAGCTTCACTCAGGATTTTGTGGGAAACATGGCACATCAACCACCATAATATCCTTCTTCATGATATCCCCTTTAAAGACAATGGCACATCACTCATCATACTATCAGTCACAATAAAATTCAATTTCAAAATCTCTGTTCAATTTTACCAAATACTTCTCAAATACAACACAAAGATTTTATGTCTCTTTCCCTACACAAATTGTATATATCCCACTATTTCCTAAGCAGTTATGCTCTCTCATTTTTTATTTGCCCCACTGGCAAAATAAATACCATATGGGCAGTTGAATAGTCGCCAACCATTTTCTGTTTTCCCAAAATGCCTCTTGGGCATCTTATCATTTTTCTCCATATCCTAGAAGAATGTAAAAAGTAGCCTTTTAACAAAATAGACTCTTATTATTAAAGAATATCACTGATAAGAATCTAAGTTTTTTCATATTGGTATATTATTTTCAACCAGGTAAAAATGAGTTCCTTGAGAATAGAGATTGTGCATTTTTAGTGTTCAGTCTCTGGCACACTGCTTGACTGATAAACAGTCATTAAATATAACAAATAAGTTAATGAATAACAATCAGAAATTTGATTATTTACTCACAAGCAAGGATGACCAAAATGGGTATGCCGTTAGTAATGCAAGAGGAATATATATGGCTTCAAATGCAATAGTTTGTGTGAATAACAAATATATCCAGAGCAGTCCCAGGCAGTGAAGAAGTATGCCAGTCATTATTTGTATGGCCTGGAAGAAAATAACACTAATTATTATTTTAGTTCAACCTTTGAAAGGAATATACATCAAGAAAAAGCCAAGATGAAGACAGAAGGTGATGACCTAACAGAATTTTAAATTTCTCAATATTCAACTCAGATAAGGAGAGTTTATTATTTCAGAGCAGTTTGTAGATATGATGACTATGTACATATCCAATAAAATTATACTAGGAGTCTGTTTATCTGATTGGTTCAGGAGATTATATAGCATTAGTCCTGGAGTCCAGAAGAATTGACCTCCTTCGAGAGTCATCAGTCCCAGTGTGGTCAAGAATTCTTGACCTAGGTCAACAATCTTATCCTGCATATGCAGCTTTTATGTTCTATAGGCAACTAGACTTGGTATTTCTGACCTTCTCTTATCTTACCAAAGCTGATTTTTGGACTTTGGTTCCTTTTGTTCTTCCCACCTCCATAACATCTATAACTAATAGTCCTGGGTCCTTTATAAGAGGGTCCTTTTAAAAGGATAGTGAGCCTTTGGGATCCTTGGTTTTCTGTCAGTCTTCCAAGGGGCTATTTCGTGATGTGGAGGTCTCAGATAATTTGTACCCACTGAAGTTATAGGCCAGCTATGACAGTTTCTGAGCCACAGGAGGAGGACAATTCTAAGTTGTATGAAGAGCCTGCTAACGTATCACTGTAGGGCCTTTCAGTTGGTTTTCAGGTAGATATTTCTCAGGGGTGCTTTTGTTCTGCCACAGCTGAATGAACCAACATTCCGACTTTCCCTACCTACACCCCCAGGTAAGCCCAGGGGTTAAGTTTGAAAAAGCTGGAAGAGCAGGATTGGAGTTCATAACTTAGCATCTTTTGCCATACTGCAACCATATTTTCACAATGTCTGGGGATTCCTGACATATTTTTCTCACAGATTTTCTTAAAACACTGGACACCTCTACTTGAAGTTTGCAATGAGCTTCTGTTCTGGTGTGTGATTCTGGGGAGAGCCAAGAAGTGGCTAATTAATGAAAATACTATTTTCACTTACAGATTAACCCCTAGGCAACACAAAACTGCATTTAGAGGTACTTCAGGCAGGCTGTGGCAGGAAGCAAGGGGAAACTGGAATGGATAGGACTTTTCCCACTGACTGACAAGCTGTGCACATTTCATCTCCTTGCTTGGCGTGGAACACGATGACTTTCTCTGAAGTCTGAGTTTAGTGAAGGATGTAGAATATTAAAAAAACTTTATTTTTAAGTAATTATAAATTCATAGGAATTTTCAAAACTAGTATGGACAGGTCCTTGTGTCCTAAATCCAGATTTTCAGAAGGGTTCCATCTTACATAACTATATGACAATATCAAAATTAGGAAATTAACCTTGATACAGTGTGTGTGTATAGCTATGTGTCATTTTAGCACATAAGCATATTTGCATAATCACAACCATAATCAGGATACAGAACTATTCTATCACCATGAAGATATCCCTCATGCTATATCTTTATTGCCCCAACAATGCTAAACTTCTGGTAGTCACTTTTTGTTTTTCATATCCTCACTATTATCATTTTGATAATGTCAAATAAATGGAATAATTCAGTATGTTCCTTTTGTGATTGGCTTTTTTGTTGTTGTCCAGCAAAATACCTTTGAACTCCATCAAGTTGTTATGTGTAACAATGTAGTTCACTCCTTTTTAATTTCTTTTTTTTTTTTTGAGACGGAGTCTCGCTCTGTGGCCCAGGCTGGAGTGCAGTGGCACAATCTCGGCTCACTGCAAGCTCCGCCTCCCGGGTTCACGCCATTCTCCTGCCTCAGCCTCTCCGAGGAGCTGGGACTACAGGTGCCCGCCACCACGCCTGGCTACTTTTTTGTATTTTTAGTAGAGACGGGGTTTCACCATGGTCTCGATCTCCTGACCTCGTGATCCGCCCGCCTCGGCCTCCCAAAGTGCTGGGCACTCCTTTTTAATTTCTGAGTAGTAGTCTACGGTATGAACAACTAGAGTTTATTCACCTCTTGAGGGGGTATTTTGATAGTTTCCAGTTTGGGAGCTATTACAAATAAAGATGCTATGAATAGTCATGTGTAAATTCTGCAGACATCAGTTTTCAGTTGTACAAGAGCTCACTTGCTAAATTTAATGGTAAGTGTATGTTTAGTATTTAAATAAGATGTCAAACTATTTTCGAGAGTGATTGTATCATTTTTATATTCTCATTGGCAATGTAAGAGAGATCCAGTTTCTCTGCATCATCTCCAGCATGTGGTATTGTCACAATTTCTTATTTTAGTTGTTCTAATAGGTTTGTAGTGATATCTTATTGTGGTCTTAATTTGCATTTCTCTGGTGCCTAATGATGTTGAGCATCTTTCTATAGGCTTATGCCATCTGTATATTTTCTTCAGTGAAATGTCTTTTCATGTCTTTTGCTGGTTTTAAAGTTGGATCATTTGTGTTTTTTCTGCTGTTGAGTTTTAAGGATTTTAAGAAGGATATTCTTAGATACAAATCCTTTGTCAGAGATGTGGTTGGCAAGTATTTTCTCCTACTCTGTAGCTTGTCATTTCATCTTCCTAACAAGGGTATTTCACAAAACAAAACTTAATTTTGGTGAAGTAAAATGTATTGATTTGTGTCTTTTATGGATGGATCATGTTTTTAAGGTCATGTTAAAGAGCTCTAGAGTCCTGGGTACTAAATATTTTCTCATATGCTTTCTTCTAAAAGTGTTATAGTTTTATATTTAAATATATTATTCATTTTGAGTTAATTTTTGTATAGGGTAGGAGACTTTAGTTTGAGGTTCTTTTATTGTATTTATTTTTTGCCACTGGTTATCCAGTTAGTCCAACACCATTTTTAGAGATGACTATACTTCCTCTGTTGAATTAGTTTTATAAAAAAATAAGTCAACCATACTTGTATGAGTCTACCTATGGATTGTGTGTTCTGTTCCATTTATCCATGTATCTGTTGCTACACCAATACCACACAATCTTAATATCTGTAGTTATATGTCCTAAAAGCAGGTGGTATGATTCCTTTCACTTTATTCTTCTTTAAAAAATTTTTAGCTATTCTAGCTTCTCAACCTTTCCATAGAAATTTTAGATAATCTTATTTAAATCTCCAAAAAATGTTTCCAGGATTTTGATAGGAATTGTGCTAAATCTATATGTCAATTTTGGGACAATTAATATTTTTACTATGTTGAGATTTTCAGCCACAACAATAAATGGCTTTTCATTTATGTAACCTACTTGGAATTATTTTGTTTTATTTTATTTATTTATTTTGGAGGTGAAGTTTTGCTTTTGTCAACCAGGCTGGAATTCAGTGGCATGATCTCAGCTCACTGCAACCTTTGTCTCCCAGATTCAAGCAATCCTCCTGCCTCAGCCTCCTGAGTAGCTGGGATTACAGGCACATGCCACCACACCAGGCTAATTTTTGTATTTTTAGTAGAGATGGGGTTTTACCATGTTGGTCAGGCTTGTCTTAAACTCCTGACCTCAGGTGATCCACCCGCCTCAGCCTCCTGAATTCTTTTATTAGTATTAGATAATTTTCAAAATATAAGTCCTGTATATGTTTTGCTAAATTTATACCTAAGTATTTAATTGTTTGAGTGATTTTAAATAGTATTGTGTTTTAAATTTTGTTGTCCATATGTTCATTGCTATTATATAAAAATATAATTAATTTTGTATGTTGATCATTAATCTTGTATCCTGTGACCTTGCTGAACTCACTTACTAGTTCCAGGAGTCCTTTTTTTTTTTTTTTTTAATTGCATGGGATTTTCTACATAGATCATCATGTCATCTGCAAACAGGGATATTTTTATTTTTTCCTTTACAATCTGTATGCTGTAAAAAGCATACAGCTTGTAAAGCTTTCTTTTTTTATCTTATTGATCTGTGCTAAGACTTCAAGTACTGTGCTAGTAAGCATGGTGAGAGATGATATCTTTGCACTGTTACCAATCTTAGGGAAAAATAATTCAAGTTTTAAAGAGGAAATATAATGTTAGCTGTAAGTTTTTTTGTAGGTGCTCTTTATCAGGTTGTGGAAGTTCTACATTTCTATTATTCTAAGAGCTTTCTAAAATATCATGAATGGGTGTTAGTTAAATTTTGTCAAATGTGGTTTATTTTGCATCAACTGGCATGATCATGTGATTTTTCTTCTTTAGCCTATTAATATGATAGGTCACACTGATTGCTTCTCGAATACTAAACCAGCTTTGTATATCTGGAATAAGTCTCACTTAGTCATGGTGGAAATTTTTAAATATTGCTGAATTATATTTGCTAATACTTCATAAATGATTTTTGTGTCTATATTCTGAAGGATATGGATCTATAGTTTTCTTCTTTTGTACTATCTTTGTTGTATTTGATTTTGGTATCAGAATAATATTGGCCTCTTCAAATAAGTTGGGAAATGTTTCATTCCTCTTGTTTTTTGAAAAATATTATGAAAAACTGGTGTTGAATATTCTAAGAACATCTGGTAGATTCTTCAGCGAAATCAGGCCTGGAGATTTCTTTTTCAGGAGTTTTAAAATTACAAATTTAATTTTTCTAACAATTATAGGGCCATTAAAATCATCTATTTCATATTGAGTTGTAGTTTGTGCTTTTTGGGAAAATTTGTTCATTTTATCAAAGTTGTCAAATTTGTGTCTATAGAGTTACTGATAGTAGTCTCTTAATGTTATTTTGAGATATAAATTATCTGTAGTAATATACTCTTTTATTTCTGAGTTTGATAATTTTTGTCTTTGCTTTCTTTTTCTTGATCAATCTTGCTAGATGTTTGTTGATTTTGATGATCTTTTAAAAGAATCAACTATTTGTTGTACTGATTTTCTCTACTTTTTAAATTTTAATTTTATTGATTTATTTTCTTATCTTTATTATTTTCTTCTGATTTATTTGGATTTATTTTGCTCTTTTTCTAGTTTTTTTAAGTGAGAGTTTAGAGTATTTATTTGGTAATTTTCTTGTTTTCTGTAATCATTTAGTGTTATACATTTTGATATCATGTATTTTCACTATAATTCACTGAATTTAAAAAATTTTTCATTGAAATGTCCTCTTTAAAGCATTAATTATTTAGAAGTGTCTTAGTTTTCAAGTTTGGAGCTTTTTTGTTATCTTTCTCTTAATTGGTTTCTAGTGTGATTCTATTTTGGTGAGAGAACACATTCCATATGATTTCAATTCTTTTAAATATTTCAAAGTTTGTTTTATGGCCCAAAATATAGTTTATTTGGTTAATGTTTCATGGACACTTAAAAAGAATGGTATTCCTAAGAGCAAAGACATGGAATCAACCTAAATGCTCATCAACGGTAGACTAGATAAAGAAAATGTGGTACATATACACTATGGAATACTATGCAGCCATAAAAAAGAATGAAATCATGTCCTTCGCTGCAACATGAATAGAGCTGGAGGCCATTATCCTAAGCAAACTAACACATGAACAGAAAACTAAATACTGCATGTTCTGACTTATAAGTGGGAGCTAAATGTCCAGCACACATGAACACAAAGAAGGTAACAACAGACATCAGGACCTGCTTGAGGGTAGAAGTTTGGAGCAGGGTGAGGATTGAAAAACTACCCATGAGGTACTATGCTAATGACCTGGGCGATTAAATAATCTGTGTAATAAACCTCCATAATAACAATTTACTATATAACAAACCCACACATATACCCCTGAACCTAGAAGTAAAAAAAAAAAAAAAAAAAAAAAAAAAAAAAAAAAAAAAAAGAGAGTATATATTCTGATGTTAGATATTCTATAAATATTAATTACATCTTACTGGTTGGTGGCGGTATTGAGTTCATTTATATATTTGTTTTTCTTGTTTAGTTATGTCAATCAAATTTTTATTTTTATAATTTATTTTTTAGTGATATAATATTTGTACATATTTGTGGGGTACGTGTAATATTTTGCTACATTTGTTGAATGTGTAATGATCAAGTCAGGGTAGTTAGGACATTTCAATGTGTTGAAAATGTCTGAAGTCCCTCTCTTCTAAGTATTTTGGATTGCTTTGGTTATTTGAAAACTTTTTTTGATTCCATACAAATTTTAGGATTCTTTTTTCTAGTTCTATGAAAAATGACATTGGTATTTGGATTTGGAATACATTGAAATTGTAGATTTCTCTGGTTAGTATCATCATTTTTCCAATCCATGAGCATGGGATGTCTTTCTGTTTGTTTGTGCCCTCTTCAATTTCTTTTATCAGTCTTCTGTAGTTTTACTTATAGTTTTCCTTTCACCTTCTTGGTTAAATTTATTCCTAGGTATTTTATGTTTTGAAATTGCAGGCTTCAAAACATTAGTAGGTATATCTCAACTGGGAACCCAGTTTGAGATATATGCAATAAAAAGAAAACTCAGGAAATTCACTAACATATCATTCTTTGGGTTCAAAGGTCCCTAAATCTTATTCTTCCTTATCCATACTTTTCAGGATCTTCTTGTATTTATCCAAAGTTTTAGATATAGTTAGTGGTAAGAATAGGGAGAAATGGCCATTGGAATGTCTTAATGCATGAAATAAAACCAGAGCTCTGTGTCTTCTTAGATAATGGTAGATCTTATTAGAAAGACAGTAATATGGACAATAACAAATTTATTTATTCTCAAATACATTTCAACTAATTTTTTCCCAACATCAAGACCAGATAAATGGATAAGGGGGTTAGGAATCCACATCTTTAATATCACAACCTTGAAAATGAAGAGAGAAAATATTGGGTTCATTGCTTGTTTTATGTAAGGCTCTTAGTATAATTCTGGCAAAGGATCAGGCAGATCTTAAATAAGTGGAAGTAATAATAGACTTGTGATGTTGGGAATTTTCCTGAACCAAACTTTAATCCTGCTGGTTTAATCCTAATCTGGTTCCATCATCCAACAATGAGTGGATAATGCAAAATCATACAGCAATATGGGTGAATACTTGCCATATTTGATGAAGTTGACTGGGAAAAGAGTCATGTGTTTTGGGGGTAATCTTGAAAGCACAGTGTTATTTTGATCACTGTCCATAAAGCTCTGTGGCCTGCAGCTTCTCCTGAATGTAGTTTCCACAATCTGGTCATCTCATTTAGAACTGCGTCATCAGCTTAGCTTGAAATAATTTATAGATGCCAAAAAGAGATTTCTTTACCCATTTCCAGAGTCAGGGTTTTCTGAGAGAATAAGTGGGTTTAGACATTGTTGGGTCATTTACATGTAGCTGATAAATTCATAATTTCTGCTTTATTTAATGTGAGCCTGATAAATAGCTTATGTGTTGAGGCTGAATGTGGAAAATGCAGATGCTACATAACAATTTCAGGACACTTCTGTTAACATTCCTCCATTTGAGGAGTTCATAATAGAGGTGGTTACAGTCTCTTCCCTTTCATATTTAGAAATCGCAGCACTATAATCATTTATTCACTCAATTGGTATTTAGTTCTTACCCCCAACATTCTTGTTTCCTCTCTTATCCACAGACGATTTCGTGGCATTTTTCACTAAGATACAATAGAGATATGAAAGAATAAATGTGTTCCTTTTCTGTAGGAAAATATGAAAACAAATTAATGTTAATTTTGGGGGGGGGTAAGAAACTTAAACTTTAGAGGGAAATCCAACCAACAGCTGCCTATTTTTCACTACTTTGTTGTTCCCTGAGAGGTTTTTGCATGAAACCACCAATATTACCATGTTGAGAAATCCATTAGTTACCTCTCAAATTGTTTGTTCACTTACAAACCTTAAATTAGGCTTTAGTAAATAGAATATGGTGCCTGTCCCAATAACATCAATCCCTCTAGAAATTACCCATATCCCCACATTTACAGGGTCAGAAAAATTGGGCTTTTGGTTGCCATGGTTTATTCTCTTACTCATTGTTGTTTCCCTCTAAATTAAAGTCTGGTTCGGGGCACCTGACTGGAAGAACCCATGTTATACACCTACACCAGATGCAGGGGAGGCTGGAAAACAGAGTGATATGTTATATTTTGGAAAGGTGGGCTTCATAAGTTAGGAACCAATAAAAATATAGAGAGGGTGTTCAACAGATAAGAAAATGACAACTCACAGATAGCTATCATTAGATTGTATATAACCTGTGTTATTCTCCCTAGCATCCATATTTAATACCCATAATTATTTTATCCTAGCTGATTGGGTCAAAGGTAAACATCTAAAGCAAGGCGAGTTCATGATATACTCTTTCCAAGATTGTTCAGGCTGGTCTGTTGTTGAGAAGATGTAAAAATTTAGGAGAAGTGGCATTGCCATGCTCTTCTCTAATGGACAAAATTGTGGAGAAAGTAAGTTTTGAGAGTGAGAGGATAGAGAAGACACCCAGAGAAAAGCAGAGACGGAAGAACAGAACTTCCCAAGATTATGATGGCTTTCCATTTTCTAGTTCCAATTCCTTTCGGAAACCTGGCTGATTTCTGGTCCTTATATTATGTAAAATACCTGTTCATATATTATAACAAATATATCTTAATTTTGCTAAAACTACTAAGAGCTTTTGTTTCTTGCAACCAATTTTTTTTTTAAATCGATTTGTCTTGTAACTTTTCTCATGTGGTTTTGACAATCTCCCCAATCTCCAAGGGAGATTGTCAAAGTCTAAGATCTTGTCTTTACATTTTTCATTTATAAATGTTTCCTTTCACTTATATAAACCATGAACTCTTAAGGCTTAAATTGCCTTTGAGATGGCCCATTAAGCTTGAAATTGAAAGGTATAGTGGAAAGAGTCAAACTTGAGTGCATATCTTACCAGTTGTGAGTTCAAATCTTACCTTATGTGACCTTGTTCATATCATTTACTCTTTCAAAGTCTGTTTCCTCAGCGCCAAAAACAAAATCAAAAAACAAACAAACAAAAAAACAACCCTCCTATAGCACTGTGTTGGGGAGCAAACAAGAGAAACGTACAAAATTGAAACTCGAACAAGAACTTATGGTCCAAACCGGACCATGCCCTACACTGACTTGATCACAAGGCCAGAGGGGCGTGATCCTGCAGTTGGTGCCCTTAGTTCCGGATCTTCCGGCTTCAGAGTTCCGGAGGCAGCACCTGCCTGGTGGGCGATGTTTCCTCCGTGGTGACCCTCATCTCCTCTCGCGAGGTTCCAACGCAGCGGTTATGGTCTAGAGCGGCCGCCAGGTGACTCCACGTGGAGACCCGCGCCGACACAGGCGCCCTGGGGGCCTCGAAACTGTTCTGAGCATGCTGGCTCTCAGGACAGCAGTGAGAGATGAGGCGTGGGGTGGGGTCTGACACAGAAGAACCCTTTCCGGCCCATGTTAGCGTCATACTCGCTGCGCCTGACTCCAGCCGCAGGCCGATTCTCTGGCTGCCTCTGCAGAGACTTCGTTATCAAGCAAATGCCCTCTTCATCACTTTTGTAATAGGTTAGTATTAACAAGTCTTTTTACTTTTAATCCCCACAAGGTCGAAAGGGAAGGGAGGGAAGGGTACTAATCAGTAAACCTGGGCTCTGGTCCTTAACTCTCCTTTTTATTTGGTAGTTGCCTGTTTGAGCAAAATATTGATCTTCCCCGTTCTTTACGTTGTTTTTCTGTACAGTTAAGGTGTGCATTTTGGGGTAAAGTAAATTATAAAATAGAGAGACCACAGATTTCAATGTGCCCTTAATCCTTTTCTTTTTCTTTCTTTTTTTTTTCTTTTTCTTTTTTTTGAGACGGAGTCTCGCTCTGTCGCCCTGGCTGGAGTGTAGTGGCGCGATCTCGGCTCACTGCAAGCTCCGCCTCCCGGGTTCACGCCTTTCTTCTGCCTCAGCCTCCGGAGTAGCTCGGACTACAGGCGCCTGCCACCACGCCCGGCTAATTTTTTTGTATTTTTAGTAGAGACGGGGTTTCACCGTGTTAGCCAGGAGGGTCTCGATCTCCTGACCTCGTGATCCCCACGCCTCGGCCTCCCAATCAATGTGCACTTAATCCTGTGCCTGGTGATGACCTGCCAAATGTCAGGCAAACAGTCAAAAGACAAGCAAACAAACAAACAACAACAACAACAAACCCAAAAACCAAAACCAAAGTGCACAGTCACTGCAGACTTTTTCAGCTTCCTACGAAAACTCTTTAGAGATAATATTTTATGCCCAGTGAGACTCTGTGCTTAATTCAAGTTGCTAAATATAGATAAAATACCTTTCCATAGCCTGAAAATAAAATGTATAATATGTGATATGATCTATAATTATTTTGTACATGTATTTTATATGTCAGGAAGTTTATAAAAGAGAAAAAACACCCATCATTGCATGATGATTTTATGAATTATTAATGTCCTCGTCAGTTGATATTATTTATAGACCCTCTATATTATATGCAATTTAAACTTAAAAAATATATCACAAAGTGCTTGGTGTATCAGAACTGAAAATCTTTTTTTTTTTTTTTTTTTTTTTTTTTTTTTGAGATGAAGTCTCACTCTGTCATCCAGGCTGGAGTACAGTGGCGCAATCTCGGCTCACTACAACCTCTGCCTCCCAGGTTCAAGCAATTCTCCTGCTTCAGCCTCCTGAGTAGCTGGGATTACAGGCGCATGCCACCCCACCTGGCTAATTTTTGTATTTTTAGTAGAGACAGGGTTTCACCATGTTGATCAGGCTGGTCTCGAACTCCTGACCTTGTGATCCACCTGCCTTGGCCTCCCAAAGTGCTGGGATTCCAGACATGAGCCACCGCGCCTGGCCCTGAAAATACTTTTCGGCAGAGTGAGCTGTTTGCCATTTCTCTGTGTAAGTGAATATTGAATGTTATTTTGGAGTGCATCTTTTTGAATTCTTTCCTGACCACATGTGCAGCTATACAAATTTAAGGAGATTAGCACCTAAAGTAAAAAAGGGAAAAATGTTTGTGGAGGAATTGGAGGCTTGACAAAAGATGCTTTTCCTAGTTCTTGTTGGTATATAGAGGTGATTTTTGAAGTTAAAGGTGAGATCATTTGTATAGAGGGCAAGAGGCATCTGAGGAGAAAGAAACTGATGAGATCATGACACAGTTTCTTTGAGTTAGTTATTAGAACTTCCCTGATGAACTGACATGGTTTCAAATTAGGTATGCTGTAAAGAAAAGGTACTATAGGCATGAGATGGTATCTCATTGTGGTTTTGATTTGCATGTCTCTGATGGCCAGTGATGATGAGCATTTTTTCATGTGTCTTTTGGCTGCATAAATGTCTTCTTTTGAGAAGTGTCTGTTCATATCCTTCACCCACTTTTTGATGGGGTTGTTTTTTCTTGTAAATTTATTTGAGTTCATTGTAGATTCTGGATATTAGCCCTTTGTCAGATGAGTAGATTGCAAAAATTTCTCCCGTTCTCTAGGTTGCCTGTTCACTCTGATGGTAGTTTCTTTTGCTGTGCAGAAGCTCTTTAGTTTAATTAGATCCCATTTGTCAATTTTGGCTTTTGTTGCCATGCTTTTGGTGTTTTAGACGTGAAGTCCTTGCCCATGCCTATGTCCTGGATGGTATTGCGTAGGTTTTCTTCTAGAGTTTTTATGGTTTTAGGTCTACCATTTAAGTCTCTAATCCATCTTGAATGAATTTTTGTATAAGGTGTAAGGAAGGGATCCAGTTTCAGCTTTCTACATATGGCTAGCCAGTTTTCCCAGCACCATTTATTAAATAGGGAATTCTTTCCCCATTTCTTGTTTTTGTCAGGTTTGTCAAAGATCATATGGTTGTAGATATGCGGCATTATTTCTGAGGGCTCTGTTCTGTTCCGTTGGTCTATATCTCTGTTTTGGTACCAGTACCCTGCTGTTTTGGTTACTGTAGCCTTGTATAGTTTGAAGTCAGGTAGCGTGATGCCTCCAGCTTTGTTCTTTTGGCTTAGGATTGACTTGGCAATGTGGGCTCTTTTTTTACAGGGTATATACCCAAAGGATTATAAATCATGCTGCTATAAAGACACATGCACACGTATGTTTATTGTGGCACTATTCACAATAGCAAAGACTTGGAACCAAGCCAAATGTCTAACAATAATAGACTGGATTAAGAATATGTGGCACATATACACCATGGAATACTATGCAGCCATAAAAAATGATGAGTTCATGTCCTTTGTAGGGACATGGATGAAGCTGGAAACCATCATTCTCAGCAAACTATCATAAGGACAAAAAACCAAACACCGCATGTTCTCACTCATAGGTGGGAATTGTACAATGAGAACACATGGACACAGGAAGGGGAACATCACACACTGGGGCCTGTTGTGGGGTGTGGGGAGGGGGGAGGGGGGAGGGATAGCATTAGGAGATATACCTAATGTTAAATGATGAGTTAATGGGTACAGCACACCAACATGGCACATGTATACATATGTAACTAACCTGCATGTTGTGCACATGTACCCTAAAACTTAAAGTATAATAATAATAATAAAAAAGAAAGGGTACTATAGGAAAACTCATCAAGAAGGATGAAGAGATCTGGATGGGGCTTTGGGGCTCAATAGAAAGACATAGGGGTTCTTGGAGACCTCCCTGTGCTATGTGGCACTGGTTTTTTCATGTTCACCAAATTGACTCTATAGAACAAAATTTCCGTCTTCAGAGTGACTGAAATGAAAAATGGACATTAAATTGTATTATTAAAATTCATAAAACTAAATACATGTAAAATAAATTTAAGTAATTAAATGATAAAATGATTTGTTTGAGTTTGTACTTTTGAAGTTACCAAAACTTGAAAGTAAACCTTTTAGGATGCTGTATACTTTGAAATACCTTCTCCTAGTCTGTGGCTTGCCTTTTCACTTTCTAAATAGTGTCCTTTAATAGATGTTCCTGATTTTAATGTATACCATTTTATCAATATTTTCCCCCATGATCAGTGCTCTCTGTATCTATTTTAGGAAATCTTTAGCTGCTCCAAGATGATGATGATAATCACCTATGCTAAAATCTAGAAGCCTATTATATTATCCTTTTTAATTGTGGTAAGATATACTTAGCATATTATTTATCATTTAAACCATTCGTATGTATACAATTCAATGGTATTAAATACATTCACAATGCTGTGTACCAATCATCACTATCTATAACCAAAACTTTTTCATCATCCCAACAAGAACTCTCCCCCCATTAAGCAGTATCTTCCTTTCTCCTCTTCTTCTGTCTCCTTGTAACCTCTATTTTGCTTTCGGCTGTATGAATTTGCCTATTCTAGATACTTCATGTAAGTGGAATTATACAATATTTGTCTTTCTGTGCCTGGCTTATTTAACTAAGCATAACATTTTCAAGGTTTGCTTTCAAGGTGTTGAATGCGTTAGAATTTCATTCATTTGTAAGACAATAATATTTTATTGCATACATACATAACACATTTTGTTTATTCATTCATCTGATGATAGCCATTTGGATTGTTTCCATTTTTTGGCTATCATGAATAATGTTGACATTGACTTAGTGTACCAATATCTGTTTGAGTCCCTGCTTTTGGTTCTTTGGAGGTATATACCTAGAAGTGGAATTGCTGGAAGATATGGTATTATTATGTATAACTTTTTTAGGAACCACCATACTGTTTTCCACAGAGGCTATAACATTTTACATTCCCACCGGCAGACGCAAGGTTGCAATTTCTCCACATCCTCACCAACACTTGTTTCCTTCCCTCCCTCCCTTCCTTCCTTCCTTCCTTTTTTCTTTCTTTCCTTCCTCCCTCCCTCCCTTCCTTCCTTTTTTCTTTCTTTCCTTCCTCCCTCCCTCCTTTCCTTTTTTAGTGATGGCTGTCCTGATGGGTATGAAGTGGTATCTCATTGTGGTTTTGATTTTTCAGTTCCCTAATGGTTAGTGATGCTGAACATCTTTTCATGTGGTTATTAGCCATTGTCTATGTTCTTTAGAGAAATGTCTATTCAAGTTCTTTGCCCACTTTGAAAATGTTTTATTATTATTAAGTTATAGGAGTTCTTTATATATTCTGGATATTAATTCCTTGTCAGATAGATGATTTGCAACTATTTTCCCACTCTGTAGATTGTCTTTTCACTCTTTTGAGTGTTTTTTGATGCACAGTTCTTAATTTTGATTAAGTCGAATTTATCTCTTTTTGCTTTTGCTGCTTTGTGCCTTTGGTGTCATACCTATGAAATTGTTGCCAAATCCAGTCTTATAAATATTTTCCGTACTCTTTTCTTCTAAGCATTTTATAGTTTTGTCTTTTGTTTAAGTTTAGATGTTGAGTTTCTCTTCAGTTAATTTTTGTATATGGTATAAAGTAAGGGTCCAACTTGATTCTTTTGCATATAGATATCCAATTTTCCCACAGCATTTGTTGAGAAGACTGTCCCTTCCCCATTCAGTGGTCCTGACATTCTTGACAAAAATCTATTGACCATATATTCAAGACTTTATTTCTGGGCTCTCAATTTTTTTCAATATGTCTGTATGTCTGTCTTCATGCCAGTACCATACTTTTAATAACTGTAGCTTTGCTACAGTTTTTGGAGTCAGGATTTATGAGTCCTCCAACATTATTGTTCTTTCCCAAGATCATTTTGGCCTGTAATTCCAAATGAATTTGAAGAACTTATTTTCCATTCTTGCAAAAAGGCTGTTGGGATTTTGACAGAGATTGCATCGAATCTATATATTGCTTTGGGTAATAGTACTAATGTCTTAGCAATGTTAAGGCTTTCTATCCATGAACACATATGTCTTTACATTTATTTAGATCTCCTTTAATTACTTTCAGCAATATTTTCTAGTTTTTAGCATACAAGTCTTTCACCTCCTTGGTTAGTTTTATTCCTAAGTATTTAGTTTTTTAGATGCTATTGTAAATGGTATTGCTTTCTTGATTTCCTTTTTGGATTGTTCATCACTGGTATATAAAAACATAACTAATTTTTGCATGTTGATCTTATACCTTGCTACGTTGATAAATGCTTTTACTAGCTATTATATGGATTTTTATTTTTTATTTTTTATTATTATACTTTAGGTTTTAGGGTACATGTGCACAATGTGCAGGTTTGTTACATATGTATCCATGTGCCATGTTGATTTCCTGCACCCATTAACTCGTCATTTAGCATTAGGTATATCTCCTAATGCTGTCCCTCCCCCCTCCCCCTACCCCACAACAGTCCCCGGAGTGTGATGTTCCCCTTCCTGTGTCCATGAGTTCTCATTGTTCAATTCCCGCCTATGAGTGAGAACATGCGGTGTTTGGTTTTTTGTCCTTGCGATAGTTTACTGAGAATGATGTTTTCCAGTTTCATCCATGTCCCTACAAAGGACATGAACTCATCATTTTTTATGGGGGCATAGTATTCCATGGTGTATATGTGCCACATTTTCTTAATCCAGTCTATCGTTGTTGGACATTTGGGTTGGTTCCAAGTCTTTGCTATTGTGAATAGTGCCACAATAAACATACGTGTGTATGTGTCTTTATAGCAGCATGATTTATAGTCCTTTGGGTATACACCCAGTAATGGGATGGCTGGGTCAGATGGGATTTCTAGTTCTAGACCCCTGAGGAATCGCCACACTGACTTCCACAATGGTTGAACTAGTTTACAGTCCCACCAACAGTGTAAAAGTGTTCCTATTTCTCCACATCCTCTCCAGCACCTGTTGTTTCCTGATTTTTTAATGATGGCCATTCTAACTGGTGTCAGATGCTATCTCACTGTGGTTTTGATTTGCATTTCTCTGATGGCCAGTGATGATGAGCATTTCTTCATGTGTTTTTTGGCTGCATAAATGTCTTCTTTTGAGAAGTGTCTGTTCATGTCCTTGGCCCACTTTTTGATGGGGTTGTTTGTTTTTTTCTTGTAAATTTGTTTGAGTTCATTGTAGATTCTGGATATTAGCCCTTTGTCAGATGAGTAGGTTGCAAAAATTTTCTCCCATTCTGTAGGTTGCCTGTTCACTCTGATGGTAGTTTTTTTTGCTGTGCAGAAGCTCTTTAGTTTAATTAGATCCCATTTGTCAATTTTGGCTTTTGTTGCCATTGCTTTTGGTGTTTTAGACATGAAGTCCTTGCCCACGCCTATGTCCTGAATGGTATTGCCTAGGTTTTCTTGCAGGATTTTAATGGTTTTAGGTCTACCATTTAAGTCTTTAATCCATCTTGAATGAATTTTTGTATAAGGTGTAAGGAAGGGATCCAGTTTCAGCTTTCTACATATGGCTAGCCAGTTTTCCCAGCACCATTTATTAAATAGGGAATCCTTTCCCCATTTCTTGTTTTTGTCAGGTTTGTCAAAGATCAGATAGTTGTAGATATGTGGCATCATTTCTGAGGGCTCTGTTCTGTTCCATTGATCTATGTCTCTGTTGTGGTATCAGTACCATGCTGTTTTGGTTACTGTAGCCTTGTAGTATAGTTTGAAGTCAGGTAGCATGATGCCTCCAGCTTTGTTCTTTTGGCTTAGGATTGACTTGGCGATGCGGGCTCTTTTTTGGTTCCATATGAACTTTAAAGTAGTTTTTTCCAACTCTGTGAAGAAAGTCATTGGTAGCTTGATGGGGATGGCATTGAATCTATAAATTACCTTGGGCAGTATGGCCATTTTCACGATATTGATTCTTCCAACCCATGAGCATGGAATGTTCTTCCATTTGTTTGTATCCTCTTTTATTTCATTGAGCAGTGGTTTGTAGTTCTCCTTGAAGAGGTCCTTCACATCCCTTGTAAGTTGGATTCCTAGGTATTTTATTTTCTTTGAAGCAATTGTGAATGGGAGTTCACTCATGATTTGGCTCTCTGTTTGTCTGTGATTGGTGTACAAGAATGCTTGTGATTTTTGTACATTGATTTTGTATCGTGAGACTTTGCTGAAGTTGCTAATCAGCTTAAGGAGATTTTGTTGAATTTCGTCAAAGGCCTTTTCTGCATCTATTGAGATAATCATGTGGTTTTTGTCTTTGGTTCTGTTTATATGCTGGATTACATTTATTGATTTGCGTATGTTGAACCAGCCTTGCATCCCAGGGATGAAGCCCACTTGATCATGGTGTATAAGCTTTTTGATGTGCTGCTGGATTCGGTTTGCCAGTATATTATTGAGGATTTTTGCATCAATGTTCATTAAGGATATTGGTCTGAAATTCTCTTTTTTGGTTATGTCTCTGCCAGGCTTTGGTATCAGGACGATGCTGGCATCATAAAATGTGTTAGGGAGGATTCCCTCTTTTTCTATCGATTGGAATAGTTTCAGAAGGAATGGTACCAGTTCCTCCTTGTACCTCTGGTAGAATTCGGCTGTGAATATATGGATTCTTTTTTATTTTCTATGTAGAAGATAATGTTGTCTGCTGACAGAGAGAGCTTTGCCACTTTCTTTTCAATTTAGTTGCCTTTTGCTTCTTTCTTCTTCTTCTTTTTTTTTTTGTTTAACTGCTGTAGCTAGAACTTCCAGTACAATGTCAAATAGCAGAGGTGGAAGAAGGCATCCTTGTCTTGTTCTCGATCTTAGAGAGAAGGCTTTCAGTCTTTTACCATAGATAATCATGTTATCTGTATTCATTCATAAATATCCTTTATAAGTTCAGAAGTTTTTCCTCTATTCCTAGTTTTCTGAGTTTTTATCGTGCAAGGTGTTGAATTTTGTTATATGCTTTTCCTGCAACAATTGAGATAATCATATCATTTTATTCCCCTTTGTTTTATTAATTTGGTATATTACACTGATTGATTTTCTTATATTGAACCACCCTTGCATTTCTGGATAACTCTAACTTGGTCATTTTAAATAATTCTGTTTCTTTGTAAATAATATGCTGTTGGGTTTGACTTGCTAATATTTTGTTGATTGTATTATCTTTAACAATTAGATCTATAATCTGCCTGGAACTCATTCATAAATTTTTATGAATTTATTGAAAGTTATAAGTAAATTTTATCCCATTGTAAGACAATTTATTGAAAAGTATATACAGCTCTGAACTGTTCTTGTTATAAATTGTTTAAAAATGTGTGCATCTATTTTTGAACTCTATTCTGTTTTGTTGGCATATTTTACACATGCACTGTCTTAACTGGGACAGTTATTAAAAGTAAATCTCTCAATTGCTAGGACTCTGACAACAGGCTCTATAGGTGGCTTCTCCAGTTCTGCAGTCTCAGTGTAGTTATACTTCTAATATAGCCCCTCAGGGCTCCCCCAGAAAGAGAGTGTCTCAAGAAACTAGTAGCTTTAGAATAAGTCTTGATATTTGGTAGCATGAGTTCTCCAACTTTATTCTTCTTCAACATAAACTTGGACATTCTTGTCTCATTTAATTTCCACATAAATTTAGAATCAGCTTTGTGTCTAAACTCTTATTTTAACTTCAGAGTACCTGTGCAGGTCTGTTATATAGGTAAACTTGTGTCATGGGGGTTTGTTGAACAGATTATTTCATCATGCAGGTATTAAACCTGATACTCATTATTATTTTTCCTGATCCTCTCTACTCCCACCCTTCACCATTGGATAGGCCCCAGTGTCTGTCATTCCCCTCTATGTGTCCATGTATTCTCTCAGCTTGTTAATTTTAGTGATATTCAGTTGATGGATAGGTTGGTCTAAAGGGTCTGAGAGGACCTCACTCATGCCTGATATACTGGCAAGTAAGGCTGGCTGAACTGAGACTCTGATGAAAGCCACTGCAGGTGGCTTCTAAAGCAGGGCAGTGTCAACGTAGCTGGACTTCCTGTATAGCAGCTCAGGGGTCCCAGAGAGAGTGCTCTAAGGTATAGAGAATGGAAGCTGTTGTCCTTTTAAAGCCTGGGCCCAGAAAGTCACAGTATAATTTCTCCTATATTCTATGAGTCAAAATGTTCAAAGTCCACTTAGATTCAAGAGAAAGGGACCTAGACTTGACTTTTTCTGTGGCCAAGGAGTGTCAAAGTTTATGATCACCTCTAGTTTACCACAGGAAGGGTTGATATCTTTAAAATTTGAGCCGTCTAATTTGTAATATGACTTGCCCCTATATTAGATCTTTGAATTATTTTAATATTATATATACATAAATACAGACACACCTTGGAGACACTGTGGGTTTAGTTCTAGGTCACCACAATAAAGCAAATATTGCAATAAAGTGAATCACAGTAATTTTTTGGTTTTTCCATGCATATGAAAGTTATTAGGGCTGGGTGCAATGGCTCATGCCTGTAACCCCAGCACTTTGGGAGGCTGAGGTGGGCAGATCACCTGAGGTCAAGAGTTTGAGACCAGCCTGGCCAACATGGTGAAACCTGTCTCTACTAAAAATAGAAAAAAATTAGCTGGGTGTGGAAGTGTGCACCTGTAGTCCCAGCTACTAGGGAGGCTGAGGCAGGAGAATCGCTTAAACCCAAGAGGCAGAGGTTGCAGTGAGCCAAGATTGTGCCACTGCACTCCAGCCTGGGTGACAGAGTGAGACTCCATCTGAAAAAAAGTTATTAGACAGACTGTACTCTATTAAGTGCACAACAGTATTGTATTTAAAACTGGACATATCTTAATTAAAATACTTTATTGTTAAAAATGTCAATGATCATCTGAGACTTCAGTGAGTCATAATCTTTTGTTGGTAGAGGGTCTTGCCTTGATGTTAATGGCTGCTGACTTCTCAGGGTGGTGGTTGCTAAAGGTTGGGATGGCTGTAGTGATTTCCTAAAATAAGACAAGGAAGTTTGTCATGATAGTTGACTCTTTCTTTCTTGAAAGACTTCTCTGTAGCATGTGATGCTGTTTGGTAGCATTTTACTCACAGAACTTGTTTCAAAATTGAAGTCAGTCCTCTTCAGTTCTGCCACCACTTTATCAACTAAGTATGTGTAGTATTCTAAATCCTTTGTTGTCATTTCAACAGTGCTCATAGCATCTGCAGCAGGAGTAGATTTCATCTCAGGAAACCACTTTCTTTGCTCATTCATGAGAAGCAACTCCTCCTGTAATCCCAGCACTTTGGGAAGCCGAGGTGGGCGGATCAGGAGGTCAGGAGATCAAGACCAGCCTGGCTAACACGGTGAAACCCCATCTCTACTAAAAATACAAAAAATTAGCCTGGTGTAGTGGCGGGTGCCTGTAGTCCCAGCAACTCGGGAGGCTGAGGCAGGAGAATCGCTTGAACTCGAGAGGCGGAGGTTGCAGTGAACCGAGATCGTGCCACTGCACTCCAGCCTGGGTGACAGAACAAGACTCCAACTCAAAAAAAAAAAAAAAAAAAAAAGCAACTCCTTATTCAATCAAGTTTTATGAGATTGCAGCAATTCTGTCACATTCAGGCTCCACTTCTAATTCTAGTTTGCTTGCTATCTCCACCGCATCTACAGTTACTTCCTATACTGAAGTCTTAAACCTCTCAAACTCATCCATGAGGCTTGGTCTCCATTTCTTCTAAATTCTTCTTAATGTTGATATTTTGACCTCTTTCCATGAATCAAAAATGTTCTTAATGGCATATAGATTGGTGAATTCTTTCCAGAAGGTTTTCCCGGATTCACTTTGCCCAGGCCCATTAGAAGAATCACCATCTATGGCAATTATAGTCCTAAAAAAGTATTTCTTAAAAAATAAGACTTGAAAGTCAGAATTACTCCTTGCTCCATTGGCTGCAGAATAGATATTGTGTTAAAAGTCATGAAATGGTTAATATCCTATAGAGCAATAAAATCATAACCTCAGGAGGAAAAAAAAATTCATGAAAAAACTTTATCTCCTTGTATATCTCCATCAGAACTCTTGGCTGCGTAGGTGCATTGTCAATGAGCAGTAATATTTTTAAAGTGTTTTTTTTGGTACAGTAGATTTCAACACTGGGCTCAAAATATTTAGTAAACATGCTGTAAACAGATGGGCTGTTATCCAGGTGTTATTCATATGCTGTTGCATTTATAGGGTGCAGGCAGAGTAGACTTAGCATTATTCTTAAAGGCTTAGGATTTTTGCGTGGTAAATGAGCATTAAAGAGCACTCAACTTAATTAAAAGTGGATATCCAAGTTATAGGTATATTTAAAAAGGCCTTTATGTTTTTCTTTTCTTGGATCTTGTTTTGCTGGAAAAAGGTTTTGTTCTCAGTTGTCCAAATTCTTTTTCTCCATTTTGTCTTTCCACTCGATACACACATGAGAGGCCTTAAGACAACTCCTGGGGTCATTGGACTCCTTGGGAAAAACAGCGAAGGCACCACTCACTCTGTTTTGGGAAGAAATCAGTTTTTGACATGGAACCCCAGGAATTAAAAGTGGACGGATCTCTCTCAAAATCTATTTTGCCTCCCAGTCGTGCCTGTTTATTAGACCCTAGAAGCTGCATGTTTTCCTAGCCCTGTCTCTTAAAAGGCTCCACCCAGAGACCAATAATCCAATTAGGAGATTAGCAAATGAAAAATCTTATGGCTGCTGGATTTCTTCTGCCTGACTGTGTAGTTATATATGTATTGTATGTGTGATGTCTATTAAAAAAAGTGCTAAAGGAAGATAAGCACTTGGATCAAATATTTTTTAAAAGAGAAGATAAAAGCTGTGGTACCTTTTAGTTCACATGACTTTAATCTTTGAGAAATAAAAGCAGCCTTAAAGATTTTTGGTGAAATGCAGATGTAGTCAAAATATAAATAGGCAAACTAAATTATTCAGGTCAGATATGAGGTTTGCTTCCCATTTCATGGATAAGGTCATGCTAGTATCCATGGTGTAAATGAGGACTAGGGAATTCAAAGGCTACTGACAGCAGAGGAGATAGGGTAAGAGCAAATATTCCCTTCCCCATCCCCTCCCCATTAACATGGGCAAAAGCTGCTTTGACACCCATGGATGGCACCCTATCATGGTTGCAAGGGCTTGGGGATACAAGGACAGAGGAAAGAAAGAGGAATGTCTCACTTTCCCTCCCTGATATACCCTGGGTATTGACTAGGAAGAAAAAGTAACCAGGGACACCTGCTCCCCTCTTTCTAGATGAGTAGTCATTCATCTTCAGTCTGTACCCTTTTTGAATGCATCCTGAACCTGTGGGACTCCTCTGAAAAAAATGCCTTATTTTTTCCTTTTTCCTTCCCTTCCTCTCTTCACTGATACATAATTGTGTCTCCATGTGTCTGGAATTTATTCCTTCTGGTGGGTTCTTGGTCTCACTGACTTCAAGAATGAAGCCACGGACCCTCGCAGTGAGTGTTACAGCTCTTAAAGATTACGTGTCCAGAGTTTGTTCCTTCAGATGTTCAGAGATGTCCATAGTTTCTTCCTTCCAGTGGATTTGTGGTCTCAGTAACTTCAGGAGTGAAGCTGCAGACCTTCACAGTGAGTGTTACAGCTCTTAAAGTTGGCATGTCCAGAGTTGTTCGTTCCTCCCGATGGGTTCGTGGTCTCGCTGACTTCAGGAATGAAGCCACAGACCCTCGCGGTGAGTGTTACAGCTTATAAAGGTAGTGTGGACCCAAAGAGTGAGCAGCAGCAAGATTTATTGTGAAGAGAGAAAGAACAAAGCTTCCACAGCATGGAAGGGGACCCAAGCGGGTTGCCGCTGCTGGCTGGAGTGGCCAGCTTTTAGTCCCTTATTTTTCCCTCCCACGTCTTGCTGATTGGTCCATTTTACAGAGTGCTGATTGGTGCGTTTACAGTCCTTTAGCTAGACACAGAGTGCTGATTGGTGCATTTACAATCCTTTAGCTAGACACAGATTGCTGATTGGTGCGTTTTTACAGAGTGCTGATTGGTGCGTTAACAATCCTTTAGACACGGAGCGCTGATTGGTGCGTTTACAATCCTCTAGCGAGACAGAAAAGTTCTCCAAGTTCCCATGTGACCCAGGAAGTCCAGCTGGCTTCACCTCTCATCCATACTATGGAACACTCCCCTCAGATGCATTCTCCAAACTGGGAAGAATTAATTTCTCAAACCTTAAACCAGTTGGCTTAGGATTGGGCTCTGGGGAAGGGACCCAGAAGCCTCACATGCTAGCATGTGAGGGCAAAAGTTTCTTTTTCTTCTTTTTTCTTTTTTTACCAGTCGGGTTTTTGGCCTCCCTCTCCGTGTGCAAGCTAATAAAAGGCTTCAGGATCTCTGAGCTGTCCTTACCCACCCCTTGTTTCATTTTGATACATGTTTTCTAATAATCCTGTTTGTCTCTTCTCACCTTCAGGCCATCAATCTCCAAATGGTCATGCAACCAGAACCTCCAACAATGGCCCCTTTACCAATGACCCTTAGATAGGCCTCTGAGGGAGATCTGACTGCCATTTTCCCAAACAGCGCCCACTGTTAGGAGAAGCAGTTAAGATCGGTCTTCATCCTTACCCGTATCCTTATTCTAATGGCAGTTAGATGTACTTCATTAAAGGGGATAATGAGACAGCCAAATGCTTAGGCAGATAAAAAAAAAAAAAGGTCCCTGGAGAATCTCCCACCTGCCCCACAAGTGTTTACATCAGATGCTTTTGTGCAGATGGGGAAACCTGCCCAGGGCTTCTCTGGGCATGCCCACAGCAGACTGGAGGCCGACATGCACGCTGGGGGAAGTAGGTGGAGCCACAGGGAATTCAGGCCTTATGCAGGAGAGGAGCCTGCTCTCTTCAGTTCCTGTGTGGTGGCCCGGGATCCAATCTGTGAGGTCAGGGGCCTGTTAGCAGTACTCCATCTCACTTTGCTGTGTTTTTTTTTCTTTTTTTTTCTCTTTTCACCCAATAAAATCTGGTTCTACTCACCCTTCAATGTATTTGCATGCCTAAATTTTCCTGGTTTTGTGACAAGAACCCAGTTTTAGCTGAACTAAGGAGCAAGATATCTGCAACACTTTTTACAGTTGATGGATGATTCAATTTTTTCCAGTTTTCTATTTTTGAATAAAGTTATTAGAAACATTCTAAACATTTTTTTTGTTCAAATATGGACTAATTTCTGTTATACCTAGGAAGATATACCTAGGAATGTGATTGCTGAGTCATAGGGCATACTTTTAATTGGCTATAGTTGATTCTGCTAAACAGCTTCCTAAAAATACCAATTTATGCTTTCCTCATACGCAATATGAGACTTGCACATATCACTAATACTTGATGTTTTTATTTTTTGTAATTTTATATTTTAGCATATTTGTAGTAGAGTTGTATTTGAGGTTTTTCGTTTCCTTTAATGCTAATGATGTTGAGCACATTCTTATGTGCCTATTGGATACTTGTTGATCCTCATTTGAGAAGTACCTATTCACATTTTATACCCAATTTTATATTAGTCTATTTCTTAGTACTTAGTAGGATTTCTTTATATATTCTTTTTTTTTTTTTTTTTTTTTTTTTTTGAGAGAGGATCTCACTCTGTTTTCCAGGCTAGAGTGTAGTGGTGCAATCCTGGATCACTTTAGACTCAACCTCGTGGGCTCAAGAGATCCTCTCACTTCAGCCTCCAGAGTAGCTGGGACTACAGGCATGAGCCACCATGCCCAGCTAATTTTTAATTTTTTTGTAGAGATATGGTTTGGCCATGTTGCCCAGGCGTGTCTCCAACTCCTGGACTCAAGAGATATGCCCACCTTGGCCTCCCAAAGTGCTGGGATTACAGGTGTGAGCCACCGCACCCAGCCTATATATTCTTGATATGAGTCTTTTGCCAGGAATATGTATTCAAATTATCTTCTGTCATTCATTTGAAGATGTCTATTGATGATGTTTCAAATTTTAATGTATTCTCATTTATTAATGTTATCTTTCTGGGTACTCTTTAGTATGTCCTGTTAAAAATTTTTTTTCCTATCCAAAGTTAATAAAGATATACTCCTATGTTATATTCTAAATGTTTTATTGTTCTATTTACATTTTGAGCCATCTGAAATTGATTTTGTATGGTAAAAGTTAGAGGTCAAAATCTTTGTGGTTCTCTTTCTGGTTTCTATATTCTATTTCAGTTTCTGTCTATCTTTACGCCAACACCAAACAATTTCAATTCCAGTAGCTTTATAGTAAATCTTGGTACCTCAAATTTAAAATTTTTCAACTTCTTCCATCAGGAACCACTCCCAGGCAGTAGTAGAGTACAATGGACTGGGAAGCCTCATGTCCCCACAGGATCCCTTTCTGAAAAGCATTATCTATTGCAATTTTCCTGTTCTTGCCTGACCATTATAAGTTGGGTATGTAGGGTGAAGATGATCTGCATTTTAGTTAATATTTATTCATACTTGGCTACTTTCTCACCTAATTTAGATACAAGATCCTGAAATCTTAGCCATAATTAAATTGAGCACCTTTTGGTGCTCTAGAAAGGGGGTAGGTATACTTTGCTTGTGGAATAGATACGAACATTTGTAACCATATGGCAGACTGCAATGGATTTGCAAACATAACCACAATTCTTCCCCTGTCCATATGCATTCCTAAACCCCACCCAACTTGCCCTGTAATAATTTTCTCTTCCCCTCAGCTTTATTGAGATATAATTGATAGCTTTATCCCCATCTTGCCAACACTTGCAATCTTTTGACTTTTTCATAATAGCCATACTAACAGGTGTGAGATCATATCTCCTTGTGGTTTGATTTAAATTAAATGATGATTAGTGGTGTTAACCACCTTTTTATGTACCTTTTGGTCATTTGCATATCTTCTTTAGAAACATGTCTATTCAGTCAGTTGTACATTTTTAAATTGGGTTCTTTGGGGTTTTTTTTTTCTGCCAATAGCTGTAGGCATTTCTTTATATTAGATACTAACCCTTTATCAGATATATGGTCTGTAAATATTTTTCTCCATTCTGTATGCTGCCTCTTCACTCTGTTGTTTCTTTTGCTGAGCAAAAACTTTTTAGTTTGGTGTAAACCCATTTGTCTATTTTTGCTTTTGCTGCCTGTACTTCAGTGCACTAAAAAAAAAAAAATCATTGCCAAGACCAATGTCATGAGCTTTTCCCCTATATATTTTCTGCTAGTGGTTTTATAATTTCAGGTCTTACATTCAGGTCTTTAATCCATTTTGAACTGATTTTTCTGTATGGTGTAAGATAAGAATTCGATTTTATTCTTCTGTATGAGGACATTCAGATTTCCCATTTGTTATGCAGTTACATCATTTATCGAAGAGACTATCCTTCCCTCATTGCGAATTCTTGCACATTTGTAGAAGATTAGTTGACTGTATATGTGTGAATTTATTTCTGGGCTTTCTATTATATAACATGTAAATGTTATGTATGTTTCATAAATCCTATAAGCTTTATTTCTCTTTATTCTTTTTTTCTCCTCTGAATATATATATGTATTAGTTTGTTTTCACATTGCCATAAAGATACTTTCCAAGACTGGATAATTTATAAACAAAGCAGGTTTAATTGACTTACAGTTCTGCATGGCCTGGGAGACCTCAGGAAACTTATAATCATGGTGGAAGGGGAAAGGGAAGCAAGGCACCTTCTTCACAAGGCAGCAGGAGGGAAGCGCAAGCAGGGGAAATGCCAGATGCTTATAAAACCATCAGATTTCATGAGAACTCACTATCATGAGGATAGCACGGGGGAGACTGCCTCCATAATCCAGCCAACTCCCTCCCTTGACACATGGGGATTACAATTCAAGATGAGATTTGGATGGGGACACAGAGCCAAGCCATATCAGTATATTTTAAAATACTCTTTTACTTCTCAGATGGGTTTGATCAGTTTTGCTGTTGATGCTCTCTATTGAATTTTTGGGTTTGTTTTTTTGGCTTTTAAATTCTGGGTTACATGTGCAGGTTTGTAGGTTTTTTGTTTTGTTTGGTTTTGTGATGGAGTCTCGCTCTCTAGCCAGGCTGGAGTGCAGTGGTATGATCTTGGCTCACTGCAACTCTTCCTCCCGGGTTCAAACAATTCTCCTGCCTCAGCCCACTGAGTAGCCGGGACCACAGGCATGTGCCACCATGCCTGGCTAATGTTTTATATTTTAGTAGAGACAGGGTTTCACCATGTTGGCCAGGATGGTCTTGATCTCCTGACCTCGTAATCCGCCCACCTCGGCCTCCCAAAGTGCAGGGATTTCAGGTGTGAGCCACCACAATGTAGGTTTGTTATAGAGGTAAACATGTGCCATGGTGGTTTGCTGCACAGATCAACCCATCCACTAGGTATTAAGTCCAAGATCCCTTAACTATTCTTACCTGATGCTCTCCCACCCAACTCAGCTTTTAGGTTTGTTATAGAGGTAAACATGTGCCATGGTGGTTTGCTGCACAGATCAACCCATCCCCTAGGTATTAAGTCCAAGATCCATTAAGTATTCTTCCTGATGCTCTCCCACCCCACTCAGCTTTTAGACTTGTTATAGAGGTAAACATGTGCCATGGTGGTTTGCTGCACAGATCAACTCATCCCCTAGGTATTAAGTCCAAGATCCATTAACTATTCTTCCTGATGCTCTCCCACCCCACCCCTGACAGGCCGCAGTGCGTGTTGTTCCCCCCAGTGTGTCCATATGTTCTCTTTGTTCAGCTCCCACTTATAAGTGAGAACATGTGGTGTTTGGTTTTCTGTTTCTGTATTAGTTCACTGAGGTTAATTACTTCCAGCACCATCCATGTCCCTGCAAAGGACATGATCTCCTTCCTTTTTATGATTGCATAGTATTCCATGGTGTATATGTACCATATTTTCATTACCGAGTATTTCATTGATGGGCATTTGGGTTGATTCCATGTTTTTGCTATTGTGAATAGTGCTGCAGTGAACATAAGTGTGCGTGTATCTTTATAATAGGATGATTTATATTCCTTTGGGTATATACCCAGTAATGGGATCCAGCAGCAGCACATCAAAAAGATTATCCACCATGATCAAGTTGGCTTCATCCCTGGATGCAAAGTTGGTTCAACATATGCAAATCAATAAATGTAATTCATCACATAAATAGAACTAAAGACAAGAACCACATGATTATCTCAATAGATGCAGAAGAGGCCTTTGATAAAATTCAACATCCCTTCATGTTAAAAACTCTCAATAAACTAGGTATTGAAGGAACATACCTCAAAATAATCGACAGACTCAGCCAACATCATACTGAATGGGCAAAAGCTGGAAGCATTCCCTTTGAAAACCAACAAAAGACAAGGATGACCTCTCTGACCACTCCTATTCAACATAGTATTGGAAGTTCTGGCCAGGGCAGTCAGGCAAGAGAAAGAAAGAAAGTATTCAAATAGGGTGAGAGGAAGTCAAATTATCTTTATTTGCAGATGACGTGATCCTATATCTAGAAAACTCCGTCCTTTCAGCCCAAAAGTTTCTTCAGCTGATAAGCAATTTCAGCAAAGTCTCAGGATATAAAATCAGCCTGAAAAAATTGCTAGCATTCCTATACACCAACATGGACAAGCAGAGAGTCAAATCATGAATGAACTTCCATTAGCAATTGCTACAAAGAGAATAAAATACCTAGGAATACAGCTAACAAGGGAAGTGAAGAATGTCTTCAAGGGGAGCTACAAATTACTGCTCAAGGAAGTTAGAGAGGACACAAACAAATGAGAAAACATTCCATGCTCATGGATAGGAAGAATCAATGTCGTGAAAATGATCATACTGCTCAAAGTAATTTATAGATTCAATGCTATTTCAGTTAAACTACCATTGACATTCTTCACAGGATTAGACAAAAACTATTTTAAAACTTTTGCTAAGCAAAAAGAACACAACTAGAGACATCGTGGTACCTGACTTCAAGCTATACTACAAGGCTACAGTAGCCAAAACAGTATGGTACTGGTACAAAAACAGACATGTAGAGCAATGGAACAAAATAGAGAACTCAGAAATAAGACCGCATGCCTATAACCACCTGATCTTCAACAAACCTGACAAAAACAAGCAATGGGGAAAACATTCCCTCTTTAATAAATGGTGCTAGGAGAACTGCCTAGCCATATGCAGAAAATTGAAACAGGACCCCTTCCTTAGACATTATAGAAAAATTAACTCAAGATGGATTAAAGACTTAAATGTAAAATCCAAAGCTTTAAAGGTCCTAGAAGAGACTCTAAGCAGTACCATTCAGGACATAGGCAAGTGGAAAAATTTTATGAAGAAAATGCCAAAAGCAATTGCAACAAAAGCAAAAATTGACAAAACAGACCTAGTTAAACTAAAGAACTTCTTCACAGCAAAAGAAACTATCATCAGGCCAGGTGTGGTGGCTTATGCCTGTAATCCCAGCTCTTGGGAGGCTGAGGCAGGTGGATCATGAGGTTGGGAGTTCAAGACCAACCTGGCCAAGATGGTGAAACCCTGTCTTTACTAAAAATACAAAAATTAGCCGGGCATGGTGGCGGGCACCTGTAATCCCAGCTACTTGGGTAGCTGAGGCAGAGAATTACTTGAACCCAGGAGGTAGAGGTTGCAGTTAGCTGAGATCACACCACTGCACTACACTACAGCCTGGGTGACAGACACTCTGTCTCCCCCCCACAAAAAAAAAAACAAAAAGAAAGAAAGAAACTATGATCAGAGTGAACAGACAACCTACAGAATGGGAGAAGATTTTTGCGATCTACCCATCTGACAGAGATCTAATATTCAGAGTCTACCATGAACTTAAATTTACAAGAAAAAAAAACAGGCAATCCCATTAAAAACTGGTCAAAGGACATGAACAGACAGTTCTCAAAAGAAGACATTCATGTGGCCCACAAGCATAGGAAAAAAGCTCAACTTCGTTGATTATTAGAGAAATGCAAGCCAAACCACAGGAAGGTACCATCTCATGCCAGTCAGAATGGCGATTATTAAAAAAAATCAAGAAATAACAGATGCTGGAGAGGATGCAGAGAAAAGAAATGCTTTTACAATTTTGGTGGGCGTATAAATTAGTTCAACCATTGTGGAAGATAGTGTGGCAAGTCCTCAAAGATATAGAAGCAGAAATACCATTTGACTCAGCAATTGCATTACTGGGTCTATTGCATTTTTTCACTTCATTTATTTTATTTTTCAGCTCCAAAATTTCTTGTTTTAAAATAATTTTAATCTCTGTTAAGCGTGTTCATTTGATCATTTATTATTTTCCTTATTTCATTGAATTGTTTATCTGTTTTTTCTTGAAGTTTGCTGAGCTTTCTTAAAGCAATTATTTTAAATGGTCTGTGAGGCAGTTTATACATCTTTATTTCTTTGGGGTCAGCTACTGGGAGACTATGTTATTTTGGTAGTATGTCTCCTTAGTTGTTCATGTTCCTTACTGCCTTATGTTGATTTCTGTGCATTTGTAGAGCAGTCACCTATACTAGAATTGACAGACTAGTTTTTGTGTATAAACACCTTTTGCTGTGGGTAAAAATGAGGTGCAAGAGTGTTTGCTAGGTGGGATGCAGCAGCAGTTCTGGCATCACTGAGTGCACAGCTGTGCAGTCTCTTTGTGTAGGGACCAGCCCCACAGGGTTGGTGGGTCTCTCCCTGTGTGTGGCAATGAGAGAGTGTAGAAATAAAGACACAAGACAAAGAGATAAAAGAAAAGGCAGCTGGGCCTGGGGGACCACTACCACCAATGCGCGGAGACCGGTAGTGGCCTCGAATGTCTAGCTGTGCTGTTATTTATTGTATACAAAGCAAAAGGGGCAGGGTAAAGAATGTGAGTCTTCTCCAATGATAGGTAAGGTTACGTGGATCACGTGTCCACTGGACAGGGGGCCCTTCCCTGCCTGGCAGCCGAGGCAGAGAGAGAGAGAAGACAAAGAGAAAGACAGCTTACGCCATTGTTTCTACATATCAGAGACTTTTAGTACTTTCACTAATTTACTACTGCTATCTAGAAGGCAGAGCCAGGTGTACAGGATGGAACATGAAGATGGACTAGGAGCGTGACCACTGAAGCACAGCATCACAGGGAGACGGTTAGGCCTCCGGATAACTGTGGGAAAGCCTGACTGGTGTCAGTCCTTCCACAAGAGGTGGAGGAGCAGAGTCTTCTCTAAACTCCCCCGGGGAAAAGGAGACTCCCTTTCCCGGTCTGCTAAGTAGCGGGTGTTGTTCCTTGACACTTTTTGCTACTGCTAGACCACGGTCCACCTGGCAACGGGCATCTTCCCAGATGCTGGCATCACCGCTAGACCAAGGAGCCCTCTGGTGGCCCTGTCCAGGCATAACAGAAGGCTCGCACTCCTGTCTTCTGGTCACACCTCACTATGTCCCCTCAGCTCCTATCTCTGTATGGCCTGGTTTTTCCTAGGTTATGATTATAGAGCAGGGATTATTATAATATTGGGATAAAGAGTAATTACTACCAACTAATGATTAATGATATTCATATGTAATCATATCTAAAATCTATATCTGGTATGACTATTCTTGTTTTATATTTTATTATACTGGAACAGCTCGTGTCCTGGGTCTCTTGCCTCGGCGCCTGGGTGGCTTGCCACCCACACTTTGCAGCTCTGTCAGCTGGGTTTGGTATTGACAAAGATTACATGGATCCTCAGCATGTGACAGTGTGGATGTTTGTTGCAGTAGTGTGAGTTGTTGGGGTTTATGGTGGTAGTAGCTGCTAAGGTCTTCTTGATCCTGATGTTGTAGTGATGGAAGTTCTCTTGATACTGGATCCTACTTGCAAGCCCAAATGGCATTGGCACTGATGTCTGCTGAGTGGTACCTGTGGAGTGGCCGTAGAGATGAAGCCTGAAATGTTGGGATTCACTCAGGATAGTGGCAGAAATATCAAAGGGAAATATTAGGAAAAGTTACAAGAAATAGTCACAAACCTTTTGGAAGGCTGAAAGGTTACATAGCTTGTAATAATTGAACAGGCTGAAGGCAGCCCGTTCTTACCTTAGAGCATTAGGTCATAGGGTAAATACTAGGGACAATAGAGGCTTCCGCAGTTAAGTCTGTTTACCCTGCCTCCACTAACTAACCTTTGAGCCAGATGGCCCTCTTTGGGGGAGGTCGACCAGGGATATTGCCCCCTAATGGTGTTTACTTTAGATCGCAGCATCTGAGCTTTAATAATTCCTAGAACTACTCTCTTAACCATTTTAATTATCCACAAGTGTGTTGACTCAGAGCTTTTGTTGTTTATTGTATACTAAATAAATGCCTGGAGTGTGAACTGCTCAGGGCTGGCCGCAGTGACAAACCCCTCTTGGTGTGCAGGCGGTCGTACACTCAGCAGGACTGGCAAAAGAGAATATCTGTGTATCAGTGTCGGTTTTATTCATCTGTCGTTTGGGTCAGGGTCTGCGGGTGGACCCCCACAGCTGATGCCCTCCAGTGAGGAGCAATATCTCACTGAAGCACTGGTACTTGTGGAGGGTCTATGAATCCTGAATCTGAGGTCGTACTGGGATTGGTGGCTTGGGCACTGGCACCCTTGCTGTCTTGTTGGTAACAGTATGCAATGCATAGGTGCTTGTGAAGCAACTGTGGAGCTGAGCAGAGACATATGCAGAGATACAGGGCTCAGGTGCCCAGTTCTCTATGGTGGCTGTTGCCTGGAATATGGTCACATTCAAAGAGACCCTGGCTTCAGGGTCTAGAATATGAACTAGATTGCTATGGCAATGACTTTGGTGTCTGATATGTGGGTATGTGCAGTGCAGCCCTAGATCCCAAGTCTGGAGTGTGGGCACTTGCAGGGCGGCTGCTACTCAAGGGTTGAGGGTTGGGAAGGATAGTGGTTCTATTCCTTTAGGGGCTCAACAGAGGCTGCCTTTGGAGGGGAAAGCAGTGTACAGCTGCATCTTTCTCTCTGAGGTTCCCCTGCAGGAATGACTGTTGGTTGTCTCTTGGATGTAAAAAGTAAAAAAGTAAAAGATGCCAGTGTTGTCTGTGGAGCAGGCCACTGGGGATGATGGTGGTTCCTGTACATGGCTGATACTAATAGTCTCTACGTTTCAGTTTTGTTCCTAGCCATCTCTAGTTATCACAAACATGCTGATCTCACCAGCAATCCTTTCTGTATGAATATTCTCCATTTTTTGTGCTCTATTGCGTTGCTGCAGATTTTTTCTTGGACCTTGAGTCTTCTCAGGGTGGTTTTGGTTTGTGGATAGCCATCTATATATGTTTTTTGTGTATGTATGTGTGTTTGCAGTGGGGCAGGTCAGCGCAGATGAAGGCTGGTATCTCCTACTCTGTCGTCTTGATGACATTACTCAGTCATTTCTTGTTTTACTTTGACAGAATTTCAGACATTGTGTATGAAAATTTGTAGTGATAACTTGATGCTCTGGGTGATATTATATTCCTCCTGAAATGATTTATTTTTGTTTTTGGTAGAATGTTAGTTTTGGTGAAGCTCACTTTAATATCATGTGATTGACCTGATTTGAGTCTGAGTATCCTTCTATTAGAGGTATAGCCTATTTTCGTTCAACTTTACTGTTAAGATATAGCCCTTTTAAGGATCACAACATTAAGTCTTAGGTGTTTATGGTTACTCTTTACAATCTTTGGAGAGTAATGAAAGCTCTTCTCCACTTCTTAACCTCTAATTTGATGTTTGTGATTTAGAAAATGCCTCTGGGCAAAATGTTGTGCCAAAAGCCTGGGTTATCTCTTGGTTCCACTCTGGAAGCATGTCTCCTTAAATCCCAGATCTCCAGCCTTCAAACAAAGGATATTTTTAAAAATTGGCTTCCTTTTGTTGTTCTTTGTAGGAGGCTTTGATTGCAGGAAGCTAGTCCTTAAGTGCTGGAAATTGACACCCTTTTATTTCCATATTTTAAAATTAAAACATTTAAAAACATTTTTAATGTTATATCATAGTTGTACATATTTTTGAAGTACATGTGATATTTTGATTCATGTATACAGTATGTAATAAAATCAGGGTAATTAGGATGTTCATACATCAATAATTTATCTTTTCTTTATGTTAGGAACATTACATTTCTTCTAGCTATTTGAAATACATAGTAAACTATTGTTCACTATAATTTCCCTACTGTACTATCAAATACCAGAACTTATTCCTTCTATCTAATTGTATTTTTTACCTATTAATGAAACTCTTTTCATCACCCCCTCCTCCCTTCTTTTTCCAGCCTCTGCTACCTCAATGAGATTAACTTTTTTAGCTCCCACATATGAGTGAGAACATTCAGTATTTGTTTTTTTGTGCCTGGCTTATTTCCCTTAACGTAATGACCTCCAGTTCTTCCACGTTGTTGCAAGTGATAAAACTTCACTCTTTTTTATGGCTGAATAATATTCCATTTTGTATACATACCACATTTTAAAATTCATTTATCCATTAATGGACACTTTGGTTGATTCCGTATCTTTGCTATTATGAAAAGTGCTGCAATAAAGATGAGAGAATAGATATTTCTTTCATACACTGATTTCCTTTCTTTTGGATATATACCCACCAGTGGGATTGCTGGATCATATGGTAGTTCTATTTTTAGTTTTTTGAGGAACCTCCATAATGTTTTCCATAATGGCTGTATTATTTCACATTCTTTCCAATGATGTACAGGCATTCCCCTTTCTCTGCATTCCCACCAACTTTGTTATTTTTTGTCTTTTTGATAATAGCCATTCTAACTAGGGTGAGATGATAGCTCATTGTGATTTTGACTTTTATTTCCCTGATTATTAGTAATGTTGAGCATTTTAAAAATATGCCTGTTGAGTATTTGTATGTCTTCTCTTGAGGAATGTTTTTTAACATTCTTTTAACCATTTTTAAATTAGATTAGTTGGGCTTTGTGCTATTGAGTTGCTCAAGTTCCTTATATATTATGGTTATTAATCCCCTGTGTGGATGAAGAGATCGTGAATATTTTCTCCTAATGTGCAGGTTGTTGATTGTTTCCTGTGTTGTGCAGAAGCTTTTTAGTTTGATGTAATCTTATTTGTCTATTTTTGCTTTGGTTGTCTGTGCTTTTGAAGTCTTACCCAAAAAACTTTGCCCAGACCAAGGTCCTGTAGTGTTTTCCCAATGTTTTGTTCTACTAGTTTCGGAGTTTGAGGACTTACATTTAAATATTTCATCTATTTTGAGTTGCTTTTTTGTACATAGTGAGAGGCGGATCTAGTTTTATTCCTCTGCATATGGATATTGATTTTTCTGAGCATCATTTATTAAAGAGAATGTCCTCTTCCCATTGTGTATTCTTGGCATCCTGGTTGAAAATGAGTTGGCTGTAAGTATGTGGATTTATTTCTGGATTCACAGTTTTGTTCCATTGGTCTCTGTATCTATTTTCATGCCAGTATGATGCTGTTTTGGTTACTATACTTTTGTAGTAGAATTTAAAATCATGTAGTGTGATGCCTCCAGCTCTGTTCTTTTTGCTCAGGATTACTTTAGCTATTCAGGGTATTTTTTAGTTTCATATGAATTTTTGGATTTTTTTCTATTTATGTGAAAAATGTCATTGGTATTTTGTTAGGGATTGCATTGAGTCTGTAGATTTCTTTGGGTAGTATAGACATCTTAACAATATTAACCATTTTAATCCATGATTATGAGATATCTTATTATCTTTTGTGTTCTCTTACGTTTCTTTCATTAGAATTTTATAGTTTTCCTTGTACAGATCTTTCACTTCTTTGGTTAAATTTATTCTTAGGTATTTTTTTAAAAAATTGTAGCTATTGTAAATTGGATTGCTTTTTTTTTTTATTATACTTTAATTTCTAGGGTACATTTCTGCTAATGCTATCCCTTCCCGAGCCCCCCACCCCATGACAGGCCCCGGTGTGTGATGTTCCCCACCCTGTGTCCAGGTGTTCGCATTGTTCAATTCCCACCTATGAGTGAGATCATGCGGTGTTTGGCTTTCTGTCCTTGTGATAGTTTGCTCAGAATGATGGTTTCCAGCTTCATCCATGTCCCTACGAAGGACCTGAACTCATCCTTTTTTATGGCTGCGTAGTATTCCATGGTACGTATGTGCCACATTTTCTTAATCGTCTATCGTTGCTGGATATTTGGGTTGGTTCCAAGTCTTTGCTATTGTGAATAGTGCTGCAGTAAACATATATGTGCATGTGTCTTTATAGTAGCATCATTTATAATCCTTTGGGTATATACCCAGTAATGGGATGGCTGGGTCAAATGGTATTTCCAGTTCTAGATCCTGGAGGAATCGCCACATTGTCTTCCACAATGGTTGAACTAGTTTACAGTCCCACCAACAGTGTAAAAGTGTTCCTATTTCTCCACATGCTCTCCAGCACCTGTTGTTTCCTGACTTTTTAATGATCACCATTCTAACGGGTGTGAGATAGTATCTCATTGTGGTTTTGATTTGCATTTCTCTGATGGCCAGTGATGATGAGCATTTTTTCATGTGTCTTTTGGCTGCATAAATGTCTTCTTTTGAGAAGTGTCTGTGCATATACTTCACCCACTTTTTGATGGGATTGTTTGATTTTTTTCTTGTAAATTTGTTTAAGTTCTTTGTAGATTCTGGATATTAGCCCTTTGTCAGATGGGTAGATTGCAAAAATTTTCTCCCATTCTGTAGGTTGCCTGTTCACTCTGATGGTAGTTTCTTTTGCTGTGCAGAAGCTCTTTAGTTTAATTAGATCCCATTTGTCTATTTTGGCTTTTGCTGCCATTGCTTTTGGTGTTTTAGTCATGAAGTCCTTGCCCATGCCTGTGTCCTGAATGGTATTGCCTAGGTTTTCTTCTAGGGTTTTTATGGCTTTAGGTCTAACATTTAGGTCTTTAATCCATCTTGAATTAATTTTTGTATAAGGTGTAAGGAAGGGATCCAGTTTCAGCTTTCTACATATGGCTAGCCAGTTTTCCCAGCCCCATTTATTAAATAGGGAATCCTTTCCCCATTTCTTGTTTTTGTCAGGTTTGTCAAAGATCAGATGGTTGTAGATGTGTTGTATTATTTCTGAGGGCTCTGTTCTGTTCCATTGATCTATATCTCTGTTTTGGTACCAGTACCATGCTGTTTTGGTTACTGTAGCCTTGTAGTATAGTTTGAAGTCAGGTAGCGTGATGCCTCCAGCTTTGTTCTTTGGCTTAGGATGGTCTTGGCGATGTGGGCTCTTTTTTGGTTCCATATGAACTTTAAAGTAGTTTTTTCCAATTCTGTGAAGAAAGTCATTGGTAGCTTGATGGGGATGGCATTGAATCTATAAATTACCTTGGGCAGTATGGCCATTTTCACAATATTGATTCTTCCTATCCATCATCATGGAATGTTCTTCCATTTGTTTGTGTCCTCTTTTATTTTGTTGAGCAGTGGTTTATAGTTCTCCTTGAAGAGGTCCTTTACATCCATTGTAAGTTGGATTCCTAGGTATTTTGTTGTCTTTGAAGCAGTTGTGAATGGGAGTTCACTCATGATTTGGCTGTTTGTCTGTTATTGGTGTATAGGAATGCTTGTGATTTTTGCAGATTGATTTTGTGTCCTGAGACTTTACTGAAGTTGCTTATCAGCTTAAGGAGATTTTGGGCTGAGATGATGGGGTTTTCTAAATATACAATCATGTCATCTGCAAACAGGAACAATTTGACTTCCTCTTTTCGTAATCGAATACCCTTTATTTCTTTCTCCTGCCTGATTGCCCTGGCCAGAACTTCTAACACTATGTTGAGTAGGAGTGGTGAGAGAGGGCATCCCTGTGTTGTACCAGTTTTCAAAGGGAATGCTTCCAGTTTTTGCCCATTCAGTATGATACTGGCTGTGGGTTTGTCATAGATAGCTCTTATTATTTTGAGATACGTCCCATCAATATCTAGTTTATTGAGAGTTTTTAGCATGAAGGGCTGTTGAATTTTGTCAAAGGCCTTTTCTGCATCTATTGAGATAATCGTGGTTTTTTGTCTTTGGTTCTGTTTATATGATGGATTACTTTTATTGATTTGCATATGTTGAACCAGCCTTGCATCCCAGGGATGAAGCCAACCTGATCGTTGTGGATAAGCTTTTTGATGTGCTCCTGGATTCGGTTTGCCAGTATTTTATTGATTTCTCCATTGATGTTCATCAGGGATATTGGTCTAAAATTCTCTTTTTTTGTCGTGTCTCTGCCAGGCTTTGGTATCATGATGTTGCTGGCCTCATAAAATGAGTTAGGGAGGATTCTCTCTTTTTCTATTGATTGGAATAGTTTCAGAAGGAATGGTACCAGCTCCTCTTTGTACCTCTGGTAGAATTTGGCTGTGAATCCGTCTGGTCCTGGACTTCTTTTGGTTGGTAGGCTATTAATTATTGCCTCAATTTCAGAGGCTGTTATTTGTCTATTCAGGGATTTAACTTCTTCCTGGTTTAGTCTTGGGAGGGTCTATGTGTCCAGGAATTTATCCATTTCTTCTAGATTTTCTAGTTTATTTGTGTAGAGGTGTTTATAGTATTCTCTGATGGTAGTTTGTATTTCTGTGGGATCGGTGGTGATATCCCATTTATCATTTTTTATTGCATTTATTTGATTCTTCTCTCTTTTCTTCTTTATTAGTCTTGCTAGTGGTCTATCAATTTTGTTGATCTTTTCAAAAAACCAGCTCCTGGATTCATTGATTTTTTGAAGGGTTTTCTGTGTCTCTATCTCCTTCCGTTCTGTTCTTGTCTCAGTTATTTCTTGCCTTCTTCTAGCTTTTGAATGTGTTTGCTCTTGCTTCTCTAGTTCTTTTAATTGTGATGTTAGGGTGTTGATTTTAGATCTTTCCTGCTTTTTCTTGTGGACACTTAGTGCTATAAATTTCCCTCTACATGCTGCTTTAAATGTGTCCCAGAGATTCTGGTATGTTGTGTCTTTGCTCTCCTTGATTTCAAAGAACATCTTTATTTCTGCCTTGTTGTGTACCCAGTAGTCATTCAGGAGCAGGTTGTTCAGTTTCCATGTAGTTGTGTGGTTTTGAGTGAGTTTCTTAATCCTGAGTTCTAATTTGATTGCACTGTGGTCTGAGAGACAGTTTGTTATAATTTCTGTTCTTTTACATTTGCTGAGGAGCACTTTACTTCCAACTATGTGGTCAGCTTTGGAATAAGTTCAATGTGGTGCTGAGAAAAATGTATATTCTGTCGATTTAGGGTGGAGAGTTTGGTAGATGCCTATTAGGTCCACTTGGTGCAGAGCTGTATTCAATTCCTGGATATCCTTGTTAACTTTCTGTCTCGTGGATCTGTCTAATGTTGACAGTAGGGTGTTAAAGTCTCCCATTATTATTGTGTGGGAGTCTAAGTCTCTTTGTAGGTCTCTAAGGACTTGCTTTATGAATCTGGGTGCTCCTGTATTGGGTGCATATATATTTAGGATAGTTAGCTCTTCTTGTTGAATTGATCCCTTTACCATTATGTAATGGCTTTCTTTATCTCTTTTGATCTTTGTTGGTTTAAAGTGTGTTTTATCAGAGACTGGGATTGCAATCCCTGCTTTTTTTGTTTTCCATTTGCTTGGTAGATCTTCCTCCATCCCTTTATTTTGAGCCTCTATATGTCTCTGCACGTGAGTTGGGTTTCTTGAATACAGCACATTGATGGGTCTTGACTCTATCCAGTTTGCCAGTCTGCATCTTTTAATTGGGGCATTTATCCCATTTACATTTAAGGTTAATATTGTTATATGTGAATTTGACCCTGTCATTATGATGTTAGCTGGTTATTATGCTCGTTAGTTGATGCAGTTTCTCCCTAGCTTCCATGGTCTTTAGAATGTGGCATGTTTTCACAGTGGCTGGTACCGCTTGTTCCTTTCCATGTTTAGTGCTTCCTTCAGGACCTCCTGTAAGGCAGGCCTGGTGGTGCCAAAATCTCTCAGCATTTGCTTGTCTGTAAAGGCTTTTATTTCTCCTTCACTTATGAAGCTTAGTTTGGCTGGATATGAAATTCTGGGTTGAAAATTCTTTTCTTTAAGAATGTTGAATATTGGCCCCCACTCTCTTCTGGCTTGTAGAGTTTCTGCCGAGGGATCCGCTCTTAGTCTGATGGGCTTCCCTTTGTGGGTAACCCGACCTTTCTCTCTGGCTGCCCTTAACATTTTTTCCTTCATTTCAGCCTTGGTGAATCTGACAATTATGTGTCTTGGGGTTGCTCTTCTTGAGGAATATCTTTGTGGCGTTCTTTGTATTTCCTGAATTTGGATGTTGGCCTGCCTTGCTAGGTTGGGGAAGTTCTCCTGGATAATATCCTGAAGAGTGTTTTCCAATTTGGTTCCATTCTCCCCATCACTTTCAGGTACACCAGTCAAACGTAGATTTGGTCTTTTCACATAGTCCCATATTTCTTGGAGGCTTTGTTTGTTTCTTTTTACTCTTTTTTCTCTCAACTTCTCTTCTCACTTCATTTCATTAATTTGATCTTCAATCACTGATACCTTTCTTCCACTTGATCGAATTGGCTACGTAATTCTCGTGCCATGGTTTTCATCTCCATCAGGTCATTGAAGGTCTTCTCTACACTGTTTATTCTAGTTAGCCATTCGTCTAATCTTTTTTCAAGGTTTTTAGCTTCCTTGAGATGGGTTTGAACACCCTCCTTTAGCTCAGAGATGTTTATTTTTACTGATCTTCTGAAGCCTACTTCTGTCAACTTGTCAAAGTCATTCTCCATCCAGCTTTGTTCCATTGCTGGCAAGGAGCTGCGATCCTTTGGAAGAGAAGAGGCGCTCTGATTTTTAGAATTTTCATCTTTTCTGCTCTGGTTTCTTCCTATCTTTTTGGTTTAATCTACCTTTGGTCTTTGATGGTGCTGACCTACAGATGGGGTTTTGGTGTGGATGTCCTTTTTGTTGATGTTATTCCTTTCTGTTTGTTAGTTTTCCTTCTAACAGTCAGGACCCTCAGCTGCAGGTCTGTTGGAGTTTGCTGGAGGTCCACTCCAGATCCTGTTTGCCTGGGTGTCACCAGCAGAGACTGCAGAACAGCAAACGTTGCAGAACAGCAAATGTTGCTGCCTGATCTTTCCTCTGGAAGCTTCATCTCAGAGGGCACCCCACTGTATGAGGTGCCAGTCGGCCCCTACTGGGAGGTGTCTCCCAGTTGGGCTACTCAGGGGTCAGGGACCCACTTGAGGAGGCAGTCTGTCTGTTCTCAGATGTCAGACTCCATGCTGGGAGAACCACTGTTCTCTTCAAAGCTGTCAGACAGGGACATTTAAGTCTGCAGAAGTTTCTGCTGCCTTTTGTTCAGCTATGCCCTGCCCCCAGAAATGGAGTCTACAGAGGCAGGCAGACCTCATTGAGCTGCAGTGGGCTCCACCCAGTTCGAGCTTCCCGGTTGCTTTGTTTACCTAGTCAAGCCTCAGCAATGGCAGATGCCCCTCCCCCAGCCTCGCTGCCGTCTCTCAGTTCAATCTCGGACTGCTGTGCTAGCAGTGAGCAAGGTTTCATGGGCATGGGACCCGCCAAGCCAGGAGCAGGATATAATCTCCTGGTGTGCTGTTTGTTATGACTGTTGGAAAAGCACAGTATTAGGGCAGGAGTGTCCCAATTTTCCAGGTACCATCTGTCACAGCTTCCCTTGGCTAGGAAAGGGAATTCCCCGACCCCTTGCACTTCCCAGGTGAGGTGATGCCCTGCCCTGCTTCGGCTCACACTCCATGGGCTGCACCCACTGTCCCACAAGTCCCAATGAGATGAACCCAGTACCTCAGTTGGAAATGCAGAAATCACCCGTCTTCTGCATCGCTCATGCTGGGAGCTGTAGACTGGAGCTGTTCCTATTCGGCCATCTTGGAAAGATCTCAGGATTGCTTTCTTGATTTATTTTTTGGATTGATTGCTGTTTGCATGTAGAAACACTATTAATTTTTTGTGTGTGTTGATTTTATATCCTGCAAATTTACTGAATTCGTTTATCAGTCCTGTGAGTTTTTTCATGGAGTATTTATATTTTTCTAAATATAGGATCATGTCATCTGGAAAAAAGATAATTTGACTTCTTCCTTTCCAATCTGGGTGCCCTTTATTTCTTTCTCTTGCCTAATTGCTCTGGCTAGAAATTCCAGTACTATTTTGAATACAAGTGGTGAAAATGGGCATCCTTGCCTTGTTACAGATCTCAGTGGGAAGGCTTTCAGTTTTTCTTTGTTCAGTATGATATTAGCTGTGGGCTTGTCATGTGTCCTTTATCATGTGCAGGTATGTTCCTTATATACCAGTTTGTTGAGGGTTTTTATCATGAAGGGATGTTGAATTTTATTGAATGTTTTTTAAGCCTGTATTGAAATGGTCATATAGTTTTTGTCCTTTATTCTGTTGATATGATTTATCACATTTACTGACTTGTACATGTTGAACCATTTTTTGCATCTCTAGGTTTAATTCCAATAGATCATGATAAATAATCTCTCTTAGTATGTTGTTAGATTGCTAGTATTTTGTTGAGGATTTTTGCATCTATGTTCATTAGGGATATTGGCCTGTAGTTTTTGTTGTGTTCTTGTTCAGTTTTGGTATCAGAGTAATTCTAGCCTTATACATGAGTTGAGTACTATTCTCTCCTCTTCAGTTTTTTGAAATAGTTTGAGTAGAGTTGATATTAGTTCTTCTTCCAATGTTTGGTAGACTTTAACAGTGAATCTGTCAGATCCTGGGCTTTTCTTTGATGGGAGACTGCTTATAACTGCTTTGATCTTGTTATTCATTATTGGTATGTTCAGATTTTCTATTTCTTCATAGTTCAATCTTGGTAGGTTGTATGTGTCCAGAAATTTATCCATTTCTTCTAGATTATCCAAGTTATTGGCACATAGTTGCTCATAATAGTCTCTAATGATCCCTTGTATTTCTTTGGTTTCAGTTGTAATGTTTCCTTTTTCTTCTCCAATTTTATTCATTTGGGGCTCCTCTTTTTTATTCTCCTTTTTATTCTAACTAAAGGTTTGCCAATTTTGTTTTATCTTTTCAAAATTCAACTTTTCATTTTGCTGATCTTTTGTATTTTTTTTTGGTCTCAATTTCACTTATTTCTGCTCTGATCTTTTAAAAATGTCTTTCTTTCTACTAATTTCAGGGTGGTTTATTCTTGCTTTTATAGTTCCTTCAGGTACACTGTTAGGTTGCTTATTTGAAATTTATTTAATGTAGCTATTTAGTAGTATAAACTTACCTCTTAGTACACTTTTTCCATATCCCATAGATGCTAGTGTGTTTTGTTTCCATTTTCATTTGTTTCAAAAATATTTAAAATTCCTTCTTAGTTTCTTCCTTGACCCATTGGTTGTTTGAGGATATGTTGTTTAATTTTCATGTATTTGTACAGTTTCCCAAGTTCCACTTGTTCTTGATTTCTAGTTTTATTCCACTGTGGTTGGAAAAGACACCTGATACAATTTTTACTTTTTTGAATTTGTTGAGACTTATTTTGTGGCTAAAATTTGGTCTATCCTGGAGGTTATTCCATTTGCTGATGAGAAGAATGTGTATTCTGCAGCAGCTGGGTAAAGTGTTCCCTAAATGTCTGTTAGGTCCAATTCATGTGTAGTTTAACTACAATATTTCTTTGTTGATATTCTGCGTGGATGATCTGTCCACCGCCAAAAGTGTGTTGTTGAAGTCCCTTACTATTATTGTATTATAGTATATTTCTCATTTCAAATCTATTAATATTTGCTGATATATTTGGGTGCTCTGGTGTTGGGTGCTTACATATTTGCTATTGTTATCTCCTATTGTTGAAATGACCCCTTTATCAATTATACAATGGCCTTTTTGCCTTTTTGTATAATTTTTGACTTAAAGTCTATTTTATATTATCTAAGCATAGCTACTCCTGTTCATGTTTGGTTTGCCTTTGCATGGGATATCTTTTTCCATCCCTCCACTTTCAATCTGTGTGCATCTTTATAAGTGAAGTGAATTTCTTATATGCAGCATATAGTTGGGTTCTGTTTTTAATTCATGCAGCCACTCTATATCTTTTAAGTGGATAATTTAATTTACTTAATAACAGTGTTATTATTGATAGGTATGTCCTTACTACTGCCATTTTGCTACTTGTTTTATAGTTGTTGTGTAACTTTTCTCTTCCTTTCTTACTGTTTTCCTTTGTATGTAAGTGGTTTTCTCTGGTAGCATGTTTTAATTCATTGCTTTTAATTTTTAGGATATCAATGATAGGTTTTTACTCTGTGGTTTCCATGACGCTTATGTAAAGCATCTTATAGCCATAGCAAGTTGTTTAAAACTGACACCAACTGAACCGATTGCACACAACATGAAGAAAAAAACAACCCTGTACACATTAACTTGCTTCTCTCCCCACATTTTGCATTTTTGAAGTCACAATTTACTTTATAAAAAATAATTCTGGTTTAAAATAGTTATGTTTTATACCTTCAGGATTTCTGTTTGATTTTAATTATCTTAATCGCTCTTAAAATTTCTATGATAAATATTGCCTATTTAAAATAGGCAATATTTTTATTTTTAATAGTTTAAAATATTCTTATTTTTAATAGTTTTGTCTGTTAGTCTTCTTACTAAAGATATAAATGGTTTAAACACCACAATCACAATAACGTGTAACAATCACCTTAGCATTCTATTCTTTGGGTTTGAAGAACTTCCATTAGCACTTCTTGCTGGACAGGTCTAGTAACAATATATTTCCTCAGCTTTTGTTTGTCTGCTAAAGCTTTTTCTTTCTCCTTCATTTCTGAAGGATAGCTTTGTTGGGTACAATGTTCTTTGTTTGGCATTTTCTTTAGCACTCTGGATATATTGTTTCACTCCCTCCTGGCCTGTAAAATTTCTGCTAAGAAGTCTGCTGCTGCCACGTGTATTGGATCTCCCTTATATTTTCTTTCTTTTCTCTTGCTGCTTTTTGAATCCTCTCTTTGTCTTTTACCTTTTAGTGTTTTTTTATGTCTTGGGGTGTTCTTATTTGTGTTGAATCTGATTGACGACCTTTAACCTTTCTGTACCCAGATATTTATATCTTTCTTCAGGTTTAGAAAGTTTATGTTATTGTTTATTTGGATAAACTTTCTACCCCTTTGTCTTTTTAAATTCCCTCTTTAAGTCCAATAACCTGAATATGTTCTCCTTTAATGTTGTCTCGTAGGTCCTGTAAGCTTTCTTTATTCTTTTTCATTCTTTTTTTCTCCTCTGACCATATATTTTCAGATAATCTGTCTTTGAGCTCACTGATCATACTGTTTGATCACTTCTGCTGTTTATGCTCAGTATTGCATTTTTCATTTCATTCATCGTATTTTATACCTTCAGGATTTCTGTTTGATTTTAATTATTTCAATCTCTCTTAAAATTTCTATGATAAATTTCTAAATGGATTCTCTATGTTCCTTAAAGTTAATTGAGCTTCCCTACAGCAGCTTTTTTGAATTCTTTGTATGAGAGATCACACATCTCCATCATTTTAAGTTTGGTCTCTGGTGCCTTATTTTGTCCATTTGTTGAGGTCATATTTCCCTAAATGTTCTTGATGCTTGTGGAAGTGTGACAATATCCATGCATTGAGGGATTAGGTATTTATTTCATTCCTTACAGACTGGCTTTGTTTATGCCTTTCCTTTAGAGGGATTTCCAGGGATTCTAAGCTGACTTACTGTTGTTTTCCCAGAGCCTGTGACCACTGCAGCTGTCTCAGCATTATAAGACACCCTAAGCCCAGGCTTACTGTGAACCTCTTGAAGGCTTCAAGGTTGACACAGCTTTCTGACCCAGATGGACCTGGGAAAGACTCAAGAAGGGTACTGGGGTTGTGTGAAAATGCTGAATGACTGTCCCAGTGGCCCAGATAGGCGCATACCTCCTAGCAAGTCTCTATACAGGTGGGCTGTGTCCCCAAGTGCAGCAAGAGTAGCAAAAGGCCTGGGCCCTTTTGGGAGCTGCTGTGAGAAGGAGGCTAGTAGGCCCATGTCAATTCAGATAAGCATGCATCATCCAGCAGATTCCTGCACAAGTGGGCTAGTTTCTTGACTGCTGCAGGAAGGGCCAGAGCTGAGATTGGTCCCCTTCAAGATCTGCTGTGAAACAGAGGCTGGCATGCTGGTATAGCTACCTTACTGAAGCAGGAGGGTTTTGAGCTGAAATTGGGCCCACTTGTGAAAGAGTAAAGGCAGATCCAGAGCACGCCAAACGCAGTCAAGAGATCTTTATTAGCAGAGTCAGGTCAGGTTGCGCAGAGAGAGAGAGAGTGCTGTTGGGATGGGATATTTATATCCCTTAGGGCTACGTGGGTATCGATGATTGGGTCTGGGGGGCGGGCCTGGGGGGCGGGCCTGGGGATGAGCGGCGGGAGCGGGAGGTGTTATTTTCTTATTGGTTCTTTCTTGACGGGTTTAACATTGCGTCAGGTGTGGAGAGGGAGGAAGAACCCAGAACTGTCGCCATCTGGTGGTACCTTACGTGTCTGCGCCACCCAACAACTTGGGATTTTCAGAAGTCAATCTCAGTGTAGAGGGGTACATGCCACCCAGCAAGTTCCTGCACAGATAGGATAGTTCCTCAACTGCAGTGAGAGGGACCAGAGCTGAGATTGGGCCCCCTCAGGATCTGCTGTGGGATAAAGGTTATAGAGCCCAGTCTTGTTGGCTCAGAGGGCACATGTCTCACAGGAGGACCCTGCAAAAATGGGATAGTTCTTTGACTGCAGCAGAAGGGACGGGGCTCCTTTGGGATCTCCTGTGTGATGCAGCATGGAAAGTCCATCTTGTTGGCCCAAACAGGTACTCATTTCTCAGCAGATCTCAGCACAGATGGGATAGTTTCTCAACTGCAGTGAGAGGCACTGGAGCTGAGAGTGGACCCCCTTGGGATCTGCTGTGGGACAGAGGTTGGCAAGCCCATCACGGAGGCTCAGATTTCCGGGTTACAAGAGATGAGTGAGTCTCCCTTTGGGATTCTTGTGTGAGTAGCTCTGAGCTGGGATCTCAGCTAAGGAAGGTGGAAGCAGAGCCACAGCGCACTTTTCAGGGTCACTGCCAAGATCAATGTCAGCAGGCAGACAAGCCTTTCCACCAAGGCATTGGTGTGCATGATTCCTTCTGGAACCCTTGGCAGATGTTTTTGGTTGTAAGCTCAAAGCCGAATGAGACTTTAAACAAGCCCCTTCAAGGACTAGGACGTTACTGGGCTTGAATCTGCAAGAAATCTTGGCAAATCAGCCACTTGGGTGTTGGTCTGCAATCTAAAAATGATTCTCCTGGGTCTTGGGCTCCACTGGGTATTTGAGGAACTCCTACCTGAATCCTGAGGCTCCTGCAGAGAGACTTTTGACTTGGAATGGGTGAAGAATTGTTGTTGTTCTGGGAGATATGATTAGGTTATTTTCTAGTCTGCCATCGTGGTGACATCACCCCTCAATATTTTTAATTACCACCAAAATCAATCAGTTTATAGCTGATCTTTCCTCTGTCTCCAGATTTGTATTTTCAACTGCTTAATTGACATCTCTACTTTGATGTTCTCTAGTTATCTCAAACTCAACTTATCCTAATAGAATTTATCATTTTATCCAATTCTGTTATGTCTTATATGCTTTATATCACTGTAGGTTTTATCTAATCCAGAAACTAGGGGATTATTTTAGATTCCTTCACACTTCATGTTTAATCAGCCAGTAAGGCTAAAACTTACCACTTTTCATTGCTTCCCTGAATCACTACAATAATTATCCATTTTTCCCTCCCACAATCCAGTTGCTTTAATCAAATTTATACTTTCTATCGCATTTTCCCATATTTCATACTTTTTTCAATGTCAATCCAAGCCTATGATTTTCCTGTTGAAATACTTTCCAATGGCCCCCTACTGTCTGCAAGATTTAGTTCAATACTTTAGTATTAACTCTTTGATGATTTGACTTCTTTATTATCTTGCCTCCCCCCGTCTTTCCAGCTTTCACTCTTGACTTCCTCCTCCCTGTCATTAAATTTTAATATATTTATTTTAGCTGTGATCTCTCCCACTTTTCTAATAAGCTAAAGTCTTCTGTTCAAAATGTCTTCCTACCTTTCTGCTTGGTAAACTAGTAATCCCCTGCTCAGGGGTCTTTCATAAAGCTTTATTCCTCTTGTTTCACATCTGAAGGATTATTTCTTCTGTCTTATTTCTACTTTTTTATACTCTGTTTATATGTCATAGATAGTCTTAATTTGGTAGCTGTTTGTTTCATCCCCTAAAATAAAGTCTCCTTGTCATCAGGTACCTTATTAATTGTTGATACTCCAGAGCTTAATATATTATTCATTGGCATACAGTAGATAATCTGAAAAAAATGAGCTAAGTGCTGAAATTCTTAGAATCAAGCAACCTTAGTTTACAGTGTTAGATAACAATTAGTGAAACATCTTTCTGAAGTAATGTTCCATATTAGAAGAGAGGGTGAATTGAATTCAGGACAGATTTCTAGGAAATTCTCCTTATTGTGGAAAAACAGTCTGTCTGCTTTGAAAAGCAGTTGAACAGATGATCCAAACAATGACAAGAAGAAAGAAGCAAGGGGAAAGAAAGATAAGAAAGATAGCAGATATGTTCAGGGCAGAAAGGAACTTTAAATAAGGAGAACAGAAGTCAAAAAACAATGAAGGAAATATGAATTAGAGGACTTTTGATTCATACTTTGGTAGAAGCTAGTTAAAGTAGAAGAACTCACACTGTAAAATGTGCTTTCTACTTGTACGGACATAAGTATTTAAAGTTTTCCTGTGAATTATACGGCATCCTGGCCCAAGTCTTTATAGCCTTCACTCTAGAGATAATAATGAATCTTTTTTACAGTCTCTTACAAAAGCTCTATTATGGAGAGTTGACAGCTATTCAGAGTACCTAGATAACAAATTCATCCTGCAATAATCTCATATTTAAATAGGGAAAAGCTTTCCCCTTGCAGCCTAGAAAAACATGAGCAGAGACATTTTTGAATACTGAGGAGAAAAATTCACCTTGTTTGTATTTTATTTTGCACAGTCTGTAGGCTTCGTAACTGCTTTGTTATATAGAGATATCATTAGGACCCACACCAGGCATCAGCAACAGCAAAATTCTCACATTTCTAGGGTTTTTAAAGAGTGCTCTCAGCTTCCTCAGCAACAGATGTAAGATCATTTTGTCTTCGAAACTGGAAAAAAGTAACCTCTTACAAATCATATCATGTTTCTTAAAATTGTACAACTAATAAATAGATCTTTTTCTTAAAAAATACAGGTAATACTGATATTTATAGAGTAAAATCTTAAAGTATCCTACTTCTGTCCCATTCCTATTTCAACCTTCTTTCTTTCTTTCTTTCTTCCTTTCTTTCTCTCTTTCTCTTTCTTCCCTTCCTCCTTTCCTCCCTTTCTTCTTTCTTTCTTTCTTTCTTTCTTTCTTTCTTTCTTTCTTTCTTTCCTTCCTTCCTTCCTTCCTTCCTTCCTTCCTTCCTTCCTTCCTTCCTTTCCTTCCTTCCTCCCTTCCTTCTTCCCTTCCTCCCTTTCTTCTTTCTTTCTCTCTCTTTCTTTTTCTTTCTCCTTCCTTCCTTCCTTCCTTGGGTTTTTTTTTTTTTTTTTCAAGGTCTTGTTCTGTCACCCAGGCTGGAGTGCAGTGGTGCAGTCTCGGCTCACTGCAACCGCCTCTCTCTCAGGTTCAGACTCAAGCCATTCTCATGCCCCAGCCACCGGAGTAGTTAGGATTACAGGCCTGTGCCACCATGCCTGGCTAATTTTTTTGTATTTTTAGTAGAGACGGGGTTTCACCATGTTGACCAAGCTGATCTTGAACTCCTGGCCTCAAGTGATCCTCCTGCCTCAGACTCCCAAAGTGTTAGGATTACAGGTGTGAGCCACCATGACCAGCCTTCAACCTACTTTCTTAATTTCTGTTGGATCACTTGTATCTTTTGGTATACTTTCAAACTTTTATAATAAAAATAACCATAGTCTTCTTGAACATAAATCTTAATAGATGCCAGCACCCTAGCCTCTCAAGACATTTCTCACCTATTACCTATTCCTTCCCTTCAAGGTAATGGTCATTTTGACTTTTAGATAAGGTCATCGGTCCTGTCAATTTTTTTTCTAGTTTCATCAACTAAGCTTCATCCCTAAACACTATAGGTTAGCTTTAGTTTTACCTGGTTTCAAACTTCATATGAATGGAATTTTTTAAAAGTATGCATTCTTTTGAGTTTTTATACTCAACATTTTATTTGTAAGATCCATCCATGTTGTTAAGTGCAGGTATAGTTCCTTTTAATCACCATGTCAAATTTCAATAAAGTAATACACCTCAACTTATTCACCACTCACCCACCTGTGTTGTTTCCACTTTGGGGCTACTATGAATAATACTGCTCTCTATATATTCCTGGAAGTTTATCTTAATGCATAAGTGCAAATGTTTCTGTTAGTTATATACCAAGGACTTAAATTACTGATCATAGGGTTTGCACATTTTAATTTTTAGTAGGTAATGCCCAAAAGGTTTTAAAAATTGTTGCAATAACTTATATTTCAACTAGGAGTGTGAGAGATATTTCTTTTATCCATAATCTTTGCTATCAGTTGGCATTGTCAATATTTTGAAATTCAGTCATTCCAGTAGGTACTTTAAAATATCTCACTGTCATTTTAATGTTATTATTACAATGAATAGATTTATATCTGACATTTTGTTATTTGTTTTATACATGTCTCATGTGTTTTCTCTTCCTTTCCTTTTTTTTTTTTTTTTGTGAGATAGAGTTTTGCTCTGTCACCCATGCTGGGGTACAGTGGCCTGAATATGGCTCATTGCAGCCTTCACCTCCTGGGTTCCAAGTGATCCTCCCACTTCAGCTGCCCAAGTAGCTGGGACCACAGGCATGTGGCACTATGCCTAGCTAGTGTTTTTATTTTTACTTTTTTGTAGAGATGAGGTCTCGTCATGTTGCCCAGGCTGGTCTTGAACTCCTGGGCTCAAATGGTCCTCCCAAGTTGGCCTCCCAAAATGCTGGGAATATGGCTGTTAACCAACCAAGCCTGGGCATTGTGTTCTTTCTTTATTCTTTAAAAATTAAACATACTTTGTGTATGTTAATTCCCTTATTTTTAAGCTATTATAGTTTTAGCTTGCTTAATCACTAAATAAGCACCCTAATTTATCACAGTCTACTTCAGATGAATGCTAATTCAATTCCAGTAAAATACAGCAACTTTATTCCCATATAACTAATTCCCTTTCCTTTTCTTTGTGCTATTATTGTCATCTATTCTATCTATATATATTATGTAACTACCAATATGGTGTTATAATTACTGCTTTTATAATCTTACCTTTTAAAATTTAAGAGAAAAATTGAGAAACTGTCTATTGAAGAAGGGTTGGCAAGCTATGATACATGGACCAAATCTAGCCCACTCCCGTTTTTGTAAATAAAGTTTTGCTGGAACAAGCCATATCCATTCCTTTATGTATTGTCTATGAATACTTTCATGCTAAAAGTTGGAGCTGAGTAGTTATGACAGATGGAATTAATGTTACTAATAACATGACCTTAAATTAAGGTAATCATCCTGGATTACCTGGGTGAGCCCAATGCAATTAATGCAACTGTCTTTTAAATCAGTTAACAGAAGAAAACACAAAAGAAGTATTTATACTGATTTTGATAACCACCTACATAATTACTTTTACTGGTACTTTTTTTATTTATTCATGTGCATTTAAGTTTCATCTGATGTCACTTCTTTTCAGTCTAAAGAACTTCCTTTAGTGTTTCTCATGAGGAATTTCTGCCAGCAACACATTATTCATCTGTGTGTGTCTCTATTTCACCTTCATTTTTGAGGGATAGTTTTAAAATATAAAGAATTCCTGCCTGACTGTTTTTCCCCCTGCACTTTAATATCCCATTCCACTACCTTCGGGCCTCCATTGTTTTGGATGAAAACCCAGCTGTTAATATTACTGTGGTTCCTTTATATATGAAGAGTCTTGTTTTTATTTTTTTTTGCTGCTTTCAAGATTTTCTTTTTTATCAATTTGACATGGAGGTGTCTAGGAGGATCTCTTTGTGTTTATTTTACTTGAAGATCCTTGAGCTTTTTGGATGTATTGAATATTTTCCATGAAATTAGGGGAATTTGGGGGCCATTATTTGTTTAATTTTTTTCTGGTACTGCCCATTTTTATGGGACTCCCATTATACATGTGATGGTATCTCAAAGGATTTTGAGGTTCTGTACAGTTTTCTTCATTTTCTTTTTTTCCTGTTTTTTGGACTGGGCAATATCTTTTTTGCTATCTTTATGTCTGTTTATTTTGTCTTTTGTCAGCTCACCTCTGCTGTTGAGTTCCTCTAGTGGCTTTTCATTTCAGTTCTTGTATTTTTAAACTCTAGAACCTCCATTGGGTTTTTTATAATTTCTGTTTCTTTTATTGACTTTTATTTGATGAACCATTGTTGCCATCTTATAATTCTTCAAACATATTTACTTCACTAATTTTTGAAGCCTTTCTTTGTTAAGTCCAACATTTATTCTTCCCTTGCTCAAAGACACTGCGTCTATTAAGTGTTGTTTTAAACTCTATGGGTAACTGTTTCCTATTGTTTGCATACTTTTTGTTGTTGAAAACTGGACATTTTAGATAATATATGGTAGCAATTTTAGATTCTGATTGCCTTATTTCCCAGGAGTGGTGGTTATTGCTAACCACCAGTATCTTGGAATACTGGAAGTCCTAACTCCCAGTACCTTGGAATGTGACTATATTTGGAAATAGGGTCTTTTAAGTGGCAATGAAGTTATAATAAGGTAATTAGAATGAGCCCTAGTCCAATATGACTGGTGAGCTTAGAAGAGACTAGGACACAGACAAATAAAGAGAGAAGACCATGTGAAGACGCAGAAGACAGCCAGGTGAAAGCCAAGGAGAGAGGCCTCAGAAGAAACTAACCCTGCCAACACCTTGATCTTGAACTTCTAGCCTCTAGAATTGTAAGAAAATAAGTTTGTTGTTTAAGCTACAGTCTGTGGTGCTTTGTTATAGAAGCTCTAGGAAAGTATTAGACACCTTGAGCCAGTAAGACTTCTACCCTTTCCCAATGAATCAGTGTAGCTTGAGCAATATATTCAAAGCTGAGGTTGCCCCAGCTTTTACTTTATTTTTGCAACACCTCTTGTTCAACCAAGGGCTCACTAGGACCTTCTCCTGTCTCCTTAGTGTGTATATAGCTTTGCACATATTTATATTATTCCAGACTACAGGGGAAAAGTAGGAAGTTATCAAGGTCCACAGTGGCTGTCCTGTTCTTCAAATTTCTCTGTTGAGTTTCTGGTTGGTTGCTAGTAAATTTTTTGCCCCAACAAGTATTGTGATCTTAGTCAGGCTAGGAGTGACCTTGGCCTTATCTGCTTGTTTGCCACTGGGATTACTGTTGTTTTAATAACGCTCTTGGTCATGGAACTTTCTGAGCTCTGTTCCAAATAAAACTAGTCATCTCAAGCAATGAGGCTGCTGGGCCTCACAGTCTGACCCACCAAGGTAAACTTCTGCGTAATGGAATCTGAGGGTGGGGTGGTATATTAGTCTGTTTTCACATTGCTATAACAAACTTGCCAAGACTGGGTAATTTATAAAGGAAAGAGGTTTAATTGACTTACAGTTCCACATGGCTGGGGAGACCTCAGGAAACTTATAATAATGGCATAAGGCAAAGGGGAGGCAAGGACCTTTTTCACATGGCAGCAGGAGAAAGAAGACTGAGTGAACGAGGAACTTGCTAAACACTTATAAAACTATCAGATCTCATGAGAACTCACTATCATGAGAATAGCATGGGGAAAACTGCCCCCATGATCCAATTTCCTCCCATCAGGTTCCTCCTTCAACACCTGGGGATTACAATTCTAGATGAGATTTGGGTGGGGACACAAAGCCTAACCATATCAGGTGGGAAGAGTGAGAACAGTCCCAAGCTAACATGCCACAGACATCCACTGTTCTTACTGAGGTCCAGTAGATTTTCTTAAATAAACACTTCTCAAGTTCTTGTGTGCTTGGTCAACTTCCTGAATCTTTAGAAGGTTGTTTATTGACAATTTTGTTCAGTTTTATAATTTCATTTTTAGGGAGAGTTACCATGTCCTCAATCAGCCATTCTGGAAATGCAACTCATTCCCTCTCTTCAGAAATCCTTTTACCATATAGTCTTATAGTTGTTTCCGTATTTCAATCAGTTGTTGATCATAGTAGTCTTCCTTGACCATCCTACATAAAATAATCTTGCCTTATCTCCTTACTTTGCTTTATTTTACTTCATAACATTTTTCAGTTATTGACATTTTATATTTTTATGTGTTTGTTTATTGCCTTTCTCCCCCAATGGAATGCAAACTCCCTAATGGAAAAGCCATTGTTTTGTTGATCATTGCATCCTTAGTGCCTATGACAATGCCTAGCAAATAGCATGCTCTCCATAAATATTTGAGAAAGAATGAATGAATGTTAGATATGTAGTCTTTTAAGCTTGTGAGAAGACAGTCATTCTCATAAACTTTTGTGAGTTGTTATAGCATTTTGGGATGTTGTTACACTTGATCCTGCAATTAGATTTCTAGGAATCAAACACCTAAAGAATTAGTGGTCCTGTATGCAAAAATATTTATACTCAAATGTTCACTGCATCATTGTTTATAATTTAGAAAAAACTGGAAACCAAGCTACATATGCAGTAATTAGGGAATGTTAAATACTAAGAAAAACAATGAGGGCAATAAAAGGCAGTATTTAGATATGTTTTGTAATGGAAAGATATTTCTAATCATTGCAAAAAATGCATGTGACAAAACAATGTGAATATAATACATACAATTAGTAAAAAAGAGAATGTGTGTGTATTGGTCTTTTTTTGTATAGAATTGGATGTGTGGATATGATGAGAACTATATTAAGGAAAAAATCACTTTTTACCCTATATGCTTTTTACTTTTAAATGTAGTTTCATGTATTACTTTTATAATTTTATGCTTTCTATTTATAAAATAACAAACATAAAAAATAAAGGCAATATCACACCTTCCATTTATATTAGTTCTAAATACTTTGTATCAGTGCACTTCATCTCCCCATAGAGTGTAGTTACTAGAAATCAACATCTTTTGATTTGCCAGAGAGTGGGTAAACACTTACCAAATTGGAACAGCTGCATATTGAGTGTGTAAGTGCAATAGAAAATTCCAAAGTGTAGAAGAACAGTAAAATACGTGATACTTCTCTCCCAAGTTTCTATAACCAAAAAACAGGGAGAAATCTTATGTTATTATCTTTAGTGAGTGCAAACATGATCATGGAAGGAACTACTGGTATGAGAGTAAAAAAAAAAAAAAAAAAAAGGGAAGGAAAATAAGAACAGATAAACCTTTCACCATTTGATTTCCTTAGACCTTTCTAGTCCTTTGCCCTCTGCTATACTTTCCCTAGCTTTTGGTTCCTCAATTCAGCATCTGTGGCTTCTGTATTTGATCTCCATTGCTTAGCATTCTTGTCTCACTTCTGACAGCTTTTACAGAGTCACTGGCACAGCTCACTATCTAAGCTCTTCAGTTACTAAGATTTGACTCTCCTGTCTCTAATGATAAGATGGCCACCAACAGATTTATCAAGCAATCCTTTTCTATTAAAACAGCTATTTTTGATGACAACCCTTCTTAAATTTACATACGTGGTGATAAAACTCTCACATACATATTGCTCTAATATCATTTAAAATGATTAATAAATTCAAAAAGAGTTCAAAGAACATTTAATTTGGAAGCATAAGGTGATTGTGACTGCTGGGATAAATAAAACAGATTCCCTTCTGTTGCTATCAGAAAGATATTTTCAACTATAAATCTGATTGGTTAGTTATGTGAATAATATTGGTACTCATCCTGAAAATGTGGGTTTTGTGCTAGCTGTGGAAATACAAGAATGATACTCAGATCTAGAAAGAATGACATCATAATTCTCTCCCCTTCAATTCCTTCTCTAACTCTTCCTCCTCCTTCTTTGTTTGGTTTATTTAATATCTTTTATATTCAAGAAACTATCTGGTAGTAGGAATTAGATGATAGGAATGCAATGACACATAAAAACTTCCTGATTTCTTAGAGTTTATAATGAAGTAGAAGAGACAGAAAGATAATATAAGGTACCATATAAAATGGATAAAAACTTGCTCAATCATTACAGGGGACAGGAGGGACAGGAGGTTCATTCCAAGCTATTACTCTCTGAGAAGGCTTCATAAAGTGGTAGGACCTTTGAAATAAGGGTAGGACTGAGAAAAACGAAGGAAGGAAGCAGCATTCTAGGCAACTTTAAATTTTTATTTGCTTGTTTCCTTGTAACCTATCTTGTTTCAGAAAGAGTTTAATAGCATAAATTAAAAGTGTGACAAAACAATTTAAAAATTGAGACATAAAATAGAACCAATAGTAAAATATGTATCAGAACATCCTATGGTTTTTAATGTGAGAACAAAACAATGTAAGCAATATAACGTTTTGAGAAAATAATAAAACATGTTTTAACTGAATTAGAGTGTTCATTCATATATGATATAAACAGGAAGATAAGGAAAAGATGTAGAAGGTTTGAAATACCAAGGTAAATAATTTTGATTTAATTTTGTTGGCAGAAATGCACAGTCATAACAATCATAACATTTTAGCTAGAAAGTACTTGGGACCTCTTAGCTGACAAGACTGTGAAAAGTCAGTTTGCCCATATTCCTTATTATTTTTTTAATTTAATTTTTTTCAAGACTGAGTCTCGCTCTGTCACCCACGCTGGAGTGCAGTGGCACAATCTCGGCTCACTGCAACCTCTGCCTCCCGGGTTCAAGCGATTCTCATGCCTCAGCCTCCCGAGTAGCTGGGATTACAGGTGCCCACCACCATGCCCAGCTAACTTTTGTATTTTTAGTGGAGACATGGTTTCACCTTGTTGGCCAGGCTGGTCTCGAACATCTGATCTCAAGTGATCCACCTGCCTTGGCCTTCCAAAGTGCTGGGATTACAGGCGTGAGCCACCGTGCCTGGCCCCATATTCTTTAATTTATATGAGAGTGCTATTCTAAAACTCCCTCCCTGACTGAAAGCGGCAAAAGGTCGGCCAGAGCAGCTCAAATATGAAAACAACTGAGGAAACGGAAACACACACACACACACACACACACACACACACACACACACACACACAGAGAGAGAGAGAGAGAGAATGAATGAGTCCCTGGCAGATGATGTAAACTGTAAGCTTCTGGACCCAGCTTAAGTAAGTAAGTGACCCTTTTTGCCTCAAGTCAACTTGGGTTGTATTTCCTGTTACTTAAAACCAAGATAACCCTAATTAATAAATACTTAAATGAAGAATAAGCAATATTTGGTAATTATAAAGACAGTAGAAAGAGAGATGAGGTATTATGTCAAGGTTTTGTGTGTGGGAGATTGAAACGAGGGAGTCTTGCAGTATAGTACTTTTGAGGAGGTAAGTAATTTCCATTTTATATCTGTTGAGTTTGATATGATAGTGATAGAAGCATAGCCAAGTAGAAAAGTCAAACTAGCTTTTAAAACAACAGGCTAGGAGTTTGGAAGAAAGAACAGAGCAGTTAACTAGCAGGCATTTTCTTCATTTTACACAAAAGAAAAGTTAAGAAACTTTTCCAGGGGTTTACACACAGTGAGTACTGAGGGTATTTAAATAAGTGCACTCTGATTCTGGAATCTATACTATTAACCATTCGGCCATATGAGGAGTATATTTCCGATGCATGCACTTTTCTAACTGCCTGGGAACACTGATAACTTGATGAGTTTGTAGATTTAGCCAAGCCCCTTGCTTATGTTAGAAAAGTTGGCATGTAAAAGTACTGTAAAGTGTTGGCTGCCTTAGCAAGTTTAAGTATATAATTCTATAATGGCACTAGAAAAAGATGGTGGCTTCGAGATATAAGTCTAATATACAAGTTCATTTTGTGTAACTAATCACCGCGAACTTGTGCTGAAACTTGTGATTTTGAGAGACTGTAAAACTGGTCGTTATTACTGAGTTCAGATCAGATAAATACAGACTACAATGGTTTGTCACACTGACTGCAAAAGGCAATCCTTGGCAATTATGCCATATTAAACTGATAATTAAAAGTTTATGAATAAGAATGGTGACATATAACTTGAAACAATTATGCACTTAATAACTTAAGTCCTCCTTTCCTATTCTCTGCCCTCAAAATTAGAACTAAAGATTTCTAGATTGAATGTTCGGGGCAACTGGACAATTTTCTTACAATTTACAGGGAAGATCTGGTCCATGTTTGTTTACATAATCACTCATTACAGATAATATATTTTGGGGTATTACTGCATTTTTCTATTATTGTATCACTGTCCTCCAGGGTTTTGTTCTCCAGGTTTGGGTTCTTTCCTCTGACGTCCCCCTTAATAACATGTCACAGGTATGGAGAGAAAGTGTGTAGGGGAGGAGGAGGAGGTTTATCCTTCACCTGCAATGATGCTTCTACTCATTACTGAAATTGTTATTTGTTTTGTTCTGTTGGTCAAACAAGGTGTTTCACTCTAATTTGTCCTCATTTTAAATGTGAGATTTTGTATTAACTTTGCTAAGGTCTTTTGCCCCACCAATATTCTATGATTCTGAATTTAAAGCCAATATAATTAAAATAAAACTATTGTGTTATCAGTAAAGATCTTCACCTTTACTGAAGAACTAAATGGAAACAAGTTAGGTTTATTTATATTTAGCATTTTTGGCCTTAAAGCAAAATTCATGTAAGATGCAAAGATAGGCTATGTAAGAAAAGCTCTATGTTAAGCCAGAAATTACTAGGTGTCTACAATTTGAACCATATGTGTCAGTAGCAAATTCTTTTATTTGCAAAATGGTTTTATGGTCCAGGATTATGCTTTTCCTGTATTAAGAGAATCATTAAGTGACTCTGTGCCTACTATATAGAAACTTGCCACTGAAGCTTTCAAATTTTTACTCACTTTAATTCAGCAAGTCAAGAATTCAAACATTCTCTTAATATTTACTAAAACTCACAGCCTAGAATTATTTTTGATTTAAAATTTTCAATCAAGAGCTCACTACTAAATCAAAGAATTTCATGAGGACCAATAAAAGCCTCATCTTACCTCCTAAGATTTCAAAATTATTAAAAAGAATACTTTTAAAATTAATATGTTCCCATAGAATTGGTCACTTACCGCTTGTCCATAATTCCTGTATGACACAGAATTAAAATGAGACAACTCTATTATTGTTAGAGTTACTGCAGTAATTGTAGTAATTATGCAGATGATGTTTATGATTAAAGTACATATAATCTGAAAAGGAGACAGAGGGCAAATTTTTAGATTCCGAATAAACATTTTGGTGTAATAGTTTGCATTGCTGAAAAAAGTCATCTAGTTAAAACTTTGATCTAGTTTCTGCAGTCTTAGAAGTATTAAGTATTAAGAAAATATTTTTCTGATTTATATGAAGCCCGGTTAATCTGGAGGAAACATTAACACCATCAGTCCATTAATCATTAATCTTCCATTTAGGCTAAAAGGTATTGTATTTTTCGGTGCCGGGCGTGGTGGCTCATGCCTGTAATCCCAGCACTTTGAGAGGCCGAGACAGGTGGATCACGAGGTCAGGAGATGGAGACCATCCTGGCTAACACGGTGAGACTCCGTCTCTACTAAAAATACAAAAAAATTAGCCGGGTGTGGTGGCAGGCGCCTGTAGTCCCAGCTACTCCGGAGGCTGAGGCAGGAGAATGGCGTGAACCCGGGAGGCGGAGCTTGCAGTGAGCCGAGATTGTGCCACTGAACTCCAGCCTGAGCGACAGAGCTAGACTCCATCTCAAAAAAAAAAAAAGTATTGTGTTTTTCAATGTTATCGGTCATTTGGAAGAAAGCACATAAGATATGATTTGGACAAAAGTGGTTCCATTGTAAGAAAAAAAAGAAAATGGAAAATGACTGCTTGTAGAAATAGGAGTTAGTTGATAAAATTTTAACTCTGGGTTTTCATTATCTAAGAAAATCTATCAATATCTTCAGACATCTTTTTTTATCTGTAAAATTATGAGGACAGACTAATTTCTAAGGTATGTTTTAGCTCTAAGATTCTAAAGTGTTCTTCCCAATTCTATCCACCTATACCATGCATGGATCTTTAATCTGGACCAATTCCCTACTTTGTTACAAGATATAATCTTGTTCCCAAACTGGATAGTTCAGAACATGAAGTTTTACAGTAGTATAATGTCTATATCTAAAGGCATTAGGTCCTATTAAAATTTTTTAATTATAAAGTTTATACAATGTTAAAAGGTAGAACATCAAACAAAACAAAAACTATATATTTAGAAACCTATACATAAAGTAATCATGATTTTAACCAATACAGTATATTTGTCTACATTAAATTATGTTCTTCTAGATTCATTCTTAATTCCTTCATTTATTTTACAGGCAGGGTAGATTCCTTCATTGTTTAGATGTTATATTTTCATTAAAACTTAACATTTAGCTTTGTGATAAGTGATTTCTAGAGATACCTCAAACATTTCAACTTACTCCAGATCGAGTCGGATACTTTGTTACTCTTATTAGGAAGACTCCTGCAATGATAAACTGGATATAAAAACATATTTATAAATACTCATTGATAATGCTTGCCAATTTAGAATGTACTTTTAATAACTCTTCTAAGTTATTTATTTTAAGAATGCTAATAGTAACAAAATATACAGAAGTTTTAGTAGATGGGTCAGGACAAATTTACGTCATGTAGTAATACATTGAAAGGTAATAGTAGAGTCAATCATAACAGAAACATATAGGGGACAGTGGGCAGATTCACATTGTGATAATATGCCAGATAGCCTAAGCAGTCCTGAACTGGGAACCAAGTTTGCTTTTATGTGTACGAGATACATCATATATAACTCATTTGATTATTGCTTTTAATGTTATCCTTCCTAATGAGATGATGACACTAATTATGATTACTATGTACATATCCAAATATGGAAAAAGTGGTTCAAGAATCTATTCCATATTGTGATGGTACAAAATATGCAGTCTCTTTTATGAGATTGTAGTCATTATTAAGGTAATGGCAGAAATTTGTGCCTTTGCCTTTGTTTTTTAAAACAGAGGTTCCATTATTTCATGTCAGGAAGTCTGTCTACTTCCAAGAAGTATAAAACTATGCCATATTGTTTGAAGATGGGTTGCACAATTTCCTCAAAGTATTCCTTGTCTTATTTGTTTTAGTGATAAGACACTAAAGATCCAAGTCAAAGGCTATTTTTGTCATGTCACTATATATAGGAAGCCCAAACCTGAAGCTTACAAACTTCCAATGGATAATTTTAAATCTGTTTGTTCAGCACTTCATTCCACAACAAAAGCTGAGATTTCTAAGGAGGTACACAGTGAAGGTAAGAACTAGCTCAGAATTTAAAGTGAAAATATCTTGTGAATTTTGAATTACAGTGCTCTCTAATGAGATTATCTTCAGATTACTATGTGTTTTACAAAATGCCTTTCAAAGTTTAGGCTTAAGTGAGAAGTTTAGTATTAAATTACACGTAGTTGAAATTTTAGATAAGTTATCTTAGGAGTTTAATATACTATTTTTATAATGTGAATGGTCAAACACTAAGGAAAATGCATCATTTATTTGGATTTTGTTGGAAAATCCACAGTTTTTCTCCTATTTTTTAAGGTAGTGCTTTGACACTTGTGACCTAGTACATCATTTGTCACTTATCACCTATGAACCAGTGCATTATTTATGAGCCATGCATCTTTTATGAACCATGTATCATTTATCTGGATTTTGTGTGAAAATTCAATATTTTTCTCCTATTTTTTTAAGGCAATCCATTGACACTTATGAGCTAGTATATGTATAAAAGTGGGAGACCTCCTAGAAATCATTGTTTCTTCTAGTGATTAATTGCTGTCTCAATGGGCAGCCGTATTGTATCCTACAGCCCTCATTCCATCTGTCTGAAGTGTGGGATAAGCAGTTTCCTTGCTCATTATTGCTATTCAACCATTCTTTCTTCCTCCACCTTTGAGTCACATGTCAGTTTCTATAACTCACCATCTTTCATGGTTTAAGGAATCTATTGACCCCTTGGCCATTCCTCTTTTGGAATGAATTGAAATTTTGACTCTCTGATTCTCTCTCCAACATCACTTAATATTTGGTGATTTTTACACACACACACACACACACACACAAACACATACATACATATATATGTGTATATATACATGCATATATACATATATATGCATGTATATATACACATATATACATATATATGCATCTATCTATCTATCTATCTATCTATCTGATCTTTTGATATGGTTTGGCTCTGTGTCCCCACCCAAATCTCATTTTGTAGCTTCCATAATTCCCACGTGTTGTGGGTGGGACCCAGTGGGAGATAATTGAATCATGGGAGCAGGTCCTTCCCATGCTGTTCTTGTGATAGTGAGTAAGTCCTGTGAGATCTGATGGTTTTAAAAATGGGAGTTTCCCTGCACAAGCCCTCTCTCTTCGCCTGCTGCCATCCACGTAAGATGTGACTTGTTCCTCCTTGCCTTCTGCCACAATTGTGAGGCCTTCCCAGCCATGAGAAACTGTAAGTCCAACAAACCTCTGTCTTTTGTAAATTGCCCAGTCTCAGGTATGTCTTTATCAGCAGCATGAAAATGGACTAATACAGTAAATTGGTACCAGGAATGGGGTGCTGCTGTAAAGATACCCAAAAGTGTGGAAGAGACTTTGGAACTGGGTAACAGGCAGATGTTGGAACACTTTGGAGGACTTAG